>NC_092587.1:127093888-127727777 GCF_047663525.1 Anas platyrhynchos
TGGATATTGTCAGTCCTGACATATTCCATGTCACTGCATCATCATCATCAAATTGCATGCAGAATTTGTTCCAGTAACTTCTCAATTGTAGTGTGTTTAGTGCTTCAGTAGTTTGTTGCTGGTTAAAGATGTGTGCTCATGTTTTGGAGGCTGATAATACTGAGATGCTGGAACAATATCTGAGAATTTGAAGCCTTCCATCAGCAAGTCGTGATCCACCTCACCACCACCCTTGTTGTTTATTTGTTACTAATTTTCAACAGAAAATTACTGAAATTTTAACTTTTACTGTTTCTGTTTCGCTGAATGTATTGTCAATTCTCCCTTCTGTAAATATTTCCAGGTAGAAGAGTACAGAGAAGCTTTGGAAGGAATACTTATTAGAGAAAAGAATGGAATAGTTCTAATGCCTGAGCTGTACGCAGTCCCTCCAGAAAAGGTATTGTGAAACTGAAGCATCCACTTCTGTATGGGAAGTATAGATAACAAAATCAGTGTCAAATGGTAAACTTCAGGCTTACAGATGATGAAATCTGGGAGCTCGGAATCTTGAGTGCCTAGGGAAGTTCTAGAGTAGATATAAAATTTTAAAGTTCTTATAACAAGACATATTTAAAAAGGGCTGCTGCTGATTTACAAACTGAAGCTCAAAGAAGAAATAAACATAAACTGTCCTGCCTGCCTATTCTGTCAATGGTTTGTGCTCTTTTTCTCGTAGAGGTTGTATTTAAGATAAATACAGGTTTCAGATGAATTGGGGTTTGTTAGATTTTTTTTTTTTTGTGAGTTTGTTTATTGTTTTTCTTTTTCCCATTTTTGCTGTCACTGTTTTACCTGTTTATCCCATTGTGACAGAAATTCAGACAACATTATGTGCTCTTCCATGGTATTTGCTTTTGTATCTCTCCCTGCCCAATTCTCCTCCCACTGCAGACTTCTCAGCCCTCACGCAGTAAGGGCGTGGGGCCTTCTGGCTTGGTCTGAGAAGGGAAGGAATGCCAAAGGCTGATGTTTTGGTCAGACATCTGAGGCTGAAGCTCTGAGTTATCTGCCTAGTGGGAACAAGTGTGTAGGAGTTCAGTCTTCTTGTGAATTTTGATGTGATGATGATCTGATGAACACAACAAATAAATGGGGTGTTTTTTGCCTGCTATTTATATATTTCAAAATGGCTTAAAGATGGATAAAGATGTTAGCTGGCAGGTTTTATCCCCTATCCTCAAAAGATGTATATACTGCAAAATCAAGTCATGTTGTTGTTGTAGGGTCTTGTTTTTTTTGTTTGTTTGTTTGTTTGTTTTGTTTTTCCTAAATTAATAGTCTTAATTTTTCCATTGAACATTCTTGCTAACTCAAGAAATGTGGAATAGCCTTCATTTTTGGAAAGCACCTTCAAGTTAACTTTCAGGAAGATAGATTGTCATCATTGAAATTCAGGCATCATTGTTCAAGGAGCTGGAAAGCAGACAATTCCCTTCAAGCTGCCAGAGGGAAGGCAGTGAAGGGATGCTAAGAAGAAAGTGGAGGTGCTAACACCAAAGCTCTAGTTGCATGCAGAGTCCCCATTCAACCTCCAGCTTTGAAAGTCCGGGTGGTTTCCATTAAGGAAGCATAGTTCTTGTCCTAGAGAGCATTCAGCCTCAGAAGTAAAATCAAGAGATATCAGTAATAATAATAATACCAGATTAGAGTGGATAGATGACAGACTTTGTATTTTCAAATCCGTGTTAATGATTGTTCTTCAGAACTTTAAGGTAATTTTCTTGTTTGTGCTTTTGTTGTCAGGTGGATGAGGAGTATGAAAATCCTCACTCAGTGGATCGCGTCCCCATGGGAAAGCTGCCTCACCTTTGGGGCCAGTCAATGTACGTCCTTAGCTGCTTATTAGCAGAGGTAATTATTTCTTGTATAGTAGGTGAGTTTGTACTTCATTTTGTACTGAGCTGGGTTAGGCTTTAAGTAAAATTTGATTGTCAGGCAGGGGACACTGGATTTTCCAGAACATGCACATGGACAATGAAGGGATGACTCTGAGCTTTCAGGAGCTTTCTTTTTTTATTATTTTATTTTATTTTTATTTTTTGTATATATGTAGATAGATACTAAATTGTCTGTTTCTTATCAAGCTGAGTAAGTTGCCAGATGGACTGGGTATATGGCATAGGCTAGAAGAGTGTGAACTCCAAGCTGACTTGGCTGCTTTAGAGCTAAGATTCTGCACTGTTTCGGCTCCAGTGGGTTGTGCCTTATTCTGTGGCATAAAATGCCTGCAGAATTGTCCAGTATTAGTCATGGGCTTGTTAAAGGAACAGCTGAGTATCTCTGTAGAGCTGCAGAAAAATCACTGACCTGGCAAATTGCTTCACTTGCTGCAACTCTGAAATAGGAATTCAGGATATGCAGATTGTGTCAGTCATAACCGTTTCCACATTATTCTGAAAAATATTGCAGCTGTTTTTATTGAATATACTGCTTAGTGGATGGTAAAACTAGACTTTAAGACTTGCTTCCCCATTAAAAATGAAAATTGGTTAAGATAGATTCTAGATGTCATCAAAAGCCTTTTACTTAATTTTTGTATGTGTCCTTTCTTTTTTCTTCATTCTGCTTTTATTCTAGGGATTTCTGGCTGCAGGTGAAATTGATCCCTTAAACAGGAGATTTTCCACTGGATTTAAACCTGATGTTGTGGTACAAGGTCAGGGAATTTTTCAAACGTTCTGGGTAAATGGGAGTATGTGGCAGTGAAGTCTATATGTATGGGAATGAAGAAAGACATGTCTTAAAATGATGTGGGTTTTCACATGGTACACAGATGCTTTTGGGATACTGTGATAATGAGAAGAGGGTTGTTTCTCTGGCTGCTTTTTTCCATGAGAGAAGATCAGCTTTAACAAACCTCTTAAAAAATACTTCTTTGGTCTGTTCTCCCATGTGCCTGGTGACAGGATGAGGGGGAACGGGCTAAAGTTGCGCCAGGGAAGGTTTAGGTTGGATATTAGGAAGAACTTCTTTACTGAAAGGGTTGTTAGGCACTGGAGTGGGCTGCCCAGGAAAGTGGTGGAGTCACCATCCCTGGAGGTCTTTAAAAGATGTTTAGATGTAGGGCTCAGTGATATGGTTTAGTGGAGGATTGGTTTCTGTTAGGTCAGAGGTTGGACTCAGTGATTTTGGAGGTCTTTTCCAACCTAGAAATTCTGTGATTCTGTAAAATTTTAAGACTAAAGACTGGGGAATGGAGAGTGGCAGACTTGATCTTAAATTGAAAAGAAAGGTCATGGCAGATACTAGCAGAAAAGAGCAGGACTGACAGGAGACCTGTCCATTCAGTCAGGTTTTTGTTCAGCCCTTTTTCAGGGGAAGCAGGAGAGCAATGAGTGGGGTGGATCTGTTCCTGGAGGTGAGGAGCAAGCGAGAGAGCAGAAAGCAGCCAGACTTAGAGCTGCCTTTTGTGTGCTTCAGGGAGTAGCATCTTTCATCAGTTCAGGAACAGCCAAACCCACATAATTAAGTGGAGGGCAAACACCAACTGATCAGGGATAAAGCCTTTTCCGGGTCTGAGCTGGCTGCTTTTCCAGAATGGCACATTTAGCAGGAGCAGTCTTAATCAGTGGTATTTTGACCTAGACAGGTGCTTGTTTATCCCCCCCCTTGGTGTATCATTGTGGTGGTGGTGTGTTACTCTGAAATGCTTGATTTCTCACATAAATATAAATGCATTCTTACTTTTAGCATTCTTTGACAACGATTTGTAATGTAAAGAATACTGAATTATTAGCTCCAAATCAATGAGCCATCTGGCATGAGCAAAACTTCATGCAGGACAAGAGGCAGAATCAGGCTCTGGATTATAAATTCCTCCATTTGGGGCTTTTTTTCCCCCTACTTCTGCCAAGTTAATGGCCTCTAACATTTATTGCTGTACGGATAATGGCACCTCTTTGCCATTGACCTGACTATGTAAATATGATGTGCCATACAAAAGCAACAAATACAGGGTCTTGCAGGGGCAAAGCCTTGTCTCCTGAAAGAGACTGCACAGTCCAAACTTGTGGTACTGAAAAAGATAAAAAAAAAAAAATGATAAAGCCCCAAGAAAGCTGATCTTAACCTCAGAGCTGGCCCTGCGTTGATCAGGAGTTTGGAGTAGAGGCCTTGTGAGGTCCCTTCCAATTTGAGTTACTTTGTGATCCAGAGTGGAAAAGAATGACAAGATGTACTGAACAGCAGAGAGCCTGAAGCTCTCTGAAATCCTCTTGCAATCCCCTTAGATCTCATGGAGTCATAAATTAAGAAAGAAGTAAGGTCTTTGTGCATTTTTAGTCAATTACACGGTAGCTGAGAGGTGACAATAAAGGCAGTCAGTTAAAAAGAGAAGAACTTTGGTTCTTACTGGTGTTTGTGTCTTCTGTGATGCAGTAACTATTCTGGCAGAATCTAATCAAATTAAGAATCTACTGCAAGACCATGGAATTGATGTTCAGAGCATTGCTGATATCCATCCACTGAGAGTGCAGCCAGCTCGCATCCTGAGTAATCTCTACACCAAGTTGGGTAGGTATTTAAATATGGAAGCCTCTCTACTGCTGTACAGTTCTTTATTTTTATGTTTTCTTTCCCATTGTCTCAACATCTTTGACTTTGAAAAACAAAATCAACAAAACAAACAAACAAAAAAATAAAAACACACAACCAAACACAAATAACCTCCCACATTTGTATAGGGAAGGTTAACAGCATTACAACTTTTGTCTTAAATAAGAGTCTCCAACAGGGAAGAAAAACTGACTCATGAGAAAAAATGGCCAAAATACAAGTTTCTCTGTGCCCAGTTGTGACAGAGATAGGCAAGCACTGACTCTTTGTCCTGCAGGAGCTACTTCCAAAAAGAAAAACTGGCTTTAAAAACAAACAAACAAAAAAAGGCCTGGAAAAAAATGTAGAAAAAGCAATGTTTCTCCTTTCAGAAGTCAGAATACTTCTGTCTTTGGTCTGGAGACCTTGCAGTACAGTTGCCATTCTACCAGCAGACTCTCTGGGAAGTTTTCGGTTCCAAACCAGGGAAGCTATCCTGTTATCAGAGCAACTCTGGCCTGTCAGGTTCTTGCTATGTTCCTTCCAACCCTGAGCTGAGTAGAGCTGCTTCCATTTCTGCTGCAAATCCAAAAGCCTTTAGGTCTTTTCTAACCTGAAGACTTTAAATAAATTTCCAATTCCTCAGCAGTGGCCCTTGAGGCCTGTTGTCCCTCTGAGCCTGACAACTGGATTAAATAAATGCACAAAATCTCAAACTGATTATAGTTAAGCTGAAAATCAGACAAGCCTTCAACCAACTCTGGCTCTTCTTATAATCCTTGCTGGAATGAAGGAAGTCTTGGTGAAAATTTGTTACATGTATTCCTAATTGAACTTACTTTTACTACTTGAAGCATGCCAAAAGTTTATGACTCAAAACTATGGATATTACTACAAAGTAAGATTTATGAGGTGGGTCAACATTGATAGATTTCTTTTTCAGCATAGGTAAGGGGAGCTATATCATGCTTCTCTGCCTATCTATAGCATGTTCCCATGGCAATAAGGTTTATGGATAATGTGGAAGAAGAGCATGAGACTGTTCATGGTTTTATTTTTCATTGTTATGTTTGTTGTTGTGTGTTTTTTGTTGTTGTTTTTTTTTTAATAGGAAGTTTTTTAGAACCTTTGAAACATCCAAAATAACATGGCCTTCAAATAAATCTTAGAAATTGTGCCCTTTATGTGAAGGAAAATTCCATATACTGATTTTTATTTTTTTTTTGAAGAATTTGTCTTTTTATTACAAAGAACTTCTAACAAATGAAACATTTGCAGGGCTTTGCTGAAGTTTGCATTTATTCTGTAATAGTTTGAAATAGCTTTCTTTCACTAGTGGGGGGTGAGTAGGCTGCTTTGACACATTGGTGTACTGTTTTTAACAGTGACTTTTTTGGTAATGTTCACAGGGATTTCTTTTCAGGCACATACTTGTTTGGCTTATTCTTCTTGTCAGACAGATTCAAGTCAGCTCCTGGGTGCTGGAGCAAAGGGTGCAGTGCAGAGCATTAGCTAATAAGCCCCACTGAGAAAATTGGGTTTTATTACCCCCATGAAAAGAAAATCTGTCTCTGTATTGAGGTGTGCTTTAGCCTTTTAAGGTCAAGGACTTTTAAGGTTCTACAGTGAAAGGCAATGAAATTTCTGTTACATGTTGATGGCCTGTTTTTTGAAAGGGCATACTTCTTCTTCTTGGTGGTGAAGTTTTGTGGGCTGAGTAATGAATATAAAAGACCTAATTCCATGGTTGGTAAAGCCAAAATCTCAATTTTGAATCAGGCCTTTGAAGAACCCTAGCTATTATATTGATTTAAAATTTGATTTATATTGATACAAAGCACACCAGTCTGTAGCATCTCATTCTTATCTATCTTTTGCTCTGCTGATACGAATGAAGTAGATCTCTTGGCCTAAAATGGTGGTTGTGGAAAACCAAAGAGGAAGTGTTAGGTGACTTTTTTTCCTATTTTCTTTACAGGTAGGAATGAAAACATGAAATTAAGTGGACGTCCACATCGACACATTGGAGTGCTGGGTACCTCCAAGCTGTACGTGATCAGAAATCAAATTTTTGCCTTTACCCCTCAGGTGAGCATGTAAAGCTGGCAGGGGAATCCCTGTGTACTTAATGGCTAATCGTTAATGAAGAACTTTGCTTTCATGTGCTGTCACTCCACTTTAGGCAGAGCAGGGCTAATAAAGCAGATGTACTTTGCTTTGCGGGTTTTTTAGGACCGTTGGATGATTGAGGTAGTAGGAGTACTGATAAATGCCTCTTCTGTCATATAGAGTCTGGCTTCTTTGGCTTTTGGCTCAGAATGCCACAGCAAATCAATAGTGCAAGGTTGTTACTGATTGCTGCCTGAACCAACATTCTAGCTAATTAAATAATTTATCCAAAAATGTGCCCATTGATATTTTGTTTCTTCTGATTTCTTAGATGGAAAATGTAGTTACACTCAAGTGTGCCAAGTACTATAACCCCAAAGACACTTAGAAAAAACGATGTTCTTTCTTTTTCTGTTTAGCAGCTTTTTCAATGTAACTAGAAGTTTGGACCCTCCTACAATTAAACATCGTGTGTTTTTTTTTTTTTTTTATATAAGCATAAAGAAATACTACACACTTCTTGTGGCCTTATTGTAGCCGTTTGTACTAGAAGTTCAAGGGGTCATCTACACCAAACATGAGCAAATGGAGCAGGGGGAGGAATGCTCACACCCTCCTAAATATTTGATTAATATAATCTTTAAATTCCATTGGAATAGATTCAGTGGATTCCACAGGTGGCTTCTGCAGTGCTGCATAATGACCAGACTTCATCAGTTTTACTGCAAGTAGTGTGGATCCCTTTCTGTTCTTGCCCAGGTCAATTGATCACAACAGGTTTTATACAAGATACTTCATGCACGAGAAGATTGGTTATTGTGTTATGTTGTTCCACCACACCAATATCCACTTTTGCAAATTAGGGAAAAATTCCTCAGAGTTGTGACTATTATTTAAATATCTCTTTGTCCACATCTTGCTATATAAATATTAGGACACTGTACTCCAGCTGAAACCTTGGCATGTGTCAAGTATGGACATACCTACTAATATTTTCCAAAATGGCATTTATCTTTGCATCAGCAACACGCTTTCCTTATTTGACAAACCTCTATAACATTTTCCATTGCACTTCTTAGGCAAACATTCCCCTCGCCCCTTTTTCTGATGGAGTGGAATTTATGTTTAATTTCACCTTCCGAAGGTTAGCAATTAACTCGTTTTTGTTGATCTTGAGTAATGTCCACAGATTTAGTGGTTTCATAGTTTGCATTTCATCCAGTTCTCTAATGAAAACATTGATTAGAGATAGGACAAAGGCTGACCCCAGTTAGACACCCTCTCTGTTTGAGAAAATGGTTAATAACTACTGTTTGAGAGCAATTTTGAAGCAGTTTGACCTTTTCAGATGTTTTTTCTTCAGATTGCTAGTGTGAAAGGCTTTGCAAAAGTCAAGATATGTCTACTGCTTCCTTGTGTGTACCATCTAGGTGGTAAATTAGAAATTAGACTGATTTGCAGAGATTGTTTTTTGACTCAACCATCTTGTCTTTACCATTTTGTAATTCTCTTGGCACTCTCAAATTGACTTCAGGCACTGAAATGGGGTTGTCTGGTCTACATTATTCTGGCCCTTCCTTTCTAAAGAAACATCTTTGCAAGCTTGAATTTACGTGCTCTTTAACCTTTTCTTCCCAAGCTCAGGCTGAACTCCTGTTTCTCTTTTATAAGTAGTACTACAGGTCATCAGTCAGTAAAGGTGGCACTGAATGCTTCAGCTTGTCTGTGTCCTCTCTTTCTATCCTCTTCCTCTCTTCATTAACAGGTCCACAGTTTCTGTGTTTTCCTATTACCTTTGACGTGTTTACAGAAAGTTTTCTCCTTGTCCATTATGTGTCTTACTAATTGATGTTTATTTTACGTCCCAGCCTTTTCCCTTTTCAACCCCTCCCTAATGCTGGTGTGCTTTTAACTTTTGTTGTGGCTGATTTGACATACTTTTCATGTTTTTCCCAGTTTAAGGTCTAGCCGTAATAGTGACTTACTGCGGTTCTTGGCCTTCCTTTACAGAGAGAACACCATCCTTTACCACTGTACATTTAATACACTTTTTTTTTTTTCCACAGTAACTGTCAGCTGTTCCTATTGTGCTCATGTTTTAGATTGTTCCCAAGAGCTTATATGGTTACTAGTTTCCAGTCCCCAGCATGCACTTAAGCCTGTTTATTGTTTGTATTGCTGCTGTTGTATTTTCTCCCACATTTATGCTACTTTGATCTTTCAGATCATAGGTTACTGTAACTCATCACTGGGAGAATTCTACTTCAAGGGGGTCATCATCTACTTTTTATTTGTATAGCTTCCTTTTTTCACTGTCAGCCTAGAAGTGTAAGAAAATGCATGTTCTGCACAAGCATGGGTCTTTTTTTTTTTTTTTTTTCCCAACAGCATGCCTTATTTGGTTAATTCAACCAAAAAAAATCATTTTTTTTTTCACTGCGAAAAAATAGAGGAGAGCACTGACAAGTACTTACATACCATATTTCTCTGTTTTCTAGTTTACTGACCAGCATCACTTCTATCTGGCTCTAGACAATCAGATGATTGTGGAGATGCTCAAGACAGAGCTGGCTTACCTCACTTCTTGTTGGAGAATGACAGGGAGACCAACCCTGACGTTTCCCATCACCCACACGATGCTTGGTAAAGTTGATTTTCTTGGTTGCAAGCAGAATAGATTATTGTGGGGGAGTAGCATGAGGGTAGGTTTGAGCAGAGACAGATGGCATGACTGTTTCAACATCTGAGTTTTAACATCAAAAGTACGGTTTAACTTTCTCAAGTCTATGCTGAACTTGGATGATGTGTAATATTTTTCTTTTTTTTTTTACTCCCTGATATCCTTGCACTTCCTCACCATCTTCATACTATTTGTATTTCTGTCCAAAGTAATTCTATACAAGACCTGTTGGAACTTGTCATGGGTGGAGGGGTTTGGGATTGTTTTGATTTTGTTTGATTATTTTTTTTTTTAATAATCTGGTATTGATAGCACTTGTTGGTTCTGTTTTAAATTTAGTTTACTTTGTAGAGAACACTCAATAATCCACTTAGTTGGCCATGATAATTAAAGAATGTGTTGGTAAGCTTCACACTCTTCTTTTTCAGTTGATGATGGTACTGACATTCATCCAGCAGTTCTTGCCACCATACGAAAGTTAGAGGATGGTTATTTTGGAGGTGCAAGGTACTGCCATAACCACCAAATGATTCTCTCTGTGATTTTTTTAATTAAATCATGTACAAGCCTTGGGTTTGAACCTGTGATACTGCATAGACCTCATGCTGGAGCTCAAGACAGAGAGCAGCTTTAATGGTTATGTGGGAGTCAGATGGTAGATGGACCTCAAATGCAGTGGGGAAAAATCTGTTTCCCAAGACGTGCACCATCTCTCACTGCCATTAATAGTTGATTAAAGGCAGAGGCATTTAAAGACTGAGGTGAAAAAAGGTATTAATGTTTATAATAGGCCTTGGGTTGCCCTGTCTTCAAGTGGAGGACCATGGCTAGGGGAGCAGCAACTTTCCATTTGTTAATACTGAAATTGTAAGGAACTGGTTGCATCAGCTGAATGTTTATAAGTCTGTTGGGCCTGATGAGATTCATCCCAGAGTACTGAGGGAGTTAGTGGATGTTCATAGAATCATAGAATGGCTTGGGTTGGAAGGGACCTCAAAGATCATCTAGTTCCAACACCTCTCCCATGTTATAGCAGGACCCCTCTCAGTTACCTACAGAAGGTCTTGGGAACCTGGGGAGGTCCCCGCTGACTGAAAAGTAGCCAACATCCCAATTTACAAGAATGGCATGAGAGAAGACCCTGGAAATCATAGACCTATATAGTTTAACTTCAGTACCTGGAAAACTTAGGGAGAAGATCATGCTGGGTGCCAAAGAAAGGCAGTGACATGATAACACCACCATCGGGCCCAGCCAGCATGGGTTCACAAAGTGAAAGTCCTGTCTTGCTAACTCCATATCCTTCTACAATCAGATCATCTGTTTAGTGGATGAAGGGAAGATAGTGGATGTAGTTTTTCTGCATTTTAGCAAGACTTCTGGTACTGTCCCTCACAGTATCCTTTTGGACAAATTCCGCAGTTGTGAGGTGAACAGGTTCATGCTACACTAAGTGATGAACTGGATCAGTGGCAGAGCTCAAAGGGCCATAGTGAATGAAGATACCTCTGGTCACTAGTTTTGTTCCCCAGGGCTTCATAGTTACCAAAGGTGGACTTGACAGCTAAGCCTTATAGATTTTGGAGTTGTTGAAAGCTCAGTGAGCATTAACCAGTATCAAAATGATGTATGTTTGCTCCCTCTGGCATGCTTTCCTGTTTGCAGGGTGAAGATAGGCAAGCTATCAGAATTTCTTACCACCTCTTTTCATACGCATCTGAGCTTTCTGGATCCAGACTGTGACGTAAAACTGTTTGATGACCCTAACGAAGGCTGTTGTAGCCCTGACAGTGAATATGGAGGCTATCCAGCAGATTTCTGTGAAAAAGGTAGTAGTTTTCTCACTTTTTTTTTTTTCTCTGTAAAGTTCTGTCAGTTAGAGCCTGGGTTTGCCTTACTATGCAGAATCTAATTTGTGCACAGTTGATAGTCACTCAGGTTTCTCGTGCTTCAGCCTGAGAACAGTACAAGCATGACTTAGTTTGGAGAAGGAGTTTGTGTATATTCTTCCCACATTCTTGGTGTGGCATTGACCGGTAATTGCTGTGGGAAAACTGAGTCTGAGGAATCAGCAGTTTGGGTTTGTGTGAAAGATGCTAGAGGAAGGTAGAGAGTGTGAGGAATCATACAAGTTTGTATGGAAGAGCTGGTCTTTAGACTACCAGCAAGAGAAAAAACGTTTTGATCCTTTTCAAAGGGAAAAACAATTTCTAAATTTATCTGTTTAAGAAGTATCAAAAACTGTTTAGTTTTTATTTTCTTTCCATTTTTTTTCAGCTTAAGAGTCTCTTGCTTATGATATTCTTACATTTTTGCATGCCTTTCTATATAAACAGGAACAGAATGGTGTGTAATGAAAAAGAAAGTGCTGATAATTTATATGTTTTTTTATATTTAATGCTCCTTTTCTTTTATGTATTTCTCACTAGAAAGCCAGGATGAGCTGGATCAGTATATAAATGATATCCTGCAGAGTACAGCACTGAAGTCATACCTGCCTCCAACTTCCAAGACTGCTAATCAACCACCCAGGTTCAGTGCAAACCATTCCACTCAAGAGATACTGTCAATAATGGCCAAGGCAAAGGGTTTGGAGATTCCAGGTATTTCTCCCTAGTATTGGTTTTGGGTGCTAAAAGGGGTAAACTCAAGTATTTCCAAACTCTGCTATTTGAAAAAAGCTAGTGACTCAAGTGTGTTGTAGTTATCAAGAAATAAAAATGAGTCTGAATTTGTTGCTCTGTAGTGTTCCCATGGTATCCCATGTCACGGCGTGTGGATAAATAACTTGCAGTGAATCAAATTTAATGTTACGAAAACGAGTTGATTGGATAGAATTTTAGAACCTGAGTCAGTGAATTCTCTTATGTATTTTTTTGTCATTGTACAAAGGCAGACAAAATGCACGTTCTTATTTTAGTGAAGCTGTGGTGAAATGAAATGTTTCACTGAAATGGCAGAAAACAAAAGTACTCTCTAAATTTCTAAGAACGTATAGTGTAGAGAGGGAAAACAGTATTCCTAATAATGTTACATTACTGTTAGACTGATGAGAGGACTCTCACCCAAATAATTCCTTGACTGAATTTGTAAGTGGATTCCAGCACACAGTGTTTTACATGTAGGTATGTAGTGTCCAATGTCCAGGTTAAGGGCAGCCTTACCCTAACCAGGGTTAAGGCAAGGCTTCCCTTAACTTTAGTGTATATTAATAAACCTTCAAGCTTCTTTTGTTTCTGTTGTTTTTACCTGCTACAATTGCTTTATGTAGGTGTTTTTACTTTTTGCGTTACTGAAATGGGTGATTTTCAGTTGTTGTTGTTGTCACTGGCTTTTCTTTCCAGCTGTTTCCATGTCTCTTCCGACTAAAGTTCTGAACACGCACCGGAAGTCTCTGAATCTTGTTGATACTCCCCTTTCCTTTGACAGAAAGGTAAACTGTGGGATTTTTTATGCTGTTTGTGTTTTTAACACTTAATATTATGACCTTCTCTGTCATTACTAGCCAAGTTATATGCTGGTTGTCATTTTTGTTAACTTCACAGGCAACCCATTCTGTCTGGGGTGATGGAAAGTTAATTCCATCAGTTTGTTGGTTTGCTTGTTTGTTTTGTGGTGGTGGTGTTTTTGCTGGGAGTTTTTTATTTGATTGTTTTTGTTTTTTGTTAAACAGACATTATCACATGGAATTTTTTAATAGGGTGTGTAAAGAAAAGTAATATAATAGGTGCTTGTTTTTAAGGGCCAAGGCTTATATCATCATCTTTGGTCCTAGTTGAATTCACAAACGGAAAAATAGGATATTCATAACCTTTAGAAATATTCTTCAAGAAATGGTGTTTATAGTAATTTCTGTTCAGGAGGATAGTATGTGAAAGGACAGATCGTAGAATCATAGAATGGTTTGGGTTGGAAGGGGCCTTAAAGATCATCTAATTCCAACCCCTGATGTCCTAAGGCACCAGTTAAATACCACTGGAAGCCATGAAGGATGGGTTTGTGCTGGGCATTTGTTCTCTCCTAGTATGTGAGCAGCTGCTGGAAGCAGTTACGTGAGGTTGTATCCAGCCTGCTGGAGGATTCTGCTCTAGAGGCTGTGTCTGTGGAAGTGGTATTTTAGGACCATACATACTGCTGATAGCTTGTTAAATGAAACTTCTCTTCATCTGAGAACTCAGTGCTGTATTGCATCATCTGACTAGTTAACATGCTAGCTTCAAAAGCTTGGAAAACTTATGATGGCAACATCTGCATTCCTAAAGCACCACGTATATACTGATTAGAGACAGAACTTTAAATGATTTCAACCAAAAATAAAAGTAGTACCATTCTGCTTCTGTGTCTTTGCAAGTAGCAGTGTATGACAAGACAGGAAAAGCATGCAAATAATTTTGTTTCTTTATTTTATGAAGTATTTGTTTGTTTTGTTTTTTCAAAAAATAACTTTTCTTGTTAAGTCAACCAAAACTAGAGACAAAAGTTCCATTCTGGGTGTTGTGTTTCTGGGGATCAGCCTCCTTTTCATGCCTGAAGTAATGTGACAGGAACTACATGATATATCTATAGTCCAAGTGCAGAGTTATGTTGCATGTTTGTTGTGTTCTATAATGGAAAACTACAGTTTGAATTTGATCTCCTCTTTTTTTTCAATACTTACTCAATTTTCAACCCTCTTTGTTATTAGGACTCTGAAAATGTTTTGAACCTACCTAAAGATGCTCACGGTGATTTGGATTGCAGGAAACTTGTTGAGCATCTGAACGAATGCCCAACACTTCATGATCAAGCAGATATTTTATACCTCTTGCATATAGTCAAGTGAGTTATCCAAATATAAACTTCAGCTTCTTTAAGTTTGGTTGCAGCTATTTCATAGAATTATAGAATGGCTTGGCTTAGAAGAGATCTCTTAAAGATCTCTTTAAGTTCCAACCCCCCTGCCATGGGCAGAGATACCACCCACTAGATCAGGTTGGCCAAGGCCCCAGTATTTGATTTTTCTTGTGCAAGAGCTTGCCAGTGTTCAGGGTAGTGTTTGGAGGGGACAGGTTAAAATACTTCTTGCTTTAACGGGAATATTTTCAGTTATCTTGACTACATAAATAATTTGCATAAATAAAAAAAATGCTTGTGCAAATTTCAAGGCTGATTGGCACGCAATTGTGCATACATACAGGCTCTTAAGCACTCCAGTGAAATGTATAAATCCTTTACATGAATAAGAACACCCCTTGCTGTATTTGTGGCACTTAATTAAGTTCTCAAAGCTTTGGTGTGGTTTTTATACACAAGGACGGAAGTGGAGGGATACTTAATCTTGTCATTCTCTAACTAAAGCACAGATGCAGCTTTAATGAGTAGTCGCTATTTTTTCCTCTAATCCTTGCATGCTTAAGTACATCATTGGCTAAAACTCAGTGCTCTTCAAAGTGTTTCTGGGAACAGTTTAACCCGAGCTACTAGGGTTAGTAAACAGCTGCTCATTAAATAGGTTTGATGAGAACAAAATGCAAATACAGACCAACAGAGTCATATTCTTACTGGGATTTTTCTTTTCTCTGTGCAGGAGAATACAGCTAGAATCTGGCAGAAAAATAGCTTAAGGGTGCAAAGACATGCATTTATTGATCACAGATGGTCTTCCATAGTGTTACGGAGATTGCGTTTTCGTTTATTTTAGTCTTTCTCCTGTGAGGGTCTCTTCTTTGATCTTGTTTTCCTAAGCAAAATGTTTAGTAGCCTCTCTTGAAGATTAAAGGAGATCCTGAAAAACTACCTTTTTTTGTTGTTGTTGTTTAACTACGTAAAAGACATTTAATTTCCTGTTCTAGATTTGTTTAAACACTGATATCTCTCTTGGACTCTGGTGAACTCTGTCCCTCTAACAGGAGCTGAAAGGTCATTCTGTGGTGCTTCAAAACATTGTCAACAAGAAGTGCCTTTTTTTCCATAATGCAGTGAATTTCAAAACCAGGAGAGGACCAGAAATCTCCTTTGATTTATCAGCGTGGAAATCTAATTAGTAGATAAGAAAGAGGCAGGGCACAAAAACTCAGAGGTCCCTGAAGCGTGTGAAAAAATGGGTGCAGTCTTCAGCAGTACTGAAGAAAGTGATGAATTTTGCTCCTGAGGAACAACCTATGGAGTGTTCCTTTAGCAAACTACCTGCATGCATGCTCAGTTTGAAGTCTGATGGGAAATCCTTTGGGTGGTTGCTTTGAAGTCACGGTCTTACGGCTAAGTGTTCTAGCTAATATGAGAGTTGCTGTCACAAAAGGTCTCCTGATCTCTGGTGAAGGGCCCCCATGTCCCGTGTACTTAAATCTGTCACCAAAATGAGCAATTCAATCAAAATCAGGCTGCTTGTTGTGTGGTAAGATGAAGCGATGTAGTACTGTTAGTTTCCTGTTTCCTCTCTCTGTCCTTCATAGGAGAGCCCTTAGAAATCTGCTTGTTTTGTCTAATGAAAATTACCTTCTGTTTTCCGGCAGAGGCCCTGACTGGGATACGGAGCTGAACGGACAATATGGGGTCACTGTTCATTGCCTGCTCAACGAGCTCTACAGAAAGGCAGGCCTCAATCAGGAGTGGGGGTTAATCCGTTATATTTCTGGTATACTTAAAAAGAGAGTGGAAGTCCTGGCAGAGGTATGAAATATAAACAGTGCTGGTTCAGTTTCCTGCCTGGAAAGGGAGATAAGGCTACCAATATGAAGCAAAAGTGCCTGTGGGGCTTGTGCTTGCCTTCTTCTAGGTCTTTACAACATACCTAGTGCAGTATTTTTCAGTAAAAGTTGTTGTTTTTCTGATCTAAAATCTTACTGCAGCATCTTTACCTTTCATCCATACTGAGAACTGTGCTAGTGTTGGAATGGATTGAGGTTGTCAAACTGCAAATGATTGCGAAGGCTTTGTTTAATCTCTGCTTATCTGAGAAGCTTAACTACGTGCTTTGAAAGTTGTAGTGGTCGCTGGCAATCGCTTGTTGCTGTTGTCGTAGCATAAACACTTTTGGAGCACCAGTGTGTTATGGTGCCAGAGATTATGCAAAAACATGATCTGGTAATTCCTGTCCCGTTGGGCAGGCAGTCTGTAGTGCGAGTGGCTGCAGGTGTACAGAGGCACTAGGATATTTGGGAATACTTAAGATTAGCAAGGAAGATCCATTTTAAGGGCGCAGATTTCATTTTGACCATTACAAAAACATTTCCTCTCTGCTGTTTTAAGTACAGCAATTTGTATGTAACGCTGTTATTTCCAATTAACTCTTTCTCTAATTCCTGTCCATTTTCAAAGCTCTGATAGCCATACCTATACCAGGGAGCAATTTGTGATAGTCACCCTGCGTGGTACTTCATTAGGTACCTTTTCTATCCTCAAGACATGAAGGATGAGCAGTACAGACATGCTCACAGAAAACTATGTATGATAATTTTCAAAGATGTTGGTGAAGAACTGTGGAGGATGAGAGTAGAGGTGATTTGTAGTAGTGATTTTGTTCCACGGTGAGGGAAGGAAAACAGACTTAAGGAAATCAGAAGAACACAGGTCAGTGAGCTGTTTGTTTCAGGATGCTAAAAATTAAAAACCTACTTTTGTAGGAAGTACACATAAAAGAGTAAAACACTGGTACTGGAGGAAGCATCTATTTCAGGGTGCGCAATTTGGAAATGTGATGTAATTTTTTGTTTTAATTTATTTTGTTTTAAAGAGAGATACTAGTATACAGGATATACATGTATATAGATATATACATGTATTAGCTATATATAAATATTATATAATATATATATAGCTAATATTGCCAAGCTTTCCGTTAATGTATTTTTTGGGTCTTAAATAAAAATCAAATGTTTATCTTCTAAGTCCTTTACTGATCTTCCAGCCCCACTGGAGTACATAATCTTTATGCTGCTGATTTCAGTGTGAGCAAGCAGGCTTTCAGCCTACGCAGTCTCATAGCCCTGCTGACATCAGGGGATCTTTGGCAAGTGGTTAACAGCATTCTGCTGGATCTGCACATCTGGTAGTTAATAGAAATGCACCTAAAATTGCTAAAGAAACAATTCATTTTCTGGAATTAAAAGCTGTATCACTTTTGCATGACTCAGAGAAAGGTCTCTTGTTTCCTGTCACATCATGATAGGCGTGCACAGACCTCCTGTCACACCACAAGCAACTTACTGTGGGCCTGCCACCGGAACCCCGTGAGAAAATCATTACCAAGTAAGTTGGAGCTCAGTCTCAGTAGAAGCAGCCTGCCTTTCTGCATCTTGCTGGTACCATTCTGCTGCTATCATCTTGTTTTAAAAGTTACTTCTCAACTTCAGAAAGGATTGCAGCCACCAAGACAGAAAAGCCTGTAGTGCAAAGATGTTTCTGGGTGACTTGCTTCCGGAGCACGTTCACAAAGTCAACAGCAGGAGCCTGAGTTGACTGCTAACTGTGGTTTGCCTTCTTGCAGCCCCCTGCCACCTGAGGAGCTCACAGATCTTATTTACGAAGCCAGTGGCCAAGACATCAGTATTGCTGTCCTGACACAGGTAAGTAGCATGGGGAAAAAAAGTTCTTTAAGCTGTGCCCAGTGCGATGCCAGTGTTCTGCTGTGACTGGGAAAGCTAAGAGGACCCACTTTGAATAGCTGCCTTTATGGATTTGTCCTTACAGGAAATAATTATGTACTTGGCAATGTACGTTCGGTCACAGCCTAGTCTTTTCATGGAGATGCTCAGGCTCCGCATCGGTCTGATAATTCAGGTGATGGCCACTGAGCTGGCTCGGAGTCTGAAATGCTCTGGTAAGTGTAATTTTATCATGGGAGATACTTGTGGCATTATTTCTGCTTCACCTTAGTCGTCATTTTTTCATTTATGTGTTAAATTCTTCATTCAACATATACAATTAATAACTTTGAAAATAACTTCCCTTTTTGACTTAATTAAAGATTCCTGCCTTTCCTTTCCCCCTACGTTGTCAATATGGAGTAGATAGTAAGTACTTAAGCCCTCTGACTTCCAGTATGTGTTTGAGGTGCTGATCATCAAATTGTATGCATGTGTATTTAGGGATCCAATGCTGTTAATTTCAACAAGGATTAGGATCCTGGTTATCTTCTGAACAAAGAACAACTAATGTGATACCTGAAAAAAACATTGAAGATTTTTCCACATCAGAGGAGTTTAAAGGGGTCAAAAGGCAAGAAGAAACCATCATCAGAAGTGATCAAGTTAATGTGATGAATATGTAGTGTCAAATGCTGACGTTTAGGGGCATGATCTGGACCATATTTTTCTGGCTTAGCTCATCACTGTTTCTAATGTACTCATACACCTCAAAGGGGAGAACTTCATGAGTCGTATTTTAAAGGGTGCCCACTTTGGACACTGCTGCTCCCTTTGACAACAGGTTGGACCAGATGATCTTAGAGGCCTTTTCCAACCTAAATGATTCTATGTTTCTATGAAAATCAGGTGGATACCTGCCTTTGAGGAAGTGGCAGGTTTGTCTCTTAGGAGAAGTTGATAAATGTAGCTAAGAGATTTTTTGGCATAACCCTGTTTCTCTATGAGGAGTACACAGAAAACCCTATTTCCCCCAAAGCTGAAGCTGAGTACCAGAAGCTGCTGCATTCACTGCTCAATGCCTCTTTTTCCAGTGCTCCTTTAGTTATTTCTTTGTACATTGCTCTCAGCTTCATTGCTGCCTTTTCCATGCTCCCCTGTGAGAGACTTGTCTGTGTGCACATGTGCGCTCATGTGTATGTATGTGCTTTTTCTCTCTCACTTACAAGCACGATCCTTTAATCAAATAAAACACAAGCCTTCCATTTGCATGCTGTTCTTTATGGAACAACTCTAGCTCTGTAATTTAGATCTATGTGATCTGCTTTGGGGAGATGGCTGTAGTGATTTTTCAAGCAATCTTGCTCTGTGAAGGAGCAACTGCTTTCTCATCATAAGCTTCAGTGAGATTTCACACAACCTGCACAGGCTGTTCAGTAATGCAAATAGAGTCATCTCCATGCAGTGTTTGTTGTTTAGTCTTGAAATTTATTTTCTTTGAAATGACAACATATTAATTTTCTTTGTAAAGGAAGCATTAGCTACAAAAATAAATGTGGTGGGGACCCCATTCAGCCAGCAGTTCAGTTAGGAAAACGATTTGTAAATCAGCTTATAGTAATGTTTGTTGATGGTTGTTTTTAAACTAGGTGAAGAAGCTTCAGAGAGTTTGATGAATCTAAGCCCCTTTGATATGAAAAATCTCCTACATCATATTCTCAGTGGAAAAGAGTTTGGTGTGGAAAGAAGCTGTAAGTTGTCCGTATGTTAAGTGAGTGCTGTAAATATAGAGTTAGATCATCGTATAAGCAAGGTTATACTCTCAGTGCATGTAAAACAGAAGTACTGGTAATGTATTAAACATACTTGTGTATGTTAGCTGATGAGGGATAAAAAAAACAAACACACACATGATGGAAACTATCCTGCACTTGCCTCAAGATTGTATCAGGCAAACTTTTAAAATGAAGAAATTTTGAGTGAAGACCATAAAAGGGCATATCCAGCCTGCCTTCAAGGAGTATGTCTGATGCCCTGAGTTCCCAGCTGGCCCTTCTGCTGGTTCCCGGGTTTGTTCTTAAGCCCTCACAGACTCATTGTGACTCCAATGTCATTTGATGCTGTGATTGTTCAGTGTCTTGGAAGATCAGGCCCCAATATCCAGCTGTGGGTCTACCACCTGGCTTGATGCAATCAGGCTTGAACTATTGATGTGATTTGAAAGGATGCTGTCAAAAAGAGCATTGCGTGCTTATGAAAGGACATGCTTTTATCTGCCACCTCTAGATACAACTTCGTATGTTTTCCTACCTATATAATTTTTAAAATGTCCATTTGCCTCTTCTAGTGCGACCTATGGATTCCTCTTCATCTAGCCCTGCAATTTCTATTCATGAGATGGGGCATTCTGGAGCAACCAAAACAGGAAGAAGTGGTATTACTAAACTGAAGAGCGAGATGAAGCAGGTGAGGGTTTTCCGTCAATGCTCATCAGAAAATGCAGGTACTCTGGAGCTGTGTTAGGTCAGATTTTTGTGTATGCATTTTGGGAGACTGTTTTTAGTGCTGATTAAGTTAATGGTAAATCACAGAAGTTTCCAAACATCCTTTGTTTTAAAGCTGATAGAAAGCATGAAGGGGACGTTTCCTCCCAAACTGTAGTTCCTTTTTTGTTCTTTTTCACATGATGCATATAGAAGTTGAGCAAGCACTAATGCATTCGTGGCATCTAAGGCAAAGTCATGACCAGATAAAAGGCATATATGAGAATGAAGTATTTTATATTAGAAACGTTTCAAAATCACCCTCTCTGCTGAGAGCTTAATAAGCAAGTCTTGCATTTACTGTGAGGCCATCTCTAAGTTTCTAAGAAAGTGTGTTGTGTTCACCTTGATTGTATGAAACAAGTTTGCTTGTTAAGCTACTGGAGAGGAGTGGAATTTCTGTATGAGCTTGACATAAGGCATTTGATGCTGACATAAAGGTAAGTTAATAATTCTCTTTGTTATACAGTCAATCAGGGAAGTGAGGGTGCCTGCAAAACGTGTGGTTTGTGTCTCATGAGATCTGGTCGCGGTGTTTGAGCCGTGCTGGTGCCTTAGTGTTACTGTTGCCTTGTCCCCTCCATTGGTACAGCTGTGTCTGTGAAAACGCTGCTGAGTGCTTAGTGCAGGCTCCAAAGTGGCCTTAGTAACTCAGTTTGAGCATGGCTGTTGGTCTTACAGCCGACTGTGGATGCCTGACTTCAGAGCCTTTCCCAGAAGGAAGGGGCACTGGGCACTAGGCGGCAGCATTATTTTATTTTAAATACACAGGCAGGCCTGAGCTGAATCCCTGTGCAGTTTAAGGCTGAAAAGGTATTTCCTTGCACTGTTTTTGCATTAGATGGAAACATTTTTTGCACAGATGAGGAGAGTTGGCTGTTCTTACTTTTTTATTCCCCCCACCCGTCCATTCATGGTGCTTCCTGCCTGATCTCACTGCACTCTCTACATAATTTGCCAAATACCAATTTTAGGTCATGCTGGGTTGGGGGTGAGGACAATCAGCTTTGTGTCAGGAAGGACACTTCTAATACTTACACCAACATTGCTTTACACCAGAGCTTGTGTGCTGAGCAGCTGCAGCTTGTTCTTGTTTACTGCTGATGTCTCTAGAGTCTGAAAACCAAGACTTCGCCTAGGTCTGAACCATTAACACTAATTAAAGGGCATGGCTTGGGAGGGGACAGCTACAGGAAAGTGCTCAGTGTGGAAAGGGGTGCATCCATGTTCCTGTGAAAGCTCTGCTTTGCAGCTCACTGCTCAACACTGCTGACCCCGCTGGCATCCTGCAGGCTTTCTGCAGCACGATGGCCTCACGCTGCAAAGAGAAACTGACATAACGAGTGGAGAATGGTAGTGGGGAGCTTGGGTTCTTTTGTTTTGTTTTGTGTTTTGTTTTCTGACCCTGAATTGCAGAAAAACATCAGCATGCTCCTTAGCTGTGGTGGTTGGTGTTTGCCATGCCGTGGTGACCCTGGCCATCAGACGTGGCTGTCCCAAAGTCAGCTGAGGTGCGGCGCTGCAGGAGGCTAGAGCCTGCCATGGTTTTCCCCTGAGTACCTGAGCTTATTCCCTGCTCCTCGTCTTTGCACAGATGGGTTACTTAACCTTGTTTGCGTCCTGTTGTGTCGTGGCTGTCTGTCTGACCTGCTGGTGTCTGTTTTTGTTTTGTAGTTCTTTCATGAGAGCCACTCCATGTCAAGCAGCATGTTCGCTTCCACGGTAAAACACCACCTGCAGCTCTGTGTGTATGCGTGTGCAGGAACCTTGGCTCTGAACACCTGCAGCTGCTTCTGTGTGAAAGCTTGTTGTAAAACCCTACCTCTTCGTTTAGCTCATCTTCACTGGGAGCCCGTTCTCATCAGTAATCTGTTAATAGTCTCATTTAGATCCACTTAGTTCTTCTGAAGGTTAAGTAGTCGTAGCAGATAAAGCACTGTTGCAGATTTAG
Source organism: Anas platyrhynchos (assembly GCF_047663525.1). Classification (NCBI taxonomy): domain Eukaryota; kingdom Metazoa; phylum Chordata; class Aves; order Anseriformes; family Anatidae; genus Anas; species Anas platyrhynchos. Next base: position 127,116,308 of record NC_092587.1, read on the forward strand.
TTACTTGATTATATTACAGGTGTCATCAGTATTTAACAGTAATGTACCATTTTTGCTGGCAGTTTCTGGCCAGTAATGAAACCAGATTGCTGAGGCAGGGGTTTTACAGGCCTGGGTGTCTCCTCAGGCTGTCACGTTCTTTCAAGGCAGAGAATTGTAGCCCTTCTTCAGCTCTCGCTGTTAAGAAAAGAGATAATTGTTTAAATATTTTACCAGCAGAAACCTCAGCAGTTTAAAGTCTGAGGCTCCGAATCTGTCATCAGGAGACAGAAGGCTTGCAGCTACGCCTGCACCTTGAACTGGCAGCTGTGATGAGAGGATCTCTGTGCCTGGAGACTTGCTGTCACTGGCACACCACTCAGGTGCCCTAAATACACCATTACAGAGCACCCCCAGGTGCACGTTCCCCTGGCCCCATGGCCAGGCCTGACAACTGCCAGATTGCTGCTGCCTCACTTGTCCCACATCCCAGTGTAGAACTGAAGCCTGTTTGACTCACATGCATGGAAGTGTTCAGTGAGAACTTGCCTGTCTGAACCACCTGAGTAGCCAGAGTAATTACTGCGTGCAGATGGATTTCTCTGCTTTGGCACAGACCCTCCTGCATCCCCTTGCTCTGCTAAACAGCGTGGAGGAGATTCTGACTATCTGAGTCAGCATGAAGTAAAGGAATAGGGTGCATCAGACCATCAAGGGAACATCATCCATCTGTCACTGACACCAACAGGAGAGAGAATAGACTTTGTTTTCATTTTCTTTTTGCAGAGCTTGGCTGTGTGGGGTCACTGAGCCTCTCCTTTGCAAACTTGTACTTTTTGGTCTTATTTCCCACTTTCCCCAGTACTTTGTTTAGGCAGTTCCTTACTTAAGAGAGGATGGGGTTTGAGAACGGGCTGTCAGTGAAGTCCTCTTTGGGCTGAAAGTAATGGGTGTGACAGTGAGAATGTGCCACAACTTGGAAGAAGATTTGCTGCCTAATTTAGTCTCCAAGGCTGGTAGAGCAAAATAGAACAACAGTGACAGTGAAGGAAACAAGGTGGCTACTTACGGAGAGGTGGGCATGGTAATTAAATGACCACACAAAGTCAGTTTTTAATCAACACACATTAATGGAGCTATTTGCATGGAGGACCTCACATCCCTGAGCCTGAAGTCCAAATCAGACCAGCCAGTGAATTCCACCATCTGGTGGAGCAGTGACACTGCCCTGCCCTTCAACTGGTACTTGTCAGAGCAGTCATGCCTTGTATTGAAACAAGCAGTGAAGTTTACTGATTTATCCCTTGTTGAACTGCTTGCTTATTTCGTTGAGAAACGACTGAAGTACTGGAGAAGTGAAGCTTGTTGTGGAAGGTAGAGAGGGATCAGTCCTTCTCCATCACCTTGTGTGAGGTCCTGGCCTGTGGTTTTCTTTCCTGGTCCTCAGCTAGCGTTGTAACAGAACAACATGTTCACAAGCAGAAGCACTTGTGGTGCTAGAAGGAAACTAACAAAAACCTTAATGTTTCTGACAGAGGGGCAGCACCCCGCCGTCTCCCACCAGCACTTCTCCGACGGGCTCCGACAGAGACATCAGCTGGGGGGACCGCAAAGGGCAGTGGCTGCGCAGGAGGAGGCTCGATGGTGCCATTAACAGAGTTCCTGTTGGCTTCTATGAGAAAGTGTGGAAGATCCTTCAGAAGGTAGGCTGACAGCTATGGAAGGCAGGAAGCAAAAAATATGTGTGGGAACATGGGAAGGTGATGGTTTAGGGGTATTGTGTTGCTGGTTAAACTTGATCTTCAGCTGGAAGACCAGTGGAAACTGGAGTTATTAGTAGGAACGTGTCTCCCAAACATATAAAGGCTCCACTAATGCAATTCCACATCTTAGTTTGAAAGTGTGTTTTTCTCTGAAAACACCAGAGATGCATTTTGGCTGAACAATTCTGTTTCACCACTGTTCTGCATTGCTTATGCAAGTTGTGGTCACTGCCACGGAGGGGCACTGTAATGCAGTGCACTTCACGTGCTCCAGCTGAAAAAGGCTGCAGGGAATGAGGTTGGAAACTTCACAGACTTTTCTAAAATGTCTTGAGATCTCTTGCTGGCTCTTCTGAGCCGCATGCCATTCTTGATGGTTTTTGTTTATTGTGTTTTGGTAGCACCTTGGAGAACAGGGGTGTGGAAATGTACTGAAACAGATCTCAGGGAAGGAAAAGAGGGGAATTAAGAATTTCTCTTTACTCCAAAGTGGTGAACCTGTTCTCCTTTGCTGGATGACAGACAGCATTTGGCAGCTTGCAAAACTGAGCTGTTCAAGCCTACACCGTTGCAAAGATGTGCATCACCAGCTTAGAGCACTCTTGGTTGTCTTAAAATCAGTTACTCTGAAGCTGGTATCAGCCAAGATGAGTCATATATGGCCAGTAGATTTGCTGATGGGATCTTTTAGTATGTTCAACATACGTTCAACAGTGAACATCACTTCTGTCGTGACCTACTGTAGTAGCTGGCAGTATTTAATGGTTTTCTGGCTATTAAAATTAATTATGCTTATTTAAAGTTATTTAAATATTTCTTACACTATGAACTGTTCACAAAAGGACTCTTCTTGATGTGCCCTTTTTCTTTATTTTTTATTTCTTATAACCTCAGGTACCCAGATGTGTCATTCCATAGCCTGCCTTCTCACCATTTGGGTTCTCTCACCCTTTTCTTCTATACCACTTGGTATTTCTAACACCACCTCTCTGCCAGTGTTTGTGGCCCATTTCCGAGCACCACAGCATGCTGACACGCTTGAGCTGAAGTGCCCTGGGTTTCCAACACTTAACTAAATGTTGTTTTAGTGAAAATGAGAAATACAGGTTCTCATTTTCATGGTTTGTTGTCGTGTTTTTGCATTATCTTTTATTTCTACATCCTTTCCACAGAAGGTTCTCATTGATTTGGCTTTGTCCTTTGTCTGCCCCTTCCTGTAGTGGCTCTCTAAGTACTTTCCTCCCCTTCAATAGCTAAAGTGGAATACAGAACACCACGCAGGTGTCACATAAGGTTATTTTTAACATTTGGCAGGCTACATAATAGCCTCTTGACTAAAGGTGAAATTTTAACAGGTTTTCTTTTCTTTTTTTTTTTTGTGGTAGATTTGGTGGTGTTTTCTTGGTGTTTTTGTTTGTTTAGCTTAAAATTTTTACATACAGGCTTGGATCAGAATTCACTCAGACTTAGTTGCAAGAACTATGATTTCTGTTCATTGTGGAAATGTTTCTTGTTTCAGTGCCACGGTTTGTCCATTGATGGGTACGTCCTTCCTTCTTCAACCACCAGAGAGGTACAGTAAAACACTGAGGATTTTCTAGCCACATGACTGAACATTGGGTATCACAGCATAAGATGCAGAGCAGGGCCAATGCTGCAGGACCTTTTTTAAAAACAGAAGTGGCTGCTACTCCAGGAGGGAGATGAGGTCTGGATCTTCCCTCCAGCACCCCTGCCAGCTTCACTGGGGCTGTGCAGATGAGTTTTTCTGCCAGCCAGGCCTGGGAGCGGGTGGGTTTTGAGGTAGGTTTGCCCCTTCGCTGTGCCCGCTGTCTGCATGCCTTCATGGCTTTACTTGGCTCTGGTGAGGCCGCACCTCGAGTACTGTGTTCAGTTTTGGGCCCCTCGCTACAAGGAGGACATCGAGGTTCTTGAGCGGGTCCAGAGAAGGGCGACAAAGCTGGTGAGGGGCCTGGAGAACAAGTCCTACGAGGAGCGGCTGAGGGAGCTGGGATTGTTCAGCCTGGAGAAGAGGAGGCTCAGGGGCGACCTTATTGCTCTCTACAGATACCTTAAAGGAGGCTGTAGCGAGGGGGGGGTTGGCCTGTTCTCCCACGTGCCTGGTGACAGGACGAGGGGGAATGGGCTTAAGTTGCGCCAGGGGAGTTTTAGGTTGGATATTAGGAATAACTTCTTTACTGAGAGGGTTGTGAGGCATTGGAACGGGCTGCCCAGGGAAGTGGTGGAGTCACCATCCCTGGAAGTCTTTAAAAGACGTTTAGATGTAGAGCTTAGGGATATGGTTTAGTGGGGACTGTTAGTGTTAGGTCAGAGGTTGGACTTGATGATCTTGAGGTCTCTTCCAACCTAGAAATTCTGTGATTCTGTGATTCTATGGCAGTAGTGTATTGCTCACACAGAGCACTGCCTGAAAAGGGGGTGGCTGGTTACAGTCATTCAGGCGGAGTAACAAAAAACCTCAGCTTTGTTGGAATAAAGTAGACACATTGCTTATTCCCCACCCCCATTTTTTTCAAATGCTGCCACTGCAGCCAATGTATTTTGGCATCACAGCCTCAAGAGTAAACACCAGTTGAGGATGATGGTTTCTCACCAAAGCTTTCACTCTTTAAATCCATAATCTTAACCTTTCTTTATAGTTTTTTTTTTTCCTCAGTTGGATTGCTGCTCTGCCTTTAGGCACTCTGGCAAGTTTTAAGTTCACAAATATGAAACAAACAACTCTTGCAAACAGAGATCTCTCAGCAGAAGAGAGATACTTGCATGCCTGAGACTTTTTTCATGTCAGGTTGCACCCAATTTGTCTCTGGCTTCCTCCTTTTCTGGTGGTAACAGCTGAAGAGAAGAGCTGGAATTTTCTGCCAAATTTAAACCTTCTTTTGCAGAATGGAGAGCTTTATTTATTCCTATTGTGTAGATAAATAAGCTTATATTTTTAGCCTGTCAGACCTAGACAGTATCTAATTTTGCTGTTTAAAGGAATCAAACTAAATGAGCACAAACCTCCTAGGGTGTCAGCATTTCACATGACATCCATACAGCTCTGCCAGCGAGAATTAGGCTGCTCTACAAACAATGTAGGTATTCGCCTGTGTGAAAGCGCATTCACGCTAAGCAGGTGGCTATTTTTAAATCTCCACAGTCATTTTGGTTTTGCGACTAACCTGCAGTGCCAGAAGGGTACTCGGAAGGCAAAATGTCCGAGACTGGCACATTAGAAGCAGAGAATTAGTTTGCAAGCTGAGTATCCGCAGTCCTGTGTGCAAGTGAAGTGTGTGTGTGATGGGTTGCAGGGCTGGAGCAGTTCTCTGGAAGTTGCATAACTGCGTGCAGGATCAGGGCCTAGCGACACAAAAAGTTTCTGTCAGTGCTAAAGCCATAAAAACATCTTGTTCACCTCAGTCGGGCTGCCCCCACGTGAGGAGAGGAGCATGTGTTTAAGTGCCTGGGGGATGTGTGTGGAGCTAGTCTTTTGGATCTGTGGGTTTTTAATTTCCATTTCCACTCTCACTCACCAGATGACCCCCTGCGAAATCAAGTTTGCTGTGCACGTGGAGTCGGTGCTGAACCACGTACCACAGCCCGAGTACCGGCAGCTCCTGGTGGAAGCGATTCTTGTCCTTACGTTCCTGTCTGACGTGGAGGTGAACAGCATCGGGGGAATCATCCACGTGGATCGAATAGTGCACATGGCCAACGACCTCTTTCTGCAGGAACTGGTGAGTGAGTCCAAGGGGCAGCCTTCACGTTTGAAATCTACTCCTCTATTCCTTCTTTGGTGTGTGGAGAATACGATTTTTTCCTTATGCCCCTACGAAGGAAAACCAAATCGCCTCAGTATCTTCTGGAAGTATATTTGGAAAACTAATTTAAGAATTGTGGGAGATTTAGTGGGGATAAAATCATAGCTGCTAACAAGCTCTGAAATAAGTGGGCAGATGGAAGAGAACTTTCGCTTTACCAAAGCACTGCACGAGCCACTCTGAGGAGAAGCATTCAGTCCTCCATCAGCAGAAAGTCAAGAAAAGCTGTGCAGGTACAGCTGCCAGAAACAGAACAGCTCGGAGACAACGCTGTGTACGTGCCAGACAGTAAGGCAGAGAACAAGTTCACGTCCAGGTTAGCTGCTTTTAGCTCTACCTAATTATAGAAGAGTATTGTGAAAGCAGAGTGTGAAGCATTAGAATTATCAATATTTAAGTATTTAAAAAAAGGACAAGATTTGTGAAGCTAGATGTTCCTTGTTTACTTAGGCTGATCCAGCTAAGTCGTGTGTATCCTGTAACAATCCCAGTAAGGGTTTTAATGAGGGAACGGAGCTGTGCCTTCAGCACGAATGTAAAATCATCATGAGGCCTTTCCTTCTTTTTTCCCCAATACATAAGCATAAATGCCTAACGTTCCCTACTTCTTTTTCTGTGTGTGTCTTTTCAGAAATCGTTTGGAGCTACTGGTGGTATCTTGGAGAAAGACATAGCCACAGGAATTTGCCACTTTTTTTACGACAGCGCTCCAAGCGGGGCCTATGGGACTATGACATACCTGACAAAAGCCATAATTATTTATTTACAGGATTTCCTGCCTAGCACAGGCTGTGTGATGCAATAAGCAGTGTCTCAGGAGGGAGAAAAGGCTAGGAAGCTTTTCCTCCCCGTTTCGCTGCCTCAAACCTCTTGTTTAGTTGCTGCATGTGTGTGTGCCATACACTACCTCAGCACTTCATGCGAAACATCATGGTATGTGCATGCCTGCCTGCGGGGGACAGGTAGGTGGAATGTGGCCTACTTTTAAGGGAGGGTGTGAGAAATAACAAATAATTAAGCTCATTCTGCCCGAAGTGCATCAATGTAATTCATATTAAATTAGCAAGAATTAAACAGCTCTGCCAAGGGGAAAACAGATTACTCTGTGGAGATCAAAAGGCATAATAAAACGAGGGAGCTCTATCTCAGGCTTAAAGTCTCCCAAACAAGGGAAGTGATGGAATTCATTAATTTTTCCCCTGCTCTCTGTAAACGTACGTCGTTGTTGTGAATCACTAATGCAGTGTGAAACATCCAGGGAAATGTAAATTAGAGGAATAGGAATAACTGGAGGTAACCAGGTGGTATTTTTAATACACATTTACCCTGATTCTCATCTCGTTTGCACCTAGTTAGTACAGGGCTAGTGCCGCAGAGACAAATGTCTTACAATATCCTCTAATTTGAGATGATGGCCTTGCTCAGGAAGCTGCCTCTCTCTTTAATCTGAACAAAGTGGCTTCCTTCCCGGCATCCCCAGGGCTTCACAGGAAAATCTCAAGACTCCAGCTTCTCCAAGGTGACAGACAGTTTTATGCCTGTAATCCTTTTCTCTGAACGGAGAAAGATAAACCTCAGCCACCCGAGCACCCTTCCCAAGTCTCCTGATCCTTTCCCTTGCAAATAGCCTCAGAGTTGAGAATGGCATAATTGCCACCCTTCCAGCGCAGGGCGAGTTTATGGAAGGCTTTGATGTTTTTCTCTTTTTTTTTTTCCTTTGTTATTATTATTAATTTTTTTTAAAGGCACATTTGTCAGTCATGGTTAGGGATGGGCTCCCTGGTAGTCTTCTTCCAGACAGCTCCCAGGTTTGTGCCTGTGCCATGATGCTGTCCACTGAAAATAAGCTTCAGTGGCTGCTTGGAGCTGCTTTAAGGAGAGAGAGTAAGCGTGTGTCATGCAGGGAAATGGCTCTGTGGCCACTTCATCTGAAAACAGGTAGGCTGCTTCTGGAGTGGAAAACCCTGCTTCACCCCAGGCACCAGCTGCAATTTGCTGTGGTTTTATGCAGTTACCTGAAATACCTTGATGAAAGGAGGGAAATAAGCCTGTCTCAGTTGCTGGTTGCCAGCACCTGTGGTCCCAGGGAAGGCAGGCTTCAGGTGGCACAGCTACCATGGAGGCGCTGCTGCTGCTGCAGCATCTGGGCACTTGCTCAAGAGAGCCAAGGCAGAGCAACGAGTGTGGGAGGCTTCAGGAGGTGATTCGGATTTAGGAGAATTTGGCAGTCCAGGAGCTGCTTGCTGGATGCTCTGAGAGGCAAGAACTGTGTTAACCATCATGGGCACTGTGGACCTGTGGAGGGATAAGTGGCAAGGTACGGTTCAGCTACAACTAGTGCACACTTGGATGTGGAAGTCATTTTATTGGCATGGTACCTGTTTTTTGTTTTTTTTTTTCTTTTATTGTGCTTTTCCCCTGTTTTTGTATGCATTGTGAGAGATCACCTAGTGTGTTTCTCAGTAAATAAATCCTTTGGTTTAAACATATGGATGTAACAGTGCAGATCTTGAGCACACCAAGTCACTAAAGCAATGGTTCAGAGCCTAGAGCAAAACAAACACCTCTTAACTCTTTTTTTTTTTTAAAACAAGTGTCTTTGATTTAAAATTCATAGTATGACCTCAATTACCATACATTTATTATCACTGTGATCAATTACCACGTATTTCTATTCCAGGGAATAGAAATAAGTATGTGCATGTTTAGTCGCTCATCTGTTAATGTACAAAATACTTCTGGAAAAGCATTTCATATTTCATTGACTAAAAATAAGATGTAGGAATGACGGCACTCTATGAAGCTTGGACTGCTATTGTATCTGTAATGATACATTATTAGGAAGGGTGCTATAGCTTTTTTTTTTCCTTTGCATTTTCAAAACTGTTACTAAATTAAAAACTCCCTACTTACCTCATGGTTCAGTATTAAATTTTAAAGACTGGTTAGGCTGGAACTGTTTACTACCCAGAAAGCACTCTGCATACATTGTATTTAATAAGGATGAATTAAGGTAATGTCTTTTTTATAAAGTTCCTGATCTGGCTGCACTTTATATCGGTGTGTTGCTTTCAGAGTGTAATATGCGAGTGAGTCAGGTCCAGGAGTGAGGTGCAGGAAAGGGAGTATTGGCTCACAGGCTTGCAGCAGAGGAATACAAGGGGAGACACGGGACACTGGGCTCTGCCATCTTGCTGCTTTCCATAAAGTCAATTACAGAATTTATCAGTTTACTTGACAGAGAATTTATGCTCAACTGTATGCAAGATTATTTAGGTTCGGTAATACCAAACTTTGTTACTTCTGTGTTCTTATCCATCTCCTGGTTTTAAAGAAATGCAGTTCAACTACAGGCAAAAAGTGTTTTACTTCGTTATGTGTAGCCTACCAACTAGTACACTAGTAAAGGCAAAAAGACACCGCACACACATTACTGTGAAAGCTGAAGCTTTAGTTTAGGATCTATTGTACATTATATTAACATGCTATGGATTTAGCCAGCATTAAAGTGACAGGTTATGACTGTTTCTTGGCTCCCAACCCCAACAACCATAAGGCAAAAGTAACCATTGGCAAGAACAAATCTATTGCAAGTGTAAACGCCTTTCAAATAAGACCCTTTAAGTTGGGTCTGTAAACTTCAGAGAGGATACATAGTCACCTGGAATGTTTTAATTTTATTGCATCATGCAAAAAGAAAGATTAAATGCAGAACTACCTATTTTCCTATTTTAATGATATGGGGTTTTTTCCTTCTTCTTTTTTTTTGTTTTTTTAATCTCGCCTGGGCTGGATAGTCAGTCCACAGAAAGCCTCTGTTGTTCATGCTATATCCCCAGGGAGTGACAGATATATTCCTTGTGGTCACTAATACTGTTTCTCATCTGTCTCTAAGGGCTGCAGAAAGAAACATACCAAAGTTTCTCCTCCCGTGAGGTTGTAGGTGCTACCTTGGTAATATTCACAGGTAAGATAGGTGGAGGAGGTGAAACCAAGAGTGAGGATAAATTGTAAGGTACTGATGTGGCAGTGAGGCAGTAATACTGTATATGGTGATTTTTCATCTCTTCTGGTCTCATTACTAGCAGGTTTACATCATCACAGTGACCACAACACCTATTACTATTTATTGGTTGTCAGTGTGGAAATTGGGTTCCCAGGCTGCTTGTGACTCATGACAGGAAGGTGAACTTCCATGACAACCTGCAAGAAGTTCTGCCTCTTCATTAGGCTGGCTTCTTGTCTCGTTTGTGAACCACATGAAAGGCCTCTAAAAATTCGCTGAAGTCAATGTAATCGTCTTTGTTGTAGTCGATGCTCTGGGCAAGCTTGTCAATGGAGGCATCGTACGCGTCAATTCCCAGGTGAGAACTGAAGATTCTCCAGGTCTTGCGGAACTCATCAAAAGAAATCAAACCTAAAGGAGACAGATGGCAAATTGCTTCTTCCAGTGCTGTTTCCCCGTTCTACATGCGTGCACACTCCTTTATTGCAAGACAGTTACCTGCCTACCGTGGCTTGCGTGATTTTTTGTGATTTCCTGGCTGAAGTACATTTTTACTGCAGGCAAGGAGCTACCGCTTTCAACAGTGGAATTAAGAAAGCAGTAAATACCGAGAGTGTGAGGAGAAGGGAGAAAAAGCCCCCAAAAGTGACACCAGTACTGGAAATTGAGTATGTGAGATTTTTTTCTTGAATTAGGCTCTGTGCGCTGTCCCTTATATGGGTACAGCCTGACTGCTGAAATTAGTCTTCACTAAAGTGGAAAAATGACATCACCCCTGGTTCCTCTATATATAGAAGCCTTAAGGAGGAAACCATGGGGAAAGATAAGTAGTAGAGGCTTCCTAGGGCTGGTGCTGTGAAGTTACAGGCACTTACCTGAGTGATCTTCGTCCATGATGTTAAAGATTACCTCCAGCTCTTTTCTGTATTTGCACAGCGTTTCAACCAAAGCTGGCTGAACCTGGTGTTGAAATCATACACAGGAAAGCATTCAGACCTTGGGTTTGAGTAAGCTTAGCCACCAGAATATGTACTATACAAATCTATTTTCCCAGTTTAACTTGTCAAATACTAGGAAAAATGCCTTATGCTTGAGTTCCAAGAGATGATATTTTGTCTTGCCCCAAATCAGCTAAAACCTGTCCCTTCTGGGTGAGAGGATCCTGTAAAGGAACCCTTCACACCTCCTACCTTCAGTGATTATTTGTGGAAATACTAATGACCTAGAGAAAATGCTGGGTGTCATGCACTCACATCAAATGTTCAATGTTAGAAAAATGGTGGTGAGAGCTAAGAACCAAACCGCTAAGCAGTTGCGCAGTAACAACTGGACTCTGAAGAAGAGACCTCAGCTATAGATGGTCAAACATCTCCAGCCCATCTCCAACTGTGACTTCATCCTACAGGTGCCAGAATTGGTTCTGTGCACATTTGCAAAGCTGCTCCGAGTGGGATTCATCACATATCTCCTCAGCTACCTTATCTAAATGCCCTTGAGAGTCACCGGAAAGTAGGAAGCAGTTCTAGCGTGTGATTCATCCAACCTATTTTAAGAATCTACCTTAGCAGGGAATGATGATTCGTGCCCTAGAAGTACTTGTTTCCCTCCAATGACTATAAAAGGAAGCTAGGTAACTAGTTCAGATGTAGATGTCTACCGGATTGGCCAAACCACTGTCTTGTGCCTCAAATTGCAAAAAGCTCTCCCTCCCAGATTTGCAAAGAGGCGTTTTCCTCCTTACCTCTTCTGTAGATTGAGCTATTTCCATATTGTGAAAACACGACATGTAGTCAACTTTTCCATCTGGATCTGTCTTGGCTAAATGGGGCAGCAGTGTCCTCCAGGGCAGTTCGAGGCAGAGGACAGACTCCATCGCTGCTGCCCAGTCACTGACAGAAATGTTGCCTGCCAAAGGGGTCAGTTCATGGTTACATTTGGTACATGATGCAGCACAAATCAGACACCAGCATGCCTTCTGACTTTGTTTAAGAGGTCACGAAACATGAACATTTTCTCCTAATGCTGGGGAATAAAAAGATTCTTAACAGTGAGCAGCAAGGTCAGACCAAACGTTTCCACAGGTCCCTTTCAACAGCAACAATTTTGTCATTCTATTATGATGGTCAGCATGCTTTAAAACTTCTGGAGAAAACCAAATTATTCTATGAAGCGCGCTTCAGATTTGAGCTGAGTTGCATCTATAGAGATGTATGGCTGAAAAGTCAACAAGGCAGAAATATGTTGATCGGTTGCTCAGCAGCCGGAGAACCAGCACCAACACCTTATCAATTGCCATTTTAGGGGCACAGATGACAACCTTGTCAGGTGAGAAGCCATCAGGAGAAAAAGCTGTATTTGTGCCAGAAGTCATCAATGCCTTGCTCCTACATAAAAGGTTCATCTACCAATTTATTACTGACTTTTCTTCAGCTGATGCATGACTGTTTGTCCACTAGTGGGTGGCCTCGCCACACTACTCAAAGAGCTCCCAGACTTAGGAGACCAGTTCTCCATCCTCTGAGCCCCCAGTTCCCTGGCTGACATCTGAAGATGCTCCCGAGTGAAGGTGTTGACTTTTGAGCTTCTGGAATCAGATTTCCCTGCCCAAACTCTCTGCCCAGTGAGTTTGCTCACGTGTTCTAATTCTTCCCTTCTTCATACTTTAACGTCCCACCCCACCCTCCAAGTTGCTTTCTAAGGATAAGCATTCACGACTCACATCTTCTGCTAGGAGGAGTGAGAGTGTGTCACCAACCAGCCTCAGGCCAGCAGGCCCCCATGCACACATAAGAGGTGGCGTTACCTGTGTTGTCGCAGTCATGCTTTTCAAAAGCCTCAGTGAGCGTAGACCTGTGAGCAAAAATCTTCTCTTGTAAGATTTGCAAGGCAGAACGTTCAATTGTTTTCACCCTGAGATAAAAAAAAAAAAAAAAAGCAAAGCTGATCATTAAAGGATTTTAATCCTCCAGCAATTTATGCTTTTCAACACTCATTATCAAATTCTTCTGTTCTTGAACATGCAGCGTCATCAGGGTCATCCTAAAAGGCAACACTGGGGAAAAACAAAACAAAGCCCCAGAAGAATAAGCTGAACTTAAGAGATAATCAAGTTTATGCAGGTAATTCTAAGCTGCTTTGCTTTAGTAAATCTGACCACAGTGCTAGGCATGGCAAAGCTGTAATGATAAACTTTTTGGACTCCATTCATAACAGGATTTCTCCAGATTAACACTGCAGCCTTAAAGCAGACCTGACAGACAGGCATAGGCTCTTCAGGAGTCCCTGACAATCGTCTGTTCTAAGCTCTTAATTACCTTTGGGAATTTCTCAGGAAACTAAGTCAGAGCACTCCAAATACATTTTTGCCTTCTGTATTAATATTTAAATGGGAAAAACAGAAAAAGAAGGAAAACAGATGCCTGTCAAAGTAAAATAAAGCTACAGATTTACAGCAGGTGCTCACGCTCACTGCACACATGAGGATGCATCTTTACCTCTCCCAGTAGTTCTGCTTGTCTGTGCACTCGCGCACTTGATACTGTACAAAATGAGGAATCAGGTCCGGATTCAGTCGGATGTACGCTCCCTTGTTGCTTCCCTCTTCATAATAGTTAGAGGCAGAAAATATAGTGATAACCTGATCATAGGAAAAAAAAGAAACTGTGTTGGCTAGAACAACTCCTCGTGACACTGATTCCTAAAGCTGATCTTAGAAAAACCTGCAGGTTACAAAATGAAGTGTCAACATGTAAAACCAGAAACGATGTCATTCACCAGACTGCTTGCACTTTTCAAGTCAGTGCTCCAGGCATGCGTTTTTGGCCTGTCACAGTTTAGAGGGCAGTGTGATAGCACACTGTAGCAGAAATGTCTAAGAGAGCTGTTTTCAGGATTCTTGCTGGCATCTTGATACAGCATGTCAGCAAGCAACGCCAGAAGAGAAACAAGTTAAAAGGCTTCTAAGAGTGTACGAGCATCTCTTACGCTGTATTTACACATAGCTGTCCTAAGGGATTTTGTTGATGTTCATTTGTTTTCACATGAGTAATGAACTAGTCCCCACTCCCTGAAGCTGTAGAGACTTCTGTGTTTGTCAGAACTCCGTAATTTGTTCTAACATCTACTTATTTAGCACATGATTCCCCCAAACCCATTTTGAAGAAGTCACTCATTTTCTTAATTAACTTTGCAGACAAATCTGTGGATGTGCCCCTGAAATTCACGGGAGACCTCTGCTTTATGTGGCAGCACCTTACCTTCCCGCCATGAGTGAGCTCGTAGCCTTCCCGCTTAAATTCGTGGGACCTGATCAACAGCTTCAGATTATACCTCTCAAACAGCCTGGCAGTGGTGTCAGGGCCAAAGTAACAACCTCCTCCGCGGCGCTTGTTTGGAACGCAGCCCTTCTGCATTCTTGGATCACTCCAGAGAATGTCCATGACCTGGCAAGAGCAAACTCAAGTGAGGACTGATAGTAGGCAAGGACTGACGGGCTGTGTGTGCCTGAACTAGGGACCACAGCAAAAGCCCCCACAGTACAGGCAGAAAACACACCTGAGCTAACAAGGTCCTCAACAGGCCTCCCATTTTCTTCTTTCAGTAGTGCACTCCCTTGGGCTAGGACCTCTGTTCCACTTTTCTTACAAACCATTTTCTACAGTTTGCATTACCTTTTTTCAGACAAAACATCTTTTCAGTAATGTGCCTTCTTTCACAGCTGAGGTTTCCAGACTCTGGTCGGTGCATCAGGAACGGTGCGTGGGCAAAGAGAGCAAAAGCTGCCTGTGCATGTGAGAGGCATGCCCTGCTTGTCAGCGCAGACCTGACAGACACCTGTGTCTGGTTTTACCTAAACTAAGCTTGAGAATACCTGCTCAATACGTGGCAGGAGTTGCCTTTGGCTTTATTGCCTTTGGTTAGCTCATATTTCAAAACAAGATTTCACCTATCAACATTTTAGCAGAATCGAGACTTCAGGATGAATTCTCAGGGCTTGAACATGCTAATTTCAGTCAGCACCAAACATGGGGCAAAATGCATCTGTTCAAGCCTCACTGGAAAAGGTTTACACAAAAACATTTACTTCCCATTTGTTGGGGAGTGTCTGATTTGAGGGAGCAACTACAGCATTTTACGTTAGTTTTTTGGCCAGATCTTGGGAAATCACATTTTCTGAGAGAGACTTGCTCTATCTCTAGAGGCAAAACAAGGCTGTCTACTCCTTAAAGCAGCTGACTGAAGGGAAGACCAGAAAAAAAAATAAATATCCACAACTCAATTTTGAGCTTGTAAATTAATGTGCAAATTAAGCTTTCCAAATCGTTACAATTTATTAACTTACAGCATGGCATGTGCTCTGTATTACCTCTAATATTCAAGGGGAAACTAACAGCCAGAGGACAAAAACTTCCTGCTCTGAGTAATCAACCTTTAGGTCTCAGGAGCTGGGTTTTTTTGGACACTATCAGCATTCAGCTGCCAAAACCACAGCCAAAAAAAGGTGTGTACAATCACATTGATTGCCAAATCCAACCTATTTAATCTGACAACCACGTATGTACGAACAGATGTAACCACATGAGGGCATGCAAACACACCTCATACAGAGCAGTTTCCTCCTCCTAACAGCTAGGCACAGAAAACACTGTGTAAATCCTTTTCCGAGGCTTAAAATCACAAGCCTTTTTTTACCAGCTGTACAAAATCATCTGAATAATGTATAGCTGACTAGTATACTCCCCCAAAAGATGTGTTACACAAACCCCTTGGACTCGGACATGCCCTCTGAACAGAGCCCCTGCTGCTGCTGTGCAGGGGTCTCTGTGCCTGTCTTCGGTTTCACCTACTTGTTTCCATTCCTTCAGGGTGGGCCCTGACTGCGAATTTTGACGGGAAAGCTCAGAGAAGCCCGATGAGGAGAGCCTGCGTGTTCTCCCTGCAACATGCTCGTTGGCAGCACACATGCTGGGTCTGGCTGTTGGAGCTCTCTCCTTTCCTTGCTCCTCTCTCTCTGGCTTTGGTGGCCGCATCAAAGATTTCAACTTGAAAACAAAAAACAAAACTGATCAAACAATAAAACCCCACGGAATATTGGAAGAGTTACCAGAACACAATGATACAGAGGCACATCCATCCCCCCTTTCCATACGCAGCCTTTAAGTCTTGTGATGTCCTGAGCTCTCGTGTTTGGTGGAAGCTGCAGGTGTTTGCACCTGCGGGCATCGTGCTTCACATCTGCCAGGCGCCAGCCTGTTCAGCAGCGCTCTCGTGTTCCTGTCACGAGACCTCGCTCATCCCAAGCCACACTCAGCCACCAGGTCTCACCATACAGCAGGGACAGCACTTGGGCTCAGGGCGGATACTTGAGTGCCCAGCTTCACTAGAGACTAAAAATATGCAGGTGTATTACACTGAGGTCAAACCACACTCACTGCTGCTCTCACACAACAGCGTGCTGCTAGGTTAATTTGGCTGAAATCAATGTATCAAAGCATCAGGAGGATAACGATACAGTTCATAAGGTATTACTCCAGTCCCTTCACTGTTAAATAAATTTAACCTTCAGTATTTACAGACATCTGCTTTTTTGGAGTCATGCTGTGGCTCCATGAATGCCCATTCATAGACTCACCTGGGGAGTGTCTTTTCTTCCCTTTGGATATTCTCTCATACTGTCTCATCTTCAGACCATCACTAGAAAGTTTAACTATTTATCAAAGAAAATGACGCAAAAAATGATTCCCCAGAGCACCGACCGGCATCTGAAGACCTGTCGGTTGCCAGCTGTACCAATTAAAAGCCCTGAGTGACTGTGCCCTGAGCTGTGGCCCAGGCACAGCTGCTTCAACCTGCTACTTGTGCAGCTCATGGGTAGGCAGTGCCTTGGTAACACACCCCTCCCTGCCTCAGGGAAAGCATGGGAAGGACTTGGCTCAGGGCTGAGACACCTGTATCCATGCCTAGGCACCCAGTTTCAGAGTGCACTGGTTCAGCCAGCAGGGCCTGGGTGCAGATAACCAGGTGTATTCATCGCTCTTTTTAACATCCTTGAGAAACAAACTGGGCTGCAGCTGGCTGATGGGCAAAACATTTCCTTCTGTGCTAGGAATCACGAGGGTGAGAGCAGCAGCTCTGGGTTGCACAGCCGCAAGTGACAAGGAACACATTTCAGCTGCTTAAACACTG
The DNA here is from genome assembly GCF_047663525.1 of Anas platyrhynchos. Lineage (NCBI taxonomy): Eukaryota > Metazoa > Chordata > Aves > Anseriformes > Anatidae > Anas > Anas platyrhynchos. The sequence goes on from NC_092587.1 coordinate 127,133,065, forward strand.
GTGTCTTGTGCCATCTGGGGTGCTCTGCCATGTCTGTCAATTAGCACCAGGTGCACAGACACGAACCAGACCTGGAGGAGAGCAGCAGAGGAGACCTGTGAAGAAGACTTTGTGCAGAGGCAGTCAGAGGCCATTGGGAATCCCCCCAGGCTTTGGCCGTGCTTCCAGGAACAGCACCAGAGACCTACACCAGACCAGTGGCAAGACCTGGATTTTCACCAGATCTCCTGGATTTCCGCGGAGTATGAGGATCCTAAGTACCCAGCTTACAAGCAGGTATCTCTAGCTGTATAAATCTTCCAGACCAAACCCCACGCAATTTTCCACTGATTTGAAAAAGATGTATCTGTTCATTCTAGAAAAAATAAAAAATAAAAATAAAAATGGATGCCTCTGTCTTCTAAATTTATGAAAAGCAGCAGTAGTTTCTGCTTTCTCAAGGCCAGGTCCCAAGGTTTGCTCCTGCTGGAAGGACTCTCCCACATGTGCTGCCACGGGCGCGCTGCAAGGTGCAGAACGTCCCACACAAGCAGATGGCAGCAGCACAGCCCCGGGGCAACAGGCGGTGCTAAAAAGATGTGGTTAGATTGATTTCTGAAGTGTTTAGAAATGCCTGAGAATTACGTACTTTTCATACTTTCTGGCTAATGTGTTATCACCGCAGGAAGGAGTATCTAAAGTGTTTTCAACTATTTTAAAGTCGAAAGACCTATGTCATTTTACAGCAGCCAAACAATTGGCTCCCAAGACCTACTGAAACCTCCCCTTCTAAAGACTGATTTTGAAGAAAAACAAGACCTTTCTTTCCTTACATGCCTTATAAAGTAGCCATTTCCTTTCCTTATGCAAACAACTTGATCTTAGCATTTGTATTGCTAATTTTTTTTAAAAAATATAAGAGTAACCCCACACGAATACACTCCCTTACCTTATTTCTCTCAAGTGAACATAGGAAATCCAAATCTGTCGTGTCTGAAATTCCTCCATGTAGGATGAGTACTTTTTTATTAATTATAGTGGCAAGGGGGAGCCAGCTGAAGACATCTTGCAGAACATACAAAATTACCTTCGCGTGGACCTGCAAAGTGTACTCTTGGGTTAGATCCTATTTCGGATAGATTCTGTTGCTTCTGAATTCAAGATCTTGCTGAGGTGTCTGCAACTGTCTGTACGAACAGTTCCTCCCAGGGGACACCCCAAGTTGCAACACCGACAAATATGACCTGAAATTTACTCTAAGAGCCATTCAAAAGTCTCTCCAGCACTTCATTTACCTCTCTGTGTGCTCCTGAGTGGCCTCACCAATGTTATTTACTTCTTCCCACAGATCACTGAGCACAAGATGTTACCGCTTTGAATTGTGTTGTCAGTTATGCCACTGAAAATCCAAAATAATTTTAACTACATTACTAAACTCATTCTGCACTATACCTAAATAATCTGGTTGGAAGTTTCCTTGTTCAGACATTTTTCATTTTACATGTGCAAGACTAAAAGAAAATACAGGGAAAGTAGGAAGAATCTTACCTTATACTTGCTAAAAACTTCATTGCTGAAGCCATATCTGAAAATAGAACAATGTCATGAATTGTGTTTTAGTATGCCCTTTCTGCACCATTTTCCACGCTACAGTGATTGCCAGGAATTTTCCAACCCTCTTTTCCTCCTGTCATTTATGTCTCACCTCAGTTTAAAAGTGCATTCTTCTGTTTTATCTCAATAATTGAGTTAAATTGATTTCTTGTGCATATAAGGGATCAGAAACAGCGTCCAGACCAATCATTTTAAGCAGCCCATTTCCCATCTAAATGTAATAGCGTAGCAGTTTTACCCTTTAGATATTAGAGAGAATTTTCAAAGGAACCTAACCAATGTTGTGTAAAAATTCCCTCAAAACCTGCATGGACAGCATCATCTATCATGTCCTTCCCCCTTTTCCTCCCCCGTTTTTGGGAAGTGACATCTTAGTCTGAAGTTAAGCAAAGTCTCAGCTCCTGGTTTCCTGGTTCCATCATACTACACTCGTGTCTGTGGCTATGCTGTGGAAAAAGCCTATAATTAACTAAAATATTGTCCTTCCACCCATCCCCTGCTCTGGTACTCGGGCAGCTCCAATGAAACCACTGACTTCAATGGGCTGTGATTATGTCAGAGACAAGAAGTGACTCCGGTTTGAGTGTCTGTGCGTAACTAGGATGTACTTAGCTCCCCCTCACACATCTTGAAGATGCAAAGCTCCACCTGAATACCCAATAAAACATTAATTATGTTTTAGAAATCAGATGTTGGCACAGTGGCTAAAGCAGCGTTCAAAAAGCTCCAACATTTCCAATAATGATCAGATACCCCCTCCTTTCCATCCCCTAAAACCTACCTCAAGTTTATGACATAGTCTTCATGGTTTCCTCTATTCAAGTGTACATCATTGGGGTAGATGAGAAGAAATGCAAACAGGATTATAAGTATTTCCACAGAATTTTGCCCTCTGTCAACAAAATCACCATTAAAGACATAAGGTTTTTTTTCTGAAGGTAGACCATTCTGCAGAAAGAAACAAAAACAAGGACATTTGGAGACTGTTATGCTACTGTAATAAATGAAATACCATTTCTAATGAGAACTCCTTGCTATAAAACCTGGAAAAAAAAAACATAAGCGTAATACAGAACTCAGAGACACAGCATTTATTTCTACTGCTTAGAACAGAAATCTCCAAATCAGACATCCTGTATGAACCATCAGAGAAGAGACGACCTCTCTGATGGTTCTTATGATGCTGTCTCTAATCCATTCCTCTACCTATTAAATTAAGTTGAAAGGGACCAGTAGGAACATTATTCTTGTAATAAAACATACTTTTCTCTTAATGCAACTGCTGCCGGGAAGTTGTGCACTTGCAAATAGAAGGGAATCACTCATTTTGAACGGATGACAAGAACTCCAGAAATTATCTTCTGACACAAGTCAGAAGGTCCTTGCATTTCCTTACACAGAAGAAACTGGATTTCAGATATTTACATTGTTTGCAGTCTATGCTTCCAGAACTACAGTCCGAATCTTAATACAGAGATGTGAAGAAATTCTTTTTTTCCAATTGCTTTAATCCTGAAAGCATTACTTGACTTTTACTCATACTTGCACTTTGCCAGGGGTGCTGTTAAAGACATACCAGGAAGCTTGTGCACCTGGAAGACTGCATGTACAGGTAGTTTTTATCTTTTTTTTTTTTTTTTTTTTTTTCCCCGGAAGATACAGAGCAATGCTTTGTTGTGAATGGTGGCATCAGAAGCTACTCCTGTGAATTGCTGGTATGTGCTGTTAGATTAGTTATTAACACTCAACGGGTGCCATCAGCTTACACAAAGTATAGCAGCAGCTACGTGTAGCTTAATTTCCAGTCATGAGTACTGGAAATATCATCTCACTCTTGGCTTGCCAGGAAAAAAAAACCTGCTGCTTTTACAAATGGTGTGCACGAGAACGATCAACTGAGCATCTACAAAACCATATCACCACTGCAGAAGCCACTCTGAGGAGGCCAGGCAGCACTGCAACACACCCTGCCTCCTGAACGAGGCTGTGTCAGACCAGGAGATGGACTGATCAAAGCTTTGCTTTAAAACCCACGGGCAGGACACTGCCCAGCAGATGGTCTGTGTGCACACAGCCACGCCACAGCCACCATCCTCGTGGAAGGACAGACGTGCTGATGTGCTCTCCAGCCTCTGCCCTGCCTCCCTTGCAAAGGCTTACCCACAGCTCGTAGTTTTAAAGGAGAGTTTGTTTTAACTTCTGGCTTCCATGAGGAGTTGTGGTTCTGTTCCATGCTTCTGCAAAGTTTTTATTTCCTTTTCCACAGTTCTGACTAATAAGAGCAACAGCAAATGAAAGGCTGTTGCAGCCCCAACATGTCAAAGAGGTGAACAAGGCGCTCTGATGATTAGCAACTTGCTGCTGGGCATCGTTACTGTATCGGCTGGGTTAGTGATTAATTAACTTCCGTTTGTTGTCTGCATTCTCTGCAGCTCCGGGCTATTCCTACCCCTAGCAGCTATTTAACAATCTAACCTAGCAATACATATTTGAAAATGCGAGTGTTTCAAGGAACTCCAGGAAATGCTGTAATTTGACAGAGATTAATGCAGTGACCGAATGGACTTCACAAATTGGCTATTGAGATAAAAAAGGAATTCTCTGAGCCTCACCCTTGCTGAGTTTCAGCGTTACATGTGCTGTTGTGCCCAGCACTGTGCTGGCTGTGCTTTGTCCTACCGTGCCTGAGGTTTGGGGGCTTGTCCCAGCACCGTGACTCCACCACGCGCTCTCCTCTTCCTCAGTTGCTTGGAAATGAGGACAAAACATCTGCCCACTGCATAGGGTCTGCTGTGAGGGGAGGGACCCCGAAGCCAAACAGCAGCTGGCAGCATGAGCACTGCTGCCCAGGGCTGGGGGGCTGGCTCTGAAGTCACTACAATCAGCACTTGGTCCTCACTCACAGGTTTTTCTTAATTATTTGGAGATAGCTGCAGCAGTTACCTCCAGAACAGCTATTTTTTCCCCCACAGGTCTGGTATATGAAACCGACCTGAATCATACTCTGATTCTGTTTCAATATCCTGTTCCAAAAAGGAAGATTGCATAATTAAAATAACAGCTAAAAGGACTGGCTACATGCAATCAGTTAATAAGAAAAGCAGAGGCCTGCAGAGGCCTGATTATGCTTCAGCAGGCTTCAGGTACGCACTTGGACAAAACCACCAAGTTTCCATCCAGCCATGTCAGATAAAGGGTAGCAGCGTTGGAAGCAGAGGGGAATTACATCATTGAAACACCTGGTTTAGCTCTTTTCAGTCTCCATTCAGGGCTGAAGAATGTGTAAGGATCAGACACAAACCCTTTCCTCCGGAAAACTCAGATCGGAGAGACTATCTGCTAAATGAAAGGTGGTGATTCATGCCAAAGATAAATGGGAAACTAAATATAGGAAAACTCCTGCACCTTCGGTTAAATATACAATGGTGAAAAAGATAGCCTGGAGCTCCTTTTTTTTTTTTTTTTTTTTTTTTTTTCACCTCAGTAAAAGAGTTATGCTTTTTAACTTGAAAAGTGAGCAGCTGCTTAAGGATATGGAAAGGACATCCAAGGTATTTCCATTTTGTGCAGACTATATGGTTGCTTCCAAGGTTTCAAAAGCTTTTAAACAGATAGCACCCTTTTTTGTTTCCTGTAAACAAACGATAATGAAAAACACCTTTATGGGCATCAGTGAAAGGGCCCAAGAAAGCTTCTGCATTATCTGCTTGAGGACTGAAATTATCTGCGGTGTAGTGTCACATCAAGAACTGTTAGCTCCAGATTTTAGACCTCACTCAGCATGGAATAGGAAATGTGGGCTGGATGTGATAGACACTGCAAGGAACCCTTTAAGTTCATGCTCCAGCTTGACATTTAGGAGATAAATCTCCTGGATCTCCTCTTCCACAGTGAGCCAGAGGAGAAGGAGAAGGAAAAGCTATGACAAAGGCACCATCCAAGTTGTTCTGGGGTTTATGTGTGTGGTAGGTGCACACACATTTACAGTTCTAACAGTGACAAAAACTATCAGACAAATACATATTCTCAATAACAAAAAGTCAAAATGATATATCACAGGCTGCCCACTTACCTTATAAAATATCAAAAAAAGATCATCCAGATTTCCATGCAAATCTCCTACAGGAAACAAAAACACATATCTGTTACCAAATACATGGAATTATAAAACTGGATTTATATAAGCTAGTCCTGAGAAGTTTTTCCCCATGCCTTCTTTAGTAGTTTGTATTTTCCTTCATAATTTGCCTTGTATTGGGATTATATCAACTTCATGTTAAGGTACATGCTGAAGTTGCCTAATAAAACCAGGCAATAAAACACTTAAAGAGTACACAATTGTTTTGCATAAAGTTTCTGTCCTTGCAGGTGGATCTGAAGATCAGACCTGTCACACAGGTAAAGGTTCATTCAGGGAAATGGAGGTAAGATGAGCAAACACAATATCAACCTGGAAAACAGATGAGTATTTCAGAGATATGATAGACTTCCACATACTAACAGGTTTGAATTTACCAAGTAGCCTACTGTATGAAGCACAATCAGGCATCTGTCTGGTTCAGAGCCAGGTTTTGATGACTACTGATGGAGGGATCATCAGTGCCTGTACACCTTGGTGAAAAAGCCAGAGGAGCGGCAGAGTTGTCCCTTGCTGAGGTTTATTTTGGAACAGGCAGGGGGACCTCACCCCCCTGCACTGTCTGCTCCCCGCACCTGTGGCTCACCACCCTGAAGCCACAGAACTGCCTGAGGACAGGCTTTCTCCACCAATGGTTAAGAAAATGATTTAGTGGGTGATATTGGTGGTAGGGGCGTGGTTGGACCAGATGATATTGGAGGTCTTTTCCAACCTTAGCGATTCTATGATTCTATCAAAAGACAGAAGGGTCATTTCTAACCATGTCCATATGTCTTCTGTGCAACTTTTGGTTGGTGATGAACCTGCTGGAGTCACTCTAAGGACTCCTTTGGGCCATGATAGATTTTAAACATGTGTGGGCACAAATACTTCACATGTGTATTCAATCTGCATTATTTGTTTGAAATTAGAAGGAAATAGAAGGAGGGACAGCTTATTTTAAGGACATCAAGACTTTTGGACCAATTAGGTTTAAAAACCTGCCTCCCTCCTCTATTCTGCAGAGGATCTATCTGGCTGCAAAAGCTGTTGGTGTCAATGGCAGGAAGGGGAGCCCTTCAGATGCTGCTTGCACAGCACAGATGAGATGCAAACAACAGGAGGGATGTTTTGATTCACACCAACGTACTGTAGTGAGCAAGCATGACTCCATGCTTCCTCAGTTTGGAGAGGTATTTTATTTGGTTGGTTAACAAATTATTGTTTGTCCAGAACATTATTTAAAGAAGCCCTTTCCTGGTAGTTGAAGTTGGTGCACAACCACATCTTACAAACATCAGTTACTGTTTCACACGTGTCTCAGTGCCCTTCCCTACGCTGCTTTACCATTACACACAGCGCAGACACGGCTGTCAGAGCTGATGCCACCACTGCTCTTCTGTTCTGCAGCTACTGCTTCCTGTGCCGTGGCAGCATGCTGCATCCCTTTGCTCATAAGTTACAAAAACATAATCAAATAGACGTGCAATGAGCTCTTAATTCTTCACCTTGTGACATATCGTTCTGTGAGGCTAATTTGTTCGTTGCATAAAGACTGATGCATCCTCTTGGGTCCCTTTAGAAATGAGGGTTTATTTATACATTTCAATTTGTTCATGACAGTCACGCTGTCTATGAAAGGTCTTGTTTGCCGCTCCTATTACACCCTCATTAAAATCATCAGTGAGTAAACTATCGTGGTAAAGTCTTTTTCTCAGTCAAAGGACCAAGCACTGAGAACCACAGCCAGTGATCACAGTACTTAGTGGCACTTTAGAGCTGGAAGTGCAGCAATATTTAAGCTGCACTGAAGTATTAATTGAACTAATACTGACTCATTCAGAAACTTTTAACAAGAAAAGGAAAGAGGAGGAGAAGGACTTTTTTAAAATGCACTCAGTGCGACTCAGGAACATTGTTTTGTTTGTTTGTTTTGCTCCCATTTATGCATTGATTACAAAAATAGTAAATGCCCAAAGCAGTTATCTTCCTTGGCATCTTACCACAGATGGTTATCTCCTTGGAGTAGGAAACCGAAACAACGTTGATATTTGGCTTCTCCTTGAGAACCTTCTTGGTTTCACATAGCAGCTTCAGTACGTAGTGGGCATGAAGCAGCTATGAAAAAAAAAAAAATCAGGGAGAAAAGGAAGGCTTTTTAGGAGGAGCAGTAAAGACTGTCTGCTTTATTAGCACTACACACATATTGCCAAGGAAGCTGTATCAGATTATTTGTACTACAGATCTCCCTTAAATATGGTTACAGGCTGCATGGTTTAGTGCTGGAAATTAGGAGCGTTGGTAGCTTTGCACTTGCTTAGTGAGCTTGCTGTTCATATTTTCCCATTTTATTTCTAGTGTACCATTTCTGCTCTTCCCATCTACAGAAATGGTAAGCGAGTGGGTAATGCAGCACTCAGAATCATTGCTTAAGGTCATCTGTTCAAAGGAACTAAAAAAAAAAGATGTACTTCTAAAAAGAAAACAAAACAAAAACAGAGGCCATAAATGGTATTTCAGCAAATTGCACAAATACCAAGGAGAGGGAACTCCAGCAAGGGTTGCCTTGCTAATGCTCATTGTGAAGATGTTACGAGAACGGAACACTCAGCCTTCAGAGATTGCTCCTTTCAGAAGGGATGCAGCTCCTGTAAAAGTGCTCTTCTGGTCTTCCCTGCTAATGCTTCTTACAATAATTTGGTCAGTAAGTGATTTTTAAGGCATTTAATTCAAACACAGATGGATGAGCTACAGATTGACTCTTTGAGATTAATGTTTTTAAGACAAACAAAAAAGGCCAATTGCCTATAATAATTTCCTTACCAAAATGCCAGCCACAACGAGGTGAAGTCTGGGTAGGCTCATTTATCACGCGCTTTATATTGTGCTACTTTTAAGATAAGTCTCCACAGAAAATTAGGGGGGGAACAAAACATCATTCAGTAAATTAAAAGCAAAGGTAGACCCCTCATATAACCCCAAAGTTATCCCTTATATACAGTATATTGTTAAGCAAAATGATCACGAGTTCAAACCAAGCCCTGCCAAGTAAAGCAGTGGCAGCCAGAGCTCACGAGATCTGTGCTAGCACGTTGGCCACAGTTTATATTCACTCTCCCCACTGCAGTGGGGTCTTGCACACCGGAATGAGGTGATTAATCCCTGCAACTCAATTCATCTTTAAAGAATGGGGGAAAAATGAATCAAACCTGGGAACTGAGAAGTGGTGCTTTGGGTTTTATTGGCTTAGCTCCCAACCTGACTGGATTCCTAGGACAGCTCACCACGTGCCTGTCTGACCACTGAGTGTTAGCAGAAAAGAGCAGTGGGATGGAAAGGAAGGCAGAAATATCTCTTTGAGCCTAGTTGCAATGTACCTGTCCGTTCTTGAAGGCATGAAGAAGAGCATTGGCATCTGCAAGAGTAAGGGGGAACGAGAGCCGTGGTCCGCAGTAGGAGTCAGGAACCTCAATATTTTCATACTCGGTTAGATATGAGTCGCCCTCATGAGAAACAGAGGAGCTGCTGGAAGTGTCATCAACTGCAACGAGAAGGAAGAAAAACAGGAATGTGGAAACTCCAGCAGTCTCACAGGGGCTGTAACAGAGCGACCAGAAGCGGTGGATGTTTCTGATGCTCTCCCTGCCGCACTATGGGAGCAGCCAGCTCCTACCTCGTACGGGGGAGCAGCTCTGGGTTTCCCCAGACTGACCCACAATGCTAAACAAACCCAGAAACAAACACAAACAAACAAAACCAGGCCAAGGCGCCGTCCCAACAACCAGCATCTGCGGTCAGGGTGCAAAACACTTCGCCCCGATGCTGTGGAGCAATGTGATCTCTTAGGTAACAAGAACACAGCCTGTCACAGGCTTTCTCCTGCCCCCACACAGCAAGGAGATTCAGAAGTCGATCATCCAGGGACTGTCACCTGCTTACAGTTCAAGATTACACGGTTAATACCAGTTTTAAGGAGTTGCTTGTGCTGCTTTTATTTTCTACGTTAAAAAATTAGGCTAAATGCCAGCAGCTCACTGAGTATTAAAAAAGCCAGCAGCCAAGCAGTGTTCCTTCACAGCAGAGTTTATGGCACTCCTTTCTGATATGAGGAGACAATGCCAGTTCTTGGGTGGCTGCCACAAAACCAATGGAAGACCTAAAGCAAGCAAAGCCAGCTTCTCATTTTCCTGAAGATGGAGAGAGCAGGAGTGTTGCTAATTGCTTCAAGCCAATATATTCTTGCAAACCCTTTATACATAACTGAGAGAACAACCGATTTCACTGTTTGCTCCCTGCAGACTGTCTTTATCATCTCTTATTTTAAGGGAGACACCCAGAGCCCTAGAGGACAGTTCTGCAGGCTGCTGTTTCAGAGCTGCTTGCGTGAGGTGGAAACTCTTTTTGCTGGGCTGACGGTAAGCTTTCTGTAACCCTGCGACTGGAAATGCAGATACATTATTTGTTGCTGAAGGAATACCTGTGGCTGTGACTCAAAACGCACAGCAGCCAAAACCTGCATGTGGCCTCATAAATTCTGAGCTTCATAAAGGCCAGCTTGTCTTTCACCGGCATAAAATTCACGTTAAAGAAACAAGCAGATAAAAAGCATCCTTTTTACCAGCTCCGGATTTAAAAACAAAACTGTTTCTCCTCAGCTGCTCTGCTGCAAGCTGATCGGCACCCTCTGTGCGCAGCCGTGCAGAGGGACGCAGGCTGCGGGAAAGGAGGAGGCGTGCAGGGCTCAGAGCTCCCACCAGGTCCTGCCCAGGGGCTCTCCTCTTGTGACTCCTCCAGTGTCAGCGGTCTTCCTTCCCCTTCCTTCCCCTGTGAGCACAGAGCTGCCTTCCTCACCGCCTCGGCTCCCTTCTGGCAGGTGTCCAGGCTGGGAAACCCAATCTCCTTCCCTGCAGGGCACAACTCTGCAAAGCACACCCTGTTTTCTGCCTCTGGATGAAGAATCAAAAGGCAGCCGTGGTCATTAGCCGTAGAGTGCTCTTACATCTCCTCGGGCAGCCTTTCAGCTTGATTTTCAGGCTCCTTCCCGCACAGGGTGTCTCACCCAGGAGCAGTCAGCACCTCTTCCACTAATGGATGTCCTAATGCAGCCTGGGGATTAGCGTGTGCTGGCCCCTACTCGCAGACCCCACAGGGCTGCCAGTGGCCATACCCCACATTAAACAAACACAAAAGCTCCAGGCACTGATGCACCAGATGCCAGGTTAATGGCAGATGGACCAGGAGCCCAAGAACAGGATGAAGATTTCCTTTGTGCCCCAAGCATCTACCTGTTCCTTCACCCTGCTCGTGGTGTGGCAAGCTGCAAGCTGTGGCTTATTCCCCACTGCAGGAATCACTCTGTGCAAAAAGCTTTGGAAGTGCTGTAAGGGAGCTGTGGTGGGGTGCGAAGCTGCAGAGAGCAAGACTTGCTCAGTTCCCTTTTGAAGAATGACTCTGGGAGGTGGCCCAGGGACCCTGAGAGGCACAGCCAGGGCTGCCTTGGACTCCCAGTCCCAGCACTTTGCCCAGAACACGTCTGCAACCTTCTCACCCTCGGTGTGCACACAAAAGAGTGAGTAAATGGGTCACCTTTCGCTGGAAAAGCAGTTTTCTTCATCTGACTGGAGATCTCTTGACTGAAAGGCTGAGTAGGTACACAGATTTTTTTTGGTTTTAATGGAGGGAGAGAAGTGTAGGATGGAAAACATTTTAATTCTTACTTCCTGCCAACCCTTGGGAAATAGCCTTTAATCACCAGCAGAACAAGAACAACACACAGCTACGTAATATCCCAATTGCATCTCCAACTGCACCGACATCTTAAGCAGGACGAGAGGATGAAAAGAGCTTCAGGGTATAACACAAACAATCACATCAAAAGCTCTACCTTGTTAATGACACGGTGACTGCTTTCTTTCTCTGAAAAAACACATTCTGAACAAGCAGATTCCAAGATGAATAGAGGAGTCCTGAGGGGTTTATAATGTAATGAAAAACAGGGATCACAAAATCTTCAGGCAGCTTTCTCATCGTCACATACAGAGAAGAGCAAGCAACCTGTGCTCTGGTAAGAATATTATTTGCTATGTTCTTGGAGAAGGCTTTTGAACAATGTGCTATTGCCCTCATTTAAGTGACCAGACACCCATGAAAAAAAAAATAAAAAAAATCAGAGAATTGTGGGTTTTAGAAAATGCTTGGGAATGGCAAAGCTAATTTGAAAGCTTTCTGCTTGTTATGTTTACACTCACAGTGGCTCCCATCTTAAGACCATGATCCAGCAGAAATGGAAGCAGTTCATTAAAGAACCTCTCTGTTTGGCACAGAGTTTGCTTAAATCACTGGCGTAGGCACAAGTACTGCAAAGGTCACTCGGCGGTGCAGGCAAGCAAGAGCTTGCAGTGAGGAATGCACATCGCCAGCTGCTGGACAAACTTAACCACAAACCAGGCAACACAAGTTCAATATGCAGTTTCTCAGTCTGAAAAATCCTTTGTGCAGAAGACCCTGGTCTGCTTCTGTATTAAACACGTATCTTACACAATCTATCTGTATCATTTTTGGTGTTGCTGGAGGCACCTCAGTTGTGTTAATCCCTTCTGTCAAAATAGGCATGGTTAAAAAGGTGGATAAATCACCTTTTACAACAAGCAGTTGTAAAATTCCCTTTTAATACGACAATGAAAGTAGAGATTAACACTATTGTACCAAATCCCAGACCCAACACCAGAACTTTCTTCCTCGCTCAGGTGAAAAAGCTGAACTGAGGTCACCATAGAAGTAGGTGAAGTGAGCAGTGTTTTATTTTCTTTAAATTTGCCACTTCCTTCCCAGGAAGTTAAATGACTTTTTGCAGAATAAGACGATAATGGAAAAAAAAAAAATCAAAGGAAGGACAACTGTATCATCTGTCTTGGCTTTGCAGCAAGGCTCAAATGTAATTTCTTTCTCTGCAGAGCACAGAGAGGCACTCTAAGGTATTTAAGAGAGAAAGGCTACAATTTCTAATGGTTGTCATTAGAACACTGAACCACTTACAGTTTTGGTGATGGTTTTAGCCTGCTATCAAAGTGTCTTGTGCAAATTTTAATTGGTGTATTCTGTAGCTGGACCAGATGAAGGAGAAAGTATATTCTCTTGTAATTGAATAGGAAGGGGGCAGCCTCCTTTTTAACAGGGCTGAGATTAGATCTTTTCTCAATTTGTTCAGGAAGTCAGTGTTCGTTTGCTGGCTTTAGGGAGTCACTTTCAATCTGTCCTTCTGTCAAGCTTGACTTAAAAGTAAGTTTTGTCCAAGCATCCCCAAACACTTCCAAAATTAAAGGTTAGTAACCATCTCAGTTAAAGCTCAGATAAACATTTATCTCCAGCAGTTTAAATGTGTTTCATTTTTAATCATTCACATACTGGTACATTTTGTAGCAAAATCTAGAATAAATTAAGTTTAAAAGTGGTCTAAAACTACTTTAGGAAAAAAAAATAAAGAAAAAGGAAGAACAAAACCACCTCTTTGTCTGATTACACCTGCCCTAAACCAATTAGTCACACTTTTTCTACATAATCATGTCTCATAGTCTAAGAAAAACATGCATAGAAAACTGTGCAAATTGGGCAGTAAGACTACCATGAGAACAGCTCAGCAGCAGTGACATGTAAGAAAGCTCTCCGAGCACCTCTGAGTGTTTGTATAGAGGACAACAGGGATCCATTCCTGTCTGACATCTTAACTCACTGCACAGATATTGACTGGAGTCAATACTTAAAATTCTTACCAAATTCTTACAGCAATATTTGGGAAAGCAAATCTCATCCCAGCATGTGCCACAGGCTGTAAACATTACGTAGAAAATTAACTTCTCTCACATAAGGTTTTCAAACAGAATCCCCATTTTACTTTGACTTTTATCCTTACCTGCATCAGGACTAGCATAGCGCTCCAGCATGAATGTGAAAAAGCTGGCTAGCTGAATATGGAAGAGAAAAGAACAAACACATACTGATCAGTTCAGGGGATCCAAAAAGCATTAACATTTTCTTTCCTTAGTCATATATCAGCAGTTTTTCCATGTAGAGGGATCTGTGACACTAATGTATGTTCCCATAGCATCACCTCTAAAGCAGTAGGTTGACATTATTTGAAGACATTCAGAATTCTAGGACTACATCAATGTTGTTGTTTTTTGGGGTGTAATTCATCTTGCCCATCATCCAGAATATTTGCTTAGACTTCCTTTACAGTCGACAGAAAGAATCAGCCACTATTCACCCAACTCACTTTAGACTGATGCTAGATTGAACACAAAGCCTTAGAAGTTCCTAATACCCAGTACTGGCTCTGAAGGAAGCCTGGGCTGATGTACTGAGAGATTGATATCTCTATTTCCCTCTTGCATGTCTTGCCTTGCTGACTCATTTCAGATCACCCATAGCGCAATGACATGCAGTCCCTGGCAAACAGAGCCATCCTACAGGAACTTCTAACATAGATGTGGTTGTATGGGCAGACGGGTGTCCTACTGCTTACGTAGTTTTATATACATACACACACACACACACACACACGACTTAACTAGTTCACGTGTGAGGCAGGGAAGTGGTTTTATTATTCAGGACACAGCTTTGTAGGGAGAAACAGTCTCGTGTCCATTTTGTTTGTGCTCTGGGAATAACACAGCTGCTTGTACAGGAAGAACTGAGGATTACAAACCTGTGCTTGATCTTGCTCATCAGCATATTCGATTGACTGAAAAATACTCAGAGAATAGCGGCGACTGATCTCTAGCCGGGCCCTTCTAGCGCGGTACCATTTCTGGATGAGAACAGCAGCTCTAATTGCTGTCAAAAGAGAAGGCAATGGATCAGTGCAATGAAAACACACATTACCTTTGCAGAACTTTGCAGACAGATGACAAATTCAGTCCATTGTGCACAGTCAGCATTAAGATGGAGGTCTGTAAAAATAAGACTGAAAAATGTTTTCTGATAATGAATACATGATGCATCAATTATTTCTGTCTTGAGGGACATATCCCAAACTAGCTGACTTGCTCAAGCCTATATTATTAGAAACCTTACCCATTTCTTTGTCCTGAAGATAGTAAGCATATAAGAAGTCTGCCATGTTCAGCTGATGGGCAGTATGTGGGTTTTGAGAAGGTAAGGAAAGAAAGAAGATCAATTTTGTCTACTAATGAAATGTATTCTTTTACCAAGCTGCAGTCAAAAGCTTCAGACTTTGCAAGCTGTAACATGAGCTTCATGTAATGACAAAGCTTGTAAGAACCTCACTTAACAGAAAGTTTTTGCCTGCCCAGCTATATCAGCAAGCCAGCAAAATACAGATCTTGGGATAAAATGTTTACAAACAGTATTGTACACATACATTGACGTACACAGTATTGTTTACAAACAGCCTTTGCCCCCAGCCCTGCAGCTAATACCTCTTTTCAAGGAGCTTCAGGGCTACTCGCTCTTAACAGCTCAGCATAAGACACACACACAAAAAGTCTTTAGGCTTCTGATCGTGGGGGAACAAGTCAAAGCAGCTGCAGGACGATGCTATCAAAGGAACAAGGACCATTGATCTGAGATCCTGACACTGGCTGGAACCACTGCTCATTTCTGAGCAGACATGATCAGGAGAAACAGGGGAACAAAACCAAGATGTTCTCCAGAACTCCAGGGTTTGATACAACCATCGCTGCACAGCACTGCAACTTCATGAAAGAGAAAGAAGAGAAAACTAAAAACAACACTTAACGTCCTAACACTAATATGCTGGTATTTTACTACAGTTGCTAGAATAAACAGTTGATACTAAAACCAAACCAAAGCAATGAATAATAGCCAACAGCCCAGACTAGTGCTTATTTTTTTCCTGCAAAACAGCAAAGAAGAGCTCTGTACTAGAGGAACAACAGTTTATACTTGTCAATCATTTCAACTGATTGCACATACCAGGGATTATAAGAGTAGGATGAGTGGCACCCTCTGAATGGGAATATTTTTTTCTTAAATTGACAGTTATACAAGTAAAGAATAACCTCTGTGGAGATGTGATTCTATTAATATGTATAGCACTATAGATATTTTTTTTAATAAAAATCCATACAGGTGCCATAATAGCATGTTGTTTGCTTATTTTACCATTAACAACTATGTGGCACAGTTAAATTGCTCAAGTTTTCTAGTCCAGACAAGGCCAAAATCAACAAGGACTCCCATCCTACAGATATCGTATCCCTCCTAGAAAAATCCCCTGCTTGAATGAAGTGCAATCCTTATACGATTAGGAGCACACTCCCCACCCTGCATAAACTCTGGGATCTCTCTTGTGTTCTGTCCTTTCTGGAATTCCCCTCACCCCAGACCTGACAGCAAGGCTGTCATCTTTTCTGTTTAGACGAGTCCCTAAGGGGGCAGAGCAGAGCCACCAGCACAGAAATTGATTTCCAGCATCAGAACCATGAAACTCCCCATTAAATCCCCTCTGGGTCGCTTAACGGTTGGGCCCTGGGCACTTGCAATGAATATTGCCAAATATGGTTAATGTTGCAAATCTAACAATATTTGCTCTTATTTTTTTAAATTGTACTTATTACAGCACTGTTATTCTCAGGACTAATGGGAACATGACCTTCACACTAGGCTAAACTGCTTCTGCAAAATAAGTCACCAGTTGTGGAAGATCTCTACACCACCAAGTATCCATTAAATGTATGTTATTAATGCATTAGAGGGATGTACAGCCCCAGACTGCAGGTATAATGATGGTTTTGCATAATTTGACAACTGCTGAAGAGCAGAAAGACTACCACCAGCAACGGGAGAGGACAAGACATTATGAAACAAGCACACGGTTATAAGCCAGCTTTGTGATAGCAGAGCCAGGCTCCACACCAACATGTAGCGTTGGTTGTGGGCGGAGAAAGTAGTTCAGCTCCTCATGGCCTCTCTGAGTTTTTGCACCCCCAGAAATATTCCCGAGTAACTTGTCTCTGTGGCCCTGCAAGGCACATAGGTGCATGGCATGCAAAATTGAAAAGGAAGGACCCCATCCTTCCTTTATGGATGGGTCTAGGACTCTAGCCCAACAATGCCTTCCTTTTCCTTTTCAACCAGTGCTATTTGGTGTAATACTCTAAGACAATGCATGGTGTCAGGTACGACAGCTCCCAGTAAATGTTTTAACATCAGATCTTGAACAAGAATACAAAGGGTCAGAACAGGGGTCTCTGAGACAACCCTCTACCCCTCATGCCTGTGCAAAGTCCAGGTGTACTGTGCTGAAAAGCAGGGAGTCAATAAATCAGTTTTTAAATAGAATGTTTATTCATGTTCTGTGGGGCCTTCCCACCAACAGCCTCAGTGGCTGTCAGGGAAAATTTCAGGCCAGACTTATCTGGCAGAAGGTCAGTTTGGGGATTCATTGTAGTAGCTCTGTTTCATTGCATTCATTTCATTATCACCCAGCAGCAGGGAAATGGAAGCAGTTTACCCAGGAACCTCATGTTGTGCACAGCCACGACAGGCCCCCCTCAGTCCCATACGCTATATGCTTTGTCAGTGCCAGAGTGAGTGAGCACGTGCCTGAAATTTAACTTCTGTTCCGTATCAATCTTTTCCAACCCAATGTGTAGATGCTACAGGTGCTCTGCAGTTGCCTCCTGACCTCAGCCAGCATCCGAAAACTAGGCACTCCTTTAAATAAAGAAAATTTGGGGGAAATAATTTTCTCTGAACAAGCATTTGACAACAGGGCTAGGGGGAAATACTATCTTGCAATCCTCTTCCAGTGGTACAGAGAGAACACCTCTGATGTGGAGATGATGGGAGCGCTCACCTTTTTCTGACTTGCTTTCTTCTCTGTCATCTATGGAAGCGTTGCACCCCATGTCTGTAACGATGTGCTCCATTGCCTGGTTTTAATGACTGCTGGTGGGAAGCATATGTCTCTCGCTGTTAGCATTGCATGCATCCCTCATGTTGGTCCTTCAGCCACGAGGAGGGCTCCTGTGCTCCTCTTCTCACTGCTAAGAGGAGGAGGGGAAGGAGAGGAAAAAGAAAAAGGCTTGACAACACTGAATGTAAAGCACCTACAGCTCATCACTAATGACTTCACAGCACGCCCCATAAAACCTGAACTAATAAACCATACTCATTTTTTTCCCCCCAGATCTGATCACCATCAACTTGCACTCAAGACAGAGGAACTCAGAGATGAATACAGTTTGCTCCCGACATGTTAGTTGAAATGTTAATGTGCACTGGGGATTTCTTAGCCCAAGCCAAAGCCTCACTACTACAGACAAGTAACAAGACAGGCATGTTGCTTTTTATTCTTGTGATTGGAAAATCAGAGCTGCAAAATACTAAGGACTTGAAACTACATCTGATGTTACTACAAACAAGCAAAAAAATAAAATAAAAATAAAAATAAATAAAAATAAAAAAATAACAATAAAAATAAAAATAACAACGAACGCCAGTGCTCTTATCACTGCTCATTTGAAAAGGAACCTTAGCATTCCATTTATCCTTTTATCCCTCAGTCTCCTAAAGCTGTTTATCATTTATTTACAGAGAGAAGAAAGTTTTCCCATAGATTCTAGATGAACAGAAACCCCCACCCAGATTTATACAGAATAAAATCATAACCACCAACAACTTTACAAGGAGAAACAGTGGCACAGCAAATTGTTTCATAATCAGATTTCATTTAAATAAAATATCAATTTTTCTGTTGCATCTGTACAGAAACATTCTAAAAAGACCCCTGATTTCAATAAATAAAGTACATTTTGTGATGTCTGCCACCTTCTATGTCAATATTTATTTCAGGAAAGAAGAACTTTAGGTTTGGGTGTTTATGGATTCTGCTTTTCTTCCCTCTGAAGGGAAACTGAAATCCAAAAAAGTGTGGTTGTATTAATTTTGAGCCAAGCAATGATTCTGACAGCAGCAAATACAGCACTGATACTGCCAATGGCTCGACTTTTCTCTCCAGACCACTGCTATTGCCCTGAGCACCACCTCCTCACATGCCCTCTGCAGAGAAAGAAGAGCCTTCGCTAGACCATCTCAAACCAGCCCGTCACGACTTGAGCAGCAATCTGAAGACCAAGACCAAACCAGAGCTTACAATCTCAGCCTTGCTCCAGCAAGACCACCTGTGCCCAGGGGCAGGGCAGCGCGTCCTGAGCAACCGGGGAACGTGAGCCCCAAACAGAACCACCAGTGCCCTGATGACCCAGGCAAGTGAAGGCCATGGCACCCTACTTGCTACCACTTGGGCTTCTCTCCCAGTCGTCCCCACTCTTCCCTCCTCCTACCCCTAAATTCTTTGACTTCGAGCATCATTGAGTGAAGGAATAATAGAGGCAGGAACAGAAATGTCATGCTAGCAGCAGGAAATGAAGCCATACACTCCAAGCCTGGGGAAGCATCATCTTCGGTCCCAAATGTCTGTATCCTGAAGTGGACATAGCCAACGTTCAACCTACTGCCTTGTTTCCTGATAGCTTCTCAGGTGGCTACAGAGCTGCCCTGGCAGCCAGCCCACATCTCCAGACCCCAGCACAGCCTCCATCTCGGCTCAGTGAATTCTCCTTCTGCTCTTCTGGTCAGACTACAGGACCATGAAAAATCAGAACAACCCACTATGGAAAGAGCCAGTGTCTCCTCCAGGTAAAAGCTCCTCTTTGCTCCTAACCAAGCATCTCCAGAGGAAGAAGTCTCTCTTCTTTTCCCCCAAGGTACATCAGTTCAAGGTAGCTCCTGTTCTGTGCCAAACATGTTTCAAAATACCAGGCAAAGACCACAAAGGCTTTCCATGGGTAAGAAGGTTGAAAAACAAGTGTTTAAAATTTAGAGTTATTTCTACAAACATATTTACAATGTAATGCAGCGATGGCTAGTGAACAATCATTTGCCATCACAAAATTCCCCAAAGTGTTTCCAGGAGAAATGGAAAGTTAGGCTTTATCTCAAGGTATCAGAACAGGCTTCAGTGAGAGAAGGTAGCTGGATGAGAATTTGGGATATAATGCTGTGTTAGCATCCTGGGTACTGTATAATTCACCTTTAAGGGAGTCTGTCGTGTTCACTAAAGAGCAGACAATAATTCAGTACCTACAAGGCAGTGATCCATCCCATTCCTAGATATAACTCCAAGAAATTGCTACATTTCCCTCAGTTCAGCAAAAAGGTGAATTTGTGATCGGACAGGCAATGAATATGTGGCCCATCCACTGAAGCGAAATAAAATGTCGCTCCAACCATGCCAACAGACAAGCAGCAGGCCAGGCAGCAGGGGCACATCCTGCTCTTTTTTGGGTGGGAGTCCCTGAAGGCTGAACTGCAGCAAGCATTCAGAAACCTGGCTGTCAGATCCCGAGCTGCCTGATTTGCAGAGATGATGAGCCGGCAGTGTCTGATAAGGGTGTAATAGGTGCTGCCCCAAATCAATCACGCCTTCAGCTTCTCAGTCATGTAAAGACCAGGCTGCCTCAAAAATAAGGGAAATCTCATAAAGATTTATAGCTGACTTTTAATGAAATCAGGCTGCAGGTCCTTTGGGCAGAGAGCTGTTTCTTCAAGCCTAGTGCTTCTTTTAAATTTAGATAAGCCACACTACTGCAGACAGGTGTGAGCTGGGTCTAGGTCAAGCTTGTGGATATGGAAGACATATGAATGAGAGCCACTAGGCTTTAACTTCTGACTCTTTATTCCATTTATTTCTTCCCTTTGATAAACAAAGAAAGTAACGTTCCTCCTTTTATTTTTCTTTGGATGAAATTTCCATAGCTATGCTACGTCCCCTGCAAGTTGTTTCAATCTCCAGTGATGTGCCTCCTTTTCCTACTCCGTTTCTCAACCATACTTGTTACCAGGCAGTTATCTCCTCCCATAACATGCATTACAAGGTACATGTGGTTGCAGAGGTGGTGAGGTAGGGACAGTTTTCCCATTAAGATCAGGTGGATGGATGGATGCTTCCAATGCCAGGGGCTTTGATGTCTTCTCACTACTAACATTTTAATTTTCTGTGACTCACAGGCTTCACTTAGAGATGCTTTCCATTGGAAATGAGGACTGCAGAGTACTAAGAAATATAAAAGATGGGTTTATGATGGATTTTCTTCTGTGCATTGCTGAGGGAATGACGGAGGAAAGAGCAAAATAACCTAGAAAAGAGAACCCCAGGCACAAAATCACAACGTCCAGGTCAGTACCCTTAGAGGGACAGTTCTTCAGAACTGCTTTACTGCCAGAGTCGGGATTGCCAAGGATGAAGGATATAGAAATAATTTAGATTCATTAGCTAAAAGACTCACCCTGCAGAAAGTGGGATGAAGCTGCCACAGTCAACTAATGCAGTGAAAGAGAACCTGGCTGTGGACCACCAGAGCAGTCATTTTATAAATCAACATTGAGATTGGCCAACCAAGGGGTGATATAGTAACATCAAACATTGACAAAGCAATACGTGTTTAGCTCTCTGTTATTTTATATCCATGGGAAAAACTGGCATTCCTATCAGGTGAAAGAAAGAAAGGAGAAAGCCTTTTTGTTTCAACGTATTTGTTTCAAATACATAGCAGAAAAATATTCTTCAGCCTGCTCAGAGAAGCAAAGTTAAGCTCTATGCAGAGCTGCTGGAATCACTTCTGGCAATGGCTTGATAGATCTTAATGTTTGGGCCAGGAATCAATACAGGATGGATGTAGCAACAATGGGAAAACAGCAGAGCCTCACTGAAAGGGAACAGGATGAAGATATGCCAACTCATTAAGGTGGACTCATATTCCTGAGCCCAAAAACGCACTGCAAAAGTAAGTAAAAGCAAGATCCACAAGGTGTGAGCATGCAGAGATTGTGCAAACAATGACTCAGTTCAGGAACTGCATGCAAGTCCAAAGAGAATCTGTAGGAAAATGATGGGAGAAAGTCAGTTCATGTAATCTACAAAGGGGTGATACATTTACACAAAACATTTCCAGGTTTTGTGTAGAAAATAAACAAAGCAAGCAGCCTCAGAGTTTTGCAAAGAAAGACTTGAGGGGGGTGAGGAAGGTAGTAAATACAAGCACACAAATAGGATGTAGATCACCTTAAAGTATAAAAGAAGCTATCATTCCACTTTTCGGAAACATTAAATGCCTCTAGATGAAGGACCCTGTAGGAAGCAAGGAGAAAACTCAAAATCCCAATGCAAAATTATTTCTACTGAATGGAGACCCAACAGAAGCATAAAAGGCAACGACAGTTGTAGGTTATTATCCTAGAGGAAGTGGGAAATTTGAATCACGACTGTCAGACAGATAATGATCAGGAGTTTGATGATATCCCATGACATCCCTTCTCCTTACTTGAAGGGGGAAATAGGCTAAAAAGCAAAGCTCCAGAATATGTGTTGAAATTTGAGCCCATTTACAAACGAAATTTGTGCTTCAGATGAAAGTTATATTGGTTTTAATCAAGTTTAAGTTAAGCATCAGAACAAGGTTCAAGATTATCATCATTAAAAGTTTGTTGTTTTTTTTTTTCTTTTTTCCCCTAAAGCAAAAACTACATGAAATATGGTAGCCTACGGTAGCCTCAGAGCTATTTGATCTCATCAGTACTCAGAAGTTCTGGATAAGTGATTCAGTCCAGGTCAAACTTTATAGTTTGAAGCACACTGCTTTTTCTCAGGGCAGAATTATAAATAGTACCACACACCTCTATCACTCACTGCATAGACATAGGATGTAGGCAATTTTTGCTCCTTAAAAGTGAGCTAAGAAAAAAAGATATATACCTGACCCAAAGAAGTTACCTGATTTTTATTTCTTCTTCAGCAGCACAGAGATTTTTTTCCACGAGTACCCTCAGAGGCTCCCTTTTAAAGACAAAGCCGTCCCCTTTTGGAACCAGCACTGCACAATGAGGGGTGCAGCTCAGCAGAACAGGTACTCCAGCTCTCCCAGGGGATCTGAAGCTCACAAATGGCAACGCACAGGCTTCCCACCTGTTTATTCAGCTTCCCGAGAGGAAATTTCTTGAGCCCTGCTCCTCAGAAGCAGTCAGGGGAAAAAGCCATTTCCACCGTCCAGCCCGATGTGAAAGCTGATGGCTGCAGCCCTCCGGCTGCGCTGCGTGCTGTTGGAGACCTGTTTGGTCACCATGCCTCCCGAATCTCAGGCAGAGACAGGGATGGGCTGAAGTTCTTGGCTTCGCATCTGAAGTCACATGGCCTCTCTCAAGAGGCACGGCCTTACCGCCGGGATGAGGCAATGATTTGCATCTTAGCAGATCTTGGACTACACGAGGGAGAAAAAAAAAAAAAGCCGTGCAGACTGTCTGGGTATTTGGTTACCTGATGTGACTGGCATGATTATGCAAGCTCCTAAGGAAAGAAATGCTGCCAGCTGAAGTTGCCACGAGGCACTGTAACCACACGTTAGTGATTTGGGTGCTCCCCATAAGGGTGTGACTGGGGCTCGGGTTCATGACTCAGCTCATCCGATCCCTTTGCTGGGAAGAGGTGGGACAGGCCGAGAGGTTTGGTGAGCGTGGCTGCCCTGTGCGGTCAGGAAGCCGTGCTGTGCTGCTGCATGATTTGAAATCAAACCCTGATCCCTGGTTGCAAGGCCCACACCTCTGACATAGCTCCCTGCCTCGTTGGCCGTGTGCTCACAGTCACTTCACAGGTGCCCAAAAAGGGCAGAGCCACCAAGTCCAAGTGCTGGTGGAAGAATCTGCCAGGTCTTGCACGAGCAGCACGGGGACACCACGATTTTGAACACGTACACTGGCAAACTCAAAAATACCAGGTATCAGCAGACACATGTATTGTGGTTCCACCACTATACATGGTCCTGGGCACTTGGACACAGTGTTCAAATCATCTTTTTGGACGGACAGAGGCTTTCCCTCACTGTGACAGAATGGACACATTTTTTAACATGCAAAAGATATTAAAAGTGCCAAACCCACAAAGTCGAAGGCACCGTGTGAATGCACTGGTTGGATTGACTGGGCTAGTCCTTGAGGTTCTGGAGTGCCAGACACCAGCTTCCACTCTCAAAGCTATTCCTTTCCTGTGAAGTGAGGCAGCAAAGAAAATACATAGCAGGCTCCACAATTCGGCATGACCCAGAAGAGCGTTGATGTTTGCTTTTCTGGCAGGATGCGCTTGCCTTGATCAGAGTTACAGTAGCTAATCATTTATGTATGATCACGCTGTTCTGCCAAAATGCATGCAAGCAAAAATACATCATAACCTCTTTCCTCTGCACTCTGGGGATACACGCCATTTATAAAACATTGACTGTGTCTGATAAATTCATCTACGCTGGCATTTAGCAAGATTTCTGCTAACGAGAGGCTATGAGGTTTGTTCCAGTAGCCAAGAAATCCATCAGAAAATGCTTCATCCACGATGAGTGGGAGAGGAATCGAACCTTTAGCTGTTAGATCCTGTAGGACAAAGACTCTCCTGCTTGTTTTCTCCTGGCATTCATGGAATTTGCTCGTCCCCTGTCTCAGTGGTCTGACGTGACTGAGCAACCTGATAAAAAAAAAAACAGTCTTGCTGGGCTAAGGCACCTCTCCAGTTACGTGTGGGGATCACGGAAACGTGCAGCTTGAGGAAACACAAACAAAAGTGCCTTCCAAATTAGCCTTTCCCATCCAAGTCCAAGGACGAAGGCTGGAGCTAACAAGACCATCCTCCTTTCTACACGGGGGAAAGGGAACACACCAGTCCCGCCAACACGTCACACACATGCTGAGCTTTTTTGCTCAGCAGCCACGTATCACACGCACATTTAAGATGCTGAAGAGGATTTTGCAAGCATCAACAGCTGCAACAGACAGCAGGCAACAACACGCTGATAATATTTTGTTGAGCTGTCTAGCACAAGAAAAAAAAAATGAAGCTACGTTGCTAGTGCAGAAAGCGGGAGACCCCTTTACAAGCAGTCCTTTAAATAACAGCACGCGTTCTGTTTTCCAAATGCTTTGGAAATCAACCTCCTGAGCCAGCCTCCATGCAGGCATCCCACATGCATAATTCAAGATCTGCTTCAGGCTTCTTCCTCAGAGGCACCCGCTACAAAGCGATGCGGTCAGTATGTTTCAAAAAGGCTGGAAGAGGAACATAGCTGGAGCGAATGTGCTCCTTCTGCGCTGTTGTTCCTGTTAAGCTCAGGGAAGTATTTTTATGTGATCCAAGAAGGTATTTTAAAGTACTGGCCAGGGGACAAGCCCCCGACTGAGAGATCTGGACACGTGGTCGCAAACAGAAGGAATAAAAGGGACAGAAGAGATACAGGAGAAACAAATAGACGGAATAATTTTATCCGGCTTTTCCATATTAAACTGTGTCTTAGTTGGTGAGATGACAGAAATCTGTTCTCACAATTCAGCCCAAGGAGGTTAATTTGGGTGAACAGGAAGACATCCCCCCCTGCAATGTGCATTTCTGAGGTGCAAAGATGACAGATACAAGACACCAAAATTATCATCCAAAAAGTACATAAAACCAGAAACACGGGCTAAGAAAGGCAGCTGTAGAGCCTCCAAACTGCTGAAGGGCAAGAAACTGGACAGGAACATTATGAAAGCACCAGGATGCCCTCTGTAAAAATGAGAACGAAATAATAATAATGAACAAACACGCACACACACACACACACAAATCGTTAGCTGAATGCAGATTATTCTGGAAAGCAATGCCCAATGGCATAATTTCAACAACTTTACTCCTCCACAAGCTAGTCTCAGCCTCCCCTTGGAGCCTGTAGAGATGACAGCTGTCTACAGCACTCAGATTTCACCAAATAAATAAATGGGCATAAATGGGAAAAATAAACGGGCATAAGAATTGCCTAATGAAAGTTGGATCTGCATGTTGTTAGCCTGGTGCAAAACCTATGTCCTGAAGCCTCAAGCTTACCAGGCTTTGGGACCCTCAATGCTAAGTCAGGCTCTCCAGGTCAAGAGGGCACAGGGAGCTGTTTGGCTCACACACTGATGACTGTGATGTAAAAGGGTTTTATTTTATATGTTATTTGTTTGTTTGTTTTAAGGCCTACCAGTTAGTAAGTGCAGCCATCACATACATAGTAGATGGTCAAAAAAGTCTAGAAATATCATGTTCTTCACCTCTGTTTTCATATTACTTCTGTGAAACTGCTTCTAATGACAAAAAAGGCAAAAGTAAAAAAAATAAAAAGGCATAATTTTGCAACTGTATATAACCTGCTGCTTCAGCAAAATATTAATAATTTCAAAAGTCATGGCAACCATGATATTTAGCTACAAACAATACATTGTTTTGCTTACAGGCACCACATGCCTCTGAAAATTAATGTATTTACCTTGCATATGACAAATAACAATTTCTCATTGCAATTTTTAACCACAGTCCTGTAAGCACAGAACAGAAGCCTTCATTTGTCCCTCTACAAGTCACTCACTCCCTTCGGGACGTGAGGATTTGGTATAGCGAGCACTGCAGTTATTGGAGTGGTGCAAAACCCCAGGTAAAACATAACAGATGTTATGTTTAAGACGATCATTGAATTCGGTGTGGTGTGACAAATGCCGAGGAAGCCCTGGAATGCATAAATACCTGCCTGACTGGACCCACAGGGATGCCTGCCTTGCTCTGCACCCTCACAAAGAGCCATCTCCTGCAGCAGATCCATCAGCAAGCCACAACCCAAGCAATCTTGGACATCCCTACATGTGTGGGCGGCTTTAAGTGGATTGCATGAGCAGCTCCAACAGCTTCCCTTCAGCAGAAACAAGCACTTAGGCCTTCTTGTGCTGCATCAACACGTAATATACATATATCTTTCCCATTAAAAAAAATAAAAAAAGAATAATTTGGTTGCAAAGGAGTGTCATGCACAGTCCCTACGGACCCAGCTGCACAGCAAGGAGTGCTGGGGTGGCCCTGAGGTGTTACCGGGGGAGGAGAGCAGGGGCTGGGCAGGAAGGCACAAGTTGCTCCAGAGGCAGGGCTGGGGGGCAGGCCCCCTGTCAGCCCCTCGGCCAGGTTTGTGAAGAAAAAGCCTCGAAGTTCTCCAGTCGGGTTTTTGAGGGCAAAAGGCCTCGTTTTCAGAACGCTCATTAGTATGTACCATGCTGCGCCTGGGGGGATAAATCATACTTGGGTGGATCCGTCAGGCACCACGCAACAGCTTCAAGGGCATTACCACCACTGACAAACTCCAGATTCTGCCTTCCCTTTCAGCATGCTATTTAAAACGCTGCCTTCTGCAGCAAGAGGCTCATCTCCACCTTCCTCCCCCACCGAACAGCTTTCTTTCCCGTGACTGCTTTGCAAGAAATCCCGCAGCCAGGCTCCCCAGAAGCAGCGGGGGTGTTCGTGCAGCTCTTGCCAAGCCCAGTCCGCCTTTGCCACGGTTTGGCCGACCTGTGGGGCACCGAAATGCACTGTGCCAGGTTGATATGATTCTGTGATGCCCTCTGCTCTCTGCTGATCTGCAGGACGAGAGCAGCCGAGCGAAGCCAAGCAGCAGCAGGGTGCAGAGGGAGGCCTGCCAGCCGTTTGCCAGGGGGGTGAGATGGCAGCGATGGCTGCGGGAGCTGACAGCAAAATGTCCCCAAAACGTGCCCGGGGAGGGAGTGCTCAGCGCCCAAGCCATGCAGCGTGAGGCTGTGAGGCAGTGCCAGGCTCGTTACCTGCGTCCCCCGGCCGCACACCCTGGGCTTGCCCACAGGCGAAGAGGAAACCTCACCGCGGGTGAAACTCCCTCAGCGATTCACCCCCCTCCGCTGCTGCTCTGTAGCTGTCTGCAGACCAGAAAACACGCTGCGCTCAACGATTTTCAATCAAACTTTTAATGAACTGACAAACAAAAACATAAACATGGAAAAATAAAGAATTATATATTGAAGCTCAGGCTTCCCCGCCCTCTCTCACAAGCCGCCGCTCCCCGCCCAACGGCCCCGCCTGGCGCCGCCTGGGCGGGGAAAGAGGCGCCCCCCCCTTCCCCACCATGCCTACATGATAGGGGGAGCGCCGCGGCGTTGGGCTTCCGTGGCGGTTCCATAGTGTAGTGGTCATCACGTCTGCTTTACACGCAGAAGGTCCTGGGTTCGAGCCCCAGTGGAACCAGCGGCGTTCACTTTTTCTTCTTCCTGTGTCTAACACTCAACATTATCGTTACCTTGACTGCAATGAATACCGATTTGTTCTTTTTTTTTTTTTTTTTTTTTTTTTCCTGTTGAAATGGGCAACCGGCTAAGCCCGTCTAAACGAAGCAAGCCTTGTGTGGGGTGGAGAAGCGAGAAACAGGGAGCAGAAAGGCCACTCACTCAGGACAGCCTGTCCCCACAGGGCTTCACATGGTCACCCCTCAGCACCAGAGGGGCTGAGAGGCAGCCCTACACCTGCCGCAGGCCCTGTGCAATAGCACGTTTTTGTAAGAGTCCAAACACTTCTAGACAGTGTCACCGCAGGACTTCATTTTTCCCCCTAAAAAAAAACAAAACAAAATACGTAGAGAAAGGCAGCGAGGTGTGGCTTCTCCTGGCTGCTGCTCCCTGGGGCACTGAGGCTCCCTCAGCCGTCTCCCTGGCAGGGCAGGAGCTGTAGGATTTACACCCGCTGGCTGAGCTGCCGCAGTGCCCCGCAGCCATTTTGTGGTCCCACAGACACCCCGGCAGCGGCCGGCCTCCCTCTGTGCGGTTAGCTCCCTGCGTGCCTCCCCAGCGCTGAACCTAGCGTCACCTGTATTAACCGGGAGCTGATTAACTCACAATCAGAGAATCATTTAGGTTGGAAAAGACCCTTTAGATTTTATCAAGTCCAACCATCACTTAACTCTACCAAGCCCACCACTAAGCCCTGTTGCTTAGTGCCACCTGTCTCTGAAGCACCTCTGGGGGAAGGGCTCCACTACTTCCCTGTGCAGCCCCTTCCAATGCTTGGCCACCCTGTGAGGAAATTCTTCTTCATACCCAGCCTAAACCTCCCCCGGCACAACCTAAGGCAGTTTCCTCATGCCCTATCACTTGTCACCTGAGAAAAGGGACTGACACCCTCCTCACTGCAACCTCCTTTCCGTGGTTGTAGACAGTGATGGGAACTCCCCTCAGCCTCCTCTTCTCCAGACTAAACAACGCAGTTCCCTCATTTGCTCCTCATATCTTGTTTTTTCACCCTGCATCACAGCAACTTAACTGCATGCCATCTCATTTTGCACATACAAGCTTTCAGAAAATGGTAACCCCGGGAGCCTCCTCAGGGCCTGGGGAAAAGGTGCCTGTGTGGAAGGAAGAGGGTCCCTTTGCTCCAGTACACCGAGGTGAGGAGACCCCATCTGGACCCCATCTCCATGCTAAGTCCTGCTTTGAGCGTAAAACACCTGTCATGGCACGGTTGTTTCCAGGTCCAAATATGAGTCAGCTACACCTAGACTTCTCCAATATAGTGTAGGCAAGCCTTCAGTGAAGGTATGTCCTGTCTAATTGGGGTGGTGATCCCATGATGCTCACCCTGCTAATGACAGCCCCAGTGTCACAGGGGACTGGGACGGATCCTGCCGGCCAGCACCAAGTAACTAGCTGCATCTGTTCTGTTGCATTGAGGAGAAAGGTTTTTTGTTTGTTTGTTTGTTTTGCTTTGTTTTGTTTTTGTTTGTTTGTTTTTCCCCAGAAGAGGACTTAAGCTACTATTTTATTTCAAATGACAGATCTTCAGCGTGTGTAGATTGCTCCATTGCTCCATCCACCAAGGGAATACAGCTCCTGAAGCTTTGACTCAAGCTCCAGAACCATTGGCAGTTTCACTCTCTCAGCACGTCTGTATCCTGCTTCTGAGCGATGCCTGTCGTTCACACGTACATATATAAATTTGTATTTTGTACATTCCCTAACTGTGCTAAGACCAAAGTGCTCCAGTCACACATTAGCACTACGAAATCGTGTGGCGCCTGTGCTTGGATTCCAGACATACAAACTCGTGCATGTTGCTCTCATTTTGCTGTCTGGCACTCTGACTTTGGGAGAAACACAAAATCACCGTGTGGAGCTATGCTTCCCTTGCATACAGGCACCTTCATCTCCTGCCTGTCCCCCGAGGACACTGCTGCAGGTACAGTCCAGTGCCAGGAAGGCTCTGCAGCTGCTGGTGCCTTTGGAAAGCTCCTGGAAACACTGCTCTGTTGTGCCCAGAAGCTGATTAATTTCTCATTAAAACAAAGCTTCTATCAGAAAGTGCAAGTCTGCATTAAGAAGCTGGCATAGGGCTCGAACGGTGTGGAGTTGTGGTTGCATTTGTTAACCAGTGGCCTCCAGCCATCCATGCTGTTTAATTTTTAACAAGCTCCTGGTAAAATTGTGGTGCAGGCCAACTAGCCACTCTGCATAGTGCCTGCACTCTTCTGGGGAAGGATGCATGCCAGTAAACATCCTCATCACTGAGTCAATCTCCACTGTGCTTGATTCCCCCTCCTGCCTGGGCTTCACACCATTATGTACCCCTGGAAATGCAAGCCATACTCACAGCTTTGTGCAATAAAAACATCCTGATGGTGCAGGGGGGTCTTTGTGTTATTTCCAACAGTCTAAGGGAAGAAAGCAGGCAAAAATATCCGAGGGCCATAAAAACATACAAAAATGTCTTAGTGTCAATAGGTCATGAGCTAGACCTGGAGAAGATGTGTCGAAAGGGTGGACCTGACTGTTTTACTTAGAAACATGGATATAATGAGATTGCCCTACTCTGGGCTGTTTGTACCAGGCACAATTGTGTTCCATGATCATAACCAATGCCAGGCTAAAATGTATCTTTTTTTTTTTTTTTTTTAATAAATAAATAAATGGCAAACATAGCCCTTTGTGGTGCTGTATTGTGCACTGGCTTTAAAATGTTTTCTGTCTTTTATACCTGGAAGTATTTGTCTGGCTGCTAGCAGTGAACTACGTGATTCATTTAGCAATGCTGTCTGCAGTGGCAGCATGGTTTTGCCATTTGCAGTTATTAAAACGAAGCACTATCAATAGCAATACACACAGAGGGTCTGGAGTGCAGAAACTTCAGTTTTAACTCTCTCTGACTCTTCATGTGAAACAATTCCATATTTTGTAATGCCACAGACATATTTTTGTACAAAGGCTGCCCTTTTTTTTTCTGTGGAAAGAATTTTATAACCGGGGACCTGCCAGCTTTGAGGACATCCCTTTGAATGAAATGCTCTTTGATAATAACTGTGCTGTTTCTGAACACCATCCCTGAGCTATTGTATTTCTCACACAAAACTACGACCTATGGCAGGACCTTCTGATGGCTCCTGCTGTCCTGTGAGAGATGCTGTGAATGAGTGTGAGGCCTCTAAGCAAAAAATCAGGAGCTGCCCTGTCCTGAGGAAAATGACCCCCTTTCTGGTGCCTGGCAGTGAGCCGCCTGCTTGCTTGCCCCGCTGTGCCCCATCACATGTGGTGCCCTACAGCATGGGGTGGCAGCAGGGAGTGGGATGCTTCAGGACCGACCTGCTAACAGAGGTTTATTTATGGGAGGTTGCACAACGGGAGGATGCAGAAGGGAACATGAGGAAGATGGGGGCAGCCATGTATCAGCCCTGCGAGGTAGATGTGAATTTGGGACCAGGCCCATCTCTGCAACTGCTGGAGGTGGAGGGCTGAGATGACATCAAGAGGAGGACTGGCCTTCCTTGGGATGGGTGACCTAAAAAAGGGCGTAATCAATGCTGAGTGTAGATAACTGCAGGCCTCAGCTCATCTCTGCTGAGTGCCTACAGATGCATTGATGTGCCCCTGTGTTTGGGGCCCAAAGCAGTGACCAAGTGACAAGAGAACATGATAGGCAGAACTGCTAGCAAAGGGAGGTTTCATTTTTTGATTTCAGATTTTAGCATCTCTGCAAGTAAACAGCCAAAGCCTGCTATTTCTGTTTGATCTAGTAATTGTAGTTTTCAGCCCATTGCAATTAGGTGACTGAAAGAGCAGCAAGGCCAGGGCAGATTCCTACACACAGCAATTATTAGGACAGGCATCGATGGTGTAGGGGTAAATAGTTGGGGTGGAAGCTAGTTAATGCATACTGCACAAAACAGACAATATTCACTACATATAATAGACTATATTTTATAAGCATTAGACACATCCTCTGCCTTTGTATGGGGGGTATGTATAGTTTCTAGGTAGGCATATCCATGTTTATGTGGACATGCCTAAATGCACACCTGGATTCTCACTCACGGTGCCAGTACCTCCGTACTTTTTACCTTTTACCCATGGCACATCCTCTAGGATGCAGCTTGACAGCAGTAACTGTGTGGTTGGCTTGATGCTGCTTGATAAAATCCCGAGAATGGAGGAGCGTAAGGTGCTTAGGCAATGCTTAAGTTAATCTCATGCCTTCCCAGAAAGCTGAGCAGCCGGCTAAGTAGCTATTCCTGAAAGAGGAAGGAAAAGATGGAGCTCAAGATGGGAAGCGTCCTGCTGTCTCTTCTTTTCTGGTACAAAGGTATGCACTTTGCCTCCCGAGAGGCGCTTTCTGATGTCCCTCTTTGCATTCCTTGCTTCATCCACTCCTCTTTGTGCTGCTGGGGGCCGTGGGGTACGGAGTGAGCTCCCCTCTGCACTCTGATGGAAGCATAATAATAATTCAGGGGAAGGAGGAATTGTGGAGGAGATGTGTAATTTATGTACATGAGCGAGCAGCGTTCTTACAGCTCTATGAATATTCAGTAGTACAACTCTGTCTTACAAAGTAATTGCAGAGTAAAAAAATTGCCATGTAATTTGTCAAAATATGAATTTGCACAGAAAATTGTAGTGCAGCTGAGCCAGTGAGTAAATAATAATGCTGATTTGAAAAATGAGGTACAGTAGAATGTGAAAGACTGGTCCTTCATTAATCAAAACTCTTGATTAATCAAAACCCGATCATTTTCTCTAGCAGCAAGACATTGCTGGTAGAGATCTGCTTTTTCTTAAAGGCTCTTTCAGGTATTTTGTCCTGGAAAAGAATTTCAAAGGCTCTTTAAGAATAAAAAGCAATCAGAAGTTAAAAAGTAAATGGGAAAAGTATTTAACATTTTTGGGGCTTTCTCAAAGTTACTTTTCAGAAAAATAACAACGAT
The DNA here is from genome assembly GCF_047663525.1 of Anas platyrhynchos. Lineage (NCBI taxonomy): Eukaryota > Metazoa > Chordata > Aves > Anseriformes > Anatidae > Anas > Anas platyrhynchos. Next base: position 127,165,900 of record NC_092587.1, read on the forward strand.
AGCAGTTAAGTGGGAACTAGAAGATAGAAGTGTCAGGGTGATGGTCTGCTCCCATTTTAATTAACCCAAATGTGGAATGAGGAGATCATTTTGGGGTTGTTTTTGAACTTCTGACTTACTCAGAGCTGACAGGAAAGCTCTGAACGTCTTAAGGCTGTAAGCTGGAAATTGATGTGTCGGTGTGGGACAGATGTATCACCCATAGATGCTGAATTCTCAGTGTTTCCCTTTGTCTAATTTTTAAAGTCCTCCTCTATTTCCACCGCTTACTTTGGTCTGCCAAACGCAATGGGCAGGGAAGCGTTCCTCCAGTAGCTGTACCTCCATTTCATCCTGATATGCTCAGACGTAGCCTGCTCCAATTTATGGGTCTTCCTTCTGATCTTCCAGCACATAGCTGTGCACTGCCCTCGTACCAGATCCCTCACCTGTCCTTCACTTCACCTAAAAATGTTACTGGTGCCTGAACTTCTTGGGAGAGGGTTGTTACCCAGACTCTGGTGTTTTTCCCCGAGGGGCGGCATTACTGCCGTCAGCCCTTGGAACGAGCTTGTACCTTGCTCTGAAGCCCAGGCACAGCTTGCCTTTAATAGACACCCACACATCAGGATATTTTCAGAGAGCCTGCAGTGAAAAATCACTTGCAGGATCACTTTCCAGGCATCACTATTTTGGTATTTATGTTCCCCCCCCCCCTAGTTTACTGCTTTTTTTAATCTACCGTGTAGTTTTTATTTTTTCCTGTGCTCCACGGCCCAAGCAGCCCCTTCCATATGATCGGTGGGCAGCGACCCTTTGCCCAGGCAGCCCCCTCCTCTCTCACTGTGGAGAAGGTGCTGGGGGTGAGCCCCGAGCCACCTGCCCCGATGCCACCGTAAGCTCCTTAACGATTTTCTCCAGCAGAGCCAGCGGCTTAGAGGAGCTCCCCGGCCCCCGCGCTTTGGCTGGGCTCCCACTTGCTGGGGACCCTGCCGAAACAGCAGCAGCAGGATCCTGCACCAGCACCCCAGCAGCTGCCAGCCCCATCCCTAGCACCCCAAGTCGGGGGTAACACGAACAGGGCTGGGGCACGTTGAATGTGACGTGCTGGTGCCACGTCGCTCCGTCCCAGCTCATCACACGTCGGGGAACAGGCACAGCTCAACAGTTAAAAAAGGTGGATTTTTTTTTTTTTCACCCCTCTGTGTTTTTCACAGCTTTGGAAAAATCAAAACCAAAAAAAAAATCAAAAAGCCCGAACCCGCCTTCGGATTGCACTAAATAACATCTTTAGTGCCACCCTTTGGCACAGCTGATACATCTAACAAAATTACTAAAATTACTATGCAGGCAGTGCTCTGCGTCGCCGAGTGAGAAGGAACAAACACGTCAATAAGATCAGAAAAGGCCAAAAATGTTCAAAGGAACACTTTGGAAAAAAAGATAATTGCCCCGCTTGAAAGAAGAAGAGGGGAAAAGGTTGATTTTTTTTCCTGATTTTTTTTCTCCAAATATTTTCACAACATAAAAGATTTGCAGAGACACTGTGGAGACAGCAGGTGTAAAAGAGAAATGACTATGACTTAAATAGGTATTCTTGTCCTTATTTATATAAGGTTTTTATAACTTTGGGAGAAATACCAGAACACGCTAAATGAAACACGATACAAATGAACAAAAATGGAAACCCAATTAAAAAGCCATTTAAATAAAGAAAATGAAAAAGGGAAAAAAACAGAGCAACTCAGACAAAATAAATGAGGAAAAAGGTAACAGCCTTAGAGCACGAGGGAGGAGCTGAGCGCGACGGATGAGCCCCTCTCCCCTCTGCTTTCGTGATGCCTGTGTGGCACCCCAAATCTTGTGCTGGAGGCAGATCTGAAGACTCCGGGGTGGCTCCTGCCTGCAGATGAAGATAACTCGCCTCCTTTTTCGGAGGGCTTGGGACCCTTTGGGTGCAAAATGCTCTGTGGCTTCGTGGCTGCTTTGCAGGCAGAAAGGTGCAGTACTGAATGGCTCATCATGGCCCTTTCCTGGCTGCGTTTTCCCCCCTACGAGGAGGTTTCCCACTCTTTGCAGGTAAAGATGCTCTTTGCTCTTGGCCCTCTGTGTTGCCTTAGCCAACCTGAAATGCAGCACCCTTCCAGAAACGTGATAGAGCCAGTGCCATTCACTCCTTTCTCCTCTTTTATTCCTGAGACAGCTTTTCTGGGGCCACAGTCACATCTCTCCACATTTTAAAATGCTTTCCTTCCCCCTGTACCATGTCCCACACATGCAGGGGGGAAGGAGCTGAGCAGCTGTCAGGTTTTGCTCTTCTCTCTGAGCCCTGTTCAGTGGAGACGCTGCTTGCACAGACGAGAGGTAACGTTATTTTCCAGATGAAGATCTACGCCACCTAAATTGCAAAGTCAATAAACAGTCATTAACATTTTCCACATACTGTGCCTGCACTGAGCAGGCAGCTTACCGACTTACTTGGGTAAATCGAGTGACCGACGTTTGCTCTATGCTTTATTTTAATTCTCCATTTTATGTTACAGTGCTCTTTCTGATCCTTGTACACCTGCCAATAATTGTAGCCACTCTAGGAAGGACCGCTTGCTGTCGTGGCAATGCTCAGGACGTTCAATATGATTTTCCAGAGGTGACCTTCTTGAGATGTGCTCAGCCTTTGCCAATGTTACTTCTGGCCACACTTACTTATTCCTTTCTTCCTCCTGTTTAGTCACATTCTCCATGACCAGAGATTTTCAGAGCCCTGCACTTTTCTGCTCCTGTCACTAAAAGGAGAGCGCTTCATTGCATGGCAGCCTGTTGTTCTCCTGCCTGCCCATTCTGGATTTGTGAATCCCTGCTCATTGTTTGCAGCCACACAATGAGCCCCAGTGTTCAGACAAGCACCTTGGCCTTTGCAAATTGCAGGACTCACACAAACCTCACTGGGGAATTAATTTCTTGTGGTGGTCATGGAGCCATCACCTGGATCCTTCCCTGAAGAGCATTGCAATCTGGGCTGAAACCAGACATTGCCCCGCTAGAAAGAGGAGGGAAGGGGAGAAGCAGAGAAAAAACATCCTGTCCACCAGGATGAGCACCCAAATCCATCCACGGGTGCTTAGCTGAGCCCCAGTCCCCACACACTGTGCTGTGTTTGTGCCCAGCCGTGTGTTGGATGTGTCTCACGGCACGTGGGATGGAGGGACACGGAAGGGACAAGCTGGATCTCTCTCTCACACAAACACACACAAATAATATTTTATTTCACTGAACTGATGGTTTGCCAAATGTCCTGGGGCACTTCAGGGGCTGTAAATAGGGCTCTTTCCTTTTTGTTTTATTTTTTTTTTTTCTTTCTTTTTTTTTTTTTTTTTTCAGTCCTGTGCTTTTAAAACAACAGCCTGCGGCGGCCGTGCAGGACTCTGACTCTTCCACGAATTGCAGCAATTCGTTCTGTCTGACCTACAATTACCAATTATCTTTCTAACCTTCCTTGAAGGCAAACACGCTCACTATAAAAGCACGCTGGCCATCACATTTTTAGGCTATTGGCAGCTAGCTTTCCTCTTCATTTCCTTTGTAGGACAGGGCCCATCACGGCTGCAAACACACCAATATATCAATTACTGCTTTTTCCAGCCTTCTGCAGGCAAGGGCATCGCTCCCTCTGCTTGCCTCTCCCAACACCAGGGGCTCTCAGGCCACGCTGCCCAGGTGGGACGTTTGGAGGTTTGCCTAAGGGTCCTGGGAAACTGAAGCAAAGGCAACGTCTCCGTATTTAAAATTGTTTTTATGTGTTTCTTTACCATTTTGTTCCTTTATAAGCTCGCCTTTCAGGCTCTTGATACATTCGAGCTCACTATCAAGCCCTAGGAGCGGTTGCATTTCAGCAACAAACGGAGCTTTGTATACAGTTTATATTTCAGTTGATTATAATTGCACAGCATTTGTGAATCTTTTGAGACGAAACTTGCGGTATAAATGCAAGATGTAAATTACCAGCATTAGTTGGACCTTCCTAGGCTCAGCAAAGTAACAGGGTGTGAATGAATAAATCATAACTGGATTTCAGTGAATAATTCAGAGCCTAATTCATTTGATCAAAAGATCCTCTTTTCCTGTTCACAAAACCTCTGTCTGGAGATTGCTGTATGCTCATGGTTTCTGTATGCAAGATTTTACCTGCTCCACAGCTTGGCTCTTAGTGGCTTGGAAGTTCACCGTGGGTATCGGAAACCCGAGGGCTGACATCTGACTTGTACTGATGAAGTATCAGCAGTTACAGGAGCTTCTAAAAATGATTTTCATAGCTGTCTCGACACTACTCTGCCAGTCCGAATGCTATTAAAATAGTCAGCTTTGGGCTTCAGGGGGAAGTGGGAGAGCCCTTTCAGCAAGGAAAGGGCTCGTATTAAAAAAGCCATTGCTCAGGGACAGGCAGGAGATAAAACAGGTCAGGTGTTGCAAAAATAGAAGCTCTTCCTCTACAGCCACTGCACCTCCTGCCCCCCTCTCCCCCTCAAAAAAAAAACCAACCACCCAATCGAAAAAAAAAAGAACAGAAAGGAGTCTTGCATGTCAGACTGGTTGGGAAGACCCATTTACATTTTGTTTTCCTCCGTCTCAGTTCAGAGGGAGGGCTCCCATGACAGCCACCTCTAGGGGAGTCGCGTCTCCTCCGAAGCCACCGGTGACTGGCAGTGGCTGCAGGCTGGGATTTCACCCGCCATCAGCTCCCAGGTTCTGTGGGCAAAATGGGAAATTAAAAATTTAAGGGCAGGAAGATGGAAAGGAGGAATAGGAGCAACATCAGGTGGAAAGCAGAGGCTGAAGCTGATGTGGATTTCTCCTCAGGATGTTTCAGGCATGTCTGATCAGAAAGAGGAGACATCAAAGCCATAAAACAGAAAACCCCCTGGGAAGTCGCAGTGGGCATACACAGTGCCCTGTTCCTGCCCCCAGCTGGTACCCATGTCCTCTTGCTTCCCCCTGGCAATCAGCCTGGGGAGATGCATGGGATTCATCAGTCCTTTCTCCCCTTATTTGTACCCAACTCAGGAGTAATACTCCTTGCATTTCCTGATGTTCGTGGGCAGCGTCTTCATGTCTGAACTCTCTTTCTTCTTCCCCCCATGCCTCCTGCCCCAGCTGCGCTGGCCCTTTCCCCCGGCGAGGTAAGTCCTCACGGCTGGCTCCCCACAGGCGGTAGGAGAAGCAACAAATGCTCAGCACCTCTGGGGGCCAGGTGGGGTAACGTGGGGTGGGTGTGGGACCACATCTGCCATAGGTTTGGTAGCAAGTTGAGGGTGCTGGTCCCCCTAGCTGAGGCAATTTTCAAATCTTTGTATTTTGAAATTCTTCCTACGCCTTCTTCACGCACCACAAGAGTGAATCTGGGTTTGTAGCCATGAAGTTCACCCGAGTTTCACAGGCAGCATTTAGGAGCAGCTGTTGGCATCAGGGAGTAAAATCTGACACCCCCCATGAGGCATCTGGTGCCAGGGTCTCCTCTGCAACAACCTTCAGCTGCCACTCTTGCAGTGTCCTTTTGGGGGCACCCAGCTGGCACTCACTCAGTGGCATGGTTTGGGGGCCCTGAAGCCTGCGGTGACACCGTGGCTCAACAGCAGCCAACTAGGTTGCCAAATTCAGATGCAGACACCTTTTATTTCTCTGTGGATGTCACCCTATGTAGCCACACAGGTGACTAAACTCGCTTCTGGACTCATTTTTAGCTTTGTGTCATTATCGTTGCAGATTGTTTATTTATTTATTTACTTTCTTTCCCTTTAGGATGAGAGATTGGAGCTGTGGCACAGCAAGGCTTGCAAATGCGATTGCCAAGGAGGTCCTAACTTGGTGTGGTCCAGCAGAACTAACAGCTTAGAGTGCATGCCAGGTAATGGGCCGGATCATTTTCAGCAGTGATTGTGTTATGGTCTTCAGCAGCTTGCCCCATTGCCCCTTGTGTTGTAATGAGGAGGTTACAGCAGTGCTTGCTCCAAGCTGTGGAGCTGTGGAAAATGGTATATCCTTTCTTTGTAGTGTATTTTTAAGCAATAAGTGACCATAATTACGTTTCGGTTTTCTCTGGGCCACCCCTACCCAGCTCCTCAGAGACCCAATTTCCTAGATTTCTGTTCATGCTCTTTCCTCTACAACTGCTCTGCATTTCCTCTGAGGTGTTACCCCTGGAAGGTTTCATTGGTGCCAGACTGGTCTTTGGATTTAGCTCATGTGTCCCACAGAACCAACATCCCGTCTACACCTGTGTCACATTGATGCTCAGAGGGACTCACAGCTCTGGCCAGGTGCCCCTGAAAGAGGTATCTGCCTCGTGCCCACAAGCAGCCACCTCTTCTCAGCTCCTGCAGGAGGTCGTGCAATGGCTGGAGGTGTGTTCTGCTGCCCCTGGTTCCCCAGGGGAGATGGGGGGACTGGCCACCCTGGCACCCAGTGTCTGGCCTTGCTGCTCTGCCAGAAGAGGAGGGTGGGTGGGTTACCCTGGAAGCACTCTGAGTGGAGCCAAGACAGGCTGGAAACCAAATAAAAACATGCATTTGCAAGAGACGGAAGAGATGACATCGCCGGCAGAGCTTGCAGAAATGAGAGGGAGAAAAAAACAGGTGTCCCTATCCCACGCTGGTGTTGGATGTGAAGGCTTCCCACCCGCGGCGTGACTCAGCGGATGAGCGCAGAGGCTTTCCAGCCGTCCTCACCCAGCCGTCTGCTCCCCTGAGCTCCCCCTCCGCGTATCCCACTCCCGCAGAAGCCACCTCAACCCCAGGGCTCAGCCGGCTGGGGCATGGCCCACAGAAACTCCCAGCAGAGGATGCATCTGCCCTGGGCACAGGGCAGCATTTCAGGTTTTCCACATCACCCTCAGTTTTGTCAAGATTTTTCTGTCTGCCACAGTATGAAAAGGACATCAAACTATCAGAGAGTGTCCAAAGGAGGGACACAAAGATGGTGAAGGGTCTAGAGGACAAGATATATGAGGAGCAGCTGAGGCCCCTTGGTTTGCTCAGCCCTGAGCAGAGCAGGCTGAGGGGAGGCCTCATGGCGGCCTGCAGCTCCCTCACGAGGGGAGCGGAGGGGCAGGCGCTGAGCTCTGCTCTCTGGGGACAGCGACAGGACCCAAGGGGACGGGGTCCTTCTTCTGGTGGCTCCCTACCACTGCTAACTTCTGGGATGCCAGCCTGCTCTTACCTTGCATACTCTTGCTGTTTAATAATACCTTTATTTATTTATTTACTTATTTATTTATTGGTTCTCAGTCCAAAGCCTTGCAAAAACATGGTACTGCCCTGCTGTCACTTGCACCAAGGAGAGACAGGAGACAGATTTGGTTCTGATTAATCCAGCTGTGATTGAGGGAAGGGACACATGTGAAAAGAGTGGCTCCAGACCTCCTGGCTAGGTTGGGTGTGAAGGACTGCTCTCACAAATTATCATCTTGTAGCTGCACAGAAGGCTTCCTCCTTGCATAACGAAGGTCTGTTTCCTGGATAATGCATGTTGCACAACTCCTTGCCTGTGACCACGCTGCCCGGGGAGGGTTTGCAGATCAGCTGTGCTGGAGTGGTAGCAGTGCTCTCTCTGCATGGCCTCACAGCCACTCAGTGAGTTTCCTTCAGGTCAGCAGTAACAGCATGATGTGGTGTAGCCGGTTTGGGCACCAAGCATCTGCTTGGGGGGTCTCTGTGTGCAGCGTGGCACTATGTGCCAGAAGGTGACCTGCTAATTGCATTGCGGTTTTGTGATCTGGTGATTAGTGTTGCTAAAAGTAAAACCACGCTGCCTTTGAGATAAGCCTGCCGAGTAGTAAACAGGTGGGGCCACCTCAGCTGCTCTCTACAAGCAGTTTCTTACACAAACAGCGAAACTTATCCAGATCCAGAGCCCTCAGCACAAAGAAGGACATGGGCCTGTTGGAATGGGTCCAGAAGGCCAGGAGGATGATCAAGGGGCTGGAGCACCTCTCCTATGGGCACAGGCTGAGGGAGTTGGGGTTGTGCCGCCTGGAGAAGGGAAGGCTGCAGGGAGGCCTTATGGAGGCCTAACAGCACCTACAGGGGGCTGCAGGAAAGCTGGGGAGGGACTCTTGGTCAGGGAGTAAAGTGATAGGACAAGGGGGAATGGCTGTAAACTAAAAGAGGATAGGTTTAGATTAGATATAAGGAAGAAATTCTTTACTATGAGGGTGGTGAGGCACTGGCACAGGCTGCCCAGAGAAGCTGTGGATGCCCCATCCCTGGAGGTGCTCAAGGCCAGGCTGGATGGGGCTTTGGGCATGACGGGGGTTGAGCTACATGGTCTTTAAACATCTCTTCCAACCTAAACCGTCCTGTGATTCTATACTTCTATTTTCTGAACTTCATTTAATGTGGTGGAAAAGCTGGTGGGGGCATGATTAACTGTCCTCAAGAAGGCAGGTGGCTATAAATCCACAGCATGGTCTTACCCCTGCCACCACACCGCATTCAGCCCTTCAGAAAGGTGAAAGCTAATCTGTTCCCTTCTGATTGTTTCTTTAATGTCATATAAATGCGAAGTGTGTGCTGTGGGTGCAGAGGTTTCGAGCAGCTGGTAGTGGCTGTTAATGCACTTGGTGTTTCCATGCCTGGAGGAAGGCGGGACAGCAGCTGTGTGTTTTTTGGGGGAAAACACATTAATGAGGGACCAACTGAACAAAATATGTTAATGAGATATTGACATGCAAGATACTGGCCTGGTGGAAATTGCTGATGAGACTTCGACCGTCCTGCTGGTATGCTTGGGCGTTGTGCCAACCACGGGGCAGTGGCCGGAGGAGGCAGTGGTCACGCTGTGCTCTGGGCGTGCTCTGACACCCCGCTCATTTTCTAACCGAGAGGCATTACGCCAGTCTGTCAGATGTGGCTAGAGCTTGAAAATGACCCACCCATGAGCAAACCTGCACAGAGCTTCACTTGCTCTTTTATTTCCCTTGAAATGAGCCATGCTGGTATGGCATGAGGGCACCACACATGCAATGAGTGTGTCCCTGCTCCCCTACGGAGTCAGGCTTGGTAGCCTGAAGGACTGAAGGCAAAAACTCACAAGGAGGTCCCTGAGCCTTCAGTAGGGCCAGGCATTACTCCTCACTGACACCAACCTACCTGCACATCTTCCATAAGGCCAGACCATCTCCAAATACAAAGATAATCCCCATAAGAGAAAATGCAGGAGATCTGAGGATGCTTGTGGAGGGATGATTGGAGCAGGCTCAGCAATTTTGCTGTGTAGGCACAGCTGTATATGAAGACAATGAATTGAGGAGCTGAAGCTCGGCAAGAACAGCTGTGCCAGACATTTCTAAAGGACCAGGCAGAGGTGAGTAGCCTGGAGACAGGATCAAGGACCATGGATCCATCCTGGATTTGCTTGTGCTTGCTTGCAGGAAGAAGGAAACCGGGAGATCACAGCATCTTAATAAAACCTTCCCTCCGAAATGCTGCAAGCAGTACAGACCTAGGAAGTTTAATGACTGCATGCAAGAGGAGTGAGAAATTAAGCTGCTGTCTCCCTTGGGCAGAAAATTCTGCAGGGGTTGTTGTCCAGGTTTAAGAGCATCCTGGCCAGAGGGGTGCAAGGAAACCACAGAGGGTACTGACAAAAGAGCCAGGCAAACACAACCAGGAGGCAGAGCAGCTCAGTCCCTGACTCTAGCATGTTTTCTCCCTTGCTCTGCAGAGTGCCCCTACCACAAGCCTCTGGGCTTTGAGTCCGGCGCTGTCACCCCCGACCAGATCAGCTGCTCCAACCCCGAGCAGTACACGGGCTGGTACTCCTCATGGACAGCCAACAAGGCCCGCCTCAACGGCCAAGGCTTCGGGTGAGTCTGAAAATCCCTCCCTGTGCGCATGGGGGGCCCGTGGGGGGGCTGGGGGGCCAGCCCCCAGGCTGCATGGGGCAGGAAGGGTGGTTTGGGTGGTGGAGGAGGGTGCAGCGGGGCTGGCGGTGTCCCCCCAGGTGCGCCTGGCTCTCCAAGTACCAGGACAACGGGCAGTGGCTGCAGATTGACCTGAAGGAGGTGAAGGTGATCTCGGGGATCCTCACGCAAGGGCGCTGTGATGCTGACGAGTGGATGACCAAGTACAGCGTGCAGTACCGCACCGACGAGAATCTCAACTGGGTTTACTACAAGGACCAGACCGGGAACAACCGGGTGGGTGGACCTTGCATGAAAGTGTTGGGCCTTGGGGGGAAGTACCTCAAGACGGGGGGGCTGTGGGAGAAGCAGGGTGGATGGGGCTCGGTGCTTACCCCATGGCTCCATCCCTGTGGCCATCCCCCTGCCACGGTGCCAGTGAATGTCACACTGACTGGTCCCCGAACCGCCTGCCCGTGTCTCTCTCACCAGGTTTTCTACGGAAACTCGGACCGGTCGTCCTCAGTGCAGAACCTGCTGCGGCCGCCCATCGTGGCCCGCTACATCCGCCTCATCCCACTGGGCTGGCACGTGCGCATCGCCATCCGCATGGAGCTCCTCGAGTGCCTGGGCAAGTGCGGCTGAGCCCCTGCCAGCCCCGCGTAGTCCTCTGGGACAGGAATGAGGAGGTGTCCGCCTGTACGGCCACCTCATCTCACTGTTGATGTGTGCTGAGGCCATGGTCCTGCAGTGTAAATGCCCGCCCTGCAAGTGGAAGGGCTTTCTTGAATAAAACATTGCTTTATGCCATGCCTGGTGATAAAGCTAAACCCTACTGTAGAAGTTTTGTTGTTTTTTTTTGTGGGACACGCCAAAAAAATGGAGGTGGTTCATTGCCACAGCCTCGACAGCAGCACTAAGGCAGGTGCTCTGCCTCTTGTGACCTCTTCTGATCCCTACGGGCAGAGAGTTGCATGGCTGCTGTGTGGGGCAAAAGATGAGATGTGACTAAAACTAAAGAGATGTGACCAAAAAGATCATAAAAACCTTTGGATGTCCATGAAGTTCATCACATTTTATTCACTCACAGGGTGGATGTTTCTGTCATAATTTCCTCCCCCCCTGCATATAAAGCTAAATAATAGCTGTCAGAAAAATAGGCTGTTCTGACAAGCCTGAAAACTTCTCGTCTACTATACCAATAGTATGAAGTCTACGGAGATGTAGGAAAGACCGGTCCCCACCTGATGAAATTATGATTATTACTGTGTCACATCACTCATGCTTCTCCCCCGTGCCCTCCCCCAAAATGAGTTTTGCCTATCCACAGATAGGTTGAGGGGCACATTTCTTAATAAGAAATCAGTAAATCCATTAATGCTAGCCTAGCAGTCCAGGCAAGCTCTGCGGGGAAGGTCAGCAGAAGCACGTGCCCTTATATACCAAGATACCATGCTAATATATTTGCCACCACATGACTGAGCTTATATTAGGGTATGATAAAGCCTCAGAGGAAGGAAAGGCCGTGCAGGTAGAAAGGACCTGTGCTATCACTCTTCCAGCCTCCCAGTTTCAGACAGGACCGCAGACCCTTTTCCCAGACGGAGATGTACGGCAATAAATAAGGTGGAACTAACAGGCAGGCGCTGAATTTCACAGCTCATTTGCGTCCTGCCTCGCCCCGTCCTTTGCCTGCACTTCACCCCTCAGCCTGGACAGGGAAGGGACCTGCTGCTGGCTTTTATCTGCAGCATCAAAATGGTGCCCGCTAAAGCAGGCGTTTCTCTTCTCATCCGAGCTATGCCGCTCGCCTCCTAATCGACCTCTGGAAATTCACTTAACCTCTGCCTCTTATCTGAAAAGAGGGGTGCTGAGAGCCTTAATTAATTAAGTGGTCCTGAAACGCTTTTAGAAATGCACTTGACTTCCAGCTCTGCATAAACACAGCGTATTGAAGTACGCGTGCGAACGAGGGCATTATTAAAGCATGACAGGAGCAGCCACACAATTACAAAGCTTTTCCTCATGAAGTCAAACTTTTCCTGGCATAGCAATGTCATTTTAATTTTGGGCACAGATGCCTCCAATCACCATTAACCAGAAGAGCAGCTGTGCCAGCCAGAAATGACACCAGCAGTGCTGAAAAGGCAATCTTCTAGGAGTGCGAAATCCTGCAGGAGTTTACCTGCAAAGGTAGGGAGACCAATATATGGCTTTGCAACTTGTAAAACAGAAGAGTTTTGAAATAGGAAGTAGGAATAAGAGCTCTTTTTAGCCTCGTGCCATGAATTTTTAGACCGGAGTGCTTACAGAAATAAGTGAGGAAAGTGTGCTGAGTAGTCAAGCTTGCCCAATCCAAATTATGTGGTAAGAGACCAGCTCTGGCCCTCCAGCTGCACAGCTCCTATAAGAGTAGGCCCTTTTCCCTAATGCATTCCTGCAGAAATGACCCCTTAATGGCCATCAGAGAGGGAGATACCCACACCCACCCTGCTCTATGTCCCAGGGAGACCAACGTGGAGCACTCACTGGTGGGAGTTAAAGCCAGTAGCTGGGGTTTCCCTGTTTGAGACGTGAGGGACGCAGCCCAGTGGAGGCACCAGGCAGCAGTGCGGTCTGAGAGCAGCCGTGGCAATGGCACGAGCCACGCAGTGCCTGTTTCAGACGTCCTTCAACAGACGTCGAGTCCTGGCTGGGAGCACAGAGGGAAAGCAGAGAGACCACGACGTGCTCCTGGCTCCTCAGCTTGCTTCCAGTTACCCTGCCCAACGCAGGGAGCGCGGCAGGAACACGAGGAGCCAGCGAGCCAGGCCAGTCTTCTAGTGCAAAATCTGCATTTTTATTAAAGACATATTTTGGAAGGCCCATTCAAAAATACATTGTGCTCAGTAAAAATTAACCATTTCCATGCTGATAATTAAGGTTACCACAGGATTTTTTTTTTTCTCTTTTAGAATATTTACAGCAACGATAGAAATTGTACAGAAGTTAAGAATGGAATACATGCCCAAAAAAAATTTGGTAAGGTGTACCAACAACATGATACAAAGGGTTGTATACAAACACTTTACAAATGGTTTATTAACTTGCATGAAGTCATCCTTAAATATTCAACACATTTTAAAATCAATTTGTATTCCAGGATTAAAAGGATTAACACCACACCACGTTCCTTCCACAACAGAAAGCATGATAGATTTAAAAGTTTGTGCGCTTCAGATTTCTAATAAGTTGTTAAAAACATTGGGGAACCTTATCCATGAATTTGGAATATTTGAAAGCAACCTCCCCAGTCTGGTATTGTTCGAATAGTCTGTATTGGCAGATTGTGAAAAAAGATCCCATTTTTTTGTGAAAAAAAGATCCTATTTTTTTTTTCTTAACCTAGTTCTTCCTTCTTTCTCCCCAATTAAATAAGTTCAGAGTTCAAGATTTTCACAGTGGAGATCTAAGCAGTCCTGGAAGTCCTTGACAGATTAACCAGATTGAAAAATGCCTGCATAGAATTTCCAACAAATTATGGTTTCATGGAAAATTTTAGCTTATTGTTCCATATAAACCAAATGCATATAGATGTCACTCCTTTAGATTACACATATCCTTCAGTAGTATGAGTCTAAGATGTGCACTAGCCAAAAAAAAAAAAAAAAAAAAAAAAAAAAGTAACGAGAAAAGGAAAGCTGAGACAGTTAGCTACACCTAGAGTTTCGCCTCACTAAACAGTTAAAAGCTCTGCCATTGGATTTACAAGTCAAGAGTTTACACCAAGAGGTTCATATGCTATAGGAAACTTGAATAACATCTTCCATCTTGCGCTATGAACATGCTTTAACTTTGCTAATGGAAAGCTCTACGGAAGCAGTTACTCCACGAAGCATTTATACGCCTGTACAGTTAAGATGCCACCTTGCATTTCTCGCAGTGGACCCAGAGAAGCAATGCCCTGTAAAACAGAGACCTGGTGGAACAGAAAGCCGGGCAGGCTGTGTGTTTTGGTGGGGGCACGATGAGGTACGGTATCTCACCCAGATGAAATGAAAAATAAAAATGAAGAAACTCCTGAGCAAGTCTAAGGATAGCTGTTTGAATAAAACAGCAAACAGGGTGGAGTAGTAGATAAGGCCTCTAACTCCCTGATAATCTGCACTAGAGAAAGAACAAAGAACAAGGCAACTGCAATATTCGAGAACCACAGGGGGAAGAGCAAGGGAAGACTGCAAAGCAGTGCAAAGGATGGCGTTAGGATTCTAGAAGGAGAGCTAAGATGGCTTGGAGGTTTTAGAAGTGTACCAGATGAAGGCCCATCAAAATTTTATTACTTGGTTGCTAACAGTACCTAGAGGAAGAATCTTTTTATACATCTGTTCAAAATTTGGAGTCAGTAATAAACTCGGAACAAACAAACCAAACCTCGACCACATTCTGCGAGAGAGAGGAGGTAGATTGACTGGTAGAGAAGACAAGAGATGTGTAGAGTCACTCTTAGCCTTAGTCGTAAATTCCAAGTTCAGACCCTTGAGCCATGTTTTAAGAGACACATTTACCTGGCGACATATTTTGGGTTATATTCTAGAAGAGCCTGAGAAGCAATCTGACTGGCTCAAACAACAGCATTAAAGAATGGAGGGCTCATCCTCTCACTTCATGTGCATCTTCCACTTGGTTTGGCAAAAAAGTCATCTTTTGCTCCGAACAGTTGACTGTATGCAATGATATTCCTGGTAACAAATAAGCATCCGAGCACAACTTGGAGCAAGTAAACTTCAAACCTAATCTATCCTGCCTCATGCGGTAGCTATTAAAACAGACTGCTGAGACAACAGGCTATCTACGACAGGTTTGCTCTTCAAATTAAGAGGATCTCCTGTAAAATTTGCGTTGCTTAACCATCACGAACTTTGTTTCATTGCAACACCTGAACCAAGCAACATGTACAAGTGTTCACTAGCCTGATGAGCCTGAAGCAATGATGCACTGGTGCTGTTTGACTCTGAGAAAGGAGCCGACATCTAGAACTTCCAAGCGGTGTTATATTGAAAGGGTTTACTCAAATTGCTCCCTTTTTAACAAAGGCCAGAAAGTTAAATGGCTTTTCTCCTCATGCACTACAAACCCAGCTAATGAATGGGTAGTATCATGACACCATTAGAGAGGACTGTTTGGGGAAAGGCACCTGTTCTTATACAGTGTCCTGACTTAAAGGTCATTTAAAATGATTTAATAGGGCACTTCACCTTTCCAAGCATCTTCTGTGACACTCCTGTCCTATTCCAAGTGGTGGGCCTACGTACACGAACAGCCCAGATGTGTGACTGATGATAAAATCCCACTAATAAATGTATTGTTCATGCTAGCTGGAACGGAAAAAAGGAACATTCATTGCCACCCCACAATTTGCAGTATATTATATATGGCTATCCTTTTAGTACTCTGTGTGTGACTGAGATTCAAATACTCTCCCAGTCTCTGACAGTGTTCAGCATATACAGAATTAATTACATGTAGGTATTTCTGAAGCATGTCTCGCTACCAAATTAAGACAACAACAACAAAAGAATAAAAACCCCAAACGCTTCTAGCTCATGGCTCCCCTCGAAAGCGGCTGCTTTTTGTCTTAGCTAAATAGATGATAGCATTGCTTTCAGAGTTCCCTTCACTACAAGGAATTACAGCACTGAACTGTTACAAATACATAGCTTTTTCTGGGTGAACACAGTGGTCTACTCAGCTAAGTTAGAGAGGCTTTTGAAGTAAAAACAAAGGTTGGTACGTGGCTTTTTATACTACGAATATTGACCCTTTAGGAGACCCATCTGCAATGACCAGCCATGTCCACAGGCAGGACACTGCTGCTTGGAGAATCACTGCAGCTCCGCTCCCCGAAACAAGCTGGTCCAGCAGAGAGAAAGGCGGCAAGCCTGAAGATGATCTGAGGGTGTGTGTTAAGTCTGGAAGTTTGAGGCCTGCTTAAATACTGATCTAAGAGAGCAACTATCTGTACGTAGAGTGGGTGCGCTGAGGTGGGCCTGACCTGGCATCAGGCATGAAAGCTTGGTGCAAGGCCCAAGCCCTGTGGGATGGGGAACTTTTTAGAAAGACTGGATCGAACCTGGGGCCGCTGACTTCCTGCCAAGAGCTCGTCCTGGTGCTCAGTGCTGGCGACCTCTCGGAGGAACGAGGGATCTTGGACTGCGATAACAGAGCAAAACGCGTTAAATAGCCCTAAGGGACTGTTCTCTGTGGTCAGGTCTGTTAAAAAACCCCACGTGTTGTTTTAGGTTAATGCATTTTCATGGCAGTTAAAAGGACAGCTTAACCACATAGCTTCACACAGTTTCAATTAAGATGAGCTTAAGGTGCTTCTTTGTCGATTATCAAGAGCTCAAGAGCTATAGTAAAAACTTATCTACAGGTTTAGGCAGCTTGAGTTCTGCAAAATGACTAATCCATTTCTGAAACTTAGTTTCTTTACTTTTCACATCATTAATGATGCCATAATAAGGCAAAGCAGCTTGCCAAAGAATAAAATGCTGTTTAAATAAGATGCTTTATAGTAAGTCAATCTATAGAACATGTAGCACAAGACTCAAAGACCAGTGAAGAGGAAAGCTCACACTTAGAAAATTGTTTGCTCTGTAATTATCTTCTCCTTTATTGAGACAGCAAATCTCTGCCATATAATAAGACTCCTTTGGAAGCCTCAGCGAAATTACATTAGCAATATTTTAAATATTCGGAAGTTAGACCAGGTTAAAAATACACAATCTATCCCAGCACCAGCTGGCTGAGCTGCTGGAAGTTCTTTCTAACAGAAGGAAGAAAATACTACATACATTCAACACAATTTAGTATTCAACTTAAATCTGTTACTGTTTGTTGAAGTTGAGAAGAAAATGCAGTATGAAGTAGAAACAACTTTCTGTAAATATGGGCCACCAAATAAATACTTGAACATTCCTTAGGTCACTCTTGAAGCTTTGCTAACTACTTTAAATAGCTATATGTACAGTCAGAGATTACCCTG
Source organism: Anas platyrhynchos (assembly GCF_047663525.1). NCBI lineage: Eukaryota > Metazoa > Chordata > Aves > Anseriformes > Anatidae > Anas > Anas platyrhynchos. Next base: position 127,182,795 of record NC_092587.1, read on the forward strand.
ATTTAACTTAATGCATATTGAGGGAAACGAACAAACAAACAAAAACCTTGGGAAACATTTTTCCTTGCTAGAAACCAGAACAGCCATATACAGCCCAGTGGCATCATCTCCAGCAGGAAGCTCTTACTATCAAGATACAAATCTTATAGAGGCAAAAGGAAATACATCCATAAAGTACAGAAGAGTCTAGTCTGAATGCTCACGCGGAGACATTCTGATAGTACTGCTTAGAGCCCCACTCCCAGGCAATGCTTTTGTGAGGATTTCAGTGGCATCAACCCATTTCAAAGCAGAGAACGGGAGTAGTCTAGTTGTGATGAACTGGTGAATCGAAGAGAGACTTTTAAAATATACTGATATTGATAGTAAGGACTAGTAAATTCACAATAACCTTCATGGATGCCCACTGAACTTACCAAAAACTGAATATCCTTTCATGTCTACTGTATTTATATATGCTATATAAATACTCTATATGTTATAGCATATACAAATATACTATAAACCATATATATCTATAGAAAATTATATGCACATTTCTTGCAGGCAATTGACAAGGAATTTTCATTTTATAGTTTTTCAAATTCACCAGGCTTAATTTTTGCCCTGGACAAACCTGCTGTAACATCCTTTCATATTGTACTTGACAAAGATTTTCAAAGTGTTTGTGCCGAATGTGTTGTTGTTAGAGCTTTGGTATGATGCAAGAGGTACCGAACGTCACGTCCAGTTTGCATTGTTTTCAAAGTAGGAAGTTCAGCTCTTACTGTCTGGCTACTTCTGTTAACTATATCTATGGCTAAGTCATCAATTTTACATTCAGGTTAATCTCTTCTCGGAACAGACAACATGTTTGCAGGTACAAGTGTCTTCTGACGACACCAAATAGAAAATGAACTATGCTGCAGCGTAATGAGGGAGCTGAATGAACGTGTTTGAAAAGGAAAGATCGTATTGTTCTGACACTACAGGCCTGACTCTCCTCTTATTGCACAAAGTTTAGACTGGCATAACTCTTTTGACTCCTACTGACTCACCTTCCATGTATTTTACTGGTAGCAACAGAGGAATCAGGTTATATATTTGCTATACTTGACATTCACCAACGTAAAGGCAGTTTTAACAATGTTGTACAGGAGACTGGAACCCAAGATCTAGTATTTTGCTGAGACTGGTCACTGAACTGCGTATGGGAATATTGGGACAGTAAGGTCTAAGGAGAAATTAAGCTGCACGGCAACCTTCTCCCTCAATATCCAAATATCAGATTTGTAGTTTTAAATACATCCTGAAATATAAGAAAAAGTGCAAGAGTACTTTTAATTTAAATACAGTGTTTATCTTATTAGTTAATAGATTGCTAAAACAAGATGTAAAATACACATATGCATAAAAGCTTATACCATGATCTGCAGTGCCATGCTATGCATTAAGTGTCAAAGTTTGGCATTTCACTTGCAATTCATGCTATGTTTCTTTGGTTTTCACCCCTACAATTAAGTGGAAGAGCACCTGCTTTAGCTTGTAGTCATGGGGCACTTTATCTCTTTAGAGGAAAAAAAAAAAATGGTTCTGGGGCTCTAATCTCTCGATGCAGATGCAGAAATCCTATGATTATTATTAGGAAATCTAAGGACACAGGGGAGAACATATCACATTTAGATTACTGTACAGTTCTGCAGTCTCTTACATTTAGCCAATACTTCCAACAAAATAGCCCATAATAAAGCTTGGAATTGAATGTTGTCTTTTGTTTGTTATCAGTAATTCCTATAATATTGGGCTCTCATAGCTGAGCAAGATTCATACTGTTACAGTCACATTTATATCCACATTCAACTTCCTTTTATTAGAAGTATAATACTGCACTTTATATCACAAATGTATAAAAATATGGCAGATAGTGTCATAACAATACTTTTCTTTTAAATGAGTATATTTAAAAAACAGACAGTTATTTTCCATTTATATATATATATTTATATATAGAATAAAATACTCCTGATGCAATATATAAATGTTACTGTTAGTTTTTTATAGAAACTACTGTAGCTGTTGCACTGCTTCACAATGTTTCAAACAGCTCAAAATAACTTTACATTATAACATAAAAGATATGATTATAACAGTACGATATTAGGTCATCATAAATAAATATTACAAATCCTATCAAATATGGAAGTTTAAAAAACAAATTTAAGACATACAATTTAACTTTAAACCCTTAACGGGGATACACTTTTATCACATAAACCCCACTGTGTTAACTAGGCAGCAAAAAATGTAGTAAGGGCATAGGTCTAGACATGAACGTTTTCACCCTTATAAGTGCCAATACATACCAGAAGTCTCCCAGCTTTCTGACAGAGATGTGCTCTAAGCTGGAATGTAAATGAGAGAAAATGGCAATACCTTTTTCTCCCTGGACGGCACACTCTGCCTGTCGTCCGGTGACATTTCTGATGACTAGTAATTCGTAATTCGACTTGGTTTACTGTATAATCCCTGACTCTCGCTGTGGCGCCAAACAACATAGCTCCACATGTACATATTGCACACCTTTATAAAGCTGAAAATACAGTCTTACCATCACCAGAAACCACCACCACTCCCCTACGCTGACCTCCGTGCGAGCTGGCCTACTGCCTGGAGTGCGATTACAAGGCTGTCTCTTTCAGGTCGTTCAGGTTTGGCATCCGTGACCGGTTTGTTCGGCTGTACGCGTGCCCGTTCTGCCCGCTCTTGGCGGGCGGCTGCTCGGCGTAGGGAGGCCCGTCGCTCGTGCTCCTGTTGACGGGGGACACGTGCCAGGTGGGCTCCAGCTGGCTCGGGATCTGCAGCGTGGGCCTGCCCTTGGCCGGCGCCTCTTGCCGCGCGTTGCTGCTGCCGCTGCTGGAGCTTTGACTCATGGGGTGGATTCGCACCTCGGAGAAAGCGGCTTTGGCCGGCTGGCTTGGCAGGGGCTGGAAGCGAGGCTCAGCAGGGACAGGGTGGTTCGAGGAGGAGAGGTGTAATAGCTTGCGAAGAGATTTTAATGGCTGGCTCTAAAAGACACGGGGAAAGCACTTGACCTTCTGCTCTCGCTGCTATTCTATCGTATCAGACTTCCTATGACAAAACTGTCATATCCTAAATCGAACGTCCTGAACTTTGCAGGACTTCTTCACTTTTAGTATGTACTCACTTGGAGTATTTCCTTCCAAGCTATGACTACACACCTGAGAAAAATGCTTTCTCATTATCATTCAAATCCATCAGCTACCTGAAAAGACGGAATGGCTAGCTCAGAAAAAAAGCTTTTGTTCCCGTCGGTTATTTTAACCTTGTGTCCTATGAAAACAGAGGCACAGGCAATTGCATTAGCTCTCCGTCTGTCAGCACTCCTGCTATTAACTTTAGAACCTCAAGCCACATTTTATGAGGCGCAGATATCAGAAATACGAAGTACCTAAAAATTTCCTGAATGTCAACTCGGGGTTAGAGAGAACCTTGAGTAATTATCTGCACTGAAATAAAGGCTGGCAGAGCTCAGCAGTTTGGTATTTGGTTTGCCTGCAGCGGGGTGGTAAGCAGCTCTTGTCCCTCACAGCTTCTTTAGCTGATAAAGCACACCAAAGGAGAAGAGACACAAGGGGTTACTCAAATGAGTTGCAAGAGCTGTGGTAAGCCTGAGTACACAAATTGGTAGGATAACAGCACCATTAAATTCCACAGCTCACAGAACAACTTGCTTCCTCAAGCACACCAGCTGCAATTTCAATGTTTCAAAGTTTTCAACCTTGTAATGGCAAGAGCATGGCAGAGAAGCTGCCTTCCAAGCCCTGTCCCCCAGGCTGGTTTTAGAACTGGAGGACACAAAGCTGCACTCATGCAGTGCGATGCTCCACCAAGCCAGCCTGCAAAACCAGCAGCCTGTGCCAGCTGAGGCACAGCCACGCAGCAGCAGGCCCCCACTTGAGGGCACTGCCACGGTACTGCAGTGCCTACTGCGGCTGTGCACTGAAACGTTGTTTATCTCCAAAACAAGCACACAACCACCATTTCTAAAGGCTCAGTGACTGACATAAGGACATACAGTCTCACCTCCTTTCCCTGTCACTTGTGTCTAGATTTTCAAAGAATCATGCAGTACCACAGGTACATGAGTTTTTATATTTAGTGAGGAGGGAATGGGGAGGGTGGGAAATAACATCAAATGCAATTTTTCTATTTACCGGAGAAAAATCTGTCAAGATACCTTCGTGATGTTAAAATACAGGGAACTGATAATGCTACTTACATGAGGCTGGATTTCTGTCATCTTCTCAGGATGCCAATCCTTCTGCCTGCTGCTCTGGTGATTAGTAGAATGAATGGCTTTCTGTAATGCCAAGAGATCCTGACCATCAGTGCTAGGCATCTGCAACAAAACATTAAAAACTGGGCTTTTAATATATTTCTTAAGAATAGCTGTAAATCCTCTTCCCAAGTTAATTACACAACGCAAGTGAAGCCCAATACTGCAGCAGAATTGCAATGTCCTTTCATTATTTTTCCCCATAGTAAGAGTAAGTGGCTGCGGAGGTCATGCAGAGTTGCTTTACCCTTAGCCCTTGAAGCATTCGCATGCTGTTAGTGTTATTTGCTGTAAGAGAGAGCAATTAAACAAGGCTTCCAAGAAAAATAAAATAATAATAATAATAAAAAACAACAACAACAACAGAATTGTTGAGTGTCATCTTCATTTAAAAAGCATTCCATACTGCAGTTAAGACCAAGGATCAGTTCTATAAATTTGTTCCTAATTGAAGCAGATCGAAATCATCTCTAAACTGACATCTGGCCGATTTTGCCATCACAAAGGAAGAGATTTTCTTTTCCTCATCTTTCTGCTCCTCCACAAATAACCCAAGCCAAATTAAAAAATAAAAAAAATTCAACGGCACTAAAAAACAAGATATAAATTCATCAAATATTATGGCAGAATAACAATGTAAAGCTTATAGAGACTTTTATTTCAGGAATTTTAAGCAGAAAAGAACAATTAAATTTAATCTATTTTTAATGCAGTCTGCCTTTTATCGTGAACAATCAGCACAAACAAAAATATGTTAGAAACATGAGTTAAGTTTTTTTTTCAGAGAATGTGTCATTAATATCTAATTGAATTTATATATAAAGGAGCAGTTAGCACACAGAATGTATCTCTAATATAGCTATAAAACAAACCAGGTTAATTTTTTTTTTTCCTGATTGAAACAGAATGAGAAAATTTAAACATGGGTAATTTCACAACTATTTTCCTCCTTTAGCCCTAGTCCTGGCGCTCATTCTCTCTGGAGCTGTGTACATTACATTTTCAGTATAACAAATGGTCAAGAGACTTTTTTTTTTTTTTTAAAGACATAATCTACTTCAATGGAACCACAAACTTTACTTAAATTTATGGAACTGGCCCAAGATACTTAACTGGCATGAAGAGAAAGTGATCCCATGAAAATAAAACACATGCTGCTGTAGTCAGTAAAATAAGTTTACTGGAGCGTTTTACAGAGCTACTGTACTTAAAAATTAATACCATGGGTAGAGTGACTACAGGAAGCTTTTTCAAAGAAGAACTATGCTTTAAATTATTCTTTGAATTAAAAAGAGGGAAGAGGGATTTCTTGATGCTTGGATTCTCCCCGTTGGTTGAGTTTGTCTGTAATATAAGATACAAAATCTAAATGCATAGTATATCAATTCAGGAGATCTGTCCTTACTATATTAACTCATAATTATATTTTTGTAGTTCCAACAGTACATGGTATCAATCTGATTCAGGAAAATATAATAGTGACTGAATGAAGAAAGTGTATGGAACAAATTCAAGGAACTCAATGCATATACAGCATGGAAAAAGAGATCAGTATTCTTACAGAAAAAGAGATCACCTATTTTTATCTCCCATTAGGAATGTAGAGTATAAAGTCTTTTGAAAACTGCAGGTAGGTCTTGTTGACTTTATTGAGCTATAGATCAAATCTTGTAATTTTGTTACTTATGATAATGATATAAAATGTTATGGCATTTCTTATTTTTATATAAATAAAATATCAAAGATATACTAGTAATAGCAGCAATCGGTTTTAGAATGAGTAGTTGATAGTTACCTCTGGAAGAAAGAAAAGTATTTTATTTTTAGCTTTTAAAAAGAGCTAGGGCTCCAAGATGAATGATTTCAATTCTGACAAAAATATGCCTTCAACAACTTCACGTACAACTGCAAGGGCACTGGCAGTTATATTTTTATTTCTGTAAGACAATCAAAGAGCATACCAACGGATGCACAAACAACAAACAGAACTGTCAAGTATTAAAATTATGAACATGATGATTTCTCCTCCTCTCAGGTGCAAACAAGCCCAAGCCACTTGCTGTGCCATTTGCCTACCAAAAGAAAACTTTATACTGAAATGGTTATATGACTAAATATAACGATGGGTGCACTACCAGAAGAGAAGGTTTTCAAACAAATTCCCAGCTTCTAGTTTCCATCCAAGCTAACAAAAGACAAAGTCATTAATTAGCACAGCTTGCTTAGAAACTCTGTGGTCAGAAGAACTTTCTGTTTGAAGTTCAGTAAATTGAAAAGGAATCAAAGCATCAGGAGGAGGAAGGGTCACTTGCAACTGTTTTTTCCAAAGTACATAATCTCTTCAGATCCGTAGCTTGCAATATGTGCCACAATCTGCAAAACTCAGGCTCTTCTGAAGATAGTGCACATTGACACTTTACACAGCCCTCATGGATACCAAAACGCTTAGTGACAGATTGCAGAAAAAAATGTGATTCTAAAAATCAAAACCTTTTGCTGCATTACTAAAAGATTCCAAAACAAGATAAAAAGGAGAATGGATAAAAACAGCTCTTCAAAAACAATATTCCAAAGAATTCCCATAGCAGACAGTAGTGATTGTTATCCCATAAAGAACTACACCTGGAGAACTCTAGAGAGAATAATCCTCTGCACGAGGAAGTATCAGAAACTGGTATCACTTCCGCACTACTGGAGATTTTGAGAATGACATTATTAAGAAGATATCTTTAGTCCCAAGTCATCTTTTATGACTCTTACGATGATCACCAGCAACACAAAACTTGCCAAATAACAGTGGATGTAAGTAGTAAGCAATGGATGTGGTATTATCACCCTCTTAACACTGTGTACAATCGCGTACTATTACATGCTTCTCAATACGACTGTTCTCTGGGTCTAGCTTGTTATTTGCTGCAGAAAGCTGGTATCAGGGTACATAGCTAGAATTGCATACATCTAGGACTCTAAGAGTTTTAAGCCTCAGAAAAAAACTTGGACAGTCACAATATATTAAGATTTTTGATATGAGTCCATTATTGCTGTAGTTGAAGAGCTATTACTACAGTGCTGTTAAAAGCTTTTACTACTGAAGTCAAACTTGGAGCTAAATAATTTTCAGGTAATAAATTACATTCACGGAGGAAGACCCTCATGAACATCCCAATGCTCTTTATGCAGACTTCCTCAACGAACAGACAAAGAAGAACAAAGAGCAGTGTCTGAAGCAAACACTTGCACACGCACTGGTGTGCACAGTCTGTCCCTAGACACTGTTCTGTCAAACAACTGCAAGTAGAAACGAGAAGAGGTTTTTCAGTCTCTGGTTGAATGAAGTTGATGTCAGCAAGCTTGTAGATGAGGATGCAACAGTTTCATCACTATCGCATTTCAGAAATATTATGCATCTCCTGTGAAAGACTAGGTGGAACTAGCCAATGCATTTTTCGTTATGCAAACACTCTCTCCCTCTCCTTAAGTATGAAAAGGAGTAAGGAGCATGTGTAAATCTGTCCTGGCTTGTAATCAGTGATGTTTTCAGTATCTACAGAGCAAGGTGCTTGTCAGTTGATATTTGGGAAAGTGCTGATTTTTGCGTTGCAACACAACTCACCTCAGTCTCTAATTCCTTCACTTAGTTTAATCTGGAAGTAGTTGATACCTGATCTATCAGCTGGGCTTTTAATATGTTCCCTTCCACCATGTCTGAATGGCTGAAATCTAAAACAGTGCAAATATAACATCTTTTTTTGGCAAATGCATCACTGAAACCAATGGCTCCAGCGTGCTACCTAAACCAATTAGGCGTGCTTACCCTTTCATGGACATTGTGATATCAAAAAATCCCAGAGTTTTAAACTAGATATTTAGTTCAGAACAGGTATCTTGGTGAACAAGTTCAGAAGGAGAGGTAGGAGCCACTACCCTAAAACCTAGCTAGCAAGGAGATATGGTGCATTTTTGTGTGCTAGTTAACACACGCATGCACATTCCATGCAGTTCAAAGAAAATTAAACAAACAATGAAAAAAAGCAGACAAACACTCCTCTCCCCCAGTTTTCAATAGATCAGCCCTCCAACAATACCCAGTCATGCCACCTCACTCTCTGACAGAAGATATTTTAACTTAGTTACTCCCCTTTGCCCTGCAGTACTGTTAACTTCTTCTGAAGCCTATTTAACTATGATGAGTGAGCACAATTTACTCCATTTCAAGAACCTTCAAAACCATAACTGCCATTTCATTTACAGAAATATTACAACCTAGTTTTTCAATGGCACTGAGTTCTGAAACCCAAACCTGAAATGTGGGGAATTCAAGCAAGCTACTTTGAAAAGGAGAGCATACATTACTGTTGGAGATGATGATCCCACTACTAGATAAAACAGTTTGATTTTCAAATTCCAAGTCAAGTCTGAAAGTTATCTTTTTTTTTTTTTTGTACACTGAGAACATCTGACATGACACCAAAATCAAAAAAGGAACTAATGTTATTAACAAATTAATAAAGTTACATTTTAATGAAAAAAATATGTTTTAAAAAAAAAAGTTGGGTAGAATTCTTCATTTTACTTATGTAAGAATGAAGTACACTGGAAAGAACCAGTAACATAAAGAGACAAAGGTATATTTTTGACACTATTTTGCACATGAAATTTAGTAATATACTACTATACTAATAGAAAGCCCGGTGGCCTGGTTGAGAATTACAAGAGCACATTTTTACTAGCCATAATTTTAGATAAAGTACCTGCAGTTTTAAAATTTTGTTAAACAGATATGCAAATGTAATTTTAAGTATTTTACTGTTTCCAGAACTGTTTTCCAAGATTGAGATGAGATGATGTTTAGGTTTTCCCAGTTCTTACAGGGACTTTCATTGTAAAACTTTTTGAAATACTAATATGTCACTGCCCTCTGATAAATAATGTTTCTCTCCCGAAAACTAGATGTAAATGTAGAAATACAGAAAAGATAGCAAAGGCATACACAATACAATAAAAGACACCTTTTCCCCCAACATAAAATAAAACATTGAGAATGGCTAAGGCACATCATCCTTATTCCAGTCACAGGGTATGGCAAGAAGTTGGAAGCTGTCATCAAGACACTGCCATGAAAAAGTTCTTAAAGAATTCTCTTTTATAGCAGTTTGATTTCCTCCTAATGGGTATCTGAAATTATTCAAGCTCTGAGGACACACAATAATGCATTTGCTACTTTTTGAACAGTATCAACATATGCTGCAAAAGGATTTGCTACAACATCTGCTTAAAACTTGCATATAAACTGGATGTTGAAGTATCTTAATGAAAACAGACACAGAAAGAGTATCTGACTGTCATATAGTGAAAACAGAAAAAGAACAAATAGATACATGCAGGTATGATCACAAATAATATAAAGTTACTGTACTAGTCTAGCATTTTAAAGTAGTACCATTCAAAACTGATAAACTTATTTTCTTTTAGAAATAACTGCATACTTACAGTTTGAGATTTCTTCTTTTTCTTTTTTATTGCCCTGAAAAACCCTTGCTTTTCTTTCTCCTTGAGCTGTTCAGAGTGACTGTTAAGATTTTCAGGACTTTTCCTAAACATGAGATAAGGTATTGTAAGACAGAGTTTATTTTGATATGATGCAAATTCTGTGTAATGGTGAGACCTTATGGCAAAGAATGAAAATTATTGATTGAAGCAAAAAGATTCTTAATGTTTAAACATTCATTGGTTCAATGGTTACTATACAAGTAACAGTCTTATTAAATGGGATAGGAGGAACAAAGTGTTAGGGTAAAATGATTAGTCAAACCAGTGAGTTACTTAGGGAAAAGGTTAAAGCATGCATGTTTTTTCTAAGCCAGAATTTAATACTCAAACCAAAATATTCACACACAAGTTTTTTTAGAAAAATGAAAATCGTATCTGAGAGAACATACAACTGGTGAGGAGGTACAAAAGCACTGGTCCAGTTTATCCATTGCTTGCCGGAGAGCTGGGAGTTGCAAAGTTCGCCAGACAGAACCAATTTCAATTGACACTCCTGACCTTTGCTGACATGGTTCCAAATTTATCATCAGGGAGGCTGGGGATCCATTTCAACTTAGAAACTTCAGTTAGTTTGTTATGCATGCGTGAGACAGTGCTGGCAAAAGAAGATGACCCAAAAGTGGAACAGTTGACTTCCCTGCAGACTGAATTTTATTTATTTCTCCCTCATATCTTGTTTACAGCAGAATTAACTACAGCTGATATCCAACACGTTACTTTAAGTGTACACAGTAAACTAAGGATGTAAAGCACTGATAAAGAGCAAAAAGATGGCTTATGAAGGACATTGGTGAGACATAGCTGTATGCAGTTCTAGTGCCCTTTAAGCTATTTTGAAAATTGGAAGTGCTGATGGGAAGTTTCACGAAGATAAAAAGAATGGTCTACATTAAAAGAGTCAGAGATTTCCATCTCTCTACAATGTCAAAAACACAGCCAAGCCAATCCCAACAATTACAGCTTCCTTGATTGTGGCGCACAGGTACTTAACCAGGAAGAAATTACAAAAATTACAGACCTTTAAAGTATAGGGCAAAGACATAACAAGAACAAGTAGGTAGATGATTAGGCCAGAGAAGTCTTGTTAGAAATAGGGCACTGATTTTAACAATGAGAATCATTAACCACAAGAAGAAACTCTGTAGTGAAGGAGTGGATTTGCCATCTTTGACATTTCAAATCAGGACTGCGTACGCTTCTGCCAGACGCACTGCTGGGCCTCAACCCCAGAGAATGGATGACAATTACTGGCAACTAACATATGTGAAGTCATACTGGATGATCTAATTGCCCCTTTTGAGCCTTAATTTGTATGAAAATAAAAAAGAAATTATTCTATTGTCTTGCTGGAAAACCTGAGGGACAGCCACAGTTCTAATGGCTCTGAATGGCAAAGAGAGGCAGCTTTGCTTGGAGCAACTGTAATGTAGCAACACTTTGCTGCCTGCTATAGTTATCTTTGGGTTCTAAATCTGGCTTAAAATGCTATGCTGTAAACTGGTGATTCAGCTGCTACTACATGCCAAGCTGACTTTTTTTTCCAAGCAAATGAGAAACACATTATCGAGGTGGGAATGACGACAGTTGTCCCCCTTATTAATGAGCATCTTCAATCTGAAATGGGGTTTGGTCAGTTCCTCCGTTTCTACCCAAAACCATCTCAAACTCGGAGTGCTACCTGGTTCTAACTAAATGCATGTAGTATTTAAACACTGTAACAAGGTATAATAATTGAGTAAAAGAAATGGGCTTAGAGGAAAGATTTATAGGCAGAGTAGACGGTGGGAATTTTGCTAAGTTAAATTTTTTCAACTTAAATCTAGATCCAGAAAACACATTCACATGTTCAGTGATACAAACAATGTGAAAATCTGAAATCTGAAATCTGGAAGTAGATACAGGAAAAATCTCTAGTTTAGTAAAACTATTAGATTCCTACCACATATTTTAAATATACGGGATTGCTAAAGATCCCTGCTTATGTCATGTCCCTGGATTTAGTACCATTGCATAACAGCAGTAAGTCTTGTATAATTCACTTAAAGCATCACAGCAGAGCCCAAAAGTAAACATTACTGACAGCTTTACATATTTTGTCAACTCACAAGAGCAACTTCACACAGACAAAACAACTACTGAGTTATTTACTGAAGTATTTTTAGGAGTTTCATCTTCTGTAATTTGTTAGAAAGCTTGGAGAAAAGCATGCACAAATATCCTGCTTGCACTCTCAAAGTCATGTGAAAAGGGCTGAAAATCTCCCAAATCTTTTCCCAGAGAAGCTACTGCACATCCTCATCTGCAAACGTACCCCCAAAACATGGCCTTAGTGCAAATTACCAACCCAGAGACTGTGCTGCCCATTGAAGAACTAGGCTCAGATCCTAAGTGCCAGCATGGTTTGCCTGCACCGTCCTTTAAAATTTGTCAACGTCTTGCTCTGGCTTTTCTGCTCCAACACCTATTCTTCAACGGAGATGCTGTATTTTTAAAAAGTGAACTTACTCTTTAGAATAAAACTTGGGACAATTTTTGCACGCTTTTAGACAGATTCACTCAAGTGTAACTCATTTCTTCAGCCCAGTGAACCTAGACAAGAAAACTGCTCCCCACAGCAGGTGAGTGGAAAGGCCAGAAGTGAAATTCTGTTTTTTATCTTCCTCTTTGTTAACTCCAGTGACCGGAAGAAAAAAATGCAAGGGGCTGAGAACTCTGCTCATTTCCAATTGCCGCCTACCCAAAAGCCAGTGGTTTTACATGGACGGGTTTATGTCATTAACTCCTATGACTCATATTGCAGCACAGTTGTCTGAAAAAGCACTGACCTTGAAAAGCAACTGCTTCCAAACACATGCTCATTATGTGAAGAGAGCGAACATATATAGCATTATAGCAGGAAGTTTCAACACCAGGATTTTGCGCTGAGTAAAAATAGAGCAGAACATTTTGATCGCCGAGATGAAACACCGGGATATTTTAGGCATCCCGAAAGATGGGTTTCAGACAATGGACAGTACAGGAATAAGTGAGGATTATCAGAAAAAATCTGTATGGTATAGCCACACGGTAATTCTTCCAATATAACGGCCAAGTCCTGGTGTTTTGCATAAAGCTTCAGCTTTTGAAAGCAGCAGTTACACCACAGCCTGTGTCTCTATCACTAGGAAGCAAGACTAGCCCTAGAGAAGAGCCCCCACTGAGAGAACTCACCCTCAAGCAGAAACTAAAGGCAAAATTTCCTCTTCTCCATTATCCCTTTTATCCCTTTTTGTGCCTTTTGCATGCTTAGGACACATAATATAGATCATATTGGTTATTCTGGTCAGAGACATTTGGAAAAAGACACAGAAACTAGAGAAATGCTTTGACTATCGCTAGCATTTATTGCCCCTGGGGAGGAAAGGTATCCAACTTCATGCAGGTACATCGGTGTGTAGCAGCATGTATGGATGGAGGCAAAGAAACTGCTGTGCTTCAGCATTTACTTCAAAAAAAAAAAAAAAAAAAAGGGAAATAGGAAGCGTGCTGCACTCATGCTGCCACAGATGCGTTCATACTGCACAAGGCTCCTTTTTCGGCAATTCCTTGTGCTCTTCAGTACCCCTAATTTCAGCAGGTAGCCTGGTTAGAAATCCTCTTTAGCTGCCACCATACTACTTACTCCCCTTACAGCACAGCTCACAATTACGTAAGTCAGATTTTGGCCTAAAGGAGAAGTTACTGAAATATCTGAAGTTTTCTTCAAAATATTAACGAATATTTAAAAAGTCCATCCACCTTGGAAGTTATACAGTTACCATAAACAATGGCAAGAAAATGTCTGAAACCAGTGAAGAAACTCAAATACACGGTTTACCTAAAATAAAAATATCAGTCCTGCAAGCTTAGTAAAAACTTCTAGGTGTAATAGCCTGGCACTGAAAGCTGAAAAAAACAAGAGATCAACTCAGAACATTGCTAAAAGCTGAAAACCTTCTTTCATGTGAAAAAGTTGGATTTATTAGCTGGAACGAAACCCATGTCTACCATCTTATATACAGAATCCCACACAGCAGCCTCTATAACCACAGTATCACTTAAGGCTACGGCTTTACTAAAAAGAAGTATACATACTTGTATGTGTGTGTACATATATATACACATCCCCTCCCCAATATAATTCAATATTAGTAAATAACAAATATTTGGAACTAGTTGGCTTCATGACCTCGTACTTCCCTAGGCTTATTTCTTGGACTGAATATTGACAACTACAATTTTGTAAGGATTCCTTGCAAGTAACATTGTATTTCATTACCAAATTTTAGTACAAAAAAAAAAAATCACTGATGACTGGTGAAGGGCTGGGGAAGAGGCACTTGCTGGTTACTAGAAGAGAGCCTACATGCATTGGCAGTGAGGCTCAAATGCAGCCATACAGATGAAAAAAGCAAACGTAGGAGATAATGCATATACGAGAGTCTTGGGTAGGAAACGTCAGAGGGAGAGCAATAGCATTAGGAAGGTGAATATCTTCAGGCTATGCTGAGCAGATTCCTAAAGGCTCAACCAGTGCAACACACAGCTGATTTTTTAAGCTTGCAAACAACAAATTTGGAATATTGGTATTTTTAGAAAAAAAAATCTAAAAATCTGTAAATGAACTGGAGCGTACTTGCAATGCAGGAATGGATGGGATACAGACAACTGAACAAGCTTTCAACCACCTTGTTCAGGTATTGGCAACCTTTTTGTTCCATGGACTTCAGTGCGACTGCATTGTCACGCTGCCATTGAAACAGCAAAATTAAAGCCAGTCGGGTCATGTTCATAGCATACTGTAACGTTTTGGAGTTACAAAACTAACAGCAGATAGATAAAACAGTAAGGGTGTTTTTTTGTTTGTTTGTTTGTTTTCTTGTTGTTTTGTTCTTGAGTCAGAGTGTGTGTGCTTATGTATTTATATATAAAATAATATTGTATGTATTTCCCCTTATTTTTTGAGGGAGGTATAACATATACCAGCTGTTTGTCATAGAATTAATACATTTTAATGGACATAAAAGGTCCAAACTTTCCAAAAGTCCCCACATATGTTGTAAGCAACCAACACAAGAAGCACCTCCAGCATGATGGAAGATGAAATGCTGCATGTTGGAGTTTATTCCAAGGAGATACTTAGAACTGTAATAAAGCAATTATTACATATAGTAACTCAGGTCAGCATTTTGGTACACTGGCAGAACAAGGTTTAAGTATCTTGCCTATTACCTACTAATTTTTCCCAGGTTGAGACAAAAGTTGAGAGAGAATAAAATTCTTGTATCTAAAGATGGAAAATTGAGCAAGTTCAAGGTCACTCGCAGGAAATTAAACTCAAAGATTTTCTAGAAAGATGAAAATTTGCCTTTTTCAAACCAAGTCATCTGAAGTTCTGAAATGATCTAGAAATTTAATAGTAAAACCTGGTAACAAAAGTTGAGTTCATAACATCTTTATTTTAAAGAGGCAGGACAGTGAGGACAGAGTGAAGAAATGCACACAAAGACAAGGGAACATTTGTGACAATTCAGTCTAGCAAACATTCACAAAATCTTTGACAGAAGAAAGGCAACACAGAGCAGTAGTATGAGAGGAGCCATATTTTACAGTAGTGGCAAGTCCAGGTGGAATACATGTCACTCATAATTTGAGATGAATTGTCATGTACCAGTCATGTATGTCCATCAGACATCAAATATTTATTTCATCATAAAATTGATGATGTAAGCAGAATCACATTCCATTAGAGCTTTCAACATTTTCATAAGCATTTACACAACTTCTATACAGAAAAATAAGTAGAGGAACAGACTCTACATCACTCAGGAATCTGCATTTATGGCACAGAACAATTTTGCAACAACATTAGACCATTGCCAGGACAACTTGCACAGAGTAACATGTAGAGCTGGGCAGGAAACATTTCAGGAAAATAGGGACTTGGAAAAGCAAAGAGAAAGAGGAATGCATGCCAAAATAGCAGGTAATTTGATGTGGAGGGCACTGCCATTCTTTCCATTTTACAAGACAAAAAGCTTATTCTTCTGTGGGTTTTTCTCTCAAAGGAGCTGCTCCACTTAATGGAAATATTTGAGTATGGTAAGTGGAGCAAAGACTTAAATCTAACTGTCTCAAAGTTAATCTAGAGCCTTATTCAGTAGGCTATACTCAGCATCTCTTGTGGTCCTTTCATTATTTCAACAAAATGAAACAGCTTCGAGAGAATATACTGAGGGTAAAAACAGAGAATGTGCTTCAAAATAACCTCTAACCTCTGGTTCAGGTCTTTCACTTATTAGATCTAAGATTTCTGTTCACATCTCTGGTTTAAATAAAGAAGAACAAAAGCTGTGCACTTGAGTTCCTTGTACGAAAAAATGTAATGCTGACCCCCAAATATCTGTTATTTTGAGTATCTCTCTGGTTTTGACTGTGAATTCCATCCTGGAGCTGAAGAATATTTCCAATAAAAGGTGAGTAGATATTAGTCTGTTCCTTTGAAAAGTTTTGGTAATTTAGCATTGTAAGGAAAAATATACTTTGCCAAAAAATTCCCAACCAGCTCTAACAACATATACTATTATTTCAGTTCAGAATTAGAATAACATTACATATTTCTTTGTATTAACCACATTATAACAGGTAATATATTGCCAAATGATATATAAAGCAAAACAAGATTCCAGTTAGCTTCTGTTGTATGCCAGATAAAAAGATTCAAATATGAAGGACAGGAAAAGATGTAAGAAGGTCCAACAGTGGAAACAAAGACCTTCTTTAGCCACAAATTACAACATAAGTACCACCTTTTTACATAACTGATGAGATTCCCAAAACTAGCATCCACTGAACTGATGTAGGTGGAGCTACTGAAGGACAGGAAGCAGACTCTAGTGTATCAGAGCAGGAGACAAGTGTTCTGGAGTAAACATCTTCTGTTGCTGACTTGGGTATATAACCTGAATAAAAGCTGAAATAACCAGTTGTTTGTGTCCCACCCCCTTCTTTTTTAAGCAGGTAATTCATAGGTTGTTCATATGAAATTACATTATGTCAACAAACCACTGAAACAGTTCGTTAAATAGCATAGTTTCATCACTTTCAGAGAGCAGTGTTTCATATAGCGGTATGAAGTACAGTTGAACCATGAGAATGCATACAAGTCCATTCCTCCCAACAATTCTTTGAAACTTCATTTGCTTATTTTTATTCACTGTGCTTTATTGTGATCAAAGTAGAACATTAAGAGTACTTTAGAGCTGTACAGCTCTCACAGCAACAAAATTAAGATATTTCCCCTTTAAGTCCTGCAAAGCTACACGTATGTTGTCATTCTACTAGCATAATTATAGTTAATTGTTCTATGTTCTATATGGAGTCATGCAATGTTTTTTAAAACCCTTTAAAATCACCGTTTTCCCATATAATATATTCAATTCCTTCTGTGGTATGTAAGCAAAGAGAGCAGCAGTCCCCATTGTAGGGTGAATATTATATTCTTCATTAATACAGTCATTTATATATGGAAACATGCATTTTGATAACTTTTTACATTTTTCTGACAATTCATGCTTCTGGAATCCACAGATGAAGCTATGGGCTTGCTATACGCACACAAGCACTTCCATCATCTTTAACCAAAGACTGATAATAGAAAAAAGAATCAGGGAAGACCGAACAAAAGTGTACAATTTTTAAAGCAATCAATGTGATGGTGTGATGAAGTACTTCTTGTTGCTCAAAAGGGACTGCAAACATGCAATGCTATGGCAATATAGTCAGAGGAAGCAATTAAGCATGTATAAATAATCACAAATTTTGAAAAAAAAAAGTTCTAGTTTTTTTTTTTTCTTCTTTAAAATCCACCCCCTTTTTTCCTGCCATTCTCTACACATCTGTATAAATAACAACTCACCAGGTATCAAAGGTGGTTTGTCTCTTTGAGTGGTTTGCCACCGTGCTGCTGTCTGCTGGTAATACAGAGGCTCTGTTTGACACATTGTTTTCTATGTATGTACTCTCTGGACGTGGAGATGGAACTGAACAGAGAAATAGCAAACACTGTATACTGAGCTCTGCCAAAATCGCATCTTTTGAGTTGTCTGCTTCCTCTCTACCTCTTTTATAGAAACCAAAGAATGAAGAGACCAAAAAAAAAAAAAAAAAAAGAAAGTAGTTTGTGCTTTCATACAGCTTGGTAAGCCTAATACTAATACTTCCAAGACAATGTTGTAAAATGATGGCATCATCAGAACTGGGGTAAGATGCTGTTGGGTATTGAGAACACCTCTATCTATAAGGGCCCACAAGTGCGACTGATAGTTAAGAATAGAAAACAGAATGTAAGGTTGGAATATTGTTATTACAGACAGGAAATAATACAGTTTACAATTCATCTTCACTCAGGACTTAATTAAAAAAAAAAAAAAGGCTAATACCCACCCTGAAAAAAATTACTGGGTTTTGATGTAACTAAGAGTAATGAATTACTCATTAAAAATAAAAGGATCAAAATCAGATACTGTATGTTTTCAAAAGAATCATACTGTATTTTCAAAATAGATTCTACACACCTAAATACAATACGTTATCAGAAGTACGAGTATCACCAGAAATATATGCAGTGGATTAAAAATTCATCAGACACTAGCTGCAGCATTATTTCAGGATCACACTAGACTATCAATCAAAATTGAATTGGGAAGTTTTTTTCAAGCTTTAGTACAAAAGCACATGCCAATAACATCCGTGTGAAGTCAATACTTAAGAACTGAATATATATGAATTTGCTTTTTCATGGCAACTTTTTCTTTCAACAGCTTTTACATATACTATTATTAATTTATTACTTGAATATAATTATTTCATTGTAAAAGTGGTATTAAGTCTTTGAACTAAAATCAAGTTGTTTCATAGATGTAGTTAAAGAGGAAGAAACCTCTAATTTATAATAAAGTACTGAATACAGCCCCAGACCTACAGTTTCATTAGCACATGAGTTATGGAAGGTCATTCTTTCTTGGTGCCTCTCTTTCACAGTGGCCAGTGTTTTAAGAGTGTTTTAAAGATTAATAAAAGCAATTCAGGATTAAGGATTCTTCAAGGATTCTCTGTTACACTGTAAAATTTTAAACTCAACAGCATTGCTCCAACACTTAAAACTTTAGTGCAATGTTAAAGCTTGCATATTGCAAAGGGACACCTGCGAGGGATGGCAGATTTGAACATGTCTAAATCAGGTCATCAGCCAACTGATCAACTTGAAGAGGATCAGAGGGAGATTGGTGACTCTACTTAAGGTTATTAGGTGACTCGTAATCGAATTTTAGCTGATTGTGACTTCTTAAGGTTCAGGGGAACCCCACAAGCTTCCTAGCACTTGTGGAACAGTAATTAGCTTATCATCCTTGTCCTTTTCAAAAGGATTACCCAGGTTTAGCCATGAGACATCTGCTCACAAATTACCATGTCTTCTGTACCATACTAAAACAGTATCTATTTGTGTATACGTATATAAGCATATGCACACATACATATATATATATGTACACACACGCGCGCACACATTCCTGGGATTATATTAGGATATTACTATATATATCCTGGGATATTACTTGTAGGAAACCCTGAACTTTAGTAAACATGGGCGAAAGATAAGAATATAGGGGTGTCATAAGTAAAAATGTTTTTAGATTTAGTATTAGTAAGAATTTAAAATAGGAAATGTTTAGAAACATTAATAAACTATTTATCTGATAATTTTCATTTATTTTGTTTAACTTTCTCTAATAGATTATCTTCTGGTATATAAGGAACTATATAAAAAAGTTCCAATAAGAAATACTTTTTGCAAAAGTAGAATACAAATACAATTACTACATACAACTTTACAGGTCAACCTAGTATCTGAAAATGTAGTAAAAACTCTTTTTCCAATTTTTTTTGTTGTTCACATTAGTTCCCTGTACACTTTTTCACTACCTCATTTATATTCCACGTTAAAATTCTTGTTTAAATTTTAAAGATGCACCATAAAATTACCTCTGTAAAAGCTGCCAACTCTTCTTGGAACAGGGTCATTATACAGAATTCTATTTTCCTTAGTAGATGCTCCATCTTCTGTGTGTGGATCATGATACGCTCCACCCTAAACAAAAGAACAGTCAACTATTTAAAATGAAAGACTATAAAGTGATTTGTAGTGGCTTTAACCAACATAGTCAGCAATAAACTCTCAACTTCACTACACACAATTTCCCTTTCATGTCATTAATAACTGCCAGCCTCAAATCACAGACCCCGTAATCAGTAATTATTTGTTTTAGCTGTTTGTTCATTTTTTCCAAAATGACAAAAATGGCATTAACAAATTTTGCCTCTTAATTGTAATTTTAAATACTTTAGCATGATGCGGACCTCAGATTTTCGCCGTGAATGAAATGCAGCTGTAACATCTCTGGAGGAATCTTTTACTGGAGGTCTTGTTAAATTTGTTTCTGATGGAATCTGGTCACTCTGCTAATGGCAAATTTTAAACAGTAAACAGGACATGCATGTAATTTGTGATTATTGCAACACCAAAGCACTATCTCTTATCAGCTGATATACAGTAGTACCTAGAGGTACCAACAGTCACAAAGTCTACTGTACACAAAATAAGAGGTAGTCCCGGAACTAAGAGATTTATAAACTGAATAGGTAAGCCAGACCTAACAGAGTTTCATCATTTCTAAATTAGACTGTTTTCCTGAAGAAAATGCTTCCTGGAAGGTACTTTACTAAAAATTTAAGTACACCCTCAGCTACATTCATATGCATGGAATTTGCAACCAAATATAACTTAACACAGTTCTTAAATGAACCAAGTGCTGCAATTCTTTCTGCAGAAGGAACCAGATAAAATTCAATATTCTAAGACCTCACAGGAAACTGTACTGAGACCCCTGTATGAATTTAAATCTAGAACGAGAAGGATGAGACCTAAGAAGATGACAAACCAGAATTAAAAACTGGAATTTCAATTCAGCATGAGTGATCTGCAAAATCTATTTCGCTTTTCATTAATAAAGATCTGGTCTCACTGTCAAAAACAAAACAGCCCTTGAAACTTTGTCAAGATGAGAAATGCAACTAAAGAAATGCTTTAAAATCAGAGATTTATTTATTTTTTTTAATTTGCAAGAGGTTCATAGATTTGATTAAGTTACCTCTTTTTCAGATTAAGTTATCTGTAAGATACCTCTTGTTTGGCAGCAGTGAAGTTATAAATATCAGACAGTAATAGCAACTTGCACTTGATTTCTTTTGCTTACCTCCTTTTGTATAAATTTAGCTTAAAAATAAAAGAGCCCTTAAATTAACAGTGTTGTAATTTAGACTTGAAAAGCACCCAACCTAACACAGAATGTAAGTCTTTTTTTTTTTTTCTTTTTTAAAGGAAGATTTAAAACCTGGCAAACAAAGAATGCTTTTCTTTAAAATGACCTAGTGATGGCTAAAGAGAAACCAGAAACAGGGAAGTACAGAAACGTCACAAAATGTGAGCACAGAGATAGAGAACAGTAGTGGAGAGAACCAGAAGAACTGAATGGAAAAATTTAACAGGAAAATAATAGAGATTATTTGAGAGCATTTATATTATTCCTGAATTTTTAAGTTCACTAAGGCTGAAGGAAGAGAATTTTTTTCATTTGTAATACAGATTGTGGCAAAAAAAAAAAAAATAAAAAATCAAAGAATGACTTTTGTGTAAATTCCTTCATAAGGCATATGAATATTGTTAATTTAATTCTGATTTGTTATTCAAACTACTCAAATGAAAAAATATAGGTAAGAATTTACAGACTTGCCATACATTTCAGAAGAGTATTTTTCCTTTCAGACTTCTGCTGGTTGAAATACCAATTTAAAACAATGAATTAAAGGCTTCAGATTACAAACACTGACCATAAAAGATAAAGGTGAATTCTTTACAAATGATTAGGCATTGCAAAGTAAACCAAAATGAACAAAACCATAAGTATTAGGATGTACATTGATTTTTCTTATCAAAATAAAAGTTTGTCAACCAGCTGTCAAAAGACAAAGAATGATCTATAATATGAAATAAAATTAAAGTTATTTATCAATTTAATATCCACTACATAATTCAGAAAAAGATGCTGATACTCTGAAGAATACAAGGCAGCATGAGCTTTTATCAGAAAGTCAAATATTGGTTTTACTGCCCTCCTACAGTAATATCTTGAAGAATAAGAATTTAACTTATGTGTAACTTATAACTGAAATAGGAGAGAGAACAAAATGATTACACAAAGAAAAAATAAAATCTCATTTTGAAATGGAGCTGTAATCCTCTCTAAGTAGCTATTGTTCTTTAAATTAGATTGTATTTCTCCTCATGAGATTTTTCTTCTCTCCTTATAATGAATACACATAATCCTGAATGGAGAAGATGTGGTAAGTACAAAAATAATGTATTTTAATTATGGTATAATTATTTAATGTGCTTTTAAATAAATAAATACTAAAAGAAGAAATGTTTTATGTTTTTTTTTTCTTACTGAAGAGCCACCCAGTACATGAAAACTTTTTATGTGCTGTGCTACTTGCAGACTACATTAAGTCCACTACGCATATTTCTTACATAGTAGGCAGAGGTTTGTTTAGTCTCTTAAAGTAAAGCATATTTCTAGACCTTCAATAATATTTGTAGCTCTTTGACTTCCTTCAATTTGTCGACAAATCTGAACAAGAATTTCTCTCCCTTGAAGTCACTTTATTACACAAATGTGTATTAAAAAACAAATAGTTGTTCTATGTACTTCTCTCCACACCATTTTGCTCCAATGTTGGATCAATGGTAAGAGCAATTTAAGGATCTGGGGACAGTCATCTTGTGTAAGACATTACATAATTCCTATGTATTATATAAGGGAAGTAAATCAACACGAGAACTGGCCCTTCCTCTAGACTAATGAAATAACATAACAAGGTAAGGTAACTATTGACAGTAATCATTATATAGCTGCTAGGGAGTCAGTTTACTCCAATTTACTGGTGGCTTCTCCAACATCAAATACCTCAGTTATTTATCATACTAATCAGGAGAAATACTGCAGGTTTTGATATCCCTCTGGTACATTACGCCATTTCATCAATAACGTCATGCTATTAAGCAAGTGAAAAAGCTCACTTCAAAAATTAAGATTAGAATTCACAACAGAAAGACATACAAGAAAAGCTAAATAAAAACAAAAATGGGAAGGTTAATTAAGCAAAAATAATACGATAAAAATGACAGAGAACGTAACAGACTATGAACTAATTAAATTTTAACTTCACAGTTTCTCTGTTCTCACATTTCAGTACCTTGAAAGAACAGTATTCACAGTCCAATTACTGTTTTTAACGTGGTCTCTCATTTTGCACTCCAAATATTTAACCTTCTTTAAAAAGAAAACCAACACCTAACATTCTTTGTCTTACAACACCACGAATGAATAACTAACTATGGAAACAAATAAATAGGAGAGAGAAAGCAGGACACTGTTCCCACACAAAATAAGACGAGGAAGGTAAGTCTTCTGTAACAGGTGATATTTTGAACTAACCCTATTAGTATCTTCTGTACAGTCTTCTCGTGAGGAGCCAACAGACCTTGTGAGTGACTTATGCTGCACCTGTGGAGATAACAGTTGCAGGCTGTTTGCTCTGGCTGCCATCCCTTGCCCTATGTTTAAGCCACCCTCTGAGCCCTTTGACCTCACTCTGTCCCGGCTCACATACATCGAGTGTCTATGAGGGCGCTGCTGTGAAGAAAAAGGGCTGGTATAACCTAGACCATAGGAAAAAGATTCATGCGGAGCAGAGAGCGAGTGGGAATGGCTTCCATCCATATGATCTGGCAGTTTTAACTCCTCCATTGTTTTGGAATGCCTGGTCGACGGTCTTCGGGTGTCCAAGGTACCCTCGCTGCGGTTATTCCTGGCGGATGGGCTGAGCAAAGTTCTGTTATCACCGTGTCGGGGAGCGGTCGGACTGGTGGGGGAGTTCAAGTCCATGCAGCTGGATGGAAAATAGCGACTGCTGTTCGGTTCTGCAGCCTGAGCCCTGGCCTCAGACAGGTTGCCCACGGATTTCGAGTCTGTCAGAACCCCATGGCTCTTTGACTTTGTCCGATACGAAGGACTCTTAGAAGACTGTGGAATAGTATCAATGTAGCTGTGGCGACTATGCTTATCACCGGGCTGCAGCGTCCCGGTTTTGCTTTGAGAAGTTTCCATAAACGAGTGCCGGTTCTGCTGAGATCTGGTGTTCGACTTCAGGTACTTTGTGCCTGGACCATCAGAACTTTTGGGGTCCACGTTAAAGTCAAATTCTGTTTTGGCCTTTGTTTCCTTTGGGCTAAGAAGATGTGGCATGTTGTTATTGGCTAGGTCTTTGTTACCCGATCCAGGCTGGTTGCTCGATTTCTTTGTATGCATTGGGCTGTGTGCAGCTCCAGAAAGGTTGCCATTTAAAAAGCTTTCATTTGCTGGAAGACCCTCTTCTCTTGGGCCGCCAATCCCTAGTGTCTGTATGTCCTTGCTGTTTGATCTGTGGTGTGACTGCAAAGCAGAACTTTTGCTGGCTTGATTTCTACATTAAAATGCATAAAGAAACGTTAATATACCAGACTACACATTCATACATTAATAACTTCAACAAAATCATAATCATTTCAGAAGGGAGCTGCCATTTAAAACTGTGACATTTATCTGCAGCAAAATGAACAACTGTGAAGTAGGCATCAGAAGCCCCACTAGAGTAACAAGTTTGCAAATGTTAGTACATTGTTGTTTTTTACTGGTTATATCCTAACAGACAAACACAGTTTTGGTTAAAGGATTATGCTAACACAGAAAAAAGAAAAGATATAAAATCCAGTACATGTCTGTGAGTAACGTGTGTGTAATCACTACTATAAGCAGTACATTATGAAAATCAGCTGTGTATCCACTGAAAATGAAGTCTTAAACACATCTGGCATATCAGAGTTAAAGTGGAACAATCAAGCATGTCAGCACTGCCAAAAAGTCCTATCCAATCAATGCTCCAGGCTAATAATGTCTGTCCGAGGTGGGTGGATGCAGCAGGGAGAACAGAGGATGTTGAGCTGGTAAAGACATCGAGATGGATTGAGCCTCAGGTCTGTGCAGCCAAGCAAGCCCTGTAACACCAAACCTCAAACCTGGTCTACCACAGGAACCCTGACTTTTGCACAATTCAGATTTTCAGAAAAAAAGAAAACCACAAAAACAAAACAAAACAAACAAACAAAAAACAGTTCTGCTTCTGGACCTACGATGGCCCTGCAAAACAGTGCAGCCATGACTGAGCAGTGCTGTGGCTAATTTTTTTTAAGTTAGAAGTGTATAGAGATTTAAAACCTAACAGTGTAAGGAACCTAGTAATTTTAAATCAAGCAGGTAGGTAAGCCTTCATATTACATGAAGTTGTCCACGGACCTACCTTTTCTTTTTTGATGCCATAGCTCTAAGGGTACAACTTCTATCCTAAATATGTACAATATCAGCTGAAGTTTTTTGGTATTTGTTTCAGAAAAAGTACAGGTTGTAAACATAATTGTCCAAAATCTTAAAATGAGGAATATATATATTTAATGTAACAGGAAGAACTAAAGAAAAACATGGCTACGATTAAAAGCCACTGTACCTCTGCATACTTCAGAGGGTGACCTTTAGGAAAGCTTTTGTTCAAAGAATACGGTGAGATTCTTTGTACTGAAGTATTTCATCCACACGTAAACCTGTCTTGTTAATGTATTAAAATCAAGTAGCTTCTCTCTCAAGCTACATGGGTTCAACAGGGGAGTCACTGAGCAAATACACCCTGCTTAAAGTTGAAGTAGACTAGACTGAATTCATAACTGCAATTGCAAACAAAATTCTGTTTATTCCCAATTTGGAGCATGATCAATGCAAACATATTTCTTTTTGGTGAATTTTGAACTTCAAATATCATAACTGTGGACAGATTTCCACAGGTACAGTAAAGGCAGCATTCCAAATAGAAAAGCACTCCTTTGGAATTTCAGGACCACCTCCAAATCACAGATTCCCCACTGTTGTTCAGGAAGGAAGCTAACTTTTTTTTTAAGATGGATAACAAGCCAACTTATTTTACCATTGTCATGTCAGAAAAGGCTTTAATGTGTTTTGTTGTTGTTTTACAAGAAGCATTAAGCCTGATGCAAAAAGTTAACCAAAATATTCAGCTTGAATAGCTAGAATACAATAAAACTATGTCTACCTTATTTATTCAGTGAAGCAACAAGGAGCAGTGTGTCTGAACTGTCAAAAAACTAGTTCTCTCAAAGATGATATTCCATATATGCATGATAGCAACTTATTCACTGGCACAGAAAATATCAGTAATGAGGGTCACATAACTACATTTACCTGTTAGATAACGTGTTGCTGTCTACATGGTAAGGTTTTCTCTTAGCTGACCGTGACGGTGAGCTTCCACAGCGATCCAAGAGTCTTTGTGTTTGAAACGACGGATGGTTCAAGCATTGTTCTGTCAAGTATCTGTCTGCTGGATCTAACTTCAGTAAGTTCTTTGGAAAACAAATCCCAAAGTGTATGTGTTAATATCTGTATTTGTATCAGCAAAATTGTAACAAAATAAAGAACAACACTGTGATAGTTTTTTAATCTCTGTATCTGTGATTAGATGCAAATGCCAGAATATATTAATTATAATACACATGATACAAAATGAACAGTTTCAAAAATATTATGCTCTGCTTAAGGGATGGAAGGCATTGGATATACTTATTATGATGTATATATATGCTATATATATTCTACATGTGCATAATATATGTACATATGTACATAATGGATATATGTAAGCATACTTATAAACTTCTATATTTGTGCTTAAAATGTTTAATACAAAAATAGGCAAACGTAAAAATATGTATGTTTTATCTATAAATGCCTACAGATTTTCAAAATACACTGATTTTAAGCATACTTTTCTGGATATGCTTTACAACATTGTTGCTTAGAATGAAAAATACTAAATTTACCAGTAATATAATGCTACGAGACAGGCTTTACAAAAAAAACAGAACAAACATATAGGAACCATCTTTATATCTCGTATATGACATATAAAAAAACTCCTTTAAAGTAAGCATTTTTTAAAATATACAAATATAAGAGTTTTTTTTTTTTTTTTTTTTTTTTTTTAACTTCGGTAACGGTTCAAGACCCCACATATTTTTAAAGAATCATTTATACTGCTTACAATGTACTCAGAATAACATTTGCCTTAGAATTCTGTAAGATCTGCTGTTTCTGAACAAAGAGACCTTCTGACATGTAGAGAACATTTAATCACAAAACCAAATAACATTTGGTTGATTATTTTTGATAACTTTGAAAGGTTCTTTGCAGGAATAGGGCCATACTTAACATACCTTGGAATACTTCAACATGCATGTCTGTCAGCAAGGATAAAAGTTTGAATGGCTATTAAAAAGAACTGGTATTTTAGGCATTATATAGGTTCACTAGAGAACAACAGTATGTGTATATATGCAGAAGGATACACATACACGCACCAAACGCATATCTGTATACACATTAGCATAGTATTCAGCCACTTGACCACACAATAGTTTTCCCTTCACAGGATCCCTGCGCTTCAAAATGGAAAATGCTCAAAAAACAAAGCAAGTGTTCAGCATTTCAGTGTAGTTCAGTCACACAGCATGCAGCATCTGCCTTTCTCAAGTGAAAAACTTTGTACTGAGTGATTTTTTCTTTCCCTCCTTTATTTCTGGTGCTTATCACTACAGTGATAGAATTGGCCCACACAAATGTGACTTGTACATTCCTTGTCAGAAGAGAGGCTGTTTGCCTCTTGCAAAGGCTGGACCACAAGCAAGGAGTACTGGAAGTCCATGGGCAATCGTAAGGCTGTGAACCTGACTGGAATCACAGAGGAGTCACAGGGACAGGGCTGATGGCAGGGGCATGGTCACTGGTGGGTATGGCTGGCTTCAGAAGCAGGGAGGTGGGGAGGAAGAGGAGTGGCACTCCATATAAACAAGTGCCTGAACTGTACAAAGTGCCAGCATGAAAAGGAAGGTATATCCATTGTATCTCCGGGTTGGGATTAGAAGGGAAAGCCAACATTTATGATGTTATGGTGGGGGCGTGCTACCAACTACACATCTAAAACGACTCTTCCTACAACAAGCAGAAATCTACTGATTACAGGTCCTCATCCTCATGGCAGACTTCAGCTACCCAGACATGCAGCCTGCGTAGATGGTCCAGGAGATTTCTAGACTATGTTTGTGGCAATTTCCTAATCCAGCTGCTAGAGAGGCAAAACAACCAGGGGTTGGACTCCACTTTACCTGACCTGCTGTTCACTAATGGTAAAGTACTGGTCAGAGAAGATAGTCAGAGATGTAGCAACCCTGAGATGTTTATGGTTAGGATGCAAATAAAGGATCACAGACTTCAGATTCTGTAGGGGATTCCTGGACAGAATAACCTGAAAAACTGCTATTAGAAGAAAAGCATCTAGGAGAGCCACTTGATTTTCAAAGAAAACTTCCTGAGAGTGCAGGAACAAAGCATCTCATTGTGTGGAAGACCACAAAATTTCACACAAGGTCAGCTTGGCTAAATGGGGAGCTGCTTGAAGAACAAAAACGCAAAATAGGCATATATAAGAAGTAGAAGGCCAAGGACAGGATACAAAGGAGGAATACAAAAACACTGCTTTGGCACAGAGGATGACATTAGGAATGCCAAAGTCTAGCTATAGATAAATCAAGTAAGAAACATCAAGTAGCATCTCTTGATTTTACAGGATCTCAGCAGCAAATGGAAGCTCAGAAAAAAAAAAAAAAGTCTGCTGATGGATGAGGGAGACAACTGAATGACAGATAATATGAAGAAGCACAAGATAATTCAACTTCTTTTTTTTGCCCAAGTCAGCATATGCAAAACCAGCTTCCAATTCCCAAACCTGTGCTTGCAGAACACCATGATTTGTGAAGGAGAGGGGAGGAGAGAAACAGCAAAGCAACAGCATCAAATGGATGACTCTTCATTCACCTAGTCCAGAAATGCTCTGTAAACAGAGATACATA
Organism: Anas platyrhynchos; assembly: GCF_047663525.1. Taxonomy (NCBI): domain Eukaryota; kingdom Metazoa; phylum Chordata; class Aves; order Anseriformes; family Anatidae; genus Anas; species Anas platyrhynchos. The sequence continues at coordinate 127,211,888 of NC_092587.1, forward strand.
TGTCAGCTTTAGCTGACTTAAGTTGGAGTGTGGGTTATTCAGTAATCTAGCAATCAGACCTGAGGTCCCTGGGAATGCAGATAATGAGGAACACACCAACTGTGGACATGTGCCAGACTGCCCAATGTCTGGAGAAAAGAAGGCATACAGGAAAATATGTAGAGCATTTACAGCATGCAACTTAACCACAGGTTTCTTCTGTTCTCTTGTTGTTATCTTTTGCTCATTCGTTAACAATGCTCCAGCTTCTGAACTAAGTACTGTGGGTTGAACACGAAATAGTCCCTCTAGGAGATGCCTGGCCTTTCTCACCTTGTACAGAGAAATATGAAGAGGAAAGATGAAAGGAATTTCTTAAATCATAATGGAATGGAATTCCTTGTAATTCTATGCTTCCTTAATATTCAATACTTCATTTTGCAACTTTTATCAAAAGAACACAAAAGACATTGGAATATAACATATAACAAATAGGATAAAATGAAAATAAAAGCAACCCCCAGCATGTGTAGCAACAGTCTGAAAAATCATCTTGAATTTGTTGTTCTGTGATATACGTTACTAGAGCTTGAGTTACAGCTAATATGATGCCAGGAAAAAAAAGGTTTATGTGAACTAGAAAACAGAAAACCGATTCTACGCTTAATTTTTGTCACTATGGCTCACTCTTTCACCTTACTGTGACTGAAATAATGGGAGGGTTGTACTGCAGCTTACCATTGTGAAGTTCTTGCAGTACAACAATGTGGGTATGCGCTGCGTACCCAGAAATATGGCAGAAACGTATAGCAGAATGTTTTACAATGTTTGGCCATTTTGAGGAAATCCAGCTTCCCCTGATAGCTGGCAAGAAACTGTATCCTAGTTGAGTCATGGGGAACTGAGTTGTTACAAAACAGGTCTGAAGAGCAACCTAACACACATGCTGTGAAGATGTGAGTGGTAGCAAGCAAATTAAGGCCTCAGACAGGTTAAAAAAAAAAAAAAAGTTTACCACGCATGAAGTTTATCTTTAACAACTGTCCATGTCCTCATGCTTATCCATTAACAAATGAACAACAACTCAGGTAAGCCTAATCCTCTTTCACTGCGGATTTATCTAAATTTATTACAGGTTGAGAACTCACCCACCAGCATTACTAACATAACCTGTGAATCTGAATGGTTGTCACTGTGAATGCACATTGCCACAAATGATGGTGGTTCTTTTGTCTGGAGTATGTATTGCTTATCAAATCAATCAAATTTGAACAGACTCTCCTGGCATTTGCAGAAGATATTTTCCTGATTCCTAAGAAATATCAAGCCTTCCTATAAACCACGGTGACATCAAAATATCTCAAAAGGAAGTTCACAAGTATTTGTAAGATGTACTCTATAGGAAACAAAGTTAAAAATTCACTAACATATTTGCCTATATACTACAGACAGAAAATAAATACATTTGCCTACCTTCATAAGATCAAGCAATACACCACTTAAAATGCCCAAGTATCTTCTCTCTAAAGACTGCGGATGATTGACTGCAGGAAACTGTAAAAGTAATACAGCATAAATATACTGAGAATGTAAACAAGGTATACATGAACACAACATTTGAAAAAACCTCCTCAGTGAATAAAAACACGTAACTTAATGGAAACCATATGCATTGAAGAAGTTACAGGTTTCTGAAACGTTACAAAACATTACGATGAAACAAATAACTGCTAATGTACAATATGCATCTAGTTAACCAAAGAAAGCATTCTTGATTAGTAGGGCACTCAAGGAACCATTCTGAAACAAGAAGTCATCAACTTAGATCTATAAATGTGCTCGTGGCACAATGACTGACATGAGGTGGGTGGTTTAAAATAGATTCAGAAATAACATAATTAATATACCCCTCCCAAATAATTTAAAATAGTTTCAAGAAAAATTATTTTTGCACAAATACAGTACTAATTAAATATCAAAGATTAAGAGACAATTCTGCAAATGCTTTTTAAGTGGAAAACATCACAAAACCAGAACGGCAACTATAGAAGTTTAAGGTTCAGGATTATTCCTGTGATCATGCAGCAGTAAGAACCGGCAACATCATGGGAAGTAGTACACACTGCTGGAGGGCATCTTTTGTCAGCTACAGTCTTGACAAAACCAGATGAAGGAAGTATTTGAAACTAGTCCTAACTGTCTGGAAAGAACAACACAGGCAGGAAAGATTCAAGGAAGAAAACAAAAACAAAAACATAGAATTGATTGATTATGTTTTTGGGTTGTTTGTTTGCCTTGTAAACAAGGCACTAGTTAAATGAAATAAAAACAATCTTTTCTTCTTTTTAATCAAATGGAAGAAAATCCGCTCAATATTTGTGTGCTATAACATAATGTCAAGTACAATGAATTGAAAAGAAACAGACACCAGAGATCCAATTCCAGACTATGGCATGCACTGAACTGACACCAAACAAATAGGTAAACTCCTTTCTGTGAAGTAACTTCCAATTTAAATGCTAAGCACATATATTCCAGTGTTTTCAGAATTAGAAATTAAAGCTGGATATCCAAGATAGGCATTAAAAAATCCTCCTGGATCCAACTTAGGCTGAATTTTAGAGTAAACTGCACATTTGAATGCCAGAGAAGCCTCTGGAAAAATGAAACGAAACAAAACAACAGCCAGCCAGCTGATTGGCATTAATCACAGTTTATCCAAAACAACGCAGCTGAGATCCAGACACTTCGTTAGCAGTTCCCAGAGTTGTGGCATTTGCCTAATAGTATGCAAAAGTGCTTCAGTTGCAGCCTGGCTTGATCCCATCCACATCTTAACTGTGTGTTTTCTAAATAGCCCTCTTAACGCATCATAGCAAGAGTACTGACAACAGGGAACATGAGCTGGTCTTGTCTTCTGGCAATCACATACCTGATGCATAAAAAGCCATCACTGTATGTCCCAACGGGCTCAAGCCATACATAAAATACACCCACATAAAATACTGAGTTATACTTAACACCGCTGAAAATAGAAGGTAACAACAAAATTCACGTCAGTGATTAAGACAGCAACAAAACAACCCAACAAATATGAAAATAAACGAACGTGTTTTCTATAGTATAAACACATATGCAAACTAAATGTTTGGTCTGTCAACAAGCAAGAAGTCTTAAAGACTTTCATATCTTCACTTTCACTTGTGCATTTTTTAACTCTCACATCTAGAGATTGTTACAGCTATATATATATATATATATATACAGGTGCATACATTTACCTACATACCTCCCCTCAGAGTAAATGCTACCTCCAAATCTATGCTTTCAAGAGTAATCCAGCAGTACAACCCTCCCTTTCCAAAAAGGTATTTATATGGAAGCTGAATGGATTGCACACAAACTGCATGTGTGTAAGTGTTATGTCACTATGAATTGCAATCCACTGTTTGTACTGGCATTACTTTTCATAAATGACATTATGTGAGCTTTGAAGGAAAATGAAAGAACATTATTTGAATGTGTGTTCCTAAATAGTCTCTGCATTTTTCATTTTACTTTGCTTTCTTTTAAAGTGGTTTCCTAATGATTAAGGATTTCTTTAGTTATTTAAGTCCAAGGCTACGTTGATCTTAGATAGCACCCTAGATGGACCAAGCCTTTCCTACTTCCACTACTGTTTACACAAAGCAAACAGATTTTCAGCAGACACTAACTTGTTTTAAGTGGAATATTCTTCTGAACAAACACACTTCCTCTTTCTTATCAAGCTCTTCCTCAGTCTATCCAAGAGGACAAAATATTCTTGTCTTCATGAAGAATGACCATTCTAAATCAGATTTTACATTTGGAATGGTTAGGGAAACATGAAAACGTGCCAAAGAAATGCAAAGCTGTAATATGCAATTGCTATTCACTGTGTTTGCTCAGATTCTCCAGCTTATTTATAATTAATCTATAGAATAATATTAAAGCCCTACATTAGCATTCATGTTTCCATAAAGGCATGAACCTATTAGTACTTTCTGATCCTGTATTGTCTTGGGTCTTCAACATACCGTGGATATTTGCTTTCTCAAAAGGACGGAAGAGAGATCACTAAGTACTCCCTAATCTTCAGGACTGACAAAAACTCTGTGTGTGTGTGTGTGTGTGTGTGTGGAGGAAACAAGCAGGAAGAAAACATGAAGTATGCAAATGTGCATCTGTATAAATGCACATGTGTTGCTGTAATATTTGAATTAGATTTTTTTTTTTTTAATTGTGTGCTACAATAGGGTAGTACTTACGGTAGAGATTCACAAAGCCTAGTGATAATCATATGGATAAACATTTCTACTTCAAGGGCTAGTTTCTAACTTGTGAACAGCCAGTGCCAAATCCAGCTTGTAAATAACAATTTTCATAATCACAGCACAACAATTTGCATGAGCACAGCATATCTTGTCTGCTATGTAACAGAAAATCTTCCACCATTAAAAGCACTACTATTCAAAAAAAAATCTGTACTTTTAATGTTGTCTTATAGCATGGAATAATTTTTTCCCCGTTAACTGATGGATATCATATTCCAAACCAACATTTTTTAGTATTTTTCATGTTTAAGCCATTTTACAGGCTTCACTTCAGTATTCTACAACTAGTTTCTATTACAAGGCATATGTCAGTGTTGTTATCAATTGTATGACTTCAGAGATGAGGATAAACAGGCAGCAACATGGCTGAGGCCGAGCAATAAACCATTGATCCAGGATGAGAACAGGGACTCATGACTCTCAACCCTGTGCTAATTACGTTAGGTCCATGATGTCTCCTTGAATCACTGTATTTTAAAGCTACAAAACAAAGATACTTCATTTGCATCCTAAGACACTGCAAAGCATTTATCCAAATAAGATTACACTACACAGCTATAATATAATAAATAATATTTAAGATATAATTATTTATTTTGCTTACAGTTTTTAAAGCTTTCCTGATAAGGGGTATAATATTTTTCAAAGAGAAAATCCTGTCCAGCCCGGCTCTAAACAGGATCAAATACATAAAGAACAAGCATTTCTTGCAAGGTCCTATAAAAACTTCTGACATAGGGCCTGCCAGCTTCATCAAAAATTCTTAGGAACTGGCTATCCTTCTAGCTAAAATAACTAACCTTACATCTTAAGCCAAGTACTAATCTTCCTATCATTATCAGCTAAGCTGAATTTATAGCAAACTTTAACACATTTTAAGACAGTTAGGTGCCCCTCTTTCCATTTCTCATTCACTGTTTTCTCTTTGACAGACTAAAACGCAGATCTTCAGTCTTTAGCACAGACCAGGTCTCCTAAAACCTTAGCATGTCTTTATAGGATTTTATATTAACAATTTCATACCATTCATCAAGATCATAATTTCACCTAAGCAACATTCACTACTGGAAACAATGACGACAACAAACAAACAAACAAAAAAACCCACTGCATTTCAAGAAAAAGCAAGCACAACCACTGACCAGGTGCTATTAAAGGTAACAGAGCTATTTATCATATATTTCATCTGGAGTTTTGCCACACTGTGTGTTCCAACTTGAGCAGTTTCTCTATTCTATTGAGTCTTTGTCAATACATGGCATTGGCGAGCCCCTGAAAGGGGAACAACAAGCTTTCTGACTCATGCAGCTTATATCAAATCTCCAGAAATACAAGTAAAAAGGTAAAAAGCTCCCCTATCATCACAGCAGTATCCATGACCCAAATTTCGCCATCACAGTAGCCTTAAGAAAACGGTCACAATTTGTCCACATCCTGAACAGACAGCCGTGCCATTAAACTTCATAGTGCACAGCTTGCACAGCAATGCTAAGTTAGGTATCAATACTAACTTTCATGACAAAAAAAGCCAAATAAACAGATTTTTATTTTTTTTAAATCAGCTTTTAATAGTAAAATTAACTTACTTGTCCAACTCAATAATGGTATAATTGGAATTTGACTTTGAATTATGAATGCCTCATGATCTAAATATCCTGTACTTGCACAGAAACACATGCAGCAGATAACACTCTAAATGAAAAGAACCTTTACAGCAACAATGACAATAGTGTAAATACTGTGTGAGTAAATTATAAGAGGAAAAAAAAAGAACAAAGCTTTCTCTTACCCGCAAGCCATGGAAGCGTGGGTTGCTGTAGAAGAGCTTCATCTGCTCGGCTGGCAGTGGGCCTAGCACCTTCTGAATGGTGAAGAGCTGGTCAATCTCGCTTTCCCCAGGGAACAAGGGCTGTCCGTCACTCAGCTCGCCCAGGATACAGCCCACAGACCACATATCCACAGCCTTTCCATATGGGGCTCTGTAAAGTTAAAGTACAATGTTTTTCACCCACTGGCACCATCCTCTCACTAAGCTGTTTTAGTTTATTGGCTGTATTTTCCATGCCTTGCTTCCTTACAGCTCAGAAAAATAAACTTTAACATTAAAGAAGCCATCTCATATACCAAGTCCTCTGTTTCCGCACTGGATCGCTTGACATATTGACGTCAATAGACAGGACAGGAATTTTCAAGGACCCCCAGGGATTTGGTTACCTTTGTAAAAAATAAAAAGCTTACAAGAATAATCTTTTTGACCAAGATGCTGTTACCAAAGTTAAACTAACACGAATTTCCCTTTTATCCAGAGGTTAATGACCATACAGTATTTCTGCATTATAGAAATTGCCTTTTCTGTTGTGCTTAGCAGGTTGATAGACACACTGGATCTGGTCACTGCGAGGACAGAAACAATAAGCAATCTTTGTTTCAGCCTTCATACAGTCAAATTTTAACTAGAGAGAAAACAGAATGTCCCTGAAGCAATTTCTGAAACTACTCAACAGTTGAAAACCACAGATGAGGACAAAATGAAAGCATCACAAAATAAGTATTCCCTGAAGCAAGCACACAGGTGGGGCTTTGGAGAGAAATTCGGAGGGGCAGTCTCTGTGTGCAGGCAACGTTGTGTGGTGGGTGGATGGCACCCACCTGTATTTTAAACAGCTACTGACAAAAGAAGCTAGGTCAGGAACGAAGAGGTGGAGGGAGCTTGCTGGAAACAAGGCTCAATGGTGTGCGTATTACACTGGAAAGGGCTACAACAGCTTTTCTTGAGACTACATACAGGGGTATTTAAGGGAAGAACGGGCAATAAGGATGCTATGGTCAGGAAAAATGATAGACTTAAGATACACAGGGCAGAAAATTGTAATATAGAAAATAGATGTTTGTATGAGGAGGAGAGGGTGAGGGACTATTGCAACCTGCAGACTGATGGCAACGAATGCTGAAGAAGCAGAATCTTTTTGGACAGTTTCTGATTCTCCCTCTACGGTTCTGTTCCTTGGTCAGCTTCTTTAGCAGCCCATCTCAATCACGCAACAGCTAATGCGTTACATGCTTTTGGCTTTTAGTGCTCCGAAGCACCTCATTTTCTGTATGCCCAAGTTCTTGCTTGACGGATTTAAGCTGTTTTGTAAACACTCAACTTATGCCAAGAATTTCTTTTGGATGTCAAGGTTTTGGGCAGAATGAGGGGGGGAATTCCTCTCAGGTCAAAGAAAAAGCATATAAAAAGAATAAACAAGAATAAAGACAGGAAGAAACACTAAACTGAAAACATACTTCATTGATTCTCTTCTTTCTGAAACTTGCAATCCAACGACTCAACCTCTGTTTCAGGATATTTTCAAGTTACAGCTGGCTTGCCTGTTTCTGGAGTTGCAGTTGATAAATCCTATCGTAAATCTATTCCCTTTATTCCTTCCTTATGCTGATGGATAAAGGTATTTATGGAGAGTGTACCCTTAGATTAAAGAAGAAAAGTCAGACTTTTCCCTGCTTGCAACCACTCCCGATCAATTACTTCACTTCATGGGGAGGGCACTTGATCAGAGGACGCTGTAACCCTTGAGATAGTTTAGTTAGGTTAAGGCAAGAGAGCTTTTCTAGCTGGACAGTAGCCTAGGTGAAATCACAGGCCCACTGAGATGCGTACTGCAGGAGTTGAAGGTAGCCAGGAAGGCTGAAACGGGACACCAACATTTCAAGAACTGTTTGCCTTTCTGAATCTGCCATGAGACACTGCAGTCCCCAGACAAATGGAATTGTCACAAATTCAAAGTTTGCCCCCATTGAAATAGACCACTGACAACGAAATGACCACGGATAAACTGAGGATCTGTTAGCAAACCAGTTTGTGAGAGTCTAACTAAAAAATCCTACCTTTTTACGACAGTAAAACAAGCTATTATTTAGTTGCAACCCTTTAAAAGGCACACTTCTGAACAGCGAGATTTGAAGTCAGAAAAAGGTATGCTGCTGTAGCCCAGGGCCTTGGAGAATGAGCTAGAGTTTCAACTGAGGAATGGGCTAAAACTCCTTTTAGACAGGGCCATTACCTTTCCATGCTAACACAAATACAGTAACCTGAATCACTGTTTAGGAAGTTTCCATTATTTGCTCCGTAGTCAAACAGAAAACACTAATTTCTTATGAAGTGGCAGAGTAAGACCAAACAATTTCATTTGGAAAGTCAGATTCAAGACTCCTGTTCTACTGACTGGCACAATCAATCTTCCAGAGCACAACAGGCGAGCAATGCAAGAATGAGGTGGCTGGAGAAATGAAGTAACTCCTATTACTTCTAATAGAAGTAGTTACACCTAATAACTACTAATCAGGAGTACTGTAGCGTACTGCTGCACAACTTAGACTCTCCAAAACATATTATCATCTAGAAATATGTTATGCTAAAATCCACTAGCTTTTAGCAATGTTTTGTCATCCAGGAGTACAGAGCCCTCCACTAACGGTTACCCGAGGCTCTTCAAAGTGAGCAGATTTTGGATGTTCTGTGAGTAACTACGCAGCATTTTCTTTCCTCAGGAAATTTAAGTATTTGAACTTTATTACAAAAGAGAAACCTCTCTGGGACACATTAAAACTTGAAAAAAAAAAAGGTAAAATATAAATATTTAATAATGTTGGAAAGACTTTCCACTATTAGATGTTTATAAAGATTTGGTAAAATGGGAGGATGGATAAGATGATTGCGAAACAAGAACAGGATTGCCAAGAAAAAGACATCATGCTAAGCCAGAAAAACTTGGCATTAAAAACATACACCAGCAAAGTTGAAGTCATACGCACTGAATACACATACCATACACATACCCCAGTCCCCTTCCTGTACAAGCTAATCAAGTTTAGTCAATTACATGCAGACATGATTCCTGATAAATTTCCTTGTTAATCAAATAGTTTTGAAAACTGCAGGTCATACTAATACCATGTCTGTCAAGTTTTTCATGTCTTTCCTCTTAAATCTTAATTAAGATTATAGACAAAGTGTGAAGTGCTGTAAAACTGAAAAGTCCATGATTGATGCTTTCTTTCCAAGTTGTGAGAGTATGTCGTACGTATACACGTACACACTTTGCTGGAAGTTCAGTTACATCTGTCTTCTCCAAAATATGAAAACCTGAGCTTTGAGGTTTTTAACAGCAACTTTAACATACTATTCTGCATATAACAACACAACTGCATACCAATTTGATTAAGATTAGCACAGCTCTGGGAATACTGGTATGACTTTATTGAAAGAATATTTATTATCCAATGCTTTACATATTCAAGAAATGTCTGTTCTTTGGTTCAGTGCTAACTAAAGGTTCCAAGAAAGATCTGTTTTTCAGCAGCATGCAATGTTTTGGTTAAAGAATATAAGTGACCAGTACTTTCTGTTTGCTCCTGTGGCTGCCAATTCCTTACTTCTAGAATATCCCTATATGTATATGTTATATATTCAGGAACTGCATTTTATCAGTGTTCATGCAGTATAGAAAAACACACTGTAAATTTGATAGCAATGGGAAGACCACAAGAAGTACATTTCCAACTACTTTTGCCCTTTTAGGTCCTGTGAATTTGTCCAAGCAATATTTGAAAATCTGTTAAACATTGTGAAGTAGTAAAATGTTAATTTTACAGATTAATAAAAGAGTGAAATTAAATTATAAGGCGACTCATGCAACTACTGCTTCCACAAACAACATGAAACTAACTTCTCAATGCTTTAATAAAATGATTCATGTAGTCTGCTTCAACAAATTCTTCCTGACCAGTTGAAAAATCATAGAATCACAGAACATCCTGAGATGGAAGAGACCCACAAGGATCATCAAGTCCAACTCCTGGATCCCCACAGCGTCACAAAAAAGAATTGATTTTTATCAAACTCTACGTCTGAGGGCATTGTCCAAATGCTCCTTGAACTCTGCCAGGCTTGGTGCCGTGACCAGTTCCACGGGGAGCCTGTTCCAGTGCCCGACCACCCTCTGGGTGCAGAGCCTTTCCCTAAGGGAGCCTTTCCCAGCCTGACCCTCCCCTGTCCCAGCTCCGTGCCATTCCCTCGGGTCCTGTCGCTGTCCCCAGAGAGCAGAGCTCAGCGCCTGCCCCTCCGCTCCCCTGTGAGGGAGCTGCAGGCCGCCATGAGGCGTCCCTTCAGCCTGCTCTGCTTGGGGCTGGGCAAACCAAGGGACCTCAGCCGCTCCTCATGTCTTGCCTTCTAGACCCCCCACCATCTTTGTAGCCCTCCTTTGGACACTCTCTGATAGTTTGATGTCCTTTTCATACTGTGGCAGACAGAAAAATCTTGACAAGACTGAGGGATGGTGTGGAAGACCTGAAATGCTGCCCTGTGCCCAGGGCAGATGCATCCTCTGCTGGGAGTTTCTGTGGACAGGGAAGCAGCCTGCGGGCCGTGCCCCAGCCAGCTGAGCCCTGGGGTTGAGGTGGCTTCTGTGGGAGTGGGATACGTGGAGGGGGAGCTCAGGGGAGCAGACGGCTGGGTGAGGACGGCTGGAAAGCCTCTGCACTCATCCGCTAAGTCACGCCGCGGGTGGGAAGCCTTCACATCCAACACCAGCGTGACAACCAACTGACTTGAGCTGCTCTTCATGTTATCTTCCCCTCTAGACCCTTCACCATCTTTGTGTCCCTACTTTCGACACACTTTCATGGTTTTACGTCTTCCTTATATTGTGGTGCCCAAAACTGCACACAGTACTTGAGGTGAGGTGAGGCGACACCCCGAGCACATAGCACAGCAGGACAACCCCTTCCCTTGATGGGCTATCAATGCTGTCCCTGATGCCCCCAGGGTACGGTTGGCCCTTCTGGCTGCCAGGGCACACTGTTGGCTCATATTCAACTTGCTATCAACCAGAACCCCCGTCTCCCATCTCACAGGGCTGCTCCCCTGCCTCTCGTTTCCCAGTCTGTCCATACAGACAGGGTTGCCCCGTCACAGATGCAGACCAAAGCACTTGCTAATTAGATTCCATGTAGCTGGTGACTGCCCAGCCCTCTAGGCTGTCAAGATCTCTCTGCAAGCCTCTCTACTCTCAAGAGAATGAACAGTTCCTCTCATTTTTGTGTAATCTGCAAACTTACTTAGTATGCATTTGAATCCTGAATGCAGATCATTTGCAAAAACATTCAAGAGAAATGTCTCTAAAACGAAGCCCTGCGGAACCCCACTAGTGACTGGCTGCCAGCCTAATGTAACCCTATTCACTACAACCCTTTGAGCCTAGCCTGTCAGCCAGTTGTTCATACTGTATTATGTATTTTTCAAGCTGGACATTTTGTAAAGGATACTGCGAGCAGCAGTACAGAAAGCTTTGCTGAAATCCAAAAAGATTCCATCAACTGGTTTCCCTTGGTCAGCTAGGTAGGTAATCTTGTCATAAAAAGAAATCATGTTAAACAGGACCTTCCCCTCTGTGTTGGCTATGACCAACGACTGCACTGTCTTTCAAGTGATTTTCAAAAACTCCCAGAAAAATCTTCTCCATAATTTTACCAGGCACTGAAGGGAGACTGACAGGCCTATAATTACCAGGGTCTTCTTTCTTGCCCTTCTTGAAAACTGGGACAACATTTGCCAGCTTCTGGTCGACTGGGACCTCTCCAGATTCCCAAAACCACTGAAAAATAATTCAGAGAGGTCTCATGATGACATCAGCCAGCTCTCTGAGTACCCTGGGATGAACCCCACCAGGTCCTACAGACTTCTGTGCATCCAGCTGAAGCAACAAATCCTGCACAAGTTTGGAGTAGGCATGGAGTTTATTGTTCCTGCAGTCATGGTCCTTCAACTCAGGGCTCTGGGAGTCCCAGTGCCCATCACTGGTGTTAAAGACAGAGGAGAAGGTGGTATTAAATGTCTGCTTTGTCTACAGTCCTATTTATGAGGTGACCATCCTCATCAAGTAACAGACCAGTGTTCTCTCTGGTCCTCCTTTTGTTGCTAATGTATTTTTAAAAAAGCCCTTTTTATTGTCCCCCACAGTCCTTGGCCAGCATCAACTTTAATTGAGCTCTGGCCATGACTTATGTCTCTACAACGGGAAATAACATCTTTGTAGTCCTCCCATGTCACCAGACCTCGCTTCCGGTGTCCATACATTTTCCTTTTCCACCAAAGCTCTAGAAGATGATCCCTGCTCATCCATGCCAGCCCTCTGCTTTGCCTGTTTGATTTCGAAAACTTTCAAATTGCCCACTCCCATGTTCTTAAGAGGTGGTACTTATAAAAAGTTAAGAAGCTAGTACCCTTCCTCTTACCATTTCAGCAGTGCTGGGAAAGAGCAACTGGGAATGAAAGCCAAACCATAGTTCTGACTTAAAGGATAAAGACAACTAGGAGTGTAACATGGTGAAAGCTGCACTGCCAATACTATGCAATATCCAACATGAGGCTAACAAAATGAACACTTCAGCATACAGGACTACCATACAAACATCTTTCGAAGGGAACATCAGGGGGAGGAGCATCTGAAGTAGGTTTGTGATGTAGTAGCTTTATCTTTCAGTCAGTTAAATACCATTCAGTTCAAGACAGGTGAGCGTGTCAATGATTCATGCCAACCTACTGGAAATGAACAATGACACTGAACAATGACAAAGATGACAATGTGGAAGTCTTTTGAAATCTTCCCTTTAAATCAACTACAGTTCTCCACTGGCAAATTTTACAAAAGGTGCTCGACAAAATGCAAAGTATCAGTCAAGATTTATCATGGTTGCTCTACAAACTGTACTTACCCAAGCAACAGTTCAGGTGAGCGGTACCATCTGGTAGCCACGTATTCTGTATAGTTAGCATTGCTTCCTTCAGATAGATTACGAGCAAAGCCTGTCAAAACACGTGTAAAAGACTGTATTCAATTTTAAGTAAATATGCATATCCCCAATGACTCTGGAGGTAAGAGGTCATATCTATTTAAACAGAAATAAATTGTTTAGCACAGAATGTTTCCAGGGACTGCTCATCTACTGAAACACAACCTTTTATTGATACAACACTGAAAGTCAGAATGTCTGCTTTAATGACTACTTTACTTGTGTAATGTCCTCAGAAATCTATGGTGTTTTGCCATTATGCTTGGGACTTCACTATAACGGAACAGATTGGTAAAAGTTACAGTCAGTATGCCATGTATGTTATTGAGCGATTGCCACTAAATTTCACTGTGAAATACTGTTTGCAGAAGAGGATTCATAACAATAGAAACTTACCATATATGCAATGAGTAGACACGTTAGTCATTGATCTTAACTACTACAGTCTCACTGCATTCCACTTTCTCATGTGGTCAAGCAGCCATGTGTTATTCTTGGCAAAAAATGGGGCAATCTCTCCCAAACTACAAAAGGCAGGACTCTACCAAAGACCAGAAAAACGGCTTTATTTCTGCATTTAGGTCACTCCACAAATGTCAGCTTCCCATCTGCTTTAGCATTGTATTGATAACAAGGCTCTCAGTGAATTAGGATCAGAAAGCAAGTCCAAATTAACTTCCTCCTCCACATCATTCTGTTAAGAACCAAAAAACTGTCAACTTACTTGCAGTTGTATCAAAACTCAACTTCTGTCTTAACGTATAACAATTAACAAGATCAACAGTGAGAAAAGTGCATATACTGAAAAATCCAGTAGTAGGAATAAGTTGAATTTTATTTTTGTTCTCCTCCATTTATAAAAATTGAGCTGAGCAGCACAATAATGACGTTACTAGATTCTTCATGTAGAAGTACTCTAGGGCAGCTGACAGCACTGTTTTTGGTAAAGTATCAAGCATCTTACTGTTTTTCCAACAAGTAATTAATAATAAGGTAAGAGTTCAGACAGATCTCAACAGCAAGTCTCTGCTGTTGAAATTGACCTCAAACTGGAACAAACTTTTGGGACTGAAATGCAGAACCAACGTTTTTTAAATGCTTCCTTACTGGGATGTAGCACTAAAACTTGGTCAAAAACTCACTTCAGTGAAACCTTCCATTATTGCATGAGCGATGAAGAAAGAATAAAAAGTACAAAGTCTTGCAGAAGTTAAAGCATAATTTGATTTTCAGAATCAATAAGTGCTGCTTAAATGCAACAGTCATTTTTCTTTATTCCTGAGTTCTTATGCAGAAGCTGCCAAAAGTGATTTTCCCACACAACTATGCTTGTAAGGCTGTCATTTATTTATTGATTGATTTTTAGTATTCTGAAAGTGTATCTCACTTGGCAGCATTAGTGAAGGACTCCAGCCCCACCTGCTCCCTATGGGTACACTAATTTACTCCAAATTGGAGTAAAGGTTTGGGTGCAGAGACTATTTTATTGGACTAGTGGCTTGAGAAAACAATAAATTTGTTTTTGACATAGGTTACAGCTGTTAATTCTAAGATACCTCTCCCTTCAAGGGTTAGTAAATGGAAAGGACTGTACAATGATGAAAAGATATTTCAAAGGCATCTCAAAATAAGAATAATTCTAATCTGTTCTCACAGTGCTGTTGAACATTACTGATGCTGCTAGAGAAAAAACTTCAAAGGATTTTTTTTTAATTACTTAAAACTAACTTAACTTTTGGGTAAATTTCTAAACATTGCTATATTTAGAACTGCTTAGGCAGCCCTCTTTCTGTTTCAAATTACATGACCCATCTGATTAATCTGGTCCGGGAAAAATCTTTGATTCGTGCTTTTAAAAACGAGAAGGAAAATAACCAAGAGCCATCCTGAGGAAATGGGACAGCCAAAACTGGGAAGCCTTAGCCTGAATGATGGGAGAAAGATAAAGGGGCCACAGGATACAAATAATCACATCACAGCAGCCCATGTGGTAGTAGTGTACAGCACCAGCCCACCAGCACCAGAGCATCAAGTCAGTGGCATCTAGATATTGTCAGGTGTGTAAGAAACCACTTTATGGATGCACTACTGCTCTGACTGTATGTCACCATGCTGAAAGATGATGCGCAGAATTGATAGTTCAAAAAAGCATAAAACCTTTCTAACAGGACAATTGCTACTTTTCTGTTGTGGCAGAGCTAGCTTACTGACCCTACCTCCAAACTGTGCTGAGGTATTGGGTACAATTTTTGACACAAAACATAAGAGAAGGTAATTAGGCAGAAGACTAGACCAAATTCTGAACAGCAAGAAGAAATAGATCAGAACATGAACATGGAAAGTGATTTGGGTGAGAGCAACTATGAAAGCAACAGAGCTTGTATCCCAATGCAAGGAAGGCAAACAACGAAAATAAAAATGAGATTTCAAGAAAGGACTTTAAACAACTCTGAGGAGAGGAGGGTAGATGTCAAGGTAAAAGGTGTGAGGGAAAAAGGAGTTCAGAAGACTGGCAGTTTCTTACAGAGAAATAAGGCACATTAAGTTAGACAATGTAAAGAATTCTAACATTAAAGGAATAGAATAATTCAGTTGGAAGGGACCTTCAAAGATTATCTAAGTCCAACCTCCTAATGACATGCAAGGACTTAAATAGGTGCCTAGGAACAGTAAAGAACATGAATTACTGAGATCTTCAAGAATAAGCTAAGCAAAACCTGTCAGGAATGACACGAACAGGCTTAATCATTTCTCTGAGTAGGTGGAAGAACTAGAGAATTTCTTGAGGTCTTTTCCAGCCCTGTTTCATGATTTCTGTGCTCATGTATCATACAGAAATTAAGCCATTTTTAAAACAAGTAATTCTGAAGCCCTGGTGTTGAAACAGCAAGCATACTAAACAGAATGCCTACCAATTTCTAACAAGTCAGATGCATCTGCTGTAATCGGCATTTTGTGCTGTTCTCTTTCCCATTTCTATTGGCAGAAATGACACCCACACAACATGTGTCCAGGCAAGCACCACATTCAACCCCATTTTTTCTGGTACGATATGTACAGAACATGGCACAAGGATTACGAAGAACTATCTTGTTAATTTTTATTATTTTTTCTAGTCAAATTGTTCTGTCCACTGGGCTATTCCCGAACACCCAATTACTGCAATGTCTGCATTGGGATTGATGCACAGACCTTTTACTTGCATTTGTTGCTGTCACATGAGGAATGTGGCACTGTACGTGACAAGTACTTGTGTTCCAAGAAATGAAGTTAGGTAGGCAGGTAACATATGTTAAACCATGTTAGAAGGCAAACTCTTACATCCCAATCTGTACATGTGCAAGGAACACTCTTGTGGATAATATCTCTCTGACAGTAATAATCTTTGATTTTTACAGTAATAACTTAAGCTATTAACAGGAATGTTAATTAGCAACATGGCTAAAAATTAGAATCGATCCCAAATTGTAAGTATTGCTTAGAATTTGAAATTAAGTCCAAGACTATAAGCAAAATCCAGACTAATCCATGTGAACAATAACAACAGAAGTTCCTCCAATTTTCTTCCTTAAGGCTCTGCTGAGCACCAGAAGGACTTTTGGGTTGCATTTATTTTCCAACAGCAGAAGGAGAATCTGCCTTGAGGGTATGACACGAGCAAGCCTATGGACAACGCAGATTGTCTCCACTGACAGAATTCACATTACCTCTATCTGGTGAGAAAACTGCTGTCCATAACATGATTGTACAGCTTGTTTGGCTTTCCATTTTTCTGCAGTGCAAAGCACAAAGGCTGCTGACACACATTCTGGTGTACAAGGGCTGCTTAGCTGATGGCATGTGCCAGCT
Source organism: Anas platyrhynchos (assembly GCF_047663525.1). Lineage (NCBI taxonomy): Eukaryota > Metazoa > Chordata > Aves > Anseriformes > Anatidae > Anas > Anas platyrhynchos. The sequence goes on from NC_092587.1 coordinate 127,228,921, forward strand.
CGAGTGGCGAACCTCGCTCTCAGGAGGACAAAGATGGAGGAAGGAAGGGAGCACTACCATGGGATGCTCCTCCTCATGACACGATTTGTCCTGACTGGAGCACACACTAGTCAAGGGCAAGCACTGTCTGCCGACTGGATGTGAAGCTCTGCAAGAGGCAGCAATTGTGTCCCCCAGACACCCAAAGCTGAAGCCACAGGGGCAATAGGCACGCCACCTGCCCCTGCCACCCACCAGAGCACCGGCAACCCTGGGGGTCTCGAAGGGCCTAAGCTGGCAGGAGAGGGCGGCTGCGTAGGGGCAGGCAGTAGGTCCCTGGCCAGAGAGAGGGCCAAGGCACTGCAGGCACCGCCAACAGCACCACTGTGCGCTGTCAGATGCCCTCAGTTCAAAGAACTCATGTGGACCAAATATTCTAAGGCTTTTCCTGGAATGCTTGCTGGTGCTGAATGCTTAGGCAAAAATACCCCTAGGATTGAAAGAAAAGCAGCACTGCAAAAGACAAATGCTTTTTCTGTGTTCCTAAAAACCTACTGCAATTTATTTATTTTTTTTTCAGTGGTTCCTCTTTTCATTCAAAATTGCAAAGGTTTGAAATGACAGCTTTCAAAGTGCTCTCTTGAAAAGTGCCCTTGGGTAGCAGCATGGAATTGAATTTTATTTCACCAAGCCAAACTGTAAGCTTTTTAGAGGGAACAATATTTTATTCTGTGTTTATGTAGCATTTAAAATAAAAATAGAGATTGTTGGAACAGTGTATATGCCACCCTGCTGTCTTCTGGGGATTACTCACATGGGCAAAGTTTGTCTTGTACTTGGGTGCTGATTCTTCAAAGACTTAAAGCTGACTATTGATAAGTCAGGAAATACGAAAGTTAACAGTACCAGTACCACTCTGACTCTATCCTTCAGCCATTAATCATATGTTGACACGATTTTTTGATTAATACAACTATAAAAATTGATCTGTAACTATACACCTAACAGGCCACGAAAGCCGGTGGTTTAAAAAGTATACAAAAATATATTTTGTCTTTCAAAAACAAGAACCATCTTTTCTTTTAACATGCAGGCTAGATAAATCTATAGTTTGGCTAGCCTTCTAATCAGTTTATCATCTGTGCTGTTCTTTTTAAGTGCCAGTACCAGTGCTAGTAAAAACCCTATCAAATAAGGCAGAGACAAGTGCAGCATTTCCATTGATATGGCAACACGGTATTTCCAAAGTATGCAAATTAAGCCCATAGATTTTTGAAATTAAAGTAATTGCCACAAACCTCAGTAATGACCACTAAAAGGGTTTTAAACACTAAGGCAAGAAAATCCACTGCAAGAGATTTTCCTTGAAAAGGTAAGAAGAAATCCATCTATTGAACTTACCAAAGTCACACAACTTCAGAACATCATTGTGACTTATTAAGAGATTCTCTGGTTTGATATCTAGAGCATCAAATAACAAAGGAAAAAAAAGACAGCTGTTAATTTCTCCTAATTTTGAACTTTGCCAACAATATTATTTAATAATAATGTATTTCAAGATACTCTTGCAATCATAAACAACGCATTACAAGCTACAGCAATTCTATCTGTGAACAAGCTGAAATCATTTTCTGCCACGTAAAGTCTCTTAAAGCATTTTCCAACAAAACATTGGAAAGTAAAAGCTGCTTACAGATATTTCTGGAGAGCAAAACAACATGTAGAATATTGCATATTGCAAAACAATACAAAAAATGTCATTGAATTACTCAATCACTAAGCTGTTGTTAATCACTAAGCTGTTGTGTCGTGCTCAACATTTTCAGTTACAATGCCCTTCTTAAGCGTTTCTTGCCATTTCTTTAGAGAAAGTGTGTTCTCTGGTTTTAAGTCTGTGCCTTATTCCTATCTACATGTCGTAGTATCTGTGTATGTTATACTTGTTCAAAGTGTATTTTACAAAATATTTCAGACTCTTGCCTACATTTTGATCTGTCTAAAATACAAGAAGTAAACTGCATGAGAACTGTAATTTATTGGAAACATTAATTAGAAAGAAAAGTTGTTCCTTCAAAGCCACAAAGCAAAATACAAATGAATCAAAAAACTACATAAAGCTAGACATTATCATACATCAAAATATGGACTGGAAGTCCTTGAAGTTTAGGAGAGAAAGTAAATATACATAGCCTAAGTCATACATGTAGGAGCTGGGAGGAACTGCTGTAAGCAGAAGTAAAGCACAGGGGAGTAAGCTTTAAGTTCTGGGTTAATTTTCTACTACCATTCCATTATCAGATTCAGAAGTGAAACGACTGAGTGCCAAGAAATGTTTAAAAATTCCTTTTCCTTTGGCAATGTTTGTACTTCAGTTTTACTTCGTTGTGCATTTAATATAACCTTTACTCATACACCAAAGATACTGGACAGCAAGCTTTTTAAGTAGATGAACTTAGTTTTAAAGTAATATGAAGTCAGGTGGCAGGCTTAAGACCCAGCCAAATTTAGAGATTTTCTCTCTGTTGTTGACATAGAGGAACTGCTTATGTTTATGTTAAATGCAAATTACTTCAAGCTATAATCTCTTTCTTGGTACAAAGTAAATTTCAATCAGGGGCTTATTTCCATGTGGAGAGCTACACACTTACCTCTATGAACAATATCATTCTTATGACACCAATGAATTGCTTTAATTAGCTGGTAGATATAGCTTTTCACTTTTTCTGGTGGAACTCCATTTGGCATTTCTTCTAGCAATTCAAGCATATTCTAAAAGTTTAAAAGACATTATTTCGATAAGTTATACTGTAGTAGCTAGAACACAACTCATTTTCAGCCTTCTGAAAACAACATACACCACTGACTATGAAAAAAAATATAGTTTAACACTCAGGGAGTGTATTCTAATGATAAGCATAGATAAGCTGTTTTCATTCTACAGAAAGCATTTGTGAAAACAATAAGCCTTGAAGGTGAACCACAAATGTACCACAAGTCTTTAAAAAGCTGTCATCAAACCAATTATCCTAAAGCTTCTAAATAGTCATTTACATACAGAAACTTGCTTGAATAGAAATACCAGGTCACTGTGGCTGTATGAAAAATTAGTAAAACAGAGCATTTTCTAAATATTAATAAGCTATTTCTATGGCTTTCACATAGCAGAACTATGATTAATCACAAGCCATGTCTGTATGTGAATGGGCACATAAAAGCAACCTAAAGCTACAAAATATCGCTAATGAGATAACACAAAAATGCCTCACAGGGGCATAAACAGTAACCTATAACCTATCCTATAGTTATTTATCAGCTATATTGACCCTAGACATCTTTGCATTACAGTAACTATGCCCATACTATTTCACAGATATACCAATGCAAAAATTAAACTGTTTATAATAGTAAGCTTCCCCTTTGAAAAATGACATTCAGATTTCCATTATATTAGCAAATGTCTCCAATTTTGTACAATTAGAAGTACAATGGAATTTGTACTCTAAATCCTAGTTGAATGAATAATGGGCATCAGCAGCCCACTTGAAGACAGGATAGAGTGTTATTTAATGAAAACTGAAACGGAAATAAGTATTTTGGCTATATTGCCTTACACAATTCATTTTATTACGAATTTGAGCATTTGTGCAAATTTTTCATTTAAAATAAGTTTACCTTAGCTTTGATAAACATTTTCTTTAGCTGTATAAGAAAATGTGATGTTTCCCTTGCAATATATTTTAATAACACACATAGAAGAGAAAACAAGTGGGAGACTATTAATATTTAAAAACATTTCTGAATTTTACAGTCTGTGAATAAATACTGCAACTTAGGTGCTGTGTGCAACACTTCAGAGCTCAGAGAAGGAATTTTCTCTTAAGGAACCATATTCATTTGTCATATTCTTGTCCACACAGAGACCTATAGTTCCGGACAAGTTATGTCAAAAAGTCAGTGCTACAAATATGAATGAAAATAGTAACATCAACACAGCAAGACATAATCCTATATGAAGACATTAACTAAGGGTAATGGATAAAGAAGATTAGACTAAATGTGAATTTAAGTAATCTGGATTTGAGTATTGCAGTGCTAAGATTCCCTAAAGAACACATGCTGTTCATCACCAGTTAAAACAAGTATTAGCATATTGTACCATGTTTTATTTAATTCCTTCTACTCTTTCTCATTTGAAAATACAGAAATCATCCTGGGCTTTAGATTGGTTTTATAGACATCTATAAGAACCAGTGGAAACTACTCAACACATCTGAAAATGTGAAACATTCATGGAAAGTGAAGTTTAACTGTAAGTAAAGATGGTCATTCATATAGAAACAATTTTAGAACAAAAATGGCATTGGACACATAATGTCTATCTTTAACGTTTTTTGAAATATGCTGTTGTTAGAGAAATTAAGTGTCTTTTATTGATGCTTGTCTTCCAACCCACTACTAGGGTGAGCTTAGCTAATTCAACTATAATAGAAAATTAAATATATGTTCTGCTTGGTGTGTGTTCAAAGACATTCCACAAATCTGGAACAATCACAACGAATATGAGTGGAACAAGTCAAGCTTCAGATGTTACGGCTAAGAAAGATCCACCACATTTGGAGTTGCTAACCTGATGAAAAACAAAAATGACTTATGCCAAGCCATGGCCTAAAATAGGTCACCTCCCATTATGCAATGAAGTTATACCACATAGTAAATTGCAAACTGAGGTAAATGAGACACTATTTAGGGTGGGGAACCTTTACACAGGAAAGAACTGACTGAAAAGGACTAGCACCTAGCTGTACTGCAACATCACATTGGCAGGGATTGGCAAGAAATTTTCATTAAATGAAAATTTCAATCAAGGGAACAGTATCTCGTGAAAGCTACATATATTTAAGCTTGCATTTAATTTTACTGTATCCAAATACCATCTAATTATTTCCATGAAGAAATGCTAAATGCTTAGGATACAGATGTAAGGTCTACCATCATCACAAAGGTTGCAAAAAATAACAGAGAACCAATCTCTTCTAGGTTGTTTCTCCCTAGAAACAGGGCAGAATGTTTGGCAATAGTAGGCCAATCTAAGAAAGTTTTGGAATTGCTTCAAATGAGGTCAGGATTGGAAATAATGACAGTGATCTTTGCCAAATACCTCTAAGCAACGATTAATAGTGGACTTGTTAGAGAAACATTCAAACAAAAATCCTATTTTTATCAGGCAGGGATCGAGAAAGTTGCAACAAATTCCAAGGTCAAAAATCTATGATCTTGTTCTGAAAGACTAAGAAATTCATTACACATATAACACATGGCAGTTAATCTACTTCACAATTAAAAATGAAGCATTTGGATGGAAAATTTTCTTCAAATTATATGTATTCCAGTGTACAAAATTTAATATGTTTGTTCATGTATGGAAGAACTGTTCTTTTTTTTTTTTTTAAAGACCAACACATAGTATAAAAACAGTAATAAAGTTATCGGTGCCATTTTTTTCACAATAAATGTGTAATTACAACAATTCAGATTGTATTACAGTTTTTCTGCTGTTCTTCTTCATAGATTATAAGTGTTTCATTTTTAAATGTGTAAATAATTTTAAAGACTTTTTCATTAAGCTGATGATCTAAGCGTGGCAAGGATAGTATAAACTCAACTCACTTTTTCCACATATTCAAATACTAGGTATAATTTTCCTCTTCTTCTGAAGGCTTCTTTCAGCTCCACTATGTTCTCCTGTTTCAAAGTGCGAAGCATTTTAAGCTCTCGTAAAGTGGTTTCTTTGACTTCTTCATTTTCTAGAATGCAAAAGTGACAAAGTAAAACTTATTTAAGAAAACAGTTAGAAGTGTTATGAATCTTTATTTTGAATCCCTGATTAAAAAGAGATAGCTGGAAGAGAGGTAGCTGATGGCTGTGCACTCATTACGTAACCTTTACAGTCTTCCCTTCATTACCTTCGTGGCTTCCAGTGGCAGAAAATGTTGCTTCATAAGAAGCAATAATTTGCATTTTTATCTTTTCATTATGAAGACCACTAATAGACTTCCAAAAATATGCCTGTATCTGTACAGACATCCTCCACCCCACATATAATTATCACATGCACGAAGCACTGACAAAGTTACGTTCTCACCAGAAGCACTAGAATGCAAACATTGCTGGGTTTTGAACAAAAAAGATCTATTTGATTCTAAAGTAATTTAAAAACATGACAAATTAAGGCAGAAGCACAGATTTGTAAGTCCTTTAAGTTTCCACATACGGCTTTTAAATGAAATTCAGAAAAGCAGATCAATGTAGTGGCCTGGCCACAGAGGGCAGTAAAGCAAATACTGATTCAATGAAGCCTTGAATCTGTGATTCTAAGTCAAGATACTCAACTATTGTTTTGACAATTTAGTTGTCTGAAGGTTGTTGAAAAAAAAAAAAAAAAAAAAGATTTGTAGAGTGCTTATTGACGAATAAGCACTTTGCTGAGGTTAGTGACTGAACTGGCTGAGTTCCAGAGGATAGTACCAATGAACTATCAAATAAAATGGAGTATATTAGAATCTATTAATTCAGCAAATTTGCCCATGCACATGTAGAAGACAGGTTCTCAATCTCTTAGTATTGTTATCCACAACTATTGAATGGTGTATGACTGCATGAAATCAAAACTAAATCCCTCTGGCAGGTCATGTACCACAAAGACACAGAAATAAGAGAAAAAGGAAGAGAAACTGCTTTTCCAAGCAAGCAAAAAGTAAAAACAGGTCTGTAGGAGAGAGAGAAAAGCACAGGTCATATGAACGCATACAATCATCATCAGTAGATGAAAAAATATTGAAGAGTAGCAGGAGAAGAGAGAAAAATAAAATACTAGCACCACAAATGTTTTGATTAAAAATATATAATTTAAACCCATCTAAATCGTTTCATTTTGAAACTGAGTGCTCAGTGTTGGCTTGCATCAGCCCAATTACATAATTTCTTCTAAAACTAGACACACTCTTTCCAGCTCATTTAGCATGCACATGTCAAACAGCAAAAATTCAGCGAAACAAAAATGGCAATAGAGACAATTACAGTACATTCAGATTTGTAATGAAGCACCATATTAAAAAGACAGATGTGAAATGGCCTGAATCAAATCTATCAAAAGAACTTCTGTCGTATTTCCAGAAACTTGTAAACAACTAGCTACAACTCCGAAAAGCAGTCATCAGTCATGTAAACTGCTATTACGTAATTCTCATGGAAAGCCAAAACTAATGGCAAGGATGCATTTTTTGTTTTATTTTTTTTTTGGTGTACTGTCTAACATCATAATTCTGTTTAGAGCTTAATACTGAGCCTCATTGTCTTTGATGTTTACTCAACAGTTGACACGAAGTAGAAAATGTGACTCTGAAGTAATCTCATGACCTGGTCAAGATGGCCACCACAACTAAATGATCTTCTTTCTTTAACAGGGATTTAAAACAGATTTCTGAATAGCAGAAGATTCATCAGCTACACCCTTCAAGCATCTGGCAAAATTACCCGCACTGTGAGAGTTTGTATTGCAGGAAATGACAGACGCCAATCTGAATTTGCTGTGTCTAACCGACTTTGAAAATTACAGTCCTTGTAACCAACCACACCTCCATCCACAACTCCATAACAATACCAAAAAATGGAAATTTGCTATAATAAAACAGCTGCTATTTCTTTAAACCACGTCATTAGACTGTTGAGCTTTCTGCTAAAGCCTTGGTGCACAGCTGATTATAGCTACATCACCTCTGACTGGGATTACTCCTTTTATTACTTCACACTCAGCTTCTCTTTCTGTTTGTGCTAGGCCAGGAGGGATTAGGGCTAACTTTTGATGCATGCAAGGTAGACATCTGCTCTCAGCAGCTGATTGCCAGTTTTGCCTATGACAGCATACTGGGCTTCACTGTCGTGAACATGTGCAGGCCAAAAAGCCAGTCTTGTTTCCAAGAAAGGAAGGTAGTTAGTATCACAAAATGGTTGGGGTTGGAAGGGACCTTACAGACCATCTAATTCCAGCCCCCTGACATGGGCAGGGACACCTCCCACTAAAACAGGTTGCCCAAAGTTTTCTGGTTTGAGTGTATAATACAGTCCCTAGGCGGGTATAAAGAATCAAGTGCCTTGAATATTCACAGAGCTAATAAATCATGATCATTTAAAATCACATCTTGCTATATTAGACTTCTTACTTGAACTGGAGAGATATTAACAAGGTAATTATTGACATGAAAGATTACACAGCAGAAAAGGTTACCTTCACTGTCTTTGAATTTCTTGATTGCCACAATTTCATGTGTCTCCTGTAAAGCAAAAGCGAACAAAGTAAAATGAGCAAGATTTGTTATATATATTTTTTTCCAGTTGGTTTCATCCTGCTCCCCAAGCATCAGAGTAAAAAAGAATAAAAAAGCATCCAGAGAAATTTGACAATGCCAAGCAAAATGAATAAAAACTCGGTAAACATCTCAGCGATCAGGCTAAATGCAATGCAAAAACCCATGTACGCAGACATCACAATTAGGAACCCCAGCATGAAAAATAAAGTTAAATATCCAAAATTAATCTTTAAATACCTTGTACTTGGTACAAGGTATTACATTTTCAATGGTTCTTCCTGTGATTCTTGCTGCTTAATTATTCTGAAAGTCAAACAATCTTTTATCTGACCAAAGTATGAGTGTGTGTGCTTGTCCTTGTGAACAGAAATGAAAATAATATATGAGGACATGACTAAGGTTTACAACGAGACCTGAAGTAACCTGAATCTAATATTAGGATGCCAAAAGCTTTTGGGTTCCAAATTTCATGTATCTGCAGAGAATGTGATGTTGGGAAGATAAATTCTCCATACTTTCAAAAAAAAAACAAAACAAAACAAAAAAAAAAAAAAAAAAAAACTGTCCTCTAGGAATTATCTGTTCTCACCAAACATTACCATCATAGGTCACATTTTTCTCTTCAACAGAGACACTTCTCTTCTTGTGTGAGCATGACTGCATCTGGCCAAACGATTACATCACTTCATGTGATGGTGCAGCACCCAAATTTTAAGTAAGGTGATGGGGAAGAAGCTTTAAGGCCACAGCATAAGGTGAGGTGAGCAGGTAGGCAGTCGGCTACCAGACTTATTTGAGAAGCTAGAGCTACCTTACACACCTTTTCCAAACTTCACACTTTTCAAAAATATAACAATATCCCACTATTAACAGCACACAGGGGCTTCATTGGAAAAGAGCAACGAAAAAGTTAATTCCTCCTAGAACATCTGACGACATGTGCATAACTGGTTACTAAACAACACAGACATCTATTCCATTTTTAACTTCAAATTGTCGCAACATATGAACCTGTAAAACACCTGATGCCATTTAAAATAAAAAAAATGGAATTACTATTGTAGATGCTGAACAGTCTCTAGATGAAAATCAATACCACTGCAAATTTAAATAAACAAATGAAAACTTCAAAACAATAAGTTTGCATATTCATCTTATAGCTGATGGTTGGGAAGTATTAAAAATAGAGTGAACTTTACCAGGCAGAGAGCTTTGTGGTTTGTCCAAAACAAACGTAAGGTTGTAATACATTACGTATCCATAATTTGCATGTTTAAAAACGATCCTTTGACCATCACTCATAACATCTATCAGAGAAACTGGGAAGTACTGTGTTGCGTATTGATTTAAGTGACCAAACTCCATGTACTTCACACTGAAGAAGGGTAGTTCAGTAGATGCTACAAGCTTTAGAGAAGACGAGCGTTACTCTTCTGCTCCCAAAATCTCTTTCATATAGACTGGTCTGATCTGAAGGCCATTACAGAAATTCAGCTGAGGTACTATGAAGGTCCAAGAACCACACATTGCTCAACCAACTTACCGAACATAAAAGAAATAGACGTCAGAACGGAGGCAGTAATATGCGTTTCAGGTTTGGAATGACTCTGAAAGGCTTGTCTATAGCTTTTATGTCAAATGCTGTTCCAATATATTTTTGCCTCAGGAAGCTTGCAAACAGAACGGTCTAAACTAAACTGAATGGATTACTGTACCTACGAAGTTGCAGTATTGATATATTTATTAACTCCAACTATAATAACAACAGTAGTAGGAGCACTATGAAAGAACACTGCTAAGAGGGTGAGCGTATTTAACTCATTTGACTTCTGGTATCTAACGTTGGGTACTTTGGCTAATTAAGCCTCTGAAAGGTTGTTCAGAAAAGGAGCACTGTAATTGCCCTCAAAAGACGCTACTGACTGTAAGATGTTTAGACAGCATGCACACACCACTTCGCAGATGAGCCGAATTCATCCACTACCATTTTCTTCCTATTTCACTTGAAGGAAAATAAAAATGTGTAGATGTTTTGGCAGCCATTAAAATGCTGTACTTTCATTCCCAAAGTAATGGCTAAGTCAATTGAAAGAAACGTAGGAATTAAAAGTTGTTGCCTCACACAGACAATAGTTCTGCACCATTCAAAAATATATAGTCCATATGGCTCTGTGCCACTAGTCTGCTGACCCTGATGTATATAGTGAATGTGATTACTTTGGAAGCATTAACAACATATTTGGAAAAAAAGTCATCCAGACAGTTCAAAATACTAAAATGTTGAAGAAGTTTTCATTTGAAAAGCCTTAACAATTGTATTATTTCATACAACTAATTAATATTGTCATAATGAAGTAACCAAGAATTTATATATAACATTAATTCCTTTTGCTTTGGAGTTCCAGTAAATTAAATACCCTATCTTAAAAAAATAAGAAAGAAAAAAAAAACACACACAAAAAAGAGTATTACACTTAAATAACTTGAAGTGGAATAAGAACAGAATGAGAGTAGATAATTGGTGCTTTGTGGAGCTACACGAGTAACATCTTGTTCCTCCTTAAGCTGGGACATTCTTGTCCAGGATTATTGGAGAACCCACTGTATCTAAATGGCATCCTCTAGGAATCAGTTAGCAATGAAGCAGTCATGACAAAGCTAAAATGGACCATCACTGAAGACTACTGTACAAAGATCTTTTTAATGTGATGCACCTGCTTGTCAAAAATTCTTTAATTTCCCCAAGACTTGAAACACCTCCAAAATAGCAGGGTTTGGGAGTGCTGTCAGGCAGAACAGAGAATTGAAGCTCAGTGCACGTTTCCCATTTCCTGGCTGAGTGCTCTAAACCAATTCAGTAATTTATATGAGGTAATATAAACAATAGGAGCTCCTCACTGATCAGTTTAAACTCATTTCCAAAGGAAGAACGCATCTGAAACATCCTGTTTGCCTGTTTCTCCATTTACCATCACCACTAGTAATTCTGAACTGGCTGTCAAATTTCAACAGAATTTTACGGAGAAATTCAGATGTTAAAAAAGACAATTAAAAAACTGTGAGCTTTGTCAGCTGTACATATAATATCCCTCCTTGGTGGAGGAAAGCAGTAAGAACTCAACCTCCATACATTGTATGATGCTGCAGATAAGCAACATATGTAGACTATGCAATGAACTAATGCTTAGCTGTTGATCCACAATTGTACATATTGTCACACAAACTAAGAATAAGATTGAAAAAACACAATGTATTTTGTATACGGACCAATTCTGCAGGTATATAGTACGGTGGTAAGAATATGCTTACTGGATTAGGAGACAGATGATGGCGCTGTCAGATGATACGGGCCCTACGTGAAGTTTCAAGCAAGTGACAGACTAGCAACAAAGCAAACAGACGCCACATTGCTAACCCCTGAGAAGTTCGACAGAATCAGAGATACAGAGAAAAGCAGAACTTCGAGCAATGAGGGAACTCCACAGAGAAAACTCAGGCTTCTGTAGGAATCTGATCTTTATAGATCAAACTAATACTTGGGAAATTAACCCTTTACTTTAAAGTTGTTTTGGAAATCTCATCTCTTTTATGGATATGGCTCTCTTCTCCTCAAAAACATGTCAAGTTGCAATTCTACAAAGTAAAACTAATTCTCTAAAAATACCTTTTTGCTTTTCAAGTGTTTTTTTTTTTGTTTGTTTTTTTTTCCCTTTTTTCAAGACTTTTTTGAAGCACAGACAGAAGAGTACAGTTAATATAACATTCAGCCTGCTTGTGCACACCCTCTTCAGACAATAGCTCAGTGTCCAGCTCCTGGCATGGATAATTCTCATATCCAGTCTACGTACTGTCCAGGTAAAAAACAAACAAACAAACAAAAAACTTACAAAATATTACCATCTTAATCAGTACTGATTGATTTATCATAAATGTCACATTTGTCATTAAAAACATTTTTAAGCTTTTGCCAAGCTACCCACAGTGCAAGCTCAGAGATGTAACAGGCATCACCGACTGCACATAAATCAGGTCCTGAGGACATCTTCAGACACTGCTCTGACTCCATCTGCATTCTGCCTTAAAGCACTGCTACCTCTAGACGATCCATTCAGAGCAGAGGACAGCATCCTGCCTTCTCGAGACTTCTAATACCAGGTGCTGGCAATTTTGCAGATATTACTTTTAAAATCTTGGTGACTATCTTAGATTCTTCTGTGTAAATTAAAGAGACATGAAAAATGATAAATTCAATTTATTTAAAAAATAAAAAATAAATGCCACTTTTAAGTACAATGAAAGTGCTATGTAGTCTTGGATACCTAACAGACTTTGGGAATTTCTCTTGAGAACTGTTTCTCAGTTTTTATCTTACATTTCTCACTTGAAAAAATGTGATTCTCCTATTTTTCAGTTTAAAAAGTAACCAAAAAAAAAAAAAACCACAGTTGGTTTATCTATGAAATATCACTCTTAGCATTGAAGGACTTTCAGGAAATTACTTCCTAATCCAAAAAGGTTTGTTTATTTATTTACTTATTTATTTTAAAGAAGAAACAGATCTCCTGGTAAATAATGAAGAATAGTATGTCTGAGCTTTCAGAATGCCGTTACTTACTGGAAAATTGATTAGAATTTCTCCAACAGGTACATGTGAGAATCTACTTGAAAAGAAGCATCTAGAATGAATCAGCACAAATCCATTCACGTCTCATGAAAGCAAAGTGTTATTCGCTAACCAGCTAAGTGCTGGAGAAGACCGTTAATGGAACAAGGATTTATATACTTAACGTGCCCATTTTAAAGAAGATGGCCACACCATCTCCCAGGTAAAAAAGAACAAGATGAGGAGCCGAGAACACTGTGGCCATAGGCCTGCAGGGAGGTGGGGTTAGAAGGCATCTATCTGCCATCCCCAACATCCACACCCCTGGAGATATTCCAGATTTCCTCGTTATCCTCCAAATACCCCTCAGAATCCACCCTGATGGGATCACGAGCAGCCTGCTGTAGGTCTGAGCACTTAGTAGGAGGCACACCTGAATCCTGAGATGGGCACACTACAACAAAGGCGTTTGATATTCTTCGACCTGAAAGCTACCAATTTATGCTTTTTCCCCCCTCTCTGCTTCCCAGCAAGTTACAAAGACTGATCTCAGCCTCGCAGCCTAGTCCCTCCAGCTTTCATCTAAGATCAGCAGAGGTGCACAGGGCGGTTCAGAGCAGGCGTAAAGACATGGTGCATAAATAGAGGACCCCCTTCCCCAGCCTCCAAGGGAAGCCCGGGGGGCTGAGTGCTCTCGACTGATGTCAGCCCTGCACAAATTCTCCCTCCGTTCTTGTTCTGCATTATGCTCAATGCTGGGTTTGCATAACCAGTGGGAATTAGTTTCTTGAACCCGAGGTTATCATGTTAAAATTTAAGCAGCCCCACAGCCCTCAAATATTACCTTGAAAAGAACACTGAAGGAAGTGTTTGCTGCTAACTACTATGCTGATGATAGTGGTTAGCACTGAAACTTTTCTTGTTCCAAATGGTTTTTCATATTTATTCACATTTCTCCAAGCAAGAAAATAAGCATGTATTCCCAAAGAATCTGTACAACAGTATAATGAAAAGGATCTGGAAGAAAAAGGCGGCTTTTAAATACTATAAATGCAGCTATTTTTTCTTTTCATGGTAAACCAGTATTATTGCAGCAGTTTTTGTTTCAAAATAATCTGGGCTTCATTTTGTCCTATTGTAGCACTACAGTAGCACTAATCCCTATCATTTTACAATTTGACAGCATTGTTTAATCCCAACCATAGATGTAAAACGGAACCCAAATTCAGTACGGAGCTGTAAAGTTTCTCTGATACTGAAAAATCAGTAGTCATTTAAGGTTCAAATCCCAATCTTCTTCCAGTTCTACTTTTTTTTTCCTGGTAAGTCTGGAAATTGTGAAAAAAATGGGTAATAAAAATAAAGCTATTTATAAATAGGTTAACACTACACTGGGCAATGACTAGGATATTTAATTACTTTTTATAATGTTATCTTAATACTTGGAATACAAGTGATAATGAAGAAGGGAAAAAAAAACAGTAAGACAAGCTGTACTCTCTTTATGGCTTTCTTTAAGATACTGCTGCTGCCATAAATGCAGAGAACATCAGGATGGATGTAAATACACTATTTTCATAATTATTTGTTCTTTGTAATGTACCAAACCTTCCTTGAGCACCTGATAACTCAAGAGTAGGTAAACATATTCGTATTGGAAAGTTTTTTGAAACAAACATCAATATGAAAGTCTTATCTGACTCTTCAGTTTTATTTTTTCAGCTTTGAGCATCGAATCTGTATGATTGGCTGAACTTCTGAAGTTTACTTAGCACAGTTCAAGCTTTAATTCTGAGATCTTTACTTGTGCAAGTGATACAGTCTATTTTCTTCTGCCAAACATTTTTTATCTGGCACTTTCACATTTTAAGTATTTGGCCAGACATTAAGACTATTCTTATCAAGAGTTGGACAGGCATTTTTCTTTTAACCTGTTTAAAAAAACATCTACTGTGAACCAAGACAGGCTTGTCAAGCAGGTTTCTTAGGCTGAAACTCTTCAGTCAGAATCCAGTTTCAGATTTAAGACATCTGAATTCAGGTATGTGCATGGAGCTAGGTGTTCAAACTTCGACTACAATCAGCAGAGCTGGAGAGTCACTCCAGACAAGATCCTGTAACCCTAAACATCAGCATTTGAGATTTCCTAGGTATCTAGGTATACCTTTCATCTCCCCTAGTAGCATGAATTGAACTCTCTGTTCCTTGATGAGCCATCCACTCACTGCAGCAGAATTTTATACACTTGTACAGGTGCACACATACATACCTGAATTTCTATCTTAATCATGTCAACTGTCTACGTCTACTACCCGTGGGAACATATGAAAAGAAAATGAAGTCCCATATTCATCTTAAGTATGCACAGGTGTCCTGGTTTTGGCTGGAAGACCGTTTTCTTCATAGTAGCTGGTATGGTGCTCTGTTTTGGATTTGTGATGAAAGCAATGGTGATAACACATCAGTATTTTAGCTGCTGCAGAGCAGTGCTTACACTAAGCCAAGGACGTTTCAGCTTCTCACACCGCCTTGCAAGCAAGCAGGCTAGGATGCAAAAGAAGCTGGGAGGAGACACAGCCAGGACAGCTGACCCAAACTGGCCAAAGGGATGTCCCACACCACAGGGTGTCATGCTCAGCTATGGAACTGGGAGGAGTTGGCTAGGGGTGAGCTGCAATTACTTGGGGACAGGCTGGGCATCATTTGGCTGGTGGTGAGTAATTGTGTTGGCACCAACTTTTTCTCCCCTCCCCTCCCTCTTCTTTCTTTCCCATTAAACTGTCTTCATCACAACCCACGAGTTCTCACATTTTACATTTTTCAATTCCCTCCCCTCATCCTACTGGGGAGGGAGGGAGGGAGCAGACTGCTCGGTGGTGTTTAGCTGCCTGCTGGGTTAAACCACACTGTGAAATGTAGGGAAAATTGCATTTGGATTTTCCAGTCATGAGTAAAATCAGTTGAAATACTGTTAAAATAATAGTTAAAACAAACTTTCTCTTTTCATCAGACACCTCTCAATCTGCACAGCCTTTCAGTGAATCAAGAGATGCCCTGCTGCAAGGACTCAGTACCTTCAGATGCTGCCCATCTGGTCCCATGAAATTGTACGGTTTATCTCAAGTAATTCCTGACTCAATCCTCACCCACTGCTGATAATTCATCTCCTTCCTCAACCCCTTCACTAAGCATAGAAGCAAAGTTGGCACCAAGCACCTCCGACGTATCTGGGTCTGCTGTCACTGAATTGCCAGCCCCACTTAGTAGTGGGTCCACACTTTCCTTGTTCTGCCAACCTAGCAACAGATGTGCTTCTTGCTGCCCTTGCAAATCTCAGCTTCAGCTGAGCTCTGGCTTTCCTGACACCACCCAGATGCACCCAATCAATGTTGCTATATTCCCCCTTTTCAGTCTATCCTTGATTCCACCTCCTGTATACTTTTTTTTCCCCCCTCTTGGAGCTCCATCATGAACTCCCTGCTCAGCCAAGTCAGCCTGCTGATCAGTCTACCTATTTTCCTGAGCACCAGGATGGACTGTTCATATGCTCAGAGGATGCTGTTAAAGGACTGTGAGCTTTCCCTTGCCTTTTAAGCTGCCTTCCATGAGCTCCCCACCAACTAGTTTCTTGAATACTCTGTTCAAGGTCTGTGCTCTGTTACCTTCTGCCTCAGTTCACTCACGAAATTTGAATGAGAAATACCACCTCTGTTTTCTAACCTCAATTCTTTGGCTACTTCTTCCTCTACACAACTACAGCAAGTTGTTTGTTGTTGTTGTTTTTTTTTCCCCCAACAATACTATGGCATTTAGGAAAAGCTATCTTTTGCTCTTTTCTCTTTCCCTACCCCAACAAAACATGAGACATACTTGCTGACTACACTATGCTCTTATCAAAGCCAAATTCTAGGGCAACTTTCTAACAGAGGAAGTTCTATAGGTACAAATAGGTACTACACTTGTCCTCATTTTTTAACTAGTTTTAGTATCATAAGGTAGGATTATTTTTCTTGATATTTCATTGATCGTTCCTCCTCACTTCCAAGTCTCTCCATGAGCCTGATGGATGTTACCCATAAATCCTAAATCAATGCTCTTTCCTAGTTCCCTTTTAATTTAGCTTATTTTATTTGTTTTTAATTTCCAGTCTACATATCAAAATGGGTTTAAATGGACATCTTCATTTCTTCTCAGAGTGTCTACACTCAAGTTCATACAGAAAGAAGGGCTTAAGGGCTTTTCTTCTCCAGGATCAGACAGACTGCACATTCTTTGGCCAATAAGGGAGAAATTCTTGTCTCTTAACAATATTGCCATTCTGCTCTGCCAAGCATTTAAAACTGCATTCCTTTGAGAGACTGTTTCTTCTTTATAGAACAGTATCTAGGATTCAAATTCAATCCAAATTTCTTTAAAAAGGACAGCTAACAAAATTTATACCTCAAACATACACTGGTTTTACTGATCACTGTCGCAGAGGTTGGAGGAACCACAGAGCTGCCTCTGAACAAGGTGTATGGTAATGTAAATGTACGTGAGGAAATAAAGGAAACTGCACCCAAGGAAGACTTCTGTCACTACTAAACATGAGGAAAAAACTGTAATTACTCAGACTTCTTCATAAAAATAGCATTTCTAAGATTCCAGTTTTGGAGCTTAATTGAGAAAGAAGCTTGTGGATTCACTTCAGGTCATTTCTGCAGAGTCCAAGGACTTCTCTCTATGTATTTTTATTTTTTAATCTCAAAAAGGAAAAGTTTAAACATCTCACCAGCTCCAGGAACATTTAAGAAGTTTGTTGTTTTTTAATTTTTTTTTTTAAATCTATTCTTACAAAAATTACCCCCTACCAGTAAGACTATCTAATACACAACTCTTAGATGTTGCAAACACATACGCGTGCACTTTTGAGCCAGAAAAAAAGCTATCATGCAGACTTTATGATCGTGGTGAAAGGTTGCCCAAATATGACAAAAGAATAACTCTTGGCAAAAGGGGAAGGTCTCATCATCTTTATTATGTCTGTCTGAGATAATTTTCTTCTGAGTGGCTGGCGTGGTGCTGTGCTTTGGATTTAGGATGAGAATAACGCTGATAACACACTGATGTTTTACTTGTTGCAGAGCAGAGCTTACTGTAAGGCAAGCACTTTTCAGCTTCTTGTGCTGCCCTGCCAGCAAGGAGGCTGGGGGTGCATCAGGAGCTGGGATGGGACACAGCCAGGACAGCTGGCCCGAGTGACCAAAGGGATATCCCGTACCATATGGTGTCATGCTTGCTCAGCAATTAAACTGGGGGGGTTGGCCACACTGCTGCTCAGGGACAGACTGGGAATGAGTTGGCATGTGGTGAGCAATTGCATTGTGCATCACTTGGTTTGTATATATATTTTCCCCTCTTTTTCTGTCCTATTAAACTGTCTTCATCTCATCCCCTGAGTTTTACCTTTTTTCCTATTCTCTCCCTAGTCCCACTAGAGGGAAGTGAACAAATGGCTCAGTGCTTAGCTGCCTGCTGTGGTTAAACCACAGCATCCCCAAATGTGGAAACAACAGGTGGAGAGAGGAGGGTAAAAGAAAATGCAGAATGAAGATCTGACAGCCAGGGAACACAGCAACTAAATAGTCTAGGAAGAGCAGGCAGAAAAATGCAGACTGAAAACAGATTAGAAGACAGCTGAGAAAAGGAAATGGGACTCAGAAATTAGTATACAAATAAGATAATAAATCTGTGAACATCTACAATTTTACTGGAATCCACCTTTACTGAAAGCAAAGGAATGGGCGAATTCAGAAATAGCTACAAACCCACTGAAACCACAGATGAGTCCCATTCCACAGAGTCCTGGTATGTGCAGAGGATGAAGGCAACAGGCTACCAGCTACACCATATCAAATACTAGAAGCTGACAGCTGTGTGACAATTGCGTGGGTCTCCATATGGTGCTCTATGATGAATTTTGTATTTGAGGAGTCTGGAAAATTATGTGCAAAAAAGTAAGTTTATCACAGCATACATAAGCAAGGCAGTATTTGAGGGGAAAAGGTAACGTTCTTTTATTAGAACTGCTGGTATACACGCGAAAGAAACTGAAGCCCTTCTTCAGGTCCAAAATAGAAAACGCAATCTCCCAAGCTAAATTTAAACGGAGAACAAGTATGCTCTGTGTTTAAAAAGACCCAATACATCTAGAGCAAACCTCAAACATTTCCAAAGTACAGTCTATCTTGCTAAGAGTTATGTACCCAGTATGTGCGATCAAGGCTTTCCCCACAGCTAGTGAAAGCAGGGGAAGGAGAGAAGATTCGGCCAAAAGGTTGCCAATTTTACCCAGATGGTATGAATTGCTTTTTGGGGGCTGGAGTCTCAATTTACATAACTGATCTCCCTCGTTTACATAAGACCTACGCACTGAAACAGTGGGTGAGATTAATTCCACCCAAGCTACTTGACTTTGCAACCCTTCTGTCTCTGGATGCTTTATTTTTTCCACACACGTACAAACACACATTTTTACAGTACAGTTAGAAATAAAGTGATTAACCTCAGATATATTACCTCCTCTGTATCAGGAGTTGCTGGGTTTCACTGCTACACACCACAGACCACTGGATTGTATTTGCAATATACAAGCTAGTAATACAAATAAAGTATTCCCAACTGTGCTACTGAAGTAAGAACATCTCCATTGCCAATGCAACCGTACAGCATCAATTCTCACATCCCACAAGGCAATCTGGCACAGCTAGCAGCAAGACCAGAATTTCTGAAGCTCACCCATCTTCTTTAACTTGCATATTGGACAATACAGCACACGTTCTCCAATGAGTATGTGCATAAAGCTATAAATATCTCCTCTAGAAGCTTTCTATTTCTTTTTCCCAGTATAATAGAAGGTATTACCTGAGATCAATAAAGCTTTAAATAACAGGCAAAGACAGCCCCATTGGAAGTAGCTATTTTTCTTACATTAAGATTCCAGGAGGATGTTACAGGTTAAGATCCTCGAATAAGACCTCAAATATTTATGTGAAAGGTTGTCATAAAAAAAAATAAATAAAAAAAATTGGATTCAGAATGTATGTTATATATTGATGTCCCAGAGCTGTACTTCTCTGAATACCAAGGCACTGTAAGATTGATCTAAATGGACATGGAAGAACAAGTAACAATTAGAGGAGCTTTGGAAACTTTTACTCCCCAAGGAATTCAAACCTTTCACTTTGTAAAATTACTTGTTAATATTTAAAAACAATACTGTTACTTCATATTTGATTAAGGAGAAACAAAACATTTAAGATTATTAAAGAAAAAACAAAAGCTAACTAAAGTTGTACAAATAAGCTTGAAGCTGCACTGCATTAGGCTGAACTAGTTGTAGATATATATGACAAAGCTTCTTCAGATAAAGGTTGTCTTCTGTCCTCTGTAAACTGATGTAGCAGCAAGCATTCTGCTCATGTAGAGCATGAAGAGCAGCTCTAACAGCAGTTTCTGTTTTTTCAGCAGTTTTCATGGCATTCATGCTTGTACTACCTCTGACTTGGTTTCGTTATACCACAATTCCAGATGTCTAATTTTTAGTTTCTATTTTTTAAAACTACACTACATTAAAAGATTAAATATCCAAAGCTCTGGGTATAGTAAGTATTATATAAGAATGTTATCAAGGAAATCCATTAATTACTTTAGAACCAAATAAAACCATCAAAAACAAAGAAGTCTCCTAACATAGACTTCATTCACGTAGTATGGTGTGAATAGACAGCTATTGCCATCTCCTCAAAAAAGCAAAAGCTCTTGCAAATTTGTTAACTGTTAACCTACCCTATACCAAAAATCAAGAGGAAAAAAAAAACAAGCACAAAAGATCCATGGACCTAATTATTCCTCTACATTTGCCTTTACAAATTTATTCTATGCAAGATCATATCCCAGTCAGACAATCTCAGAAGGTAGTATTTTCTCTCATTGAAAAATTCTGGATCTTATTGTTTACTGTAGAAACAGAGCTGTCAAAGAATTTAAATAATTCAAAATTATACACGTACCTCATTTTCACTTTTTCTTCTAGCTCAGAACTGCTAAAAAAAATGCCTTCCTTCACACAAACATGTTTAGGGAAAAAGCACATGATGCTTTAGCAGAGAGGGTAATTTTTCAGTACTTTCCTGAACCATTACCTTAGGATGAAGACACGAGTGATATCTGAGAAAATATAATCAGAAAACTTCAGTTGTAAAGTATTTTCTTCATCTTTTGAGTTGACACTTGTATGCTCCTGCTGAAAACTTCAATAAAGCAGAATCATTGCCATTTGTACTTCATATTGAGACACAAGCATCCACCTCTACTCATCCTCATGAGGATAAAAAGGATCGGCATAACTGTGTGCTAGCTAGTGCATGTAAAATTCTGCTGATGCATCAGAAGGAATGGGCTAGCATTGGTTTTCACAACAGAGCAGAAGAAACCTCTTGATGTAGCTCATTAACTAAAAAATGTGCACATGTGCTTACATATGCATTTCTGTATGGCTCTGTACATGTACACATGTGAAATCAAAGGGATGTTGGTCAAGCACCAAAAGAATCTTCAAGCAATATACATGGAAAAACTGTCAATTTCACTGACATCTGTGATGAACAGAACGTAAGAAATACTATAGACAGGCTGGTCTCCCTTGATTTGCTTCTCTGAAACTGAATTCACCTGGGAGATCTGGTCATCTGAGGAACCTGGATGAAGGATATGGAGGAGGAAGGGGCTACATCCCAGAATTTCTGAACAGAAATATGCCCAAGATTTTTTATGATTATTATTTATTTATTTATTTGGTCTGCTAGCGTTTGCGGAATGGATTTTGTTTGGCCTCCCATAAGCCTTCCTAAAAGTCACTGGTAACGTTCCTGCTGATTCTTGTTAGCTCCCTACTTAGTTCAGATTCCTCCTTGCTACAGCGCTAATAGCATTGGAAGCATGAAAGACTTACAGTGTTCGAGCAGGTTCAGAACCCAGGCTGCAATTCCACCAGATAGTATATTGTATACATTTCTTAACATCATTCTTAGCTAGCTGATGCCTTGAGGAGAGGGCGGGGGGGGGAAAAAGGTACACAACACCCGGATGAATTTTTCACACAAACAGTCACAGGAAATTTGATCCTGTAGAAGTAGCTAGTCAGTTTTACTCCACAGATGGCATTGCCTGCAACATATTTCTGTGCATAAACATGGCACTACTCCATCTCTGTTGGAAATGTTAATTGATTTCAAGAAGATAGCTTGCCTCCTGGTCAAGATGTGTACTGTCAGAAAAGGAGGTAGGTGTATAACCAGCCAACCAAGTCCTTTCTTGATCCTATATAATTTCATTTTTCTACATCTCTGCACGTGATTACAATTATGACACCTACTCCTGTGATACCTGAAAACCTTGCCATCAAAAAAAGCCTAAAAATTAAAAAATACTAGATAAGACAGCGCCAACACTAAGCTTTCTCTCTCAAAGCATTTTATGATCAACTGATACTCGGTTGTTCAATAGGGCAACACAAGGCTATGCTGAGAACTGGAAACAGGACACAAAACTTTTCAGAGAACAAACGTTCATGCACCTTGTTTCTGCTGCAGACATGCAGCAGATCAGAATAGGTATAAATAGGATGTTGGGGGTGGCACTGCGAGAGCACGAACATGTGCAGAGAGCAGCATGCAGAAGAAATTGCACAAAACTCATTTTTTATTGCTGAGGAAAACTGTTCCCAGGATGGTGCTCCAACCGTAAAATTGAGGAAAGCATTATGCCAAGCCCAGAAGGCTGCAGCACAGCTGATTGCAAGCAGACCCTGCAGGCAACAACAGGAGGATGGCAACTAGGTTGCAGCTTACAGCATGAACTTGCCCTTTTCCCCTTGGCCTGAAAGGGAAATGTTACAGACATGTATTTCAAACAAGAAAAAACAGGAAACTGACTTAATATTTATGGAAGCCGAAATACTTAAGAGTGAGGCTAAGGACCAGTCCATAAGGAGGAGAAACATCCAAGTACAACATGTGCAAAAGATGTAAGAACTAGTTTGTCATCACCATCAAGAGAACTCCAGAGATGCAGCAGTCACTTGACTGCTAGCAAACCTTGCCCTCAATACTTCACACTGGAGATTCCTAAATCCCTTGGGAACGCATCTCTGCACCTATATAATGGGGGCATAAGGGGATGAGGGGATGACATCCATGAAAGAACGAGTGGCAGTGGGAATAATTATTCCCCTTAAAGATCCTGCAGGTATTCACCTTCCCCTTCTGTCAAATACACACTTAGCTTTGTTACAGTAATATTTGCATGCTGCAGTACTCTACACAAATTAGTATTCGCACTGAGGACAAAATGGAAGATGCTTTATCAGTTAAGGTACAAACAACTTTAAAACAAAGAGCAGCGTTGGTATCTGCTTCCAGTAACAAGTTACCTGAGCTACTCAAAAACAATCCCCCACTTTGCTGTACACCTTGAAACCTGGACACAGAATTGCCCAAAGTGGCTGATTTTCCATAAAGGGCAAAGTTAAGCCATTATGTTGTAGGGCGGTAGGATTTCAAATGAACTTACGTGAAGATTGGTCTCACCTACCAATACAAGCTAAAAGCAATCCAGGGATAATATAATAAAAATACAGAAACTTTGTAAATCTAAAGTTGTCATATGTTGGGTCCCCCCCCTCCAATTAAACTAAAAAAAGCTTAAATATATACCCTTTAGAATAAGGAATGCTAACATAAAATTGGATTTCTTTATCAAAAGTAAGGAGCAGATGAATTGAGTTTTATTGCCCAGGTGCAGCTAAATACAGCAAATCAAAACTATGTGTTCCAGAGAGCTGTAGTCTTATAATACACATATATTACTTTCTGCTCTCTGTACAGACAAGTAGCATAAAGAATGCTTGCAGTTCTGTACAAACCTGTAACATCTGCTGTGAGCTGAAGGAAACCTGCTAAGTCCTTCCAGACAGAAGCACTGAGCGCTCTGCAGTCTCAACAGTATCACCTCTGCTCTAGAGCTCAGACTGGCCAGCCACTGTATCCAAAATGCTTTCATCATCATACTCTGATGCCAGGCTTGTCTAATCCCTTCATCTTTTCGCTGAGATCTAACACCATACAGGGTAAGTGCAATTATTAACTTATTTTGCAGGTATTTTTACCTACACATAAACATTTGAAACAGTTGTAATGTTATAAACCGAAAATACTATCCTTTCTTCCCCATTTATTGTTATCCCATTTTTGAGTGAGAAATAAACACTGCTATACCTTAAAAGGAGCACTTCTAGTCAAAAACACAACCAACAATTTCTAGTCAAAAAAGAAAAGAGTTTCCTTTATTTTTAAAAGGGCATACCACCAATTAGGAGTTACACAAAACTATGTAATTATGTAAAATAACTTTAACCAGGACATTCAGAAGGACAATTTACTATTTAAAAAATGTACTGCAATCCTTTCTGATGAAAAATAATTGTACCTAGAAAAGCCTATAGTTTCTAAATAAAGTGAAATACTGGGCAAGCTTCTGCTATTTCTGTCAATGTTTTACCTTCACTGTCAAATGTTCCTTTTCCAGAACTCCTAGTCCAAAAAAAAAAAAAAAACAACTTTAAATTCACAAAAAAATTAAGGAAGTAAGTTAATGTAATTGGTATATCCAAGATACTTATCTTGTGTGGTAACATTTTAGGTCAACTTGGTTTCTACAAATAATTTTGAAAACCAGCCACATGATCCAGATCCATCCACCTTTACCGTAGTACATTTAATACTGAACTTCTCAAAAACTGAATTGTGTTTTATTGGCCTTTATTTAAATACAGTGTCCAGAGATCAGTGATTAACCTAGCTTTCTTAGAGCTGCTCGCATGTCCTACAGAAGTTTAAGAAGTCCATAAGAATCCTTCAAAAGACAACTAGACAACTAACCTAAATTTTAAAAATTCAGCTTTTTTGCATCAATTATGCTACACAGTACTTTGCAATTTGATGACAAGACTAAACTATAATCCAATATTCAAGCAACTTCATACTACTACAGATGTAGTTCTGTAATTAGCCATATGTTGCTGCTTCTCCTATGCATTAATTTTCATTATCTATGAATTACCTAGCCTGCATCACCAGTTTCCTAATGATCCAAGTCCCTACATCAGGTCTTAAATCCTTAAATCCTCATTTCTTCTTATACAGCTTTTAAGAAATACTGCAGTCAGGTTCATAACTTTAATTTTTCTAGTGTAGTATATTCCTTCTTGCAAAAAAATGAAAAATTTACATGGACAGTTTTGTCTTGTATGTTTATGATATACACTTAAGTTTTCACTGACAGTACATTAGAATAAGATACACAACTATTAGCTCTTTGCAATTAAAACCATTGGGGCAGCCACACAACACACTGCTGCAGGTCTGAATATGTTTCCTGTATTAATCCAGGTGTGATGATATGTAACCCATTTGCAGATGGAAGCTACTACTGAGGAGCTTGTCTATTTACTGGCAATCTTCCAAGGAAAAGTGCTATCTGCAATAATAAGCAGTAATCCTTCATTTAAAAAACAGTACCCATAGCAGGAATTCATGCAGCCCATTATGCACAAGTCCATCAGAAAGACACGCCGTTCCTCTAAGAAATAACAGAAAAAGCATTACAGATGTCAAGTTAATCTACAACGGTTAATGTGACAAAGAAGCTGGAAGTGTGACTAAAAATACTGATCTCTTCTCCTTCTCCATGTAACAAATCACTTATCTTTGACTTAAGTCAAGAGCCACCAGCAACACGCTTCACATATCCTCGCCAAGGCAAGGTGTACTGCTGCTGCTATTTTTAACTTCGGCTTTATGCCACTCATACCTCAACAACGCGGGTAACTGAAGGACAAGGTGTTAGATTATGTATTTACTCCTGCTCCTTCTTCTTGTTTGGAAAATCTTGTGCAGCATCAGGTCTCCCCGCACTCAGCTTTGCACCGCAGGAATGCCATTACCCGATGTCCCACTTAAGCCACCCCGATCTGTGGCACTGCGAACACCACCCTCACACTGCGCTGCTTTGAATTCAACCCTCCTGAAAATAAGAATCTTAGTATCTCCTCCTACACCGAATTAGCTTTCTCTTCTCCGAAAGCTCTCATCTTTCTCCCACACCTCCCATTTCTAAATTAGGCTTTGGGGAGGAAAAAAAAGAGGGAATGCCATTTTTGAATACTGCCTACTGCCGAACATCTGAGCAGCATTCATCAACATGACAAGCACCAAGGTGGAGGCAAAGGGATGGAGTATCATACAAGGGCCCTTTCTCACAGCTGCCTGGTACCCTGTCATAAAAGACTCAGAGGGGGGAAAAAAAAACAACTGCAGACAGGATTGCAGCACCGTCCCATCGAAATGACTACAGACAGACCGACAAATGTCAGCACTAAGGCACCTGTCTTCCACTAGTGCCACTAGGGTGTTTATTTCCATGCCTGACAAGTAGCCAGCTGTCCTTTCAAACCAGGAATCTCAGCAATTTGATTTTTATCCTCCATTCTTGACAACTGTCTGATGTTCGAAGCAGTAACAGTACATATATGAATCTTCCATGCAATTAAAAAAAACAAAAGCAAAACAGGTTTTCACTGATATCAGCATTTAAAATTTACAATATGATGCTAATTTGATTGTTTTGCCCTGCCACAGGGAACTGAGAAAGACTATGGAAAAAGCTCGGGTTCAGGTATAGACAACGCATCAATGAAAAAATGAAAGCTTTAGAAACTTTCAACACCATATTAGCATCTACCCTGCAGAGCAAAAAGAGTTTATCACATGCCATTTATCTACGGGTACAGAAAAGTGGTTCCTGAAGTGAATTACCACTTATCAAATTCGCTTCTCACTGCTGCACTCAAATGCCACGGAAAGTTTTCAAAGGAAATACTATAGACCTAGTATTTCAAAACAGAACCCTGTAAGGAATTCGGGAGGTTATTCATTGCCTAATGGTGAAGTTGAAGCAAGTGGTTATCAGAGTGATAAGATCTGCAGCGCTACAGCCTGCCTAATAGCTGTATTTTCTTTGCATAAAACTCAAAACAACAGACCTCAACTCTGTTACAAACATTTACTACTGGCATACACCATTTACTTCAAAAGCTTGGCATAATTTCACCGTATGCATTTCACCCAAGTTTCAGCACAAAAAGCATCAGGGAGTTGTGCTTTAGCCTAAGGAACAACATTAAGTGCAATAATCCTCCATATGCATGCTACCATTACTGGAAGAAAATGGTGCACTCTACAGAGGTTTGCCCTTGACCGTGATTAAAAACAATCACCTTGCCACAGAGCCAAACCACACTTGATCAGTAGGGAAAAGTCAGCAATGCTGCCTTTGATTTTACTTGTAACTAAAATCAAAGATAGCAAAATTTTTGAGGATGAAGCAGAGGCAGCAACAAGGTATCACGTTTTCACCATT
This sequence comes from Anas platyrhynchos, assembly GCF_047663525.1. Taxonomy (NCBI): domain Eukaryota; kingdom Metazoa; phylum Chordata; class Aves; order Anseriformes; family Anatidae; genus Anas; species Anas platyrhynchos. Next base: position 127,256,386 of record NC_092587.1, read on the forward strand.
ACTGTTGCCATCTGATGTATAAATCAGTAGAATTTGGCAGTGTACTTTGATTTGGCAGTGTACTTTTAACCTGTTTTTAGGTGAAGGATAGCCAACTCTAAATTGATGGCATGTAAAAAAAAAATGCATAAGGACAAAATACTTTATACAGTATACAGTATATATATATATATATATATACATGAGATACAGTTATAAAAAAAAATCAACACCACTGCTGGCATAATCTGTGCTAGAATATTCTGATGATAATTACTTCCCAGTAGCACTGTAGCAATTAGAGGCTGTGAATACCGTAGGGATTATCACAACATGCTTGTCCTGTTCTTACATCCTTCCCTTCAATATCTGTTGTTTACCTCTCACAAAGCCACTTTTTACGATGCTGAGCTGAACTAAACTCATCCAACTCAAAATGATTATTCTTAGGTATATCAGGGTAATAAACAATAAAAGTTTGTGTATTAATCAGCTTTCAGCTCTACTCTGAAACAATAAAACTGATTGCTTCAAAATGCTCCTGACATAATTCAGACTTCACTGAAAAATCCTAATCTTGAAAGTCAATTGTATAAGAAAAAAATATTTAAAGCATGCTTTGCATGGAGTCACTTACCACACAATGCTAAATGCTTTTCAAGGTTATCTTTTATTGCTTACCACTTCAGTGTGTTTTCGATAACTTTTAACAGTAGTAATTTCATATCTACCTTCAGATTATTCATTAAAACATTGAATAGCCACATGGTACCTACAATCCTTCTCTATCAAGAACAGATGAAAAAATACCTCCTCTTAGTACGGAGCTGAGGAACCTTAAAACAACCATCAATCAGTCAGTTCTAAATCCACACAGCCTTAAAAACCTAGAATTATACAGAAAATTGTATTAGAATCTTGTGCAGTTCTCACTTATAAGTGAACTGTCACATACGTATGTAGCTTCCTTCAGCTCTACACGATTTGAATGAAGAAATCTGGTCCAGCTGACAAGACCTACTTCCTACAACTATATATGCTGCTTTTTGTTCTTGATTAAGCAACTTTTCCATAGCTAAGCATTGGAGTAGTGTGAACTTAAGCATCTTTTGCTGTCTAGATACAACTTCTGAACAAAGGCACAGTCCTTTAAAATTATCACAGTATTAGAGAAGTACAGTAAAATAAGAACACCAACAAGCAGAAGTTTTTGAATCAGCACAGCTCATCTTCTGGGGTTCAAGTACCAGACAATACTAGTTTCTTCTCTAGCTGAGTAGCTGAAACCTCCTAATACTCCCTCACATTGAGGATTGTAACATTAAGGGGGAAAAAAGGAAATGCAGCCATCATTAATTTGCGCTCATTTGGAGAGCGTAGATTTTTCTTTTACTCATTATTTAATTTCTCAATAATCCAAACAGGAAATACTGTCAAAACAGTAAGCCAAATTAAAAGACAAAGAGTGGTGTAGAAGATAATACCAACAAAATAATGTTGACAATAAACCCTAATGAAGACTATTATTCAGCCCATGTCCTTGGCTTAGCACATGCTGGAGAGCTACAGGAGCCTTGCAAGCCACATCCAAAGCAAGACTTTCAGTAGTGTCAACACACTGAAGATAAACACAACTTCTATGAACACTTACTTTTTAATTCTGTCACTAAAAGGAAACTTGTCAACATGAGAAGAAGGTCGGCAGTGAGAACAGAAAGAACATCAATAACATCAGCAGACACATGAGTCTGAGAAGTGATTCTAACACCTACCAGTCAAATTCAGAATTTGATGTCTATGATAAATATCAGATGCACTCCAAATTTCCTATGAGCATGAAGCTCTTTCCCTCTGTGAAAGCAACATGACCAGACCAAACTTCAGATACCTATACACAAATGCAAGTGTCAAGGGAAACAGGAGGAACAGGGAGTCAACCCTGATTTCTGCAACTGTGTACCGTTACCCTAGAACTGTTACCCCAGTGAGATCACTCCTTAGGGTTACACATCGTGTGGTGGGATAGCCTGCATGACTGGTGCCATGAACAGATGCATAGGATATTTCAGGAAGATGAGCTAAAAAAGCAAGGAGATTCTTGCAAAGGAGAGGCTTGAAGGCAAGGACGTTTGCTTTGAAATGTGGAAGAAAGTCAAAAGTTTTTGCCTGAGGGTTAGAGGACAGAACAGCAGAAGTGGTATTAGGGTGGACATCTGCTTCAAAACACTTGTTCAAGAAGGCAAAATAGGTAAAATATTTTTAAATAGAAGCCTTACAAGAAATTTCAGTTTTAATGGGGGACTTTGAGCACTCCGTATCTGCTGAAAGGGCAATACAGGATGCCTATAAGGAGATTTTGGGAAGATGCAGAAAGCAGTTTCTTGGTAACTCATCAGTGAACCAACAGAAACATTAAAGTTTCTGAGGTACATGGCCTCAGAGGCAGTGACAACGTACAGTCATCCTGACCAGAAGACCTCTGTACATCAAGGAGTTAGTGATCCATGTCACAGCTAACAAGATTTATGCAAAACAGAGACCTGAAGGCCTGTGCTGAGCTATGCTGCAGGTACAGCTTGGCCTCCAGGTCTGTGGTGTTCTGCATAAATCCCTTGGCCACAGGATAAACTCAGCCAGCTCCTCGTACAAAAGGTGCCTGCGGGCAGCTCTGACTCTGTACTTGTGATTATGACACTTGCATGCCCTTGCCTTTATCTAGAAGCACAGCAAGAAGCTCTCACACAAACAGCCATTCTGTTTGACAGCAGAAATTATTAATGGAGTTGTTTTCTTGTAAGAAAGTCCTGTGGTAGCTCAAATTATGACAATGGCATAACCCCTTCTTCAGGCAGTCTGCACAGCATGCTACAGACCGATCGGAGGCCCCTTTGACACTGCACAACTCCAGGTTCCAGTATCTAATGGGATGTAAAATTGTCTCTATTATTCTCACTTTCTTTACATGGTTAGGCTTAATAAATACCATTTTAAATGGTACTATACAGAGCACAAGTGCCTTTCTCACTGGGGTTACAAGGGAACAGCATCCCTGATGTCAAATGCCGTGATATAGGGGAATTCAAGATACTGGAAGAACTGAACAAGAAAAACAGCAGAATTACAACCCGGGACCTTCAAAAGGTTTTATCCTTATTCAAGATTCAAGACCAAAAATATTTACTCTTATTCAAGGATCTGCTTAGAGACAGCCTTAAACAGTAAAGGAGTCTAGGAGAGCTGGCTGTTCTTCAAGGGAGACTTCCTCAAAGCACAGGAAAAGCCCACTCCAACATGCAAAACACTGGGAAAATTGTCTCGAGTTGGCCAGCACTGGTGTACAGGGAATTCCTGGCGGAGCTCCAACACAAAGAAGTAGTGCACACAACACGGAAGCAGAGATGAGCTACCTGGAGGCACAAAGAAACTTTCCTGCAGCGTGCCTGGGTTGTAATTCAAAAGCCAAAGCTCAGACCAGCTGAAAATCTGTAAATGCAGATGGCAAAGTAAAGGGTTTTAATAGGTAAAGCAAAGGGAAGGCCAAGGAACCTGTGACCCTGCTGTTCAGTAATGCTAGAAGACATGGAAAGAGCTGAGGTACTCAAGTGAGATTTAGTGATTATGTCCCATAAACATATCCATTATATTTTTGAATGACTAGGCTGCAGGTTTCTTAAGAAGCTGTGTAAATATTTTTAGGATATTCTGAGACATGCAAAAAATTTGTCTGAAGACAATAACAGTATTAGTGAGGGCTCAAACAGGACAAAATTAAATATCAGGTAAAGATGAAAATGCCTTTATGTATTAAACCTACTAAAAAGGTTATTTGTCATTATTCTTTATGGCACTGAAGTAGCCAAGTGATTCTATAAACTAAGGTTTCTTTTCACTTGTTTTTAATAAGCGAATTCAGTGATGTTTACCTTAAAGAAGAAGGTATAAAAATATCTCAAATACAATAGAGAACAACCAAAACCAGATACGCTTCTAAAATGAAAGACCAGAAAAACATCTTATCAGGCAGGAGATGTTGTACATGCAAGAAGAGCTGGCATCACATTTCTAAATCATTAAACTGCACCCCCTCAGGCTCCAAAGACTCTGTAAACACACAGCACATAGCAAGGGAATGAACAAGGCTGGGAGACTCAATAAAATTCTAGCAGGCTTTTAGAAAATTCATGTTACCACATCCCTTCCTGCACACCCTCCTGCCTTGTCCCCAGAGCACATTGGTTTGGGGGAGGCAAATTCCCCTAGGCATATTTTCAGTGTTTTTCTCCTGCCTTAGAGGGATCAGTTTTAGGGATCTAGGTGTTTTGTGCTTGTTTCTTAAGATGCAGTCTACTCCTTATTTACTGGACAGTAATGAAGTCGTGCTCTGAAGACAAAATGTCCATATTTCTTGCAGAACTGCATCTGGATGAAAATTCAAGTGAACATTGATAAAACACTTACGCACGTTCTGCGGATGAGAACTAAAGCAGAAGTTAGAATCAATACTTGCAAGCTAGACATGCCATATTAATATCTCTGAATTGACCCCCAGAAGTTCAAATCCTTCTTCCTCTCCAGCCTGACCCCATGGCAAATTGTCTCACTAATGAAGAACAACGTTACGACCTTGTCTACCTGGACATCATATCCATCCACTTTTCTCAGTGGTCCAAGGATGTATTAACCCCATTTCTACAAACTCCTGCTACTTACAGCTATAGTTTTCAACGTTCTCTCCTACATACACAGTTTATTATCTCCTGGTGTATTTATACATTCCCCTTTCACAACTACATCTAAGCTAACTTTCCCCCCCCTCAGCTTCATTTCTTAGTGTGTTCATCTTTGGGTATCCTATAGCTTTCCTACAGCACCGTCCCATCATTTTATTGATTTTAAGCCAGAGCGTTGTTCTATTAGCTCCATATACTGATATCAGACTTCTCCGAATGCTTTGTGCTTAAGACCCTAATAAGGATTATTGGGGTGGGCAGGGTATTAAGGATAACCCTGCACGAAGCTGCAAGTTTACATCGTATAGTGAAAAGGGGATGGTGGTTTTATTTAAAAGACATACCTACCATTCTTAAACATGAACAAAGACTCGTTTCCTTAGCCATGATCTCTGACACTGCTGAACTGTTCAAATTGTTTTTCTTTTCAGAAAGGACAGATGATATACAGTAAATTAGCCGGGACAGAGTATTTTACTATTTTTTCATGAGAATAAAATGCATTTTGTGTTTTCAAATATATTCCTGTATATTTCTTTATGAAATGTCTTCTCATAAGAAAGCTTCTCAGAACATCGGATCTGCTTTATCCTAGCATTAGCATTATTTGTATTAGCTTCATGTCAGGAAAAAAATAGATAAATAACCGCTATGCACAAGTAGCAATAAAGAATTTGTAATAAAAATATGCTATATAATAATGTAAACACAGTCATTCTAGAGGAGCTACTCTAGCTTTCCTGATAATGTTCCCTTATCAAAGAAAAAAAGTCATATAATAATGACAAGGTATTTGTTCCTTAGTCCATTCCCTCCAACTTATATCCATTTATTAATGCCACCGAAATGTACGGGTACAAAAAGCTACATATTTATTGAAGCACTACGGTATTATGTTGCAAAAATTGATGCAATTAAGGACCAGCTCCTCATTTCATGCAAATTTTACCCTCTCACCAACACAATGGAAATGAGTTGACTTAGTCGTTGAAAATCTGCTGCTTGAATATTACCACTGTTTGTAAAGATGAATATAAATACTTCTGCATTCAAATTCTTAAACGTAATTGTTAGCTTTGTACAAAAAGAAAAGCAGTATATGCTGAGGGAACATGACCAAGGATGGCCTCATATACACAATACAGCTTAAAAAAAAAATCCAGAAAGCACAAGAACTAGATGATGTTCCAGTGTGGGTTTCTTACGTGGCGCTGAAAAGGCACTCAAAATTAACTGTGCTACCTGCAGACAGATCGTGGGGAAGAACCACTTAAAAAAGAACATTATTTTTAAGCAAAGCCGATCAGCAGTGAAACAGTAAAAATAAAACAAAACATACCCTTGCATTTGCAGGTAATTATGTTAAGGCTGCACGAAAGTGAACGCTTACGTATTTTTTAATATAACTTTCCTACTTGTATACAAAAACAGTTCTTGATCAAGGAGAACAATTACATATATCACCCTGCAATACGTTTTGTCTTCTTTTATTTTTTCATAATGCAGCAGGCATTATGTATTTGTGCTGTACCTTGCAAAATAGCTCAGGACAAGTCCCTCTCAATATTTGCAAATGTATAATAGGAAAAAGTAAAGATGAGCATCAGCCAGAGGAAGTCCAGGGGAAAGAGAGACATATCCAAGTATCCAAGTTTAATTTTCTGATATTCTTTTTCACTAAAACAGATAGCCCCTAGACTCGTCTGCTTTTAGAGACTGGGGGAAGGGCTTGACTTAAGTAAAAATCATAATTCAGTGAGCTTAAAATATTGGAAATCCTTCGTCTTAGCAAACACACTTGCTAGAAATGTTAATAACTAACAGTCTGTTTTAGAGTACCAATGTTGTTTCAATTAAGTTTGAAGTTGCAGAAAAAATGCTGCAGCAACTACCCAAAAAATGAGATCCTTCAATGAAATTCAGCATTTTTTCACTGGCTGTATGAAGAAGCACCTCCCACTGCTAACACAAAACCATTCCTCTCTGGTCATCTGGCATACTGTAAGGTATCCATATCCAAGTCAGAACAATGTTTATCACTCATTTTAATCATTTTTTTTTTATTATTATTATTATTTATTTTTATAGCCACTGTTAATATACACTAGGTAAGAATGTAACCACAAAGCTCTACCTTGGTTTTACCGAAGGTAAGAGATGATTATCTTACCATGTGGTATTCTAAAAATCTCAGAAGTTAAAAAAAAACGAAACAAAACAAGTAAAAAAACAACTACAATTACTTTCTAAAAATTGTTCTAAAAGGGTAGGTAAACCTTATTGCATAGCAAGGCCCCAGCTCTGTATTCTCAGTACAACAATGTAAGCCACTCCAAATATAACTACATTTCCTGTGCAAAAGAACTTGTTTATGTGATAAAAGCCACTGCAGGAATGTAGGTCCTCTGCAGTGTTAACGTTTTCTAGAACAAGGTACGAATACATAAAAAAAACTTTTATGTATTCTTGGGTCGTTACAAATGAATCATTCTATGATTCAGGAATGTTTTGCTTTAGGGAAGTAAAAGGTATTTTATTATGACTACACGGCAGTTCCAAAGACAGCAAACTAGGTCCTTACTGATGAGCAGAAGGTACAGATATATCCAACTTATACAACACTTCTGATAGCATTGATAATTTGCCAGAATTCCCTTTTGTCTGAAAAAGGTTCCACCCTACCCCCTCCTTTAAAACAACAAACAAACAAACAAACAAACCCCACTTCATTTTCTTCCAGATTAAATTCAACAAGCATAGAAGTAGACTGCTTTCTTACTTCATTTTAATTGTCCAGCAACAGCTGTGGAAATGACTTGTAGATCCCCCTCCTCCCCAAGAGGAGTGTGTGCTCATATAGCAGTATTGGAAAATTAATTCAATATTCAAATTGAGACAGAGTAAACTGCACTCCAATTTTATTTTTAAGAAAACTTTCTTAGTTGAGATGAGTGAAACATTACTGATACTTCAAAGATTTCAGGCAAATATTAAATGCTAAAAAAAAAAAAAAAATGGGTTTTGGTACTCTATATAGCTGTTTCCTCCGACAGTACTGCAATTAAAAATCTGAATAACTGACTGCAAAAGTCCTGCCCAATTGCAACACATCTAATGCATAGCAACACCTCAGTTCTCATGAGAAGTCATTGTTTCACCCAAACACCAACATTTATCTCTGACTTAAAGCAATTTACTTACCTTGTGTCTGCATTTAAGTACAACGCCATAGGCTCCTGAAACAAAGAAAATAGGAGCAAATCAGAAAATCATCTCAAATCAGAAATAATCAGGAAAATACAGATCTTCAGCCATCTCCAGGCTGCAGAAATAATACTGTTCCCAGTACCATCCTAAACTTGCACCTTACCAAATTTTTGTGCACTGAAAATTAAAAAGGCTTCAAAGTAAATGGGTTTTAAAACACTAAAATTATTTTTAAATATACTAATAAGTTGGATAATTTACATCTATCCTGTATCATTTAAGAGATTAATACAATAAACTTAAACAAAACTGTCCCATTTCTCCTCCCCCCCTTTTTTTTTTTTTTTGTCTTCCAAACATTTCCTTCAATCTGAGATGGAAATTAGGAGCTCTACAGAATAAACGAATATTTCTTAACATTTGCATAAAAGCAGTATTTTGCAAATGAAAAATTCTTATCATCAAAAGGACTAAATCATATCTCAATAAAAAACATATTAGAATTTTTATAAAGATACTACTTACCTTCACCTACAACCCCAAGGATCTCAAATTTATTCATCACATTACCAATGTTAGGAATCTTCATCAAGACAAATTCTTCTTACAGTAAGAGCCACAAAACATGGCACAATGGGGAGCGTCCAAATGTCTTGCAAAAGGCAATTGTGAAAAGACTCTTGGGAAAAAAAATCCACCTTGATCAACTGGACTTCTTACACGCTTTCCTAATTTCTAGACAGTCAGTATCTTCCTGGAGGGGGAAAAAAGAGGAAATAGTATACTAAGTAACTTGTTTTATTTCAGTAAATATAGTAGTGATTTATATATATCAAAACACTATTGTCCAACATTAATGGTAGCAGACAATTTACTTCCACTTTTCACAGTCAATAGAACTTACACATTCAATCCATGATACACATTGCTATCTGAGAACAGCTAGCTTTGTAATCTGTACTGTGTAAAAGTACTTTGTAAAAGTACTGTGGCTATTAAAATAATAACTTGTAGAAAAAAAAAATTATGTAAGACAGAAGCAAGCCAAGATGTTGATAGGAACTACCTCAGTGAACAAAAAATACTCCTTTAATTACCTATGTTCTCACTTCATTTTACATTGACAGACAGTTACAAAAACAAGTTGGTTTTAACCACTTTATTATTTGTCCTCTGTAATAGCAAAAACAATAAGGCACAAAGGACACTAAACAACAGGAAGCATCCTGCTATTATTTCCTATGATTGCTTAAAAAATTCAAGGAAACTGTTTGTTAGACTGACTAGCAATCAGTTCTAGAAAATTATTTCCTCTATCAATTCATTTAATGGAGGTGTAGTAAGAAGTAAATTTTTTTCACAGATTTCCCACCCTCCCCTAGTGTTTTTCAAACATGGAAGGAGCCATAGGTTAGATCAAGCAACTATATACAGGGAAATCAACAAAGTATTTTCTGTCTCTTCGTTTTAGAGTCCATTCGTACCTCCTGTAGAAGTTTAACAAATAGAAGTTTAACAAATGAAACATCTAGGTTTGTTTTTGCCAATTCAAACTGCTTTTTTGCCCCTAATCTTAAGGCAAATATCCCATGGCCTAAAATAGGGAAAAAAAACTAATAGTTACACTGTGAAATGACAATAGGAGATTTTTACACTTCAGTGATCTGAGAACAGGAGTACTCATAAGGAACAAGATGGCAGGATAGAGGTGAATTTACCTAATTAACTTATGTGTAATGAACAAGCACGGGCTAATGACATTGGGTTTGGCTTAGACGAAGAGGAAGTCTCATTGTTATTTTACGGTAAGCTGTGGGTGCTGGCCAAAAGCCTTGTGTTGACCCAGTCAAGTATAATAAAAAAGGACAACGCAATAGTGGAAAGAAATCAATGATGCTAGCCCGAACAAGACAAAGGGAGTTATTTTTTTGTTGCTGTTAGTATTTCAAAAGCAACTCCAGAGCTAACCAAGCCAGTATTTTGGAAACAAACTTGGGAAATAAAGCAGCGACATCTCAATCAAAAGGGATGGCTGGTTGGTTGTAAGAGTTACCCAGTCCCTAATGGATTATTTCAGTGATTGATTTACTGTTTTAATCAATCATTTTTTTTTCTAAGCTTGCCTGGTTTATAAAATACCCTCTTCTTTTTCAATGCAGGTTCCTCTCCCCACATTCATCATTTCTGAAATTCTCAGAAATTACTTTAAACTACATAAGCCTCTAGTGATCCACACTTATATAAATAAAGATTCCTGCAAGTGTCTTCAGTAGGGATCTTTTTGGTATTTTTACTGGGAATAAAGGCTAGATCTGCAATCGGCTACCCTTTCACCCTGCAACACAGTGCTGTGTGCCTCCCTCTCCTGCCACCACATCTTCTTCCCTTTTCTTTCAGGGGGAATTTAGGGCGGCAGGAAGGCGGCTGGCTCCTTACACCGCATGTTATCTAGGGCAGCATGCCTACCCTTCCTGAAAGGCAGGAGTCTGACAGGTACGTCTCAATGTCCACCCACCAGCAGTGATGCAGTCTTACTGTCCCAAGGAAGCACACAAACCAGTTTCTCGGATTCTACCCGAGCAGCACCGTGACAGACCGCTGATATAACTGCTCGTACTGGGGAACTCCCAGAAGAAAAGGCCACGTGAGCGGCCTGCCTCTTCTGCACTACTCCCAGTCTCACCACCATGTATTCCCCTGCTGAAAGCACTTTGTGGAAAGCTCATCCTGAAGTGAGCAGGACTGCTAATGAAGTGAAATGGCACACGCAGCAGAAAGGATCCACAGGCCGGTACTTTGTGCCCCGACTTGGTGACACAGCTCAAGCCAGGCACTAGCTCAAACTCGTCTCTCCCCCGACAGTGGTAAATCCAGGCTGGCTGGGCCCACCTTATTCCTTCCTACTCCACTGCTCAAGTGTTGTTTAGTGTAACTGAGAGGCATGGAAAGCAGGCCTTATTTGTGTATTGCACACACGAAGCTCAGCTTTGTCCTATAACCAGGCCAGAGAAGAGCTGCCCGTAATGCTCCCCTCATTTTCTCTCAGAGGAACAACCCCAGCTACCTCATGACAGGAGACACACACTTGGTTAAGATCTTTGCCACTGAAAGCTCCTGAAAGACTGAAAATAATCACTATGAATATTTCAGCCTCTGCCTGCTGCTAAAAATACTTGCTCCATGACAGCACCCATTGAACTTCCTGGGATCATTCTGCTTTCTGAAAGGTGCTGGCCTTGTTAAGACTTTAAAAATAAATAAATTAAAAAAAAAATCACTATTCTTGCAGGAAATCTGGTAATACAAAAACCCAAACTCCATGAACCTTGCCAGCAGTCTTCTTATTACAGTTACTCTCTCAAAAATAAAAAATAGAAATTAAGTTTTAACCAAAACAGTAATTTCAAGTTTTTTTCCATAGCAGGAGTCACTTCATTCTGCGGCTTAGTGAAAACAGACTGGATTCTTTCAAGCAGCTGAACACTGGAAATAGCAAGGAAAACCTTATTAATAGCAACCACAGCTTCATTCTTCGCACGGAGCAGCGCACAGGTCTGTTTTAGGAAGTCTCCTGCTGGCTCCATCACAAGCCTCGCAGCACAAGATGTGAGGCTGTTCCTCCTCTCTCCAGCACCAGAGAAGCAGAGCTCATCTCCTTGCACACCTTCCTGAGGTGACTCCTGACCTAAACCAGAAGGTCTCTGAGATGGTCTCAGTGCTATCACAGTGCTATCACAGTGCTCTACAACACCTACAGCCAAGTCAGCAAACCGAAACGCCGTGAAATAAAGAAGCACCAGCTGGTTTTACATAACGCAGATTTAAATTAAAGCAACTAAAAAAAAAAAAAAAACTAGCTCTTCCCCAATAGATTTTGAACAAGCTTTTAAACAAGCTTCTTGCTGGTAAGCAAACACCTTTCTTGCTTTCCTAAAACAAAAAAAAAGTAAACAATATTTTTAATCTGTTTACGGAACATTTTCCTCTGTTCACTAGCAAAACAGGGGGGTGAAACCCTTGTAAAACAACTTACAGCATGTAAGTATCCGTCTCTGATGGTCACGCATTCATGCAGACCCTGGCATGCTTTGTGTCAGACAGCGTGTACACACAAAAGGAAGCTTTACCTGGCTCTATTAGTCATGATGTATCACTACTAACACCAGCTCTTCCTTCCCCTCCCCATTAGAGGTGCAGTTTTATTTCTCAGGATTTTTCTGAATGTATTGATCCACAAGAATGTGCCAGGAGTACTATATGACATCTGTTACAGATTACCAAGAATAAATTCAGCATTTGAACAGTTTTAAGTAGGAAGCTGGTAGTAATATTCTGATTTCAAGAATGGAGAGAGTAAGCAATACGGCCATACTATTAGTGCAGTGTTGCTGGTCTAACTCCTCCCTTTGGAAGAAAAAGGCTACCACTTGTTTCTCCATTTCATGAAGATACAATAGACCTTCTAATAGGACAAGGTACAGGAGGAAGAGCCATTTCATAACATGGAAAAAAATACACAATGTGAAAGTTTAAAAATAAAAAAATAAAAAGCTGAAGAAAAGATTAAAAGCAACAAGATCCCATAACTAAACAAGTTTGCCATTTTTAATGCTCTAAGCTTCAATCTAGCCTCCTCTGCTTGTAAAAAATTTAAGCACAGCTAGCAAAAATAAATACAAAATTAAGACAACAGTCAAGCTGAACAAATTATGTAAAAGCAAAATACAGGTTGCTTACACCACCTCAGAGGTTTTTAAAGTTCAGCTCCAGCAAGCTTTTATTAACATTGCTAACATCATCATTAGAACTTGACTTCACTGTTGTTGGTGGTGGTGTTTTTAAATAGCTGTTGATACAGAGAAAACTGCCAACTCATCTGGATGTGTTACAAATCAAGGGATGTCATCTTCATATCACTGGCCGAAAAAGCAAACACTTCACCTCCATGGCAGGAGACTGGTGAAAAAAAATCAAAAAATAAAAAGAACCTGAACACAGCTATCATCCCAAAGCAAGCACTATGCTAGGAAAAGTGTTGAACCAGCTCCAAACTATTTGACATACCTCTTTGGATAAATCCCTAAAAGAAAAATTAGGTTGGAGACCAGGACATCAAATATGATTGTTTTATTGTGTTCTGAGTGCTCTTTCTTGTACAGATTCAAAACCAAATTCAGCTTATCTGAATGTAAGAACTGAACTCACTTGTGAGAGTTAGAACGCAGGATTTATGAGCTGCTCTAACAGCTGTTGCCAACTCAAGAAGAGTGGGAGCTGAGCAGGATGCTTCTAAGACCACAGTGACAAATAAGCAGATTATAAGAGTATCGAGCACAAAAGCAGCTCCCATGAGTCATAACAGAAGGACAGGAAAGACAATTTTGCTTCCATTTTAGTCTTCTTCCCTTCTCACAAGAGCCTCAACAAATATGCCTATTGTGGGTGTGACAGCTTCTTACGCACTTTATGCTTGTCCTTACGCATGCCGGGCATTCTTCACCATACCTGCAGCAGCTCTGAATAAAACAGCCGGTGTTCAGGAGATACCACTCACCAGCAAGCCCGTAAATCCAAAGCCTCTGCAGTTTCATCTGGCCCAAGGAGCCTGACACTTACTCATTCACTTCATATGGAAGCATCCAACAGTTAGGCAAAGGGGGACAATAAAATTATTTGTTTATTTATTAAGATAAAAGGTCTCATGTCATAAGGAAATATGATGCAATATGTTCCTGTGGAAGAATTTTATTTTATTTTTTAAGTCTAGCACAGTGTTTGTACTGTTCTCATTAGAAGTTGGTTGTTTCATTTCAGTCTTTCCTTCTCTCCTCTCAGAGCACCAGTCTCCAGTAATATCCTACACTCATTTGTCATGTTGCTTACCATTCAACTCCATATTATCTTTGACGATCTGCCACGGACTTTAAATCCCCAGGCTATAAAGTAATATTACTGGCACAGCTTTTTCATCTGTAATAATTACCAAAAAAACTACTCTTTTCAAAGAGTTACATATTAGGACTCACTTTGTGACTCTATTCCCACATTTGTGTTTGAAGTTCATGCTTAGAAGAAAGAGCGTTGAGCATAAAAATCTTCCTCCGTTACCACAAAACAAAATAAAAAGTTGAACACATTCAGATACAATCTTGAGCAAAGGGAGCTCCTGCCCAAGAAAAGTACAATGCAGCGTCTGTAAGGGAAGATGTTAGAAGCACTGTGCAGCTCGACGGAAGAAATGACCATGACTGAGTTCAGCATCACATTCTGGGGAAGAAATGGGCCTCTTGAGCTCCTCCAGCCTGCTCCCCCGTCCCCCTGCTCTCTGGCAGCTGCTGTTAAAACACACACTGCTGGGCTCCGCTCTCCAGTGGCAGCAGTCACTCATTCATCAGACAAAAACAACGCACGTGGAAGAGCAGGCCACCCAAAATAAGCCCCCTGCTGCATTCCTCACTGGACGTGCCACCAAAACTTTCTGATATTACACAGAAAGCATGCTGGTGATTTAAAGAGACTTTCTCCTAACAAAACAAGACTCAAATCCTTTTAATCTTACCAGCTTCCCCCTTCTGGCAGCCCAGTTTTGTATTCATTGTTCTAAAAATAACTCCCATTCCCATTCCGAAAATCAGATGTTCCTCTCTGTGCTGGTTTTGGCTGGGACGGAGTTTTCTCAGAAGAGAACAGAAAAATAAAGGTGAATGTAAAGTACTTATAAATACCAAATGAACGCTGAAACTGAATTCTGTGGGTATTCTAATGCAGATCAAAATAACCACAATGACTGCACTTCCTTGTAATTTTCAAACATGTCATTAAATACAGATTACTGGTTCACTATCTGAAGTAAAGAGAAAAACCCTAAAAGATCACTTTTTCCTTTTAAATGATATGCCAATAAATATAGAAGGGAAAAAAAAAAAAGAGAGAGGAAGCCCTCAAAAGTTTAATATTTAATTAATAAGAAAGTACTATGCAGGCTTAAGAACGGGATTATGCTCTAATTACTGTAAAATCATTTATTATTTCTTCTTAATGTGTTTTCCATGCAAGTCAGAGGCATTTCATTTAAATAATACTGAGCCATATTTTACAAAAATTAACCTTGTAAAGAATGGCATCGCAAGTTTTCCATAAAAGAACACAAAGAAGCCATACAATACCCGAGTGTCCTACCACCTACACACAGGTCATTTCGTGACTAAAGTCACATTAGTATGGAAGCACACGAGCACGAACCCTTTAAAGAAACAACCCAAAGGCTTTTCACTATAGCCTCCATTTCAGAGAAGTCCTTAGGCGCGATTAAGCCGCGCAGTGGGCAAACTGTAAAGCGCCTGCTGGTTGGTTTGGGTTGTTTGCTTTTTCAACCTCAAAACAAGTTGTTTCAGAAAGGAAAAAGCACAACAAACCAAAGCCCACAGAAACATCCCTATATGAAATCCCACTGAATTTGCAGATGCTGCCTTTCAAACACACTGAATTAGTAGCTACTTACAAGAGATTTGCTCTGACTTTGCAGATTTCAGAGGTATCAGTACAATTAATACTGAAAAGATTTGAACGTGGTTAACAGTAGAGAATTTTTATTATGACATCTATTATCAGAGTCACTGAACACAGACCACACTTCTAAAAGAAAAGTGACTTTTTGTGCCACTCAAGTTGAAAAAATAAAAGCCTATTTAACACACACAGATGAGGAAATCAATTAAGTGAAAGCCAAGCCAAGAGACTGCTTTCCCAAGTGCTTCACGCTGCATTAAGACTTTACTGTGATTGTAATTAGTCCAACAACAATAAATAAATAAATAAAATAAAAATAAAAGTGAGCCATCCTCATGCCTTAAATTGAGATGGTGCAAATCAGCTCCAGGCTGGAGGACACACACTTGGACGAGCAGGTTATAGTGCGTGGGGCAGCTCTCCTAGGTGGAAACGGGAAGAACTACACTCAGTAAAGACGAAAGGGAACTGAGGAGCCAGTAACATAATTATAAAGGTCGACTGTCTGCTCTCCTGCACAATTTACCCAGGTGGATCACAGCAAGGCTGAACACAGACCCAGCAAGTGAGCTTGGAGATGTCTGCTCCTTTAACCAGAATGTTTGAGAAAACAACTAAAATTTACAGACTACTACACCCCATATATCCCTCCTGGGTACTTAAGCTACAGGGAGAAATTATTTGCCATTTCTAAACTTGGTGCCTCTAATTCCACACTAGCACAGACGAGATTCTGTTTTATTTCTCAAACTTAAAGGATTCCAAAACCCCTATTATGAAAATCTGATTACAAATCTTTGCATTAAAACGTTTGCCTTTCCTCTCCTGTTTCTTTCAACTCTTGGGTGAATTCTTAGATCTTGTCTTTAATTAGATGTTAAGCTCTGATAAGGAAACCTTTTTTTTGCTACATTGAAGGCCTCCGGGTGTTGTATAAACTAAGTTATAAGCATGCCATCTTTGAAACCCTACCACTGTGCTGCTTCTTTGGATGAACAGAGCTGCTGTGGGAAAATGCAAGTCTTGAGGTGAATGAAATCTCACCAGATGACTCAGGAAAAAACTTCAAACACACTAGGAGGCAATTGGGTTCATCTCTGGAAACAGGATGTGGTAATTTTTTATTTTCTTATTTTTTTTTTTCTTAATAAACAATGTTGTTTTGATGCCAGCCTCCACAATGCCTTAAAAAATAAAATCATAAATAAAAATTAAAAACATGAGCCATCAAACAAACTTTCTTAACACAAACGTAGCTTGTACTTGCTCTCTACCCCCACCCACCATCATCTGTATACTGGAAAAATATATATATCTTGCTTAACAAGTATTTTTGTCAGAAATTTAGTATTTAAAATAAAAGTCCAATGTAAGAATGCCAAAACCATAGCTACTATTCTGGCAAAAACATCTCTAAACTAAGTGCAGGAATCTTCTACTGAAAGTCATAAGCTACCTGACAATAAATAAATAAATAAATAAATAGTATTTACAAGTTAGTGACTATAATCTAAAGTGAAGAATCATTCAGGTTAGAAGATTAAGCATCAATGGAAAAAATATTTACAGGCAGTCAGGAAGCGGCAGGTGCCCGGCCTTTCTCCCAAGCAGACTGTTTCACAGGCACGAACTGAACTTCTCCCTGCCATGCTGATGGCTTCTTGCATTGGAGATTTCCACGATAGCAAAAGCACGTCTGGATATGCAAGTGACCCAAAAGAGGACCTGAAAAACAGGTCTTGAGAAAAGGGAGCTTCATCTAAACAGTAAACAATGTTGGCAGGCCTACCAAACGAAAGGAAAAAAAAAAAAAAAAAGCTTGTAATGCTGATCTGCATCCTTGATGCACTTCTCTTTGAGCCTTCTACATTTAATTATGGGGGAGGGAAAAAAAAGAGGGAATCTAGTGTCTGTGGCAAAGGGCAAGAAGGGTGGGTGAGGGAGGAAGGGAAGGGAAACTACTCCAGGGAGCCACAGAAGAAGGCAAGGAATGGCTGGCATATGGGGAAGTTCTTGAATGAAAGAAAAAGAGGAAAACTAAAATCTCAGGAGAAGATGCTTCAGGCATGAGCAACGAGTTCATCATGAGATGAGATTTACATGATTAGCTTACAAGAAAATGCAGACTTGCAGCGTCCAAAGTCATTATTTGCATAACTGACTTTCATGTTTCTAGCGTACCTAGTTCTTGTACAAATAGCCTTACGGCATTAAGGGAGACGCAGAAGTCATTTGGGGGATTTGGACACAAAAGCCTACTCCCAGCAAATTGCTCTTATTTATTTCCTGTAAAAGGAAAGGCAAGTCAAAGAAACCTAAGTAAATCACAGCTGGAGATAGCACAGGGCAAATCACACCTTTCAGAGGATTAGGAAGAGCTTCCCAGGCTCAGTCCGACATAACACAGCAAGACACAGCAGCTGTCTCTTTCCTAAAGGTAGCAGCAGGCTCTACAAAGCCACATGCACATAATGACTATAACACAGGCCTGAGCGTTGGTCATCAGGAAGCTAAAACTGACTGGTAGCGTTATCAACGTATCTCATTCCAGGCAGTAATCACAGAGCATCACAGCGCTGACCTGATGCACAGAGCCAAAGAAACCACTGCCCACCACGGTGGAAGACAATGGGCAAGGTGACAGTGGAAGGGAATCATGTGGCATGTTTAAAACTAACATTGCTCTTCCAACATGAGACAGGCACAGGGAGAATCTCCTGTTTCCTGTGTTACCCACGGTAGAACGGGGGCTGTGATGTTTACTCAGCCCAAAGTCAGAAAGGAACAACTGTGATGTTGTTTGGATTGTACCACTTTGTGGCTAAGACCACATACTGACCCAATTTGAATGCAAGTTTAACATCTATGCTTCCTGCAGTGCTGGAGGCTCATTTCCTATTCCCATCTACTTGCATCTCTAAACAAACAAACCAACCCCACCAAACAGCAACTTCGAGAGCTGAACACCTACGGTTAGACAGATATTTGTGTCATGTCTAGGAGACAGCCCCATACACACGAATGAGCTAAAAGATGATCGAGCAGTGCAAGAGCCTCCATCCGTGAGCTAGAATTTCAAACACGGATGTCGAACACATTTCATGCTCTATTCGCCTCCATTTTTTCAAAACACTTCATAGTTTATAACAACTCCACTTCTCTGCTCATGTGCTCAGACTCTTTACAAAGGCAAAATACACTCAAGAATTTGCACAAGTGGTTTGCAACATATTGTAGCTGAAGTATTTTTTCCACTGCAAGGTATTTACTAGACTACAGTAATTCTCTTAGCACTTTTAAAGCCTCAAACACACCTTCTGTTGAACGCTATGAGTCAGTTTTAATGACAGTGTTATGTTCTATTGCTCTGCAGCTTATGCAAGAGAATGAATTTGCATTAAGTACCCAACTTTAGAAGCCACCCTCTCTTCTCCATTGTTAGCACTGAATAATAGTAAAAAATAGGCTATATTCCCTGCATGCTTTCTTATTGTTTTACAAGAATAAATTTAACGAGCTGCCTGTAATGTAGATTATACATAAAATTCGTTATTGCTCACCTTATGGATACATATTATTCTTTCTTTTTTTCCCCCCCTCCAGAAAGACAGTATGCAGTAATATATAAAGAGTAAAGACATTTTTCATACTTCAGAAAATTTCCAAATTTTTATTCAGGTGTTACCCGATCAGTGTCACTCACTCACCCTGTTCACAGGAAAATTCACAAATACCTTAAAATGACTCCATCTGGAAGCACACTAGCAGTGATACACAAAGAGGAGGATGAAATAGTCCAACATACTGATTCATGTCAAGGAAAAAAAAAAGAGGGAATAAATAAATAAATAGCTTACAGTTTCACTTTTGAAGACTGTCGCTGCTCTCCTTGTGGGGAGTGTGCAATGTATTCAACATATTCAAGAAATTCAGCAAGAAAACATAATGTAACATCTCTTGCCATCATTAATCTTTCAGTCCAAACAATGGCCCATTCTAAATACGTTACTGCTTCATTGCCTTTAGCCCCTCACTTAAAGCCCCCAAGCTCCCACCCCTCTACAAGAATACCTTATATTTATGTCGGGGCACTTTCTTGATTGAAAGCACGATTACGCTTAGTTCAGCTTGAGAAAACAACGCTTTGGCCTGTTTGTTCCTAGAAATCCGACTGTCAGATTTCATAACTGGTTTGCATGCAAATCAATGCCAAAATCCCTCACACATATGCCCGTAAGTAGCTGCACAGAGATACGAAGTTAAATCATTTTTTGCCCTTTTTTTTTTTTAAATCTGTACATATACACACACAGTGTTCATTAAAACTTCAGAACTGTAGAACTTCAGCTAAATGATCACCTTTATTTTCTTCATTGAAAATTGACATGAATAAATTGGATTACTTGACCTTCTAGATACGAATATCTAGGCCTCCTCAAATCAAAACTTCTTGTTCCCTTTTTAGCCCTTTCAAGCAGATTCCAATTTGTCCGAGGAAGGAAGACATCATTATTTCTTATTTTCAATGAAAGTTCACAAGTTGAACTTACACTGAAATGAAGCTGAGTGAAGAAAGGGTCTGATGGACATCTTCCTCCACGGTTGGAACATCTGCTAAAAAAGGCTAAATCATTAGAGTAATATGTGATACTTTTTCAGCATGGGAAAAAAAAAAATAAAACAACTCTGAAACAAAACCCAACAGACTGAGGATTAGAGGAGTGGTGTAGACAACTGCTCCTGAGAAGTGCATATACAAAACATTTGTAAATAAAGCAACAACAATACAGCAACACTTTGGACTGAAGGAACCGAGCATTTAGCAACCTTGCATTTGGCCAACAAAGCACCAAAGGGCCTCTTCTACCCTCACACTGATGAAGTGTGCAGTACACTACTATCTACTGTAAGTTGAGTAGCAGGCAAAAAATCTGTACAGCATATTGAAGAACAACATTCATTTTAATGAAGACAACCATAAAGAAAAGTCAAGTGTCTCCAGCACTAGAAGAGGCAATTTCTCAAAATATGAAGTCTGCCATTAATGCCCTGAGATGTCAAAGCAGGTTACCCTACCATTTTAATTTATTTGCAATTAAAAACTGACTTTTCAGATGCAAAATCGAATACCACTCTCATCTTGTCTGGGGGCGTGAGGAGGAGGTATCATCCCTTTTCCTTTACTCGTGTAAAAGCAAGCCTTCTCCTGTCTTCTTCTTTCCTTAGAACTTGTTACAGTATTTGAATCTGTTCCAACCCCAACATCTCCAGCCCCTTCAGAAACACATTGTAGCTCTGGAAGTTAAACTGGGAGAGGGGGAGAACACAGAAAACCATCAGCATGCTTCCCAACTATTAGAGACTTGTTTGTTCGCCAAACGAGAGCATAAATAAAATAACTTTGTACCCTTAGCTCCAATGGTGGTACAATGCAGTGATCTTACTTCTAACCCAGCCTATAAACGAGCAGCAGCTAAGTACCAGTAGAAATAGAGCATGAAACATGGCTCATTTCAGGCACTCTGAAAGACTCCCTTAGCATACATTAACACATGCATCACACAAGAAAAAGGTTAGCGAATCTATCAAACCCAAGATTGATAGATATTCATACTGCAAACAGAAGCAACTATTGCAAGTCTACAGCAAGAAGTGCTGATGGACTTCTCCTCAACAAGGGGATGTTACTTCATGTCCAGTATATAGTTTTATTAGTAATAGGAAATGTTAAATGTCATTATAGGAAGACAAATATTTATACTTAGGAAGACAAATATTTATACCTCAAAACCTGAAGCAGTACGACCTTGCAATTTTTAATTTCAGGCGCATCAGTGGAAGATTTCTCCTATTTGCTCATCCCTTTTTAAATGCATGATGCCATCAAATACAGCTGGCATCCCTACCTCCTGCAGAAGACATGGGAAATCCCTTCTCCAGACACACTACACACAGGCAAGCTCTCCTCAAACTGTTTGTAAATTGTTGTTTACTTCCTCAAACATACTGAGATGAATGTTTAGTAAAACAATTTTTTAACAGGAGAGAAATAGTATTTAATTCTGTCTCAAGCATCCAATTAGAGCAGCAAACTATTCAACTTCCAAAGTTCAAGAATTTGAGACAAAAATTATACGCATAACACAACACTTATTTTAGTAATAGAACTGTCAAGTGCCCATTAGGCAAATGTAATTCATACAAAAACCCAGAGCTAATTTAATTGGCATCCTTTTGGTAGTCCTTCACCCAATTTAAATTTATCCAGCTTAGCTTATGTAAACTGTTTGAACACAGAGCATATCAGCTGGAATTTGGAAAGGAAAACAGGCTTTTAATAGATGAAGCCTGATCATTTCTAAACCTAATTAGTTAAAAATAAGGCATGTGACGGTAGATTCACGCAAACCTAAAACAAAGATTTCCCCTCCTCAAGTTCTGATATGATATTTAAAGTTCTGAAGAATACTTTTCAGAAACCCTGCTGCTCCCAAGAGACCGATCTGCCTAGCAACGATGCTATTTCTCACGGTAAGGACACCTTGGGGAAGCTCACCATGCAACGCTGTGGCCTCACGCTACTCATCATGGGCTGAAGGCGAGGGCAAGGCCCCAGCGGCCCAGGTCACCCTCAGAGTGAAGGACAGAGGAGCGCGAGGTTCCAGTCCTCTCCACCACCTTTCTCCCTGTACACTGTCTTGGCCCTGGGACCCTACCAAAGATCTGACCCCTTATCAAAAAGATCTGCTGCAGTGTGGGAAACCTCCTTCAGAAACCTTGCTCAAGGGAGCTATACAATCATAGAAACACTAGGTTGGAAAGGACCTACAAGATCACCTAGTCCAACCATCCTCCTATCACCAATATTACCCACTAAGCTACTAAATCATATCTCATAGCACCTTCTTCAGGCACTTACTGAACACCGTGAGGGATGGTGACTTCACCAGCTCCCTGGGCAGGCTGTCCCAGTACCTGACCACTCTGAAAGAAAATAAAGAAAATGTTTTTCCTGATATCCAACCTAAATCTCCTCAGGTGCAACTTTTGGCCATTTCCTTGAGTCCTATCATTAGTTATCTGAGAGAAGAGGCCAACCCCTTCCTCATCACAACCTCCCTTCAGGTAGCTGCAGAGAGCAATGAGGTCCCCCCTGAGTCTCCTCTTCTCCAGACCAAACAACCCCAGCTCCCTCAGCGGCTCCTCATAAGACTTGTGCTCCAGACCCCTCACCAGTTTAAACCTTAACATCTCCCCAAACAAGTCCTTTAAGATGTGAGACAGAAACACAGGTTATGGGTGGCGTGAGGTGGGGAGCCAATTTGTTTACTTTTTGGTTTCATTTTTGTTTCTTTTCCTTTAAAGCCAGGCAGTACTGAGGCACTGCTGTGTAAAGGCAGTCTTTAGTCAGTTCCTTCAGCATTACTGTAGGTAGCCCTTTTGAGATCAGGGGCACAAGCACGGCACCTCCGCCCCACTGAGGTGCTCCACAGGTAGCGTGGGGAGTACCTGTGTCCATCCTCACCATGTGAGGCAGCAGGCAGATCACGGCAGTAGCTTTATACAGCATCTCTGAAGGGGCTATAATCTTATAATATATAATCTTAGAGCCCCTTCAGAGATGCTGTATAATCTAACCACATCTCTAGGGCACAATCAGTAACAATTGTCATTGCAGTAATATGGCAATGCACATCTTCCCCACGGCAAACAAGGAGCATCTTTCTGGTTCTGTGCTCACGTAGATACAAGAAAGAGACTGCCCCAGAGAACCATCAGTTCACAAGGAGCATTTTCATGAGGAGTAAAACAAGCATCTGTGCTCACACACATAACCACAATGCTCAGCTGCAATGGCTAGCCAGGCCTGAAAAATGGTAGAGAACTCAAATGAGACTTTTTACATCTGGAAGGAAGGAACCAACGTTTGCCAAAGGCCAGACTTCTTTTGATGAGTAATGTGGAGCAGAATACTACCCAACACTCATAGGTCATTTGGCCTAAGTGTGTAAGCCTGCTATACCCAAATGTGCTACCTTAATTGAAAACTATCATCTTTATACGTGTACCATCTAATCTAATTCATGGTAGAAGCATTCACCAATTTCCTAACCACCTATAGCTGAAGCTGCAAGTATCAGCTTTCATGTAGTAAACTCCTGACACCACATGAATTGTCAAGCAGCAGAACTAAAAAATCTAAGCAGCTCTAAATACATAAACCATGCATCTAGGAACACATCACTTGTCTTTTATATATGCATATGCATGCACACATATACACAAACATTCATAAAAATATATCTAGATTATATAGTGTACATAGTTACATGGAAAATAACAAAAGCAAAAATGTAAGAAGAATTTGTCTTCAAGAACATGCATGACATACCAATTACCACAATCAGCTGGGACACTGATGGATGGACACACACACAAAACTGTCTTCCAGAAATGAACAGCAGAGCTATGAAGACCAAAGTGCACCAGACTAGGACTGCAGAATAACTCAGGTTTGAAGGGACTGGAGTAGGTATCTGGTCCACTCTCACTCAAAGCACAAAGACATTTCACCAGGTTGCTCAAGGCTTTGTTCATGATCCTTGTTAGGATTGCAGAGTGTTTCTAGTAAGACAAGATAAAGCAACGCTACCACAAAGTGCTCTGACTAGAATCTGACACAAAAGAAGAATCCCATAAAGATGTAGTTCATTTGATGCTAATGACAACAGAAAAAAAAAAAAAAACACACAAAGCACGTCAACAAATTTAACGGTGCAAGGATAAGCAGATAATTATTCAAGTCTCAAGGGAGACTCTGTATTGAACACTCTTGTACTCACGTATTTACATTTAGCAAAAACGTCATTCAACATCCAAAGTTTGTTTATTTATTTATTTAATTTTTAATTGTTGGAACTATCTCCCAATATAACACCGACCTATCATAAAATGCCTCTGCCAAGTAAATCAAAGTCTGACAAACTACTGTTAAGTTTCACTCCATCTCCTCCTTTTAAAATCTTCTCTAAGGGTACCCAATTACTCTTGAAAAGTCCCCACAGGAAAATAAAGGTTTCCTTCTCTGCAGGGAGCTAAATGGAATCCCATCTATTTCCTTCGGTGTCATGTTGGCTTATTACCTTCCTCTTTGCACTCGGCTAAGGCTTCATTGATAGAGTGGGAAACCTTCCAAGTCTGCAAGCCAGAATGCAGAAAGCAAAGGCACTTGTCAATCCCCCCACCGAATCACCATCTTGAAAAGCCCTCTGCTTACTTGGTCTCTCCTGTTTAAACGAGTTCCATCCATAAACACATTGCAGAAGGAGACACTAGAGCCCAGAGAGGCTGAACAATCAAACAGGGCCAAATGAGACTTGTAGAATACCCCACATTGCTACCACACAAGTCTCAGCTCAGTCTGTCAGAGTAAGACACAACAGACATGGACTGCTGGAAATTCTGCAGTCAAGATTTCATAAAGCCTTTAGAGCTCAAGAAATATAACCTATTGGTATTTTCACATTGTTCACACCAGAAAAATGTAAACCAATTAAGGTAAAAATATTTTTGTCTACTTAAAAGAATAACTAAGAGTTGTGCTGTGAAATAACTTCATCCATAGGTCAAACAGTGACTATAAAGAGTGAATAGAGTCAGCCAAATCCAGTTGGTACCCTAAGCAAAAGGCACTGACAAAGATTCTTTTAAGAGAACAGATTAAATTTTGCAAGACATGTGGTATTTATTTTTAGGTATTAGTCATACAATACTACAACAGATTTTATTTTCTTGTAATAGAAAGCATTTCATATTGAGATGCTTCACTGATATTGATTTTGTAGACCTTAACATTTATCCCTATTACAAAACATTTGACAGTGCTGTTAAAACCATTGACAACTGTATGTGGAAAGAAGCACGCAATAAACACACGGGTATGCCGTGCACCTTTTGAAAAGGAAAAATCTTCTTGAAAAATCAATGCTGAATTAAAATGCAGAAGGGAAAGGCTGCCATATGCAAACACATGCCCTGATTTATTTTTCTTTTGAGTATCTATTATCTTTTCAATCAAACCTCCTCAAAACCTCATCATACCTGAAACAACAGCAACAGATAACTGGCCTTGGATTGCTGTAATGGCTGTCAGGCCAATATGGGTTACGCAAAAAAGCACAGATCCCATCTGGACTTCAGTACGCCCTTGCTGATGTCATCTATGCAAAAAAGCATTCCAAGGCCGCCTGACTTTTAAGTACTCCGATAATTTTAATGAGAAAATACTGAAAAGAACATAGCCCCTACTGCTTAGTCCCCTCAGATTTCAATTTATACATTTCTACTCAAATCCACACATTGTTTCTCCGGTCATTTCAAGGATACCTCCAAGTTTGTTTATTGGAATTAGTTTGCATTAATTCCTAGTTAACATAGATTCTTCAGGTGTCTAAGTATCTTTTGCATAAATGTGATACAATTTATTTTAACATCCTCACCTTTGTGGTTTCCTCTCCCTAACATACTATCCAGTTAAAGTATTTCAGGGTCTATTATACGAAAGCCTCTATGTAACATCAAAAGTAACCCATGGGACTAAATTATCTGTCCTTTGCAGGAAAAAAACAAAATAAAATCTCCACCTAAAAGGCTCTTATCCTGATTCAAAGAAAGATATCTAAGAAAAATTTATGAACCTTACCAACAAAGAAAACTGAGTTTGTTGGTCTGCAAAAGCTGTGCTCACAGGGGTCTGACTGCTCAACGAGAAGGTAACAGAAGTTGGCCTTCACCTCACTGGTAAGCCTTGCATGTATTTGGAAGACTAAAACATCTTAAGGCTGTTTCACAGTGTTTGAGAAGGGATTTGTTTTTCCTCAGGTATGTGTTATAGAAACCTGTATAGTACACTAGGTGTTTTTGTGGGAGTTTATAGGTTTACAGAAGGCCATAGAACTGAAAACCAAAACTAGCAAAATAAGTGTCCGCAAATATTAAGGAGGCGATCCAAGTGTTTTAGGATGTGATCAGATGCTCAAATCTAGCTACTACGGGTCCCTACCAAATTGTCAGCGAAACCAAGAATTCATAGCTGACTACAAATCCGCAGTTCTGCCACATCTCATTTAAAGTTTTTATACATATATATTGATTTATAGAAGTAAATTAGTGTATTTTTCCTCAGTGATGGAAGAAATCCCCAAAGTTATTAGTATCCAATTTTAAAAGATGAAGGCCTATTTTGCCATAAAGCTGCAATAGTTTTTGTTCGTTTTGTAGGTTTTGGGGTTTTGTTTTTGTTTTTAAATCTGTATGATTTCACACTATTAAGATAGGGAGAAGGCTCCCTCCTGCCCCCACGTTGTGCTCCCCCCTTTCGGCTGGCATCACAGAAGAGGATACCCAGGAACAGCTCCTCCACCCAGACCCCAGGGTGCCAGATCAATAGCGCTCCTTCACACAAGGACTCCCCAGCCCAACAGACCAAAGCTTCCACAGAGCCCTGCTGCTACTTTCTCGTGATAGATGATAGTCTCATCCTCATGAGGAAGCCAGGCCACAGATCAACCCACCCAGAACACGTGATTCTAACACACGTCAAGATGTAATATCGCAACACCACCAATGTTTATTCACTGTTGTCTTGCAACAACTGTCTTGTCTTTCAGGATTGTCTTGCAACTCTGCCTCCACTGGAAGTGACTCTAAAGCTCCACCATGTTGTTACCAGAGCAGCAGCATGGGTAAGTCTGGGTAAATCATTAACCCATGCTGTTCAAACACTTCTGGATACCAAACATAGATTATTAAGGTACAATGGTAAGGTAACTGGAGCAAGCAAAAAGCATAACAATCAGCATCACAGTGTACCTATACAACAGTGTGTGTCCAACATGTAGCTATCACGAAGAGTCTGTACTCCTCCCTCCTTCCTGAAGTGAGAGACAGAAGTACTCTCGTACATGAGGCAGAATATTCTTATGCTGAGTTCAGTATTGAAAACTTGCTTGAGGATATAAATACTCTGAAGCACTGTGAATCATCCTGCAAAGATAGGTATACTTTGTTTTCTTAAAAAATCTACACAATTTAAAAAAAAAAAAAAAGCTTATGTTTTTTCCATCCATGGTGGGTTATTAAAAAAACTGTTTTTTAGATATCCCAATACAAGCAAGCTATTAAAGAGCAGCCAAATTTCCTGAAATTCAACTAAGAATAATAAGATTATCTTCACCCTCCCACTAATTAGCCATCTCCTCTAATGAACAAAGATAGTCAGCACAAAGAAGCCAGTTACACGGCCAGAAAGTTTCTGGAATTAAGCTCAAGAAGTTCTAGCACATGACAAACAAGTCAATAAATTTAATTATTTCCAAATGGGCTGCACTGAAGCTCCATAAAACTAGTGTTACATAAAAAAATAAATCTGCACAGCATGGAAAAATTCCTCTGTCATTCTTCCATGGGTTCCAATTTTGATAGCTTAAGCAGGTTTTCCCAAGCACGTAGAACATCCATGGCTGCAAGGGATTTCAAGAAGAGCAGAAGTACTAAGGTATTCAACTAAATACTAAAAACTAAGGTATTGAAAATAAGACACTCAACACCAAAAGGCATTTTGAACTTTCTGCTTACTTCAGTCTGGTGAAATGGGAGCACCCCCCCTTCTACATGTAACACGAAATCAGAGCCCAGTACCAAGTGCTCGTACCATACAGTCATTGAGACAGAGCCCATGAGAAAGTGCAGAACTTGGCTCTCCTATGAGTGTTTGAATAATGTAAATACCTTTTTCTTTACTGTTTTACTCACTCTGCACAATGGTCACTTAATAAGCAGTTATCCAATATTTTTTTTTTTTATGAATTCCTGCTGAGTGCAGGTATCTGATCATACAATTATTGAAAAGCAAACAAAGACAACCACAGATTAAGAAAACAGACACCTTGATTTTCTCATTTCTTAACCAAGTACTCTATCTAGCTACTCTCTTTTTTTTTTTTAAAACAATTTGTCTATCCACACACGTTCATACTTTACGTAGGCTCTCCAGACTGTGCAGAAACTTGAAGAGCAGATTTAATCATTTCACATGATGCTTGTGTACAGTTCAAAAGCTAGTCAGAATCTCAGATTAAACTAGCCATGTGTCCAAGCAATTACTGCTCCCACTGAAATGTGATCTTTCAGTGGTGTCCAGCGCCGGGACAAGAGGCAGTGCGCACAAACTGGAACACACCAGGCAGCACTTATGTGCTGTGTGGGTGACGGAGCCCTGGCACAGGCTGCCCAGAGAGCTGTGGGGTCTCCTCCTTGGAGATCTCCAAAAGCCACCAGGAGATGGGCCTGGGCAGCCTGCTCTGGGTGTCCCTGATTGGGCAGGGCTTGGAGCAGGTGAGCCCAGAGGGCCCCAACAGCCTCAGCCCTGCTGTGGTCCTGAGAAGAAACAGCAGTAGAGAGAGATGAGACGAACCCTGCCACTTGCCAGACTTAACAGAAGGGAGGCTGCTCAGCCTCCCCCAGCCAAACCCCAAATTCCAGCAGGCTCCAATTATTACCCTCATTTCCCAACTTTGTTCTCTTCTACACTGTCCTTAATAATCCATCCACTTTGTCATCAAATTTCTCCTCCTCCCATCCTCACTCAGCCATCCTACACTTCAAGCTGTCTCCACATCAAGTCAGATGAGTTCCTTACTCTCCTCCAGCTCTGCTCAAGCTTGGATCCAGTAAGCCGCTGAATTGCAAGCAGCAGTAAGGGCGGTGAAGCAGGTGGGTGGCTTTCCTTTTTTCTTCTGAGAGCTGTATGAAGCTTGGCCAAGCTTTTACCATATTTCTGAAAACTTCACCAAATGCATAACCATGGGAAGGTGAGCCTTCCACTACTTACTCGATATTGTGAAAGTGCTGAAGGTGTTTAAAAGAAACCTTTTAATTTTTTTCTTCTGAAGTAGCTTCTCTCCTTCTCAATTAACTGTCAGGGCTTGAATAAAATAAAAGAGCCAGAACTAAACCACATGCAAATCCATAAAATAATCAGGCTGAGGCAGTCATCCAGGAAGGGTGGAGGAAAAAAAAAAAAAAAAAAAGTCAGCCCAAACACATTTGGCAAAAGTTGCAAACAATTTAAAAACTGGGTCTTAAAGGGGAAGCATTGGGAACCTTCATTATAGATGGTAGCTCCAGATTTGTCTACTTTAAAAAAAAAAAAACAAACAAAAAAACCACTAAGGCCTGAAGCTTCAGTATCTTCTTTATTTTCGCATTTGGGGAAAAAAAAAATAAACAATATTAGAGATCCCCATACATATCCACACATATTCTAAACTAATATATCTCACATTTTACCTCCAAATCTGTATGTAACACAGGCTATGGTTAGCATTACAGAAGCCAGCTATCAAACGTCCAAGTTTCATGTTGACAACCACAATATTGATGAAGGCTTTGCTCCACATACAGCAGAGATGCAAGACAAAGCAAAAGTGATGGATGTAGGAGAACGTAGAGTTTGGAACTGGTGGGGCCTCTTCTCTGACAGTGTGAGTTTTATTTGCCACTAAGATAACACGAGAATGCTTTACATGTATATACTTTGATGTCTAAAGTCAAAGTGATCCTAAGAACTGCAAATCATGAACAGAGTAGCCAGTGGGCTAAAGAACAAAAACAGAAAAACACCCTTGTGCAAACCTGGAACCAGCATGCATTTAGTTGTGTGGGGGGTTTGTTTTCTCAGTTCTTGAAGCTGCCTTCTGTTCTGCCCAAAGTTTAAGACCATATCAAGAAGCCTGTATCAGTTACCCACTGCATTTCTTTCCTGCGTGATACTACTCCTTCAGAAGTTGGTTAGCAGAACACAACAAAGGAGTTAATATGAAGAGAGCAGTCCATACAACAGCACAGCTACCCTAGGCTTCTGCTTGACCCCATCACGAGAAACCTGCGGCCAGAGCTGATGAGGTGCTGCTGGGTGAATCAGGAAAGGCCGAAATCAAGAACAGTAACAAACCAAGGGATCAAAACAGCAGAAAAAAAGGGAAATGATACGTCTTCAATACGCACGTGGCTGAAGGGAAGGCAATTACCCAGGGAGAGTGGTTCAGATCACACATGGGGGCGGGGGAACCGCTCCCTTCTGAAGTACTGCATGCAATTCATCAGGCATCGCATGGGTATCTTTTTTTTAAACCACAAACTTAGATCAGCAAACTGATATGGACTTAAAACAGCTGCGGATGTAATTTAAATTGAACACTGCCAGTTGCTTACTCAGGAGGACATTTGCAGTATTACCTAGAGATAGAGTACAAGTTTCATTAGTAGAAGTGGCATTTTCTAGAATAACTGGGATAAAAAGCCCTCAACCCCCTAGCCGTTTTATCAATTTGTATCACAGCTTATTATTTGGGATTTCTGAAAGGGCTGACGTGAATGATTTTTTCCATTACAGGAAGAATAATGAACTCTGCAGCCTGAGAAGAAATACTTTAAGTATTTGTTCAGTGCTGTTTTGTACTAACTGGAGACCCAGCCATGCTGGGTGATGCTACTTTGCCATTTCAATACCATGGAAAAAATTAGCAAATTCTGTTGCTTGGATTAACACTGCAGATTAATATTGATAATTGGATTTACACACCTGCCAAGAAAATCTGGTTCAGTGTTCACTCACCATATTATTTCTATTAAGACTTAGTATCAGTCACTGTATCCACGTGGTCAGAAGGGACCACACAGTAATATCATTACAGCATGATGAACAGCAAATGAACAAATCACAAAGAAATGCTTAATTGTGCCAACACATCTTCCTAATACAACTCAGAATTTCTACTCGTAATTTTAAACAAAGTTATCAGATTTGTTTTTGGAACTACCTTTGTGTTCTTGTGAATAGGAAACGTTACAACTGGTTAAAGAATGGTATTTGGGAGCAGCACACTTAGCAGTTAAATATTGTTTAAATACAGATTATGAAACCTGTTGTGCAGCTTAGTTAAACTGAAGCCTTAAAGAAAAGGAAAAGATGTTTGGTGATCTATACCGATTAACTAGTAGCAATACCATTTGCCATGAACCCAGATTTCACCTAAATCCTGAGGTTTATGTCTTTAACATCGGTGATAAGCCTGCCTGTAGACAGCAGCAACAACAGACTACCACACAGCAATTCCGTACAAACACTGCTGTGTCCCATGTGTTTCACAAAATTGCATCCCCCATAGCAACCCCAACACAGACTCACACAGGTCTAACTCATTGCTTCGATGTATACTAAGGACTTACATGGTATTAAATTCCCTGTGATCCAGTTTCATACACCTTTAACTCTTGCTTTAGGATTACAGAGCAGAACACCGCAAGAATAGATGGACATTTGAACAGATTTATAATGCCATGGTGAAGAATTACTAAGTATTATTACTTCTGTGTCAACAGCAACACCTTACAAACAGAGCATTGTTCTGATCCATACTTTCCCATACCAACAGCGATCTTTGCAGATACACTGTGGTTTGTATTGACAAACACTATGCTTTGCAAGTCAGCCTCAGTAGTAACATGTGAATTGCAACAGCAGCATAAAAGTTGTTGGACAAACTGCTGTCGCAAAGGGAGGAGAACACTGGAAAATAAGCAGTTGAGTGCAAAGAAGTTTTCTCATGTTACATTCACGCTACATGGCCTGCGTGCATTTAGGAGAGAAAGGAAAAATGGCTGATAAGACTAACTGTCATGTACATATATATGAAATAGGACTAGGTTAGAAAGTTCAGAACTCCAGCCATGGATGGAAACTGTTGTGATAAAACACAGGACATTAACAGAAATCACGTAGATGCTTATGAACATGGTTTAACAGCACACTTGGTAGCCCTAAATTAATGGTTGAACCTGATTATCACAGAATGGTTTGGAAGGGACCTTAAAGATCACCCAGTTCCAGCCCCCCTGCCATGGGCAGGGACACCTCCCACCAGCCCAGGCTGCCCAAAGCCCCATCCAGCCTGGCCTTGAGCACCTCCAGGGATGGGGCATCCACAGCTTCTCTGGGCAGCCTGTGCCAGGGCCTCACCACCCTCTGAGTGAAGAATTTCTTCTGAATATCTAACCTAGATCTACCCTCTTTTAGCCATTTAAAGCTTTTAAAAACCATTGGGGCCCCAGAGCTGAAGGCAGGACTCCAGGTGGGGTCTCATGAGAGCAGAGCACAGGGGGAGAATCACCTCCCTCTCCTTGCTGGCCATGCTGCTTTTGATGCAGCCCAGGATATACAGTTGGCTCTCTGGGCTGCAAGCACACATTGCCAGCTCATGTCAAGCTTCTCACCAACCAGCACCCCCAGGTCCTTCTCCTCACAGCTGCTGTCAATCCATTCATTCTCCCCCAAGCCCATATTTGTGCTTAGAATTGTCCTGGACAAAAAGCAGGGCCTTGCACTTAGCCTTGTTGAACCTTGTGAGGTTCACACAGGCCCACCTCTCAAAGTCCCCCTGGATGGCATCCCTTCCCTCCAGCATGCCAACTGCACCACACAGCTCGGTGTCATCAGCAAACCTGCTGAGGGTGCACTCGATCCCACTGTCCATGCCACCAACAAATAGTGTTAAATAGTGCTTGTCCCCGAGGACCACCACTTGTTACTGATCTCACCTGGACATTGAGGTGTTGACCTCAACTCTTTGAGTGCAACCATCCAGCCAACTCCTTACCCACCGAGAGGTCCAACCATCGCATCCATGCCCTTCCAATTTGGAGACAAGGTCGCCATGTGGGACAGTACCAAATGCTTTGCACAAGCCCAGGTATATGATGTCAGTTGCTCCTTCCATGGGTTCCCAGAACCTCCTATTCTCAACTCATAAACTGGAAAAAGGTATTTCTTCACTGTGCTCCACAATCTACTTGATCACCATGGTAATTTCACAAAAAAAAAAAAAAAAAATTGCCTGTTCATGGTGAGAATCTTTAGGAAACTCACACCTCTGATATTAAAAATACAGATTGCAGAGCATGCTGCCATAAAATAACCCATTTGCTCTCATCATTGTCACCACATCAAGAAGTTTGTTATGCTCTTCTTGTCGTTTTGTTAGTTCAGAAGCTTAACCCACAGACAGAAAACAAGCAGAGTTTACCAATGAATTACAGAGGAACTGCTTAAGAGCTAATTAACCAGCTGCAGGTTGAACGTGTATTTGTGAGACTGAAAAAAATATGGTAGTGCCTTGTGATCAGATTATAAGCTGCTGAGCAACCCTGTTCGTAACTGCATAAGCAACATCTGTGAACCACTGACAGCTGAGGAAAAAATGCTCAGACGTTCTCCTTAGTCATTCACTGCACTTCCAGAATACAAGCGAAATAAACAGGGTGCACCTCAAGCTGGAGATCAGGAGATTTTTTTCCCTTCAAATTTGAAAACCAAATGAAGTGCAGCAACTGGTTCAGTGACATTTAGATTCAGGTAACTTTTCAAGGTCATTCGACGACAGGTTACGGGATTTTATGAAGCATTCGAATGCTGTTTTCAGACAAGATTAAATGAATCTTAAACCTTCACTTCTGAAAACACATCTTCTTAGAAAAGATCCATAACCACAATAGAGATTAAAAAAAAAAAAATAAAACCACACAAAATTGGTCCAAGAACCACCACAAAAGTCAAAGTTTTAAATCAAAAACTCTAAGAGTCAGAATTAATTGCTATTATTATAAGCCCTCACCTTGAGATAGAGCAACAGGTTCTAAGTGATCACCAGATCTAGGTGACCTGGCTTGAGCAGGTCTTGGATTTCCAAAGGTGCTTTCCAGTCTCTAATACCGAAACACTTCTGGAGTTCTCCTAAGACTATGGTGTATGGTATTACACAGAAAACAGGAAAGCATTTCTCAAATGGACAGGAGGAGTGCAAAACTCCACGTGTTTATGTGACCTCTCCCTACAGTGTCTTGGTCCATGGTTAACTCCTACATTTTAACGTTCTCGTACTTCTTCGAGGCAGCTATTAGTTTTCTAAGCATTGCTACCCTCTGTCCCAACATGTGTAAACCAAGAGTTTACGTAAACACAGTATTGCTGATCTTGTCTCTGCTGAAGGTCAGTTAGCTGTTCTTTCAATGTAAACAGTCTTCTGAATTTTCAGAGGATTTCTTTTTATCTTCCTCTAAAGGAAAAAAAAACATAAAACCACAAGAAGAACAAAAAACACAACAAATAGCTTTGCTTCTTTATTCCCCGTGTCTTCTATATTCAAGAAACCAATTCGTTATGTTGCATAATGTAGTGCAGTTGATGCTTCTGTGCATAGCACAACAGCAAGTAATTTTGGCAAACGTTCACAAATGGCTGTGATTTTCAGGGATGGAACAGCAATTACAACTTTTGTCTTGAAATAAAGTTCCACGGCCAAAATGCTAAGACAAAGGTAATGAGATTTTTACTTAATGATCCCTCTTAGAGGCCCCCAGGAACAGAATGATTTCACTGGGCTAGCTTCCTATGCCAGAAGAAGCAACAGGAGCTATGCTATTTTGACTGTGAAAATAAGATGGAGATAAAAGATAAACTTTAACATTCTTTGAAGATGCTGCAGCCCAGAACAACTGCTCAGGACATTCTAGGTTAGCTGGGTTTGCCTTACCAGTGTATTAGCCCTTGTGACTTTTTCTTTTTTTAATAGCAGATGACTTATTAGCTGTTCAAGTTCTCTACTTTGCATTATAAAGAGAATACTGTCAAGTCTAAAAAGCAATAACAAAACACTGTGGAATAGAAGTCAGACTACTGTGCTGTAAAAACCCTCAGACTTACAAGCCGGACACTGATGAAACTGCCAACTAAATGTATGAAAATGCTTCAATGCTTCATGGTCCTCTCAGGACTTTAGGTTTTTAATTTGTCCTAGAGATGAAGAAAATTTACTACAGTTTACTATTTTGAACATCGAAAAAGAGAAAAGATTTCAGTGAGAAGTTACTGAAAGGGATCAGAGCGGCTATTTTCATTCCCACAGAAACAACAAAATTTTGCCTTCTCACTGCTTGCCCAACTCCAAGTATATTTATGACTCTTCTGCAGTGTACACTCAAACAGTGTACAGGTGACACTCAAACTATCACCTCTGTCCTGCTTATGGCTCTCATCACCATGACTTTACCCCCACCAGAATGGATTAAGAGTAGTTCTCTCTTTCTCAGGTTCCTAAAGTTTCAGTAGCCTCAAATTCCTCCATCCTGTTCACAATAAAATACGATCCACTTATGACATCCTCTAAATGCTGATGAAAAGGACTACTAATGAAGCAATTTTAATGCACACAGCTTCTTCCACATTAATATTGAAGATCTACATCATGTAATGCAGTTATTATAGTATGTATATAAAAAAAGAGAACTAGACAACTTCAGTTAGAAAATTCCTTATGTAGAATTGCTTGAGGAATTTCTGAAGGCAGCTACAGTACTTCTCACCATTAGGAAATGGATGACATCTTGCCAGCTCCCTCAGTATTTATATACTTGGAAGAGGGACATGAACAGCCAGACCTTCCCTGTTAAAGCAAAACTCTGATTCACCAGGGATTCACAGAATGAACAGCCAGGCACAGGACTTGCAGCTCGAGCAATGGTAGAACTGGTACTTCCAAAACATCTACGTGAAAACAAAGTAAACACCAATTAATCGCCTACTCTCCCTTTTATGGGCAGGGAAGGATAAGGTTATTTTTCCTCCTCTATTTGCTTCTAGCTCTGGTCCTTCCACCTTCCTTGAGTATCATCTTAACTTTTTGACTTGGTTAAAACATTTCTCATTGCTATAAATTTAGATTTTAAGTGAGGAGAGTAAAAATCTTATTCATAACCCTCAAAAAAGTATCTGCTAAATACAGAACCAGAGTAGAGACCTGAGAGTCAATCACCACATCCAGGTACCCAAATTCTCAGTATCTTTCAGATCTCCCTCCTTCACCAGACACACAGAAAACAGGCAGCATCTTCAAAAAAAAAAAATAAAAAAAAAAAATAAAAAGCATCATGCTACAGGAAGGAGCGAATGCTACTGAAACCTCTCTATGCACGTTCAGATGCTCCTAGGGGTTTGTTTGTTTTTTTTTTTTTTAACCAAAAGTGGATCCTTAATACTGGTAAGATCTGCTGACTGTAGTTAATTCAAAGATTTGTGGAACCAGTAACGTTGCACAAGTCTGCATGAAGCATTGCCACGTGCCTCAGCCATGGGGCCTTTGAAGACCCAGCCTTCCTATAACACTGACATAGCTACACATTTATGGCCACAGGTCTACTAAATCCAGCATCTGATTTCTATGTGAAGACAATTCCCCCAAATATTCTCCCACACAGACACCCCCAAACCTCCTAGTGTCCTCCTTGTGCTCAAGTCAAATAACCTCTGCCTCAAATCTAGGCTTCAGCACAGTCCTGTTCTGTGCACTCTGAAGAAATCAAAGCCATTTCCCAACACAGCCCATAAGCTAAAAAGGCCATCGTTTGGCAGCAAGACAGTGGTAAGAAGGGCCATTTAACTCAAGGATTATTCACCAAATGCAGATTAAAAATCAGTTTCTTTCGAAATTCAGGTTATCATCCTTTCAACACAAATCGCTGAGTGAAATTTTATAAATTGGCTTGTAGCAGACTAAAGCAGTTGATTACAGTAGTTACTCCCAGACTTACATGCTATTAGTCTTAGCTCGTGGTAAAATGAGTACAGCTTTAGGGAACAGAACAAGCTGAAAACGAATCTTCCTTCGCTAACCAACAGTTGCGACTGTTAATGCAAAAAGACCAAGCAATGACTCAACTATACATGTTTGGTTTTTTTTCCTAAAAATGCTTCATTCATTAATAAGAGGCCACAAAGCTGAGTGATGCTCAAATGTCAGGAGAAAAGGCTCAAATCCCAGAGGAGCCAGCAAAGGGTTATAGGTTATATATATTTCACCTCCAGCAGCTCACGTGAAGCTGAGCACAATTCGGGTGCTCCAGAGCAACCCAGTTTCAGGTTGCTTTTCCTGAACACCGAGAATTGGCTCAAGTGCTGTCTGAAGGAACACAGGAACCTAGAAATTTCCAAAGTGATTAAATTATAGCTCCAGCCACGGTTTATCCCTGTTCTTCTGACTGCATGTAGTCATGAGTGATTATTCTCATTTTACCATAGGCAGTGCTGGTAAGTGGAGCAATTCAGCTACAGCGCTGAATTAGGACTTCTAGCCCAAAAGGGGAGCCGAGCAAGTGGGGGGGAGGGAAGGAAATGGAAAATAGCACAATTGTTGCACAGGCTTTTTCTACATGAAACAAACTTATAAAAAAGAATTCCCTTTCTTTTCCTTATTGTTCTAAAATTCAACAGTTTCAATATTGAGATACTCTCATTTAAGTTTTGAGAATTAAACTGAACATTTCTAATCTGCTTAAGTCTTTAAAGAAGCCTTTAGCCTCTTTAGTTTTTGCAGATTTGCATTGTCCAAACTACAGTAACCCTTTTTGGCTCTCTGCAACAAATTACTGTTACACTGATCCTTCAGTGTATTTGCATCCAGTAGCACAGACAGGACATTTACAATAGAGACCAATATTCACCACCAAATAACTTAATCCATGCCTTGTGAGAAGAGAGGATCTTAAATAATACATACATTTTCTTCAGTAACTCAAAGTAAAGATCAATGCATACTCATCCCATCTGAAACAAGGATCAGCTTTTAACGTTAATTTCAGATAGGCTTCCTGTGCAGAAAGCATGATTTACTTTTTCAAAACCTTGCATCACTCTGTGTTTTCTTGGGCACCTGGCAGTAAATAAGCCTTTGGGGAATAGTTCTAGTTCAGTACCGCAATTTATTACCGTACATTATGGATAAACTATCACAGCCACATCTTTAAGCCAAACAAAAAAGCGAGGCTAGATATTTTTATTCTCTACAGTTTCACTGTGTATTGCAAATATCACCTGAAGGTAACGGTCACAAAAGCAGCAGGAGAAAAAAGACAAGTGGCTCATTAGTTTGTCTTTTTTTTTTTTTTTTTTTAAATCAACTGATAAAAACATAGCATCTTCTGAAACTTATGGCAATGATCTTCCTTTATACTACAACTGAAGAGGTTCAAAAGTACATTTGGGGAGAAAAAAATTGGCAATGTAAGAAAAAAACAAAGATGAAAATCTCACACATCATACAAGTCTTCTTCCCTTAAGATCACTTTGCATTTATAAAACAGAGTATTTCTGTATCATGAGTGGACTATTTGTCAGAAAGTAACCGTCTAATCTGATACTACGTATTACAAAATTCAGTGCAATTTATTTAACAAAGGCAGGCATTCAACTTCACAGAAAAACAAATGAAGTCAAGTTTATACATGTTTTTTTTTGCCCCACTGACTGTATGTACAGCACAGAGTGACAGTTTTATCTATTCCAACTTGACACGGCGCACATCTGGCATCTAAGAGCGAACTTCTTAAATTTTATTGCTAAAATAAACACTGAAGTGTTGAGCTTGATATTTCACCAGGATTTTTCCCAACCAAGATTTTTTTTTCCCCCCTCCCTAACTGACATTTGCAGAAGTCACACAAAAAAAGCGCAGAACTGCAGAAGCCTAAGGAACGGAATAACCCACACTGGAAATTTCAAGAACAGAGATGAAGCTGTCTGTAAAATGGGGTTTAACGGCAGATCTCACTTAAGGAGTTATTTCCCACTGTTGGAAAAGAAAATTAGCCTGCTGTTCCTGAGTATAGTATTTGTAAGATACTTTTATAGCTGTATTACAGGGGAAAAAAATACCACCTCCATTCTCATAAGCATGATTCCCCTCTTATACTTCCACATTCTATCACCTCATTAGTTAATTATTGCTTAAACCCAACCATACACCACCTGCATATTTTATAATAAAGAGACATTTTCTGACTTCCTCTTACACAGGAGTATAACTGAACGACAAAGCTTGAAAGGTAAAGTTTATGTAAGTATGACTTAGCTACTATCAGACCTTTAGCCTTCAGGAAAAAAAATGCTATGAAGATCATACAGGGTTTTTGTATCCTATTTAGAATAAAACTGTTGGATGTATGACAAAAAACGCATGTATTTCAGTACGGCACTGGGGTTGTTACTCTCTCTAGCAAACTGGGAGAGGTGAGATGATAAACCACCTAATCTCTCTGCACACAGTGAATTTGGGTACAAAAGAGCCGTGAGATCCAACTCCTAATGTTTACTACAGTCACTTATTAAGTGCCCACTGCAAATATGGTTGTGGGAGAAGAACTCAAAGCTCTTTGGTTAATATTCATCAGCAGCAAGGACAAAGCCTTACTGAAAAAAAAAAAAAAAAAAAAAGCAGCAGTCCATCCCAGCAATTTCTAGAATCAACATTTAAGCTACTGAAAAGCATCTGAAAACTCA
Organism: Anas platyrhynchos; assembly: GCF_047663525.1. Classification (NCBI taxonomy): domain Eukaryota; kingdom Metazoa; phylum Chordata; class Aves; order Anseriformes; family Anatidae; genus Anas; species Anas platyrhynchos. The sequence goes on from NC_092587.1 coordinate 127,296,256, forward strand.
AACAATGCAGAGAGTAATCAAACCTAGTCTTCGCATTAAAATAATTATTGTTAATAGGTAAAGCAATCTCTATCCCCATGCACTTCCTAAATTTACACCGTTCAACAACTGCCCTGTTCAACAACAGCAATCCTAAAGGAGAAAAGTCACACAGAAAAAAAAAAACATTTCTATGACAGATTTTTAATCAGACATTCTGGAGGTTCAACAAAAGGTCCTATAAAAAAGGACACTTGTTCAAAGCAAATCTCAGCATAAAACAGCAATCTTTATTAATATAAATTATTAAGAGTTAGCCACTCAAAATTTGAGCAATATTTTCCAACAAGAAATGAGACCCTGCAAGGTTCTGTGAAACTGCAACAGCGAAGCAAAAATGCAAGACAATCGAACTGTTTGTATTTCTAATACAAAAAACAAGTCACTTGTCACTAATCACAAGCAAAAATCCAGAAGAACCTTCCTAAGCTTTCATCTTTTAAATATAAATGGATGAAAGCACAGCAAAGGATAAATGACTGGAACTTCTAAGGAGAAATAGCAATTAACAGTGAAAAGTGATCCCAGCTTACTTCAGTACTCCAGCTTAACTGTAGCCTACAACCTAGGGAGCCTTTTGTGTTGGTTTCTATTCAGTAATCTCGAATGCTCTGAAACAAGAAATTGTAATTTAATTAAAAAAACAAAGGCAGCTCCAAACAACTTCCGACGCACAGAGACAGGCACAGTGACTCTCTCTCCTGGGAGTCCCCAGAGCGCCCCGACTCAGGCCATTGACAAAGCTGCAAAATCTGCCTAAAATGCCTAATCATCCACCAGCAAAACTTGTTTCTACTTAAGTTTTCCTTCCAGGTGTCTTAAGTAGAATAGATGAAGGACTTGCGCTGTTAGCATCTTCCAGCTCAATTAAGTTGTGCCTCATCAGCAGGGAGCACAACGCAGGGATAGCTCACAGCACTGCCATACACTGAGAGGTGAGGAAATCCCATCTGTTTGTTTTGCAGAGGGGCTACTCGAATGAGTACATCCTCAACTAATCATTACCAATAGGTGTCAAAGAAAACACCAGCCATTCCTCTACCTCTAAAGGGTATAAACGACACTATATGAACAGTGGTATATGAGGAACAAAGGCAGCACCCTGACCACAGTAGAAGAGAGGCAAGCAAAGGTGAAAACCACACCATGAGTTCAGACACAGTTCAGGAAGTTTGCAGCTTCTACCAAAAGAGACAGGAAAGCAAGAGGTTTTGATTTTCTCAGATTCATAATTCTTACTCATCTGGAATTTAGTCCAGTTGATATCTTGGCTTATATTCCTTTTTTTTTTTTTTTTTTTAAATGCTGCAATCACAGCTGTACCCAACATCACTAACACAGGCACAGTATTCTCACCCCACTACTGACAGCTTTCCTCAAAGTCAATTTGTAAATGTATTTTGTGTTTCTCCTTCTAGGAGACGACACTTCTCTCAGTTACTGCAGTGCAATTGCTCCACACCTGCTTTAGACTTTTTTTTTTAAAGAGTAATTTAACTATGTCTCTCCTTTTCCAATGATTTGTTTTTGCTATTAATTAAACAGCAGTATTATTTTTCTCAGGTGGAATTATTAGAACTCGTTAAGATGCTTTACAACAAGTACAAAGCTGACAAGCCCACCATATATTATTTTGCTTTGTATTGTTGAGGAACAATGCCTGAAAAGAATAACTACTTCATTTAATTAGATAAAAGGTAAGATGACTTATCAAAGCTGAAGAAATTATTTGAAAAAGTAATCTGGTATGATTATATTCCAGCAGAAGACTTCCTTGAAAGTGATTTTAAAAGGTTCCCCTTCGTGTTGCTGTATTCTACACACCATTTGGATCATTCCTCTTCATTTCACATGTTTTGGAGGCATGTTTAAAGGATAGAAATTTCAATATAAGCTGTGGCTTTTGTATGAGTGCTTCCAATTTCCTTAAAAAAGGGAGAAAATAAGCTGTTTGCACTACATTGTCATCTCTGTTTCTTAAGTAGTAAAAATAAAAGGCATATATACAAGGTATACTCCTTGTAATAATAATTTTAAAAACAGCATCAATACATTACCACTGTCAGTCCCACCTGCAGGACCATAAATGACTGTAGAGCTGGTCCATATGAGAACCAGTGGCATGCACTAGTACTGGACACAGCAGCAAGACCTCCCTTAGAGCTGCTTCTCAGCCAAACTAGATTCAGTGAAGTATGAAATAAGGCTTTATGTAATTTAAAATCTATTTTTATTTAAAAAAAAAAAAGTTTGATTTGTATTTAAAGCCCTGGCACATTAGCCATATATTTTGTGTATTTTTGTACCCTTATACTAATTCTTAGAGCAAGCACAAGAGCAATTTCTCTAGCCTACGGATACTTATTTGTCCTGCATCATTTGCTGTTCCACCATCAGCCCCACAGAATCCAGACACGATCACACACCATGCTAACGGTAACATATTTCTGCTTTCACTTGCAAAACACAACCAGACAAAAGCATTTTTGTGCAACTGGTGTTATATGTCAGAACAAATCTCAGCTTCTGCCATTCTGCTTCTGGATTTAAACTCTAAATTAAAGCGTACTATAATGCCACTTCTGCTGTAGTATCATGATGAAAATCTGTTCTGTGTAACTATCAGGCACTGGCAGACATTAAGCGATTCACATCGCGTTCAAATTTATTTCTGGTTTTCGGCAGAGAACCTTTACCACCAGTCTGCCATATGAAATGAATATGAAAGCCTCCAATTTCTTTTAATCTGTCCTGCAGTTCCTCAATAAAATGCTGAAGACTATCAGACAAGGAAAAGAAAGTTGGGGAAGATTCACCATCCGTCTTGGAAAAGTAATTGATTCTAGAGGTCCATTTTCATCTTCATCTATCATTTTACCTCAAATGAAACCCAATTACTTCAGCTTCACAGGTGGACTGGATTTTCATCGCAAGAGATACAAATGAGCTGTGCAAGGATTAACAGAGCCCATAAATTAACATCGCCCAAATACACATGCTAGATGCAGAGCTGTCAAATCCCACGCTGAGCATTAAGCTCAACCTGCAGCTCCCTGGTTCAAAGCTCTATTGCAATGCTTCCCCTCGAGCATTAGGACAGCTCCTGCTGCCCCGTGCATACTTCCAGGGGTGGCATGCAGCAAGTGCAGGCAATTTTGTCCCCGGCAGGAGGGCTGAATACGAGCAGGAGCCCTGTGCACAGAGGCAATCTTCAACAGCTTTGTGCTCGACCCTTCCCAGCCATGTAGCCCAACAGAAAGCACATGTTCCTTCCTGGCACACGATGCCCAGCTCTCCCACATCAGGGCTCCAGAGCAGATGAGAAACCTGTATGTGTACCCAGCAAAATCATCCTGCTTCCATCCCTGCTTCTGCTACCAAATTCGCAGTACTGTATTCAAACAGAGCTTTAAAGATAGAAAATAGTGTTTTTCCTTTTTGATTACTTACATTTGCAATAGGTGGAAAAAAATCGTAGCAATTTCTTGGTACAGCATTCACCACACAACTATTTCTGCAGCAACTTCCATAAGCACTAAGTAGGATTGGGATCCCATCATACAGCCCCGGCCCCAAAGATTTTACAGTACAAACCCACATTCTTATTTTCATGAATTACACAACCCACACCACTGCCTTTGTATATTTTATTAAGTCATTCCATAAATCTGGCGCTATGTATATTTATTGGATGGGAAAGGTGCACAGAACATGAAGTTCGCATTTTGGCAGCGACTCTTCTTTTGTAACTACCACTGCACTTCACAAAGTAAAAAGAAATCACAAATAAAACCAATGAGCAAAATTCAAGAACTGAGCAAAAAGTTGTACTAAATCCTAAGCACTGTAAGATAAATCCATGAGAAGTTTGACAGTAACAAAGTGAGAACTGCAACTACTGTTTTCATAATTTTTTAAAAATCTGAGATGCTAAAGTGTTTGTAAGAACTAGTACTTAAAAAAATCACGTAACTGTTGATGTTAAAGGAAGAAAATAAAGTTCACTAAGTAAAATAATTTATTCACGTTTCCTGTAGTTGAACCACCTTTCTTCACTAGCATTAAAGCTTGATGTAGGCTAATTATTTGAAAGGACAGCACATTTCTTCATTGTCAATTTCTTTGAAGAAGAGCAAGCTAACAAGCTTGATCTGCCATTTCATTTCCAGTGGAACAGCCAACAATAGCTCAAACGTTATTTTAAGTGAATGTAACTGGAACAGACACACAAAAGGTCACCCATTTTACTGGTGTGGAAAAATACAGGACGGGCTTCCTGGCCTCCCAGGATTGTTCAGTTCTTTGTATGATCAAAGCCGAGTAGGCTTTGGCCTTAATACAAAAACCTTCCTATCTCCCCTCATCCATGCACATTTGCAACATGCTTTTAGTCGCTGCATATTGTTGTTACTTGTATAGACAAGTTTGACTTACCCCATAAGGGAAGAAAAAAAAGTTTGATTTACCCCATGAGGAAAAAAAATACAAATAAATCTCTCAGTGCCCAGACTTAGAGCTAAAATAATCCCAAGTTTCAAACAAATCAACTACGAGCATACATGTGTTGTGTTGTTGTTTTTTTTCTGAGTCACAATTTGAGTCAGCAGAAGCAACTAAAAAACAACGATGCTGACAGAAGTAAGGCCATGTTTTTCAAATACGCTGCTCATTCACAGAGTTTTAGGCAATTAAAACATCAATGTGCACAGCATTTATTGAAGTTTTTAAAGATCTCCAAACAACAGAACAGCTATTTGGTTAGGAAAAGCAGAGTCAAGGTTCACCTTCTGAGAATCCTGTTTTCTTATTGCTGTGGGCGTCCCACGCTGGCACCTTCACACTGAAATTTGTTTTTAATTTCTAACACCTATAAATAGTTTCTAAAGCAAGTCAAGTAACCAATTTGTTGTGTGGAAGTCAAAGAATTCTTGAAACCCTGAAGCATACAAGGCATTTCAGCTCTGCAAGTTTTTCAAGAAGTATTTCAGTGACCTCAATTCGTTTTGCTGTGCTATAGGACCTCTGCCACACACACACAGACACACACACACCATTTTATATACAAGGTTCCACATCTGAAGTTCCTCCTGGTTGGCTGCCACTCTTCCTCCTGCATCCAGCTCATATTTCTGTCCCCAGTTTTGTAGGATATGCACCATCCCTTACCCACGTACATGAGACGACGTTTTGCCTGCAGTTCTCTCCTTTTTTCCTGTTCTTCATGATAGGTTTTAACTGAACAACCTCCCCACAATTCCTTTAAAGATGAGAAACTCCTTAAACACTTCAGCTACCCTTCTGCATAACCTATGTCAGGCAGCACCAAACAGGCCTTCCACAACTCCAGGTCCCATGGCCACCCATGAGCACAGCATCCCCAAATCACCCCTATGATATCCTACACATATATATAACGAAATCATCTGTCACAACAGCTTCACATCTCTCCTGCTTTCCATATTACCTTTAGTTTGCCCAGAGGCCTGCAAGCAACATGCCTCGGTAGAGTCTGACCACAGACACGCACAAACCAAGATGCCCATTTCTTGCCCAGTCTCTCTTCTCTAACCATCTGCTTGTTTCCATAAGGCCTGGATGGCTGCATCAGAGTAGGAGAACACCGCCCCTCGCCCAAAGCTGGCTAAAAATTGACCAAGTGGCTCAGAAGTTACGGGCAGGGTGGGAGGACGAGCTAGTGGACAGATGGATGGACAGATGGAGCAACTGCATAAACGCCCTTCCCTCAAACTAAATTAAGGCTTTCAAGTCCCACCTGTTCCACAAAGCACACCGTCAGCCCTAGCCACTCCCTGCATCAAGGTTTTCTGGTTTATAATAGGCTATAGTGCATAAAGTAGTAGCTTTAGCCTGTAGACTCACTGGATCAACCCAGCACTGACTGTGCATCACGATGCACTGCTACCGTGCTCCATAAATAACTGTCTCGAAACACAAGCTGTACCCAAACAAGATTTCACAGCTAAGTAGAAAAATAATGGTTGCTTAAAAACATCATAATGACATATAATTTTTAAAATCCTTTGTAATAATAATGCCAACAAAAAGGAGAAAAAAAAAAACACCCCAAAATCCTGTGTTTGACAAAACATGGAAAGATGTAGGAAAGTAAAGAAAGCCTACTACCAATTAAAGGAACTGCAAAGGCGGCTTGCATTTCAACAGCCTAAGACTGTGTGAAGAGATGGAGAAGAAGCTGTGCTAGATAAACAGATGGATCAGGAATGTGTGAAGAGGTCCATAAGGTAGGCTCAAGTTTTTGAGGCACGAAACTTCTGAAGTGAGTGTAGACTCCGTGTAGGTGTTTTCATACAAGGATTAGTTAAGGTGAAGGTGGATTTTTTTGGTTCGTTTTGTTGTTGTTGCTTTTAAAGGTAGACAACAACCTACTACATGAACTTGGCTGGAGTGGTAGATTTGGGGATACTGGAACTTCCTTTGCTGCCAAGGAAGGCTGGAAATATTTTTGCCAAGGTTAAGCAAACAAGCAGATGACAACATTGTTCATGCTGCAGATTAACAGCAGGAAAAAAGAAGGGAGGGAATCTGAGTCAACAAGAAAAAAAGAAAAATGTTCTTGCACCCAACACATTTGTTTCTTTTTGGCTGCAACTCTCCTCCCAAGTGCTCAAAGGAAGCTAATGCAGCAGTGCCATTAAAGCAAGCATAGCATAGTGAAGGTGTTGTGAAGGGAGAAGAAAGTGTAAATTTCACACAACCTCTCCCTACTGATATTTCAGGAATACATATATATAGAAATATTCAGGGATATATATATATATATATCTTAATGAAAACACTGCTCTGAGCAGAAGGCCTAGCCAGACAGCCTCCCAAGCTCCCTTCCAAACAGAACCCAGATTCTGCGCGCACGTGCAATTAGGGAGGTTTTACAGGAGAGCTGCCTTGTAATGCACAAGGCACTGCCAAAAAAGCAGCAAGCCACCAGGAATTCCTCTTGCTGAACAACTAAAAAGCATGAAATAGGCCTCTAACATCTTGATGACAAGTATGACTTCAAGATACCCCACATAATCAGATTAAAAACAGCAGCAAAAAGGCTGAGGAAGGTTTTACTCTATACTTACTAATACATAACCTCGCTTCAGTCAATGTCCACCCAGCAATCACAAAGGATATCGCTAAGGGAAGTCCACATCCTGAGTGAAATATTAACATCTCTCATCACTGCTAGGACAACTGCTTACTTTCTGATTAATGAACAGCTTTAACTTTTGGATGAGGGGTTTTATACATAATTTTTTTTTTTTATTTTTTATTATTAAAATATTTCTATTGGTACCTAACATGAAAAGCAAACTCTAAGTTACCACAAATCTTTACCCATCCCCTACTCTACCAACCCAGAAGATACTTAAGAGCTGCCAGTATGTCCATCAACTAGCCTGAACAATATGAATTTGACATCCCAGTTAAGATGTGAGATTAAAAACATTTTCACATATTATACGAGATGCTGTATGTTTTGACAGGTCCGAGATCTCTTCACCCCTGGCTTGAGTCACAGAAAAACCTGAGTCTGACAGGCCCCAATCCCGCACACACTTCTCCATAAGCAATACAACTCAAGTTGAACATATGTTTAACTTACGACATGCGCACAAATAGCTGTAGAGAGGGCTTAAGTGACTCCAGGGAGTAAACAAAATGCTGCCAAGTGCTCAAAATAAAAAACAGAAGAGGAAACTTTTCCTGCAATTTGTTTTCAGCTACTGTAAAGTTTTACTGAACACAGCACGTTGGCGGAAATTGGGAACAAGTGTAGTAGCTCTGACAAGAACAGCAGAGCTGACTGTGACAGATGCCTACCTTCCACGCTGTTTGGTTCACTACTATTTCAGATAATAGTCAAAACATAATATATAAAAAAAAGAAAAAAAAATCACCATCTCAGAAGCTGCTGAACAATCAAACTACATTACATTTAGTCATGGAAAACTGCTCCGATGAATTTGCAATTAACATGATATGCTACAAGATGCAAGGCGCTCTCACCAGTGGTTGCAAAAGCCAGCACAGAGTAATATCCAACGTCCTTCAGCAAGCTTCTGAAGCTTTTCCGCTACAGGGCTCACATCAGAGCGCAGCTCCCTCTTCACCACTGTCTTGGAAGCGTTGTCCAGATGAAAGGGAGAGGAGAAAAGAAGAGCCCTGCACACCAGGCACGGTGAGCCTGCAACATTCAGGGCATGCTGGACCTTCTGCTATTCCAACACCAGCACAGTGCTGACGCACGCGTAGGCAAATACAGAGAGCTCGTGAGATGTGGATCTCCTCCAGGAAATAAAAGGACCTTTTTCAGATTAGGAAATGTAGCACTAAGCATGGAGCTTATAAACACAGATGTGTTCCCTCAGGTTTCAATTTCATTCCCAAATTTCTGTGCTTGAAAGATAAATAACCAAGCCGACGTTCCGGTTGCCAGCAGCCAGCTCACGAAGTTACCCCGAGCTCGAGGATGGAGGAGGCTGGGGTGCCTTCCAGCAGCTGCCCGCCAGCTCCAGCTCAAGCAACTGCACAGCCGAGCAGCTGCTCTCTTCCTAAGCACTAAGCTCAACGTAAAGCTGGTGCACTGCAGGTGATTCAGAGCCTGATAGGCACCCCTAGAAAATTATCAGCTCCATGGGAACCAAATAAAAATAAATGAACCCGTATCAATACCGCAAAGCCAACTTCCAAGAGTTTGAGAGCCACGGGTTCCTGTCTCAAATACAAGGGCTTTATAAATGGCTGCTAGATGGCAAGAACAAACAAAGCACAGCTCTAACAAACTAAGCTAAATAAGAACCTTCCACCATAAAATAAAATAATAATAATAAAAAACTTCAAGTGTTAACCATTTCTCTGAATTCTCTAGGAACGTACAATTCCTACAACCCAGTAGGACTTTTCAATGTTGACACCTAACCGTGAAGAAAAGGCTGGGGGGGGTTGCTTTCCTATTCAAGCTCCAAGATTTATTTTTTCTTTTTTTGCACATTGAATAGTTGAATAAATATTTGATTCTACTGAGCCACATCCTCCCCTACCTTCAGTTGAATGGAGCAGTGTTACCATTAACAGCCGTATTTCCATAGTCATCTGCAAGAAAAGATTAACAGAGGCAGCGATACAATTCGGCAGAATAATGGAGCCCTGTGTGGCTGGCATAACTGTGATTCAGCTACGAATTGATTCGCGCTTTGTTTTTTCAGAGGCTAAATTTGGTGGGGGGCTTTATTTTTATTTTTAAGTATTGCCAGGCAACCGTTTCTCAGGAGTGCCACCTTCCTTCTTCCAAAATAAATGTCAATGTTAAATTAAGCTATGCTATTATTTAAAAGGCATTGGGAAAAGGGTTAATTTTCAAGACGTTAAGGGGCAATTCCAGCACAAGAAGGCTCAACCTGCTCAGATTTGAAGGACAAGCCTGAAGGCAAGCTAGAACACCGACATCTCTTCTGAAATAACAATAGAAAACTGGATCTCATTGCACTAAAGCTAGAATTAAAAGCTTCTGGAGACCTAAACATTCCAGCATCACAGTCAAGCGTTATGGAAAGTCATCGTGTATTAACTGTAACTGTTTATTCCATGCACATTTTCCTCATTTTAAGAGGAATAAAGTCCAACGCAATGGATTATTTTCAATTCCACTGCACCTAGACATAACTTAGGTGCCAGCCCTTTGGATGAAGAGAGAAGCAGAGCACAACTCTGACTTGAAAGCCCGTACATTCAGGTGGTTATTCTTGCTGAAAATAACCCAGGGACACAGGCAAGGCAGCTCTTGGCAGGCTAGCTTATTCCTACAGGGTTCTCATGGTTGCCTCAGAGAAGGGAAGAAAAAAAGAAAACGTGGGCAGCTGTGCGCACCCACAATGTTCCTACAGCAGCAAAGTTTAAGGCACGCAGAACCTTTTAAATTTATTTTGGCCCCTTGTGGTGCTTTCAGGATAATTATGAATTATTTCACTATCTTATTTAGCACAGTCATAGAGAAATACACTGAGATTGTCATGTAATATACTGAGATTGTCACATAAACAACAACAACAAAAAGCTTAGGCTTTTTATCTAGGTGGACACACCAGCATTGTGAACATCCACAAGATCAACATTTCTCCTTCATTGATATTTAATATTATTAAACTGGGCAGACTCAGCAAGAGGGCTGATGTTCTAATAAGTACACCCAGAAAGCCATTATGTATTGTTTTAATACTCATTTTAATTTATAGCGTGAAATTAATTCTCCCTGCTTCTGATGCAGAAAGCTGTTATTACTATTCACAAACAAATCCCTTTGCACCAAGACATGAAGGTACAACCCTTGAATTGTCTGGTAAAACAAACAGAGGTGGAAGAGAACAAAGAGTGGCCTTCAAGACAGAATTCTGCATTCAGAAACAGGAAATAAACTCTATTCCTCATTATATCCCATACATTCTTTAGCTATAGCACATCACTGGCCATTCTCTCGCCTTGATCTCCTGATGTGGAAATTAAGATGAAAGCCTAGAGCTGTTCAGCTTAGCTCATGAATGTAGTGCTAAAATTCTCTAAAATCCTCAAAAATAAGTTATGACAAATGCACGCCATTCTTGTTCTGTTCACATGATGAGCACATAGAGCCTTCACACACCTTCCACATCAGCCCATTTTCAGAGCAGATCCACGTTTGTGCTCTGCTCTGATTAACCACGGATGCTCCAAAAAAAATCTCATAAATACGAGCTCATACCTTGTCCAGAATTTAAGTAATACCTAGGAAAACTGCTGTTTTTTCTATCTTCCAGATGTCTACTGCTGAGCATTGTGTGTTCCAGAGAGCACGCTAACGCTTACACGCGCATGGTTTTCGAGAGCGTCCATATATAGGCAGCATTATAAATAGCTATTTTTATAATGGAGGAGAACTGGCTTTTCATATAGGAGAGAGAGCCTCCTGCATATAGAAATTGTTCTCTTATTCCACCTTGTTCTTGCAGCCTCAGCTCGCCTCCCACTCACACAGCCCTGCTGCACACAACAGAAATAGCCACTGCCAGTGTCAAACCGCGCTAGTACTACAGCTAACTGGACCAGCTCTCCAATAATAGTTTCCAACAGGCTAACCCAAACCTCTTTATTATAAAGACATTTTCTTCACAGCAACCGTGCATTTTTTTAATGTTTTCCTGTGGCTATTTCACTGCAGAAAGACTTATGAAATTGATATTCTCGAGGGCTTTGTTAAGAGTGCAGAGCTACAGTAAACATTTCAATACCTGAACCTCAAAGGGCATTTTCTCCTCATTATTTTTGGGCTAAACTAGAAGGATCCACGTAGAGCGTTAAAACAGAACTGCAATTTCTTTGTTTAAACACCTCCAGCTTTAAGAAACGAGGCAGAATGTACCACCTGCAACGCTAACAGGTTTGATAAAACTGATTGCAAAGTGAGACAAAAGGAAGGAAGCAAAATGAACTTCTGGGTTTAGATTTGGTTTTGGAGGCTGACACGATAAAAATACCTGACATGGAGCAACACCGTATATCAGATTCGCTGAAGCTGTTGACGTTCCAATAACGCTGGCCGTGAGATGTAATACTTGGAAGTGAGATGTAATATGTATATATTAAACGTGTGTGGTTTTAAGCGATGCTGGCTGCTCTCAGCCGCAGGTCTCAGCCCTGACAGCAAGGAGCCCAAGCAGCCCTAGGTGCAAGACACGGGTGTAGCACTCGCATCTTGCAGCAAGCGATCGCTGCTGCTTCTACGCTGCCCCTTTCCTCCTCGCTCCTTCCCCCAGCCTCGCATGCAGTGCAGCTCCCCTGCACCTCAGCAACACCCAAGGCACCTCAGCATCGCCACGACCCCCACACAACCCTGAGCAAAAGCCGCATTTTGGGGGGAAACCCTGACAAATAAGGCTGGGAGGGGGCTCCCAGAGGTGTCCTCTGCCCCATACCCATCCACAGGCACCCCAATTAAGGGGATTAAGGGGGGGGGGGGGTTCCCCATCCCCATCCCCAAATTGAGCCATTTCCCACAGGCTGCCCCCAGCTGCGTGGGCGCGATGGCAGCAGGCGATACACCTCCGCCGCTCGGTCCACCTATTAAAATGGCGCTCCGTGCTCCTACTCCGGGCAGGTAGATTTTATATATATATAAAAATAGCCTTTTTTTCATTTTTTTTTATTTTTTTTTTATTTTTCCCCCCTCCTCTCCTCCCTGCCGCACGCACAAAAGCAGCCCAGCCCCTCCAACGGCTCTGGCTGAGGCGTTGAGCGGCCGTTTAACGGCCGGGGCGTTACCCCCAACACCCCCCCCAATTTTGGGGGAAAAAATCCCCCCAACGCCCCCCGGGGATGGCGAACGGCAGCGGGCAGCGCCGCTCAGCTCCAGCCACGGAGCCACTACCCCGGCAGCCGGCGGGGCTGGCAGCCGGCAGCTCGCTCCCCCAGCCCGCACCCCTACCTCGCTCCGGTTCCGCTCCGGATCGGCGCCGGCTCCGCCGCTCCCCTCACAGCCCCGCCGCCGCCGCCGCCGCCGCCCCTTGGCCGCGCTCCCCCCGCCTCTCAACGCAAGCCGCTAGCCGCCCCGCCCCGCCCCCGCGCCCGGATTGACGGCTCGCTCCACCAATAGCAGGGCGGGGAGCCGGTCCCAAGCCCCGCCCTCTGTAAATTTCCACCAATGGGAGCTGGCCGTCAGCCTGCCACCGCTGCCGCCGCCTCTCCCCTCAGCCTTCCCGGCAGGCTCGGGTGGCGGGCGGCTGCCGGGCAACGGCCGCGGGGCCGGGCTGGGGACGGGGGACAACGGACAGGGGACAGGGACAAGGGACAAGGACAAGGGACAGGGACAGGGCTGGGGACGTGGACAAGTGACAAGTGACAGGGACAAGTGACAGGGGCAGGAACAGGGGCAGCAGTGATCCCAGCATCCTTACCCATAATCATAACTCAAAAATTTAAATTGAATTTAAATAAAGATATAACCCTACTGACTAAATGTAATAAGTGTGCTACCCGTGTTCGCACTCTGTACATCACCAACGCCTGTTGTGGTCCTTAATCGCTCCCCTCCGCCTGTGCTGGCTCCAGGACGGGAGGCAGTGGTGCTACCGGTTACAAACGAAGATAAACGACTTAACGCTCAAAAATAACGAACTGAGCTTCCGGTGACATATGCTAGCAATTAAAGCAATTTTATTTTTTTCTCTTCTATGCGTGTGTCTCGTCGTTTTCATGTGAGGCCAGATTGTAAGCGACGTGGTGGTGCGTGTCGAGTTCCTGTGAGAACAAGGAGACAGGAGCGTGGCTGTGGCAAAGTCTGAGGGGATTTTTTTGTTAAAACTCCACAAAAACCATTTTATTTTCCTACAGTGCTTCTCACAAGTAACCATATTCACACACTGACATGCTGTTGTTACTATTTTTACTGAGAGCTGCCTGGGTTTGGGTGTTTCTCACAATAAGCTGCGTGATAGAGCGGATAAAATGCTTTGTAAGAAACCTTCGTCTTGAGCTCTGCTTTAACAAGGCCAAAGTTTACATGCCAGAAATCAGATATCACAGCCCACTTGTCTTCTGGGTTTCTTCAATATATTCATAATAACATTGTTCTCCCTCGCCTTGTGGTTATGACAGAAATGTCAGAGCACAACAGCTCTTTGTTTACTGCCTCCAAGAGCTCGAGGCTCATTTCACGCAGCCAAAAAGACGGAATTTTCTAAGGTGAACCCTTGCCAATCAGGCATGGGTGTGGAGCTCAAGCCCCTTTCTTCTGACATGTGTCATGGTCTATAATGAAGGTTTTCTTGTGAGAAGCTGGGCTAGACTCCACCAAGTCACTAAAATAGGAAAAATGACTCTGAATATATGATATATATGAATATAAATATCATATATATATTATATATAGAGAGAGAGAGTCATAATATATATATGACTCTGAATACAAATAAGAAGTGGGTCTCATTCATAATAAGATGCTGTTTTTAGGCATTTTTCCTATACAAAGGAGAGGAAAATGCCCAAGTTTGGACCACCTAAGTGTCACTTTTTCAGGGACTCCAGATTGGGGCATGGAGTGATCGAGGCCAGAGACAAATGCATGAAGAAGGCAGCCAGATTGCCCCGGTTCCTTCTTTGGTCCCACAGGCGCTAGCTGGCTTCGTGTCAGGTTGGCCATCCCACACAGATCGGAGCGGTCTGATCCATTCTGCTGGAAATGGCGTGAAGTGCCAGGCACGTGCCTCCTCGAGGAGCCTGCACGGGTCACTGCACCAGCGGCAGGCATACTGGATCGATGGCTACACGACATTACACAGCCTCGGCAGCAAGGGGCTGCTCACCAGCTGCATCCCTGCCACGCCACTGGCACTTGCAGCCAGGTGATGGACGCAAGCATCGATGGGCGTACGGGGAGAGGCATGAGGATATCAAGTGGGCAGCACTGGCCGTACAGCCCCGACAGGTGTAAACATAAATGCACGGAGCAAAAGGGGAGCGGAGCATTTTAGAGGAGTTTTTACACAGAAAAAAAAAAAAAATATCAATGGGAGTTTTGCCTAGCTGGAAAGTGGAGAAATTGGCACACAGATAGGAGCAGATTATTCATTATTCTTGCTTGCAGTGACATTTCATTACATACAGAAGAAACAAAAACCGTGAAGAAGTGAATAGATATTGTTTCTTTCCTAGGGTCTTGAGAGAAAACAATGCAACAAAAGGGAGTGATGCTGCTTTTATTATTACTCTCTACAAACTGGCTGTTGCTTTCCCAGGAACTATGCTCTCAGTTGAGCAAGCAGTAATTTAAAGAGTGTTTTGCCACAAATTTCCTATGCAGCATTGCATATTTAATAGGTGCAATAAAGGCTGACAGTCACAATTCTCAGGTGGTAGAGTTTGCTGTAACTGCGCTGACATCCTTTCACAAAGCTTTTCTTGAAATGTGTATTTTAAAATGTGTAATTTGCCAGTATTGCTCTTGAATGGGATCATTTCATTTCAAACACTGGGCTCACGATCAAAGAGTTATGGCTTTGTTCCTCTGCGTGATCATTTCCACGCAAGTTCTGCAAACTGATTTTTTCCTCCTCCGTTTGGTGGGTGCTGCAACCATCCTCCACCAACTTGGCAAGTGGGGCGCTCCCCAGGATCTGCCTGCTATGCATGTTTGTGGGGATTCAGCAGGGATGTAGGTTTTCTGGGCAGCCCCGTGGCAGAATTGCCCAGCTCTTCCAAACCCAACAGAGCCCTTCGGTAGGGGGGAAGTCACGTAAGCAATGGTGCCAGTCTGTAAGAAATAGTTTTAGTGTCGTGTTCAAGAAGGCTTGTTAAGGCTATGAAAAGTACCAGAGATCTAGAACTTACCTAATCTGCCTCTTAGTTTATAAATAGGCTTACAGTGCTTAGCCACCTGCTGTATACTCCTCTTATGCATTACCACTGCCCTTTCTTCTGGCTTCCTAAACGTATGTGGGTAGATTGCGAGATACGCATTCTGCTTTTGCAGAGCCGGGACTCAGCCTAATTATAACCCGCAAGATCAGGATGTGACTGTTTTGACTTGCAGAAGCAAAGAGGAATAAATGAGCTGTTGACATTTAATTTGTTTGGATATTCTGAACTGGGTCCACTTTTTATCGTAATTTATTGTGTTTATGACAGTGCTGATACCTGATGAAAACCACCCGTGTGTGCAAACCATCATTTGCATTGTATTTGCTGATGAAATAAGGTGGCTCTTATCAGACGCTTCTGTTGTTCTTTTATGAGTCTGAAGTCAATGTGTTTTTATAACTTCTCAATGACAAGAAAATAGTACACAGAGCAAAGTTAAATAATGTTTCTTTCCAGCCTACTGTAATTTAGACAATCTGACATTTCAAAGAACCATACATCTTTATTTCCATAATAATGACCAGTTATGGTTAATGGATTTCATTCACCCTAATATGTCTTACCGTGTGTAATAGGCACCTTCAGTGTGCACGTAGGTAGCTTTGCCCACGAGGTGTTTCCTCCCTGAGCATAATGCATGGTTTTATATCAGCATTTGGTTGGAGCAAGAAATGGGGAAGATGGCATGACTACAAGGCAGCTTTCTGTTGTAGAGGTCTGCGCCTTGAGTGCTGAGGGCAATTCCTGTATGTCTAGCCCCATCAGTGTTGCAGTCCTTGATTCACCTCCAAATAATGGCACAGACACACATTGTTACAGTCCCATAGATCACGTCTTACTTCACCCCTTTCCTCCCATCATGTTCAGGTGTCCCTAGTAATGGTGTCAGGATGAAAACAGTAGGCTAGATCACACATTTTCCATATTTTCTTATTTTCCAGTGACTGTTTTCTGAAAATCACTTGTTTTCAGAGCTCTCTGAACTCTCCATAAACTGTTTCCCAGAGCATGCCCCCCTCTCATTAAACTTAAATACTCTATTTTCCTTCTCCGCCTTACTTCTCCCTCATTCTTTCTCTCCTGGTTGCATTCAAACATTACTCAGTGACTATCCTACTTGTGTCAGTGAGTCATGTGCACCTATACAAGCAGTATCCCTCACTCTCATAACCTGTTTTCTATGAGAATAGGTTTCCATAGGAAAGAAGAATCATCCTTCCTCTCCAGCAGCATTAGAATTTACTATCATCCTAAGCCAAGCCTGATGGAGAGCCCACACTGCTACAGACAGCATTTATAAACAGAATCCTAAAACTTTTTGTATGAAAAAGTAATATACGAAGCATTGCATCTAGGCTGACATTGTCCCATTACATGTAATCTTCAATGAAATCAAAGACATAACTAGCTTTTAATGTATTTTTAATATTTTTTTTCCATAGCCTGACATACAGAAGAAAATGTTCTGAAATATGGTTTAAATGTAGCAGCGATAGAAGGTTGCAGAACAATATCAACACCTTTGAGATGTTGCAGTTTCCACCTATTGTAGTATGTGTTACCATCACCGTTGTACCTAAGAGCCCTACTCTTGGCCTGACTGCTTAGTGGACTGGGTGTCATGGAAACGCCAAAGAAGAAGATAATCCTGGCCCACAAAGCCTTATTCTTCAAGAGGTGGCAGCTGACAGAGTACTGGAAAAGGATGAGTTATTTCACTTACTGAACTTATCGAAATCTGTATCATGGTGGCAGAGGTGAATTTCAAACAGAGATTTTTAAGGGAAAAACAAAAAGGTTTCCTTGATCTTTCTGAGAAACTCAGCAAAAGCACTTGGGTGAAGTATGGGAGATAATACGGATGTGCCCATGTGAAATTTTATCAGTCGGACGGAAAGTATCATCCTGGGTAGGCTGGATGCAAGAGCTTGGGAGATCATATGGTGGGGACAGAGCACAAATGGACTTGAAAATGGAGTCCATTCGCATACACTGATGCTATGAAGACAGAGACCGAAGAAAGGGTTGTAAAAGAGGATGATTTAGAACTTGGGGTCTCTCTGAATGATGATGCATCATTGTTATGGCAGTGCATGGCAAGGGTAAGGAAACAGATGTTGCAGCAATGATGTTTGGCATAAGGAAAATTTGGGTGAGTTTTCGGTATGTAGATGAATACAAAAAAAGCCTTCTACTAGAAATGTTAGTCTTGTTAGGATTATGGCATAGTTTGGTTATGAGAAAAAAGAAGGAGGTGGAAGGTGCAGATAAGTGGCAGGCTAGATAAGATTTGTCACTGTGACTGCAAAGGAGATGCAATTGAAGGTGTTGTTTAAAACATACTGTTCTTGGAGTGATGTCCAGGAAGAGCAAATCTGAGCCAAATTTTCTGAGACTTTCCTTCAAATAAAAACAGGCATATCTGGAGTGAAGAGATGAATATTCAAAATAATAACTAAATCATCATAGTGGTAAGTCACCATAAATGCTGGAGGTGGGTCTTGAAAGAGCTCCAAGTGGCCTTCAGTGGTAATGGACAGGGGGAAAGCAAAGAAAAGACAGTCACAGAAAGCTAATGAATACAAGGTTCCAATGCTGGATGCTTGTTTTTGAACCTTGGTTCCATTCAAAACTGAGGAGAGACACAGGTAAGAGCACATTATGTCTTGTCTAAGGGGAAAAGCTAGTATAAGGTTGAAAGTGGAGAAGATGTGTGTTCAATTAGCTTGGATATGAAAAAGAGGAGCAGAGCAGTCCATAGCTGGTGAGAAAAGGGGGTCAGGAAAAAAATACACATATATTTTTGTGGGAGCATGAGAACTGAAGGAGGAGTGAAGAGCAGTGAGTTCAGGATGGAAGAACTGAGGCAAACAGAGGAGTTGGAAAAGAGAAGTTCTTAATATGTGACATGGAAGAAGGACAGGAGATACAGAAAGGGAAGGGATGGAAAGCAGATGTCTTCTCAAAGAAGAAGATGCTGGTTGAGATCCCAATGAGGAGAGCAAAGAAGATGCAGGAGCAGGATAAGAGGGAGGATGATTCAGGGAAGAAAAAAATCTACTTGAGATGACAGATGTTCTCAAACTGGAGAATGAGAATTACTTAATTAGGAAACTGGAAGAACTGAACATGGGTAAAAAAATGTGTAGTGGGGAAGGACAGCTTGTCTCAGAACTAGCTGTTTGGGAGTGAGAGAGAGGCAAAAGGAAAGGATGAGGAGTAAGGAAGGCTGAAAATGAATGTCAGTCCTTGAGGCAGAAGGAGAAAGGAAAGAAGAAATATGGGAAAAGAGAGGAGAGACAAATACCAATAAATACTCGTGACCTGGAAGTTGTCAAAAGACTGAGTGACAAGGGATATGGAGATGAAGATGGTTAAGTATGAAGCTGAGGGATACGCAATTGCTGTTTAAAAGGGAGGAACATAGCAACAGAGATCTGGGAAAATGGGTGATGAAATCAATGCAAGACAGTAAGCTTTGGCATAGGGTGAGCCAAAGGAGGAATGCTACCTGAATGCAGAAGGGCGACGTGCAGCTATTCGGCAAAGGGATCGGATGGATCAGCACAGACTTAGCGTAGGATATGATGAAAACAAGAGTGGCTTGAGCTGAAATCAAAGAACAAGACCAAACAGAACTGCTGCATAGAGAACAGGCAGCAGGAAAATGGTAGGGGACAGAGGAAAAGGGTCATATGTAATGCTGCTAAAAATGGAGAAAGACGATTTAGATAGGGAGGAGCACAGGCAGGGGGAGAGCAAAAGCTCAGTGTGACCACCATGAAATGATGCTGAGGGGAGAAACGCTTGGAAAAGAGAAACCTCTGAGGGAGAGAGAGACAAAAGGATCCAGGCCTTGGTGAGGCTGAAGGCAATGACATATGAAGAAGTCATGGATGACAGGTTTTTTTTACAGAGACAAAGAGAGTGGGCGGAAAGAAGGGTGTGGGTGTGAAACTTGAAGCTGCGAAACAAGTCACAGGTAGAAGCAACAAGAAAGGAAAACGTAGCAGAAGGCAAGACAAAATCTTCCAAATTGGATGGTAAAAAGTCTTAAGTTCTGCTTAGCCATCTCAGTAGAAAGTGGCTTTAAAGCATAGCCCCTCGAAACATTTTTCTTCGTTTCTTTCCAAAGACCATCTGCAAATAGTTGCTTCGATGTGTGGGCTTTCCTCTGGGGAGGGCGGTGGGAAATGAGCTACTGATTCCTCCTCTCTCCTGCTCAGGGTGCTCATTAGGCAGTCGGAGAGGCTGAAAGAAATCATGTTTAATAAAGTGGTAGGTGATTGATTTAGCTGAGAGAAGGCATAGCTGTTAACAGTGCCCTTCCTTAACAAAACCTAATCTCTCTGTTTCATCACACCAGGCAGTTACGGTTGGCTGAAGTACGTACCAAAGCTTCACGTGGGTTTGAACTCCAGTGAAAAACAAATGGCCAAGACAAGGTCACCTGGGGTTTGGATATATACCTGCAGAGAGCATTATGTAAACCTACTTCCAGAGCTCAGAAGGAAGCTTCCCCAGGTGGGATACACGCAGGGCAAAGCTTTGGGAGGGGATCTGTCTCGCTTGACTGCACCTCCTGCTCCTCGTGATAAGGCAGCACTGGGGCGCTGCAGCCGCAGGCCTTCTCCTGCTGCCCCCCCGCCCGAGTGCTCCTGGTGGGCCCCATCTCTTCATTAACACTGCCTGGGGCTACGCGGCCTGCTTCCAAAATAAGCCTTCCCCTTCCTATTTTGGGGCTTGATTGTTCAGCTGGGGGAAACGGGGAGGGATGTGGTTCTGGTTTGTTTTCTAGGAGTAAGCAAGAGGAGGGGTTTGGGCCTCCCGAGCGCGTTCTGATGCCTCTGCTAGGAGCCGTGTCCCTTTCACAGCATGCAGGCTTGCTGAAGGCATGGTTGTCATCTTGTAAAACCCCCCTCGGTTTCCCAGGGTGCTTCTCACACACATCCTGTTATTTTCACTTTCAGGCTTCAGCCCTTCCATGTCTGACATACAGGCTTTTCCAGGAATATCTTTTAAATGGAAATGTTCAACCTGGTAAACATTTCACTTTCAAATATGTTCATTGTTGGCCAACATCTGAAGATTTCTTCTTTTAAGCAACCTCCCTGCACCCTGCTTAAAAACAACATTTTGTTTTACTATATGAGCAGCCAAGCCATCTTAGAAGCAAAATACATAAAATGAAAAACTAACCTGGTAGACATTTTGCTCTCACATCAGAGCCAAAAACACAGAGAGGAGAGTTCTTGATGAGAATAATGAGTGAGAATAATGTATGCATAGGATTAAGGACTTGAGGGGAGGCTGCATCTGAAGGAAGGTGGTTATCTGAGTCCACAGAAGCAAAATGAATGAACTGCGTGCAAGCTGGTTCTGGTTCAGAATGATGGCTATCCCAGATTAGCTTCCCTGATGCAATTTCAACTGCAAACAGTTCCTTGTGTTTGGTCCCAATCAAGTAACAAAGGCATAAGACAAAAATTGGATGTGAGGGCTGATACTCAATGCTGCTTCTGAAGGCATAATGCTTCAGTTCTCCATGGTGGACCACTCCCTAGTGAGGCTAATATTATCCTTTTCTCCCAAACTGTGCTAGAGCTAGCGTGCAGCACAGCATTATCCTGTGCTGCAGTGACATCTACTGAAGGAAAGCAAAAAAATCCTTCAGGAAAGCAGTGCTGGCCTCAACCACAGCGCAATCATCGAAGCTTGAATGCGTTTTTGAATGCAGAGGGGGTTCATCTTTTTCCCTTTCCATACCACAGAGCTGTTACGATGTGATTGTTACTCAGCACCCCTCGTCAAAATGTTTCCAGACTTTAAACAAATGCATGCTCAACTAATGCAGCCTGATACCTGGTTTGCATGCAGACATCCAATTCCTGAAAGGCTGTGTATTAGCTTTAGTTTGTTCTCCGTTTGAAAATGGAAGGGAAGGGATTTTCCTCTCTGAAGGAGGGGAGAGGCTGGTATCTGGAGGCTTGCAAATGCACAAGGTGTTCAGGTAGAGCTGGCCCTGACCTGACTGCCTCTGCTGGTGGGAAGAGATGAAGAGACGAGAAGGACAAGGGCAGTTGTCTCTCTGCTATTCAGGTGAACTGCTTGTATTTTATTGCACTTATGAAGAGCTTGTTTGATAATGTGTTCTCTTCATGCTTTCTTCTTGCCAGCAGGAATTGTTTTATGCCAGAAATGAAACTGAACCCAGGTTTTTATTGCCCAGTGACTTGCTTGTGTTACCTACAGCCGTTTGGAGTGGAAGGTCTGCCTCGTTTGCTGGTGAAGGATTGTGGTCTGCAGCTGCTTCACCTGGATGCTTTCATCTCCTTTGTCCAGGGGAGCAGATTTTGGGCTCTAACCTTCATGCCAGGCAGCAGTGGGGACAGGTCCCTGCATCGTGACAGGAACAGGGGCTCATGACTGCTCTTCCCCCCCTATGAATTAAATGGCATCCTGCCCCTCTTGCTGTGAGACCCCCACCCTCCCAGGGACAGCTCCAAGCAGGAAAAATCCTGTCAGCACACACACAGCTCAGGCTAGCAGTGGGCTAGAAGAAAAGTGCAATGGGGCTGCAAAATGTTGGTAGACTGAGAATAAATTTGAAAAAGACCTGAAAATACCGATGGGAATGTTTTATGGTTCTGCTCTCTTCTGTTTTTTTTTTTTTCTATCCTCCCAGAATGCAACTCTTACAGCCTATAATTAAAACAGCTTGCTGCTATTTGCATTTTCATGAAAGGAGCCTCTCCTAACATACCACTCTTAAATCTCCTGTTTGATATCTAGTGAAATTTAATTTCAAGGCTTTCCTCTTTGCAGATCATTTAACTCCTAATGGCTTTTTTAGCCTAAATCCATCTCAGCTTCTGTCTGAGCTGCATGTCTCTTTCCCTCTCTCCCTGTCTCTCTTTCTCATTATTTGTTCACCTTTAAGCCATTCCAAAACTATTGGAAAGACAGATTGCAAAGACAGAAGCCTGAATTTTGCTATTACACTCAACAATTCTGGCATGAGTTCCTCCACATTCCTATTAAAAATATGCCTGTAGCTGAAAATCCAATGAGAGAAAGATGGGCTTTGGTCCGTTAATTAGTTAAATAGTTCTATACGGCACTGCTTCCACATGGGAGTCAGATTTATGTATTTAGATGAACAGTGGCAACATAGTGCTTGGTGCTGTATTCTGGGAAGTGCTGAATTTGAGGACATATATAAATTAAAATATTGTGCACATGCTAAGTGCTAGGTTCTTTGTGCAATATAACCGAGCAAGGGATCCCTTAGGAAGGTAATAGCTAGCAGCAAAGGATGTCTAGCAAGTGGAATTTTCTGTTGGTTCTCTCATTCCTTTCCCTCTCTTCCCTTTGCCTGACAGAAACAGATGGAATTTTATTTTCTCACAATTACTATGAACTGAGACTAACAGCTCCTAAATTGGCAGTGAGGAGGTGGAAAGGTGCGAAGAAAAAAAATATATATATAAAAAAAAAACAACATGCAAACCCTCTGTAACTGTCTGAACAGTGAAATGTGGAAATAAATCCTGTCATATGAATTAACCGTGACTGATAAGTGCTTGTGGACTGTACCTTTTATATAATGACCCAACAGCTCGTCGAACAACGTGTGCATGTTGAACAATGACACGGTTTGGTGGCCCTTCTACTAATGGTCAGAACTCCCAAACTGGTATAAAAAGGAGCAGCACTGTCCTATCATTTACCTAGTGTTGAGCTATGCAAAGTTTTTCAGCTTTGAAATTGGTGGTTAAGCACAATCTGTATTGAAGCCACTGACTTTCTTATAACATCACATCTAGGTTCCTCTCTGCTCTGTTTTCTCTTTTGACAGATTTGACACAACTTTGTGTTTTCTTTTTGTTACTTTTTTTTTTTTTTTCCAACTGTATAGTTTAATCAGGGGGAGGGCACAAAGGCAGTAAACTCACTTTAAAATCAACTCCAACTAGCATATGAACATCTTCTGAGAAGGAAGCCACTTGACTTTCTTGTAGGCACATTCTGGAGCTAAGTTGGACGTGCCCCAAGCAGTGTCCGTATTGTGATGGCCTGACACATGCCCCAAGAACCACATGGGAACTTTCTGTGCTACAGCTATTGATCGTTTCGAGAGAGAGGACTTTAAAAGTTGAGCATCATACCTTCAGAGTTTTGGGTACTCCAAATTTTTATCAGTTTCCCTTTGTTTATTCTGTTTGTCCTTCTTCTTAGAGGTCTTCCTGAAGCTAGAGCAAGCCCTCTTCCTTTACTTTTGAGATAATTTCAAATTCCAGTCACTCTGAGCAAACCTACTCATGATTTAAGGCTTGGACTCTAAGAACTGCGGAGGCATTTTAAAATAACTGTTCTCATAAGTACATTTTCTATTGCTTGTGGTAGAAGTAATAGAATTTTAAGAGTTTTTCTTCACAAAACTTAAATTCTGGCCCTTAACTCTCTGGCTGCTTGATATATTCTGAGAACTCGCTCCGGCTTGAAATTTTCCATTCTATTTCAGTGAACTAAAATATTTAAAACAAAGGGGAAAAGAGCGAAAGGGAAGAACATTTCATGTTTAATATCTTATGAGCCACATATTTCTAGCTGTAGGATGGGAGGATATTGAGCCAGTCTTCTGCCAAAACCTGTTGAAGTCAACAGAAAGAGCTGCACTGACAAAAGAGCGTTAGGACTGGACACCAAGGTGACTCCAGTGCCATATGCAGGTACATGAGATGGCTTTATGATTAGTGCAAGAGGAAACAAACATGAGGGCACCACAGCATGGAGCTCAACCTGCGCTGATGTACCTGATTACTATGAGAAGTCCAAAGTCCCAACAGACTTCTTCCTTTTCCTGGGTTTCATTTGGTCTCTGGTGAAGATTTTTTGGTATACTCCCTAGCATATCTACCATAGGGATATTTCCTAGGGATATTTCCTAGCATAGATACAGTGTAATTCCAACCCTTACCTGTTCTCACTGTGCCCATAAAACAAAGCAGTAGAGCTGAGTCTGGTGCTTGCTGTCACACCCTCCCACGGAAGGAAAAGTGCCAACTTTTCTGAAAAATGCGATGACCTTCAGTGCAGGATCCTCACCAACTCTCCTTCCCTCTCCATGCAAGGCAGGAGAGGAACTGGGGAGAGGATGGCTCCTTCTTTCCTTAGGCACTTGACCTCTGCTATAGCTGGAGTATATTTTAAGCTCACTTTTTGCATTGCCACAGATCCAAGATGATGCCAGTCCTGAGTACTGTCTGTGTGTTGCTCTAAGATCAGTAAGAGCTTAGAGAGTCTTTAAGATCAGATTCATTTAGGTATGATGGATTTTACAATTGATTTTGATACTGCTGATCATGGCCTGGTATTTCAAGAGCTGGAAGTCTCCGTGTTCTTGGTAGTGCTCTCTATTGATCGTAATCCTCTCTAGAACTGCTTATCAAAGCCAGGTGATGGGGGTTGCTGCCTCTGGTTTGATGTGTCCCATCCTCTTCGCACCCACACACACATGATCCAGGCTATCCATCACTGAGCTTAGCCTGCAATGTGAAACACTAACCTCAGTGGTCAGTGATTCCTTCTCACCACTGAAGAAGCTGAAATATGGAAGCTGCGAATGGTTGCACACCTTGAGCCTAAGCAAAGTTTCTGAGAAGATGACTGTGAAGCACGGGATAAGAGATCTTGAGAACACTAAAAATATTCAGCTACGTATTTTCTGCCAAGCGGACCCTGAAAGTTCTGGGAGAAATGCCAGAGTGATGCTGGTAGATGAACGTTTCTGAGCCATCTTGTCCTTGACTGCAGGAAAACAGAAGTGCTGTTGAATCAGGCTATTTTTCTACAGCTAGCCTCCCTTTGTTTCATTTTTCTTCATTTGCGATCATGTTTAATACTAGGCCAAAAATCTTAAGAGTCACTGTTGGTCGTGCCCTTCTCATGGTAAACCATATGTTGGACAAAGCTTTTAGCTAAGCAGTTTGCATAAATTGCACCTTATTTATTTCATGGTTGCCTCCTGCCAGTGTCATATGCATACTCCTAGGTTTTCTAGGTTTCCATTGTTTTGCTGATTCACTGCATTCAGCACACTGAGAATACCAAGTAATCTTACAAACACAGCCCGATTCACATTACTTGTACTGCATCCTCATCTAGTAGAAGATCCAGCTTCAGTCTGCTTTAGTGTGTACAGCTGCAAAATGTTTGGCCCAAGCCATGTATGAAAACAGTTTCTTGAGCACTTGCTCAACAGGATTCTGCACTATACATTGCCTTGGATTTGGGACTTTTGCACCTATACCTAAAGGCAGTGGCTATTGACATTTCTGACCTGTATGCAGAACTGGTCTCTAAAACATGCCTTGTTTGATTCTCACAGTTATTGTTCTTTGCCTAAAAAAAATAAAAAGAAAAAAATACTGCCAGAGTTGTATTATGATTGTTCAAATTACAATCTTTTTTCCTGGTAGTTTTGATGAAGTTAGAATGCTTCTAGATAATGACACATCTTGGTTAATCCCTTTGCGGCACTGTCAGTTCCTGGTGTTATTGCTGTCATTATTATTATTACAGTTCTAGGGCTTTTTTTTTTTCATCTTTTTCATATTTTTTTTTCTGTTTAGCATAGCCAATATGAAGAAATTTTCATTTTATACTTGCTATTTTTTTTCCCTGACATTATAACATGAAGATTTCTTGCTGTTTGACTTCAATATCTTGTACTGATTGGTGTTTCTGAGGCTCTCTTTCATGTCTTACTTTTAATAATTGTAACCACAGTTTCAGTGGGACACTCATTTCACATTAGCTTCTTGTATTCCAGCAAATTTTTGCAATGATGTGGAAAAATAGTTTAAGTCTTCAAAGAAAGTTTGTCTGAAATGGAAGCGTTTAAGTTCATTTTGGAAACATTTTCTGATTTTTGCTCCCTGTGAGAACTAAAGTAGCCAAATCAGGTATATGCTACAATATTAAATATTTTATTTTAATATTTTAATATTTTTATTTTAAATATTTTTTATTCTGTAACATGGGAATGGAGAGAAGAAAGTTTGTAGGAGGTGCTGAACACATAGAAGTGAGTCGCCCTGTAGTAATAAATGTCCCATTAAATTTGCATAATGTTGGATTTTAAGCCACTGTTAAGATTCATGGAAACAGAATCACAGAACAGTTGGGTTGGAAATGACCTTAAAGATCCCATGGTTCCACCCCCCCTGCCATGGGCAGGGACACCTCCCACCAGCCCAGGCTGCCCAAGGCCCCACCCAGCCTGGCCTTGAGCACCTCCAGGGATGGGGCATCCACAGCTTCCCTGTGCCAGTGCCTCACCACCCTCTGAGTGAAGAATTTTTTCCTTATATTTAATTTAAATCTCCTCTCTTTTAGTTTAAAGCCATTACCCCTTGTCCTATCACTGCACTCCCTGACCAAGAGTCCCTCCCCAGCTTCCCAGTAGGCCACCTTTAGGCACTAGAAGGCTGCTGTAAGGTCTCCCCAGGGCCTTCTCTTCTTCCAGGCTGAACAACCCCAACTCCCTCAGCCTGTCTTTGTATAAGAGGTGCTTCAACCTTCTGATCATCCTTGCGACCCTCCTCTGGACTTGTTCTAATGTTTCCATGTCCTTCTTGTGCTGAGGGCCATGGAGCTGACTGCAGTGCTGCAGGTGGGGTCCCAGGAGAGCAGATCAGAGGGGGAGAATCACCTCTCTTGCCCTGTTGGCCATGCTGCTTTTGATGCAGCCCAGGATACAGTTGGCTTTCTGGGCTGCAAGCACACATTTCTGGCTCGCATTCAGTTTTTCATCCACCAACATCCCCAAGTCCTTCTTGTCAGGGCTGCTCTGAATCCACTCATCACCTGCCTCTGTTCATGTTTGAGTTTGCTCTGACCCAGGTGCAGTTCCTTGCACTTAGCCTTGTTGAATCTCATGAAGTTCACACAGACCCACCTCTCAAGCCTGTCAAGGTCTCTTGTGAATGGCATCCCTTCAATCCAGTGTGTCAACTGCACCACCCAGCTTGGTGTCATTGGCAAACTTACTGAGGGTGCACTCGATCCCACTGTCCATGTCACCAACAAAGATTCCTGAGGAAAACCACTCATCACTGGTCTCCATTTTTTTTGTTTTGTTTTGTAGTGGAAATACCCAATAAAGCCCCACATACTGGCTAGCTGTGTGATTTAAGGGGCAATAAAATAATTGCTCAATGCTAAGAATGAGTGCAGCACATCATTCTACAGAGAGTATCTCTAGGGAAACCACAAAGTGTCTTGGCAACTATAAAAATGTTTATATATATATATGTATATAGGAAACTACCATGACACATAAAATTAAAATGCAGCTAGAGTAAAAAAATAGTAGGTGTAGAAATCTATCTTTTTATGGTTTTATACTTAGACTGATGGTAGACTGAAGGTAGGGTCATTATGACCTGTAACACTGTGCATGTCAGGACTGATATTATGTGGAAGTTCTTCAGAGCAATGTGGTTCAAATTCAGTGTTACTGGAGGCCATGTTAGCATGGTCCTGACTCACAAGGGAGAGAAAACTATTTGGGGCTGGATCTTATCGTTCTCCCTGTTAATGTATCTTTTCTGGAATATATTCACCTTGTTTGATCAAATTCAGGAGCTGATTTAAGCACAATCCTAGTTAACCTTGGTGTTTTGTCGTTGTTGTTTTAAGATGTGTAAGGCTAGAGTGGTGGCTTTCCAAAGCTATGAAATGAAAACAGCAGCTTCTTTTTCTTCCATTCAGTCTGCCAGTTTTTCCTTCTGCTGGAAGGTGCACTATCTCACAGGAGCCTGTAGCCTAGCCTTAAGGTTAAGTGCATACCTTCCCATTTCCTGCATATCTGCTGTAGCTTTCTGGATTTTTTACCACGCTCCTGCTATATTATTTCTAGATCACTGCTACCTTAAACTACTGAAGCACTGCAAATGTGCACAAAAGGGTCTTTGATTTCATTAAAGGGAAGTACAGGACTTCAATTATAACAAAAAGAAGAGAAACACTGTGACTTCTTTGTGTTATCTCTTTGCAGAAGTCATTTCTCCAAATGCCCTGGGCATCTTTTGGACATCAGTTTATTAAACTTGGCTCAGATAAGAATTATAGGGCACCTCTTTGCAATGGATGTTTTATTGCAGAGTTAACATCAAGAAACATTGAAAATAAAGGTTCCTGACTTTGTATATTAAAATAAAACAAGTTTGCAGTTTCTTAGGTAATGAAAACACTCCTGGAGAATTTCTATTTTCAAAAGTAATTTCCTGTGATCAAGACTGGATAGAGTAGTGACATTTGGATTGGGACAACACGTGGCATAATGTTTTTCCCATCCCATGACCTCAAATGCACTACTTGGGTGTTACAGCCCTTCAACATGTCTCCTTTAGGTAACTGCATTGGATCAGAGGACAAAATTCAACCAGATAAATCACATCTCTGGTAGGCTCTTTCCATCTGGAAGCACAAAATATCCTACAATGTAGACTCAGGTCCATGAGAAAAATTGATCACAGTCCACATGATTTCTATGGGCTAATCTGCACTCCCATTGCATCTTCGAGTTTATACATGTATTTAAGGGACAGCTTCCAACTGGACATTATGAATTAAGAACATACTGTAACTCAGCTGCTGCCGTGGCATGTCTGCTCAGAGCATCCCCTCACCTAGCTGGCCATGCCTAAAAGAGTGGCAGAGGGCATGGATACAGCAGTGGTGCCGTGAACTGCAATGGTTCACTGTGAGCACAAGCCAGGGGAAGAGAAGGAAATACATGGAAACTTGCCAGATTCTAAATGAGGGGGGAAATGGACTTCAAATTATCAGAAATTATTCAAAATTATCTTCAAATGATTTAGGTGACCATGTACATTCAGGAGTTTGCCATAGGGCTGATGGTGGGGGAGATAAGGAGGAACTGAGAGTTTTGGAAAACCTTTTGGAAATCCAAAATCACTTATTTACTTATTTATAATTATAACAAAGTAGATGCAAGTAGTACGTTAGTAGTTTGGTATTTGTTCACAAAAGCTGTCTGGAAGAAAGCTAATTTTTAGCGTAAGGGAGAAAAAAATACTCAAACAAAGTCTGTCTGTGCAATGGTATGGCATTATCTAAGCCATCCATGTCTTGTCAGTGTGTTAGCACAACTTGTTCTTCACTTGTCACAGTGTGTAGAAAAGATCTTTGTCTTGTGCAAATACAAAGACATTTGAGTACTTCTAAGTACAACTTTGAAAGAAGAAATATTTGCTTGAGACAAACAACTGTTTTGTGACAGAACTATTTCAGGTGAAAAGAATGTAAAAATCCAAGCAATGTGTCTCTGGTATATAAATAAATGCCCTGTAATTGTCTGTTAAAAGTGGAGGTAATGGTGTTGAAACAATAGGCTCCATTGAAAAATGAAATCCTGTAAAGTGATAAATGTGTAAGGTCAGCTGAACTATTTGAAGGTAAATCATTTTTCTTTCCTTAGCTTCTGGCACCTCTAATCTGAGAAAGAAGACTTTCAGAAATTAACTCCATGTGTTCCACAGAGGTAGGAAAGGTCCTATACCAGGTATAGGATCCCACCTTCCCCTTCATTTAGCAGGAACCCCTTCAGCACTTTGCCTCTTGGCGGGATTAGACAACTCCTAGCACAAAAAATGTCCAAGCTGTGCTCAGACATGCTCAGCTCCAGCTAAGACAGTTTCAAGCAGATGGCTGGCAAGACTGATGAGAGTGACACATTTCTGACCAGCTTGCTGCTAAGGGGCTCATACTTCACATTCCTTTTAAGAGGTTGGGGTCCTTTAAACAGATAACAGGTAAAAATCCTCTCCCGTACACAAAGAAATGTGTATGGGTCCAGTGGCCCAAAACTCAGCTGGAGCTTGCATCTTGAGAGGGGAGCGCGGATCAGTAGGTAGTCCCTTACCTCCCAGCCATTCCCAGCTCTGTTCTCTCCCAACCTCTGCCAATTCTATATATGCTTTACATATAAAAGTATATATATATTATAGCATATATACATAGATCTAATACATAGCATTGCTGCTGTCCCAGTGTAAAGAGTTTTCCTCCCCAGCCACAAAATTCAGTCGAGGAGCTCAGGATCCTCACTGCATGTATAGAAATGCTCCGCTTGTGATGGGAACACGAACTTCTGGGCAATAACAACACTGTGCCAGTGCAGCGGGCTTCATTTGAGAAGGGCTTGGCTCAGTCTCTGTGTTCATGGCCTCTTTTGCTTTGAAAGCATGAGAATTTTTCCAATAAAGCTTAATTTGTGAAGCTATTTTGATAATAACTTCACACGCAACTGAGCAAAAAGAAAGACCTAGCACAAGATTAAATACATAGACAGTGGAAGAATAAAGATGAAGCTATTAATACCAAGCGTGTAAGAACTTAAACTCACAAAAAAGAACAGCTAGGAATAAGAATGCTAAGTTCAGATAATTCAGATATTTGATCTCTTACTTCTCATATGACTCATTTTCTTTACATCCCTGGTGTTTCCATTAGAAATATGACTCTCCTTCCCTGCCTCTTGTTCAGCTGGTATTTTGGTCATGACAGTTTTTCATCTTTAGGAACAAAGGAATTTTTGTGCTTTATAAGATCAGAGGTTGATGCAGTCCCATGACTTTTCTCTGACAATGATAACCCAACTGATTGCAAAAAAAAGTACAAGCAATTGTTGCAGGCAAAAAAAAGAAGCATTTTCTTTCTTCCTTTTAGCAGCTCTCAGCTTCAAAAGAAAAACCTGAAGGGATGCTCACTATTTAAAATTATCTCTATTATTATCATCATAAGATGGCCAGGCCTATTTTAACCTCTATGGGTCTATTCCTTTATGATGTCCTCTTAACTTTTGATAGCAATGTTATGTTGTGGTAAGGGGTTTATTCTATTTCAGTTCTTCAAATTTCGTGCTATTCAAATTCAGGAAATGATGTTATGCTTATAATAAAAGCCAATATGAATTACATTATCCATGTTTTCTTGTGTGGTGTTTATTTTTGTTGTTGTTTGTTTGTTTTGGTGTTTATGTGTTGTTCCTCATTCATTTCTGTATTAAACAGTCCCATGTATAGGCCTTGTATGAGAGTCTCTAGAGAATGCATATATTTCATCATCTGTCTTTGAAATAACTTCATTTGCACTGTTTTGAGAGGGAGATAATAAAACTAAACAAAACAGGACATATACCTCTGATTTATATTGTGCTTGTATTATTTTCAGTGTTGTTTTCGATGTTGCTTATAGGCATGATCCTTTGATCCTACAAGGATGCTTATAGGTCATGATCCTTTTACCTATGTAGACACTTGCAAAGTGTAGCAGAGTTTGCCTTAGGAACCACTGACATATTTGACTATTTTTTGGAAAACATTTGGAGACAATACCTTAGGTGGAGAATGATTTTGCTAAGACGTTCCTGAGAAAGATCTCTTTGTTTTGCCTAAGAGTGAGTGCATCTTATTTTAGCAGTTCCACCATTTCTTTCAAAACTCTCTGAGGATATCATTTAGCCCTGAGAACTTGTCCTTTGCTTTATCCTGTTTCAGCACCTCTTCCTCTTAGGCTGGGTCATAATACCACAGATCTGTGGTGTTTCCATTAGGGAGCCAAATGCAAATGCTGCAAGAGATGCATTTGCTGCAGTCTCTTAGGCTGTCCAGGGAAGTGGTTGAGTCACCATCCCCGGAGGTCTTCAAGAAATGTGTAGATGTAGAACTTCACAGCATGGTTTCATGGTGGACTTGTCAGTACTAGGTTACTGGTTGGACCAGATGATCTTAGAGGTCTTCTTCAATGATTCTGTGATTCTGTGAAAGGAAAACCCATCACCTCAATGTATTACAGATCCGGGGCTGTCCATTATTAATGCAAACAGCTGCTTTGGGGAAAATGACCCTCACTTCTGGCTGCTGATAGGGAGGCTGCACCTGGCACTTGGCGGGCTCGGTCCGCAGAAGCTGAGCAGGCCGCACGCTGCCTCCAGGCACGTGTCTTTTCCTAATGAAGCTGAATAAACTCAGTGCGTAAATAAATAAATAGTTGAGAAGCTGAGTAAGTGGAGCATCACTTTCTGTGGTTGATATAAGCTATCCTATTTACAAATAATAGTCTTTCAGGAAAGCAGAAGGCCTTTGTGAGCTTGCCAGCAGATAGCTGCAAGCAAGCTGCCTCTGTCATCGAGGTAAAACACAATGCTGACAGATCTCTAACTTGACGGTGGCACTAAACAGGATTAACCGCTTTAGCATCTCAGGTTTCATTGCTTTGACACGTCAATAGGCGCTGCTCATGAGGAGAATGTCATTTGTCAGAGTATTCATGCCTGTGGTGGCCTCTCAGAGCATACCTGGCCTGACACACGGCACTAAAGTGTGCGTGGTTTTCAGCCAAGCCTTTGAGAGTGTCTCAATGGCATTATTAGCAGTTCTTTGGGACTCAGCGTGCGTGTTGAACACAGCAACCCAGCTCCAACGCCCTCCAGAGTTTGGGGTGTTCCCTCAGAGGGCACCAGTCAGCGGTTGTCCCCTCACAGCCCTACGCACAGCAGCCTTCAGAGGCCTGGCCCTCCTGATGGAGAACCAAGGACCCTGCAGCCAAACCCAACACGGGGCTCTGTGGTAACTCAGCCTCTCAAATGCCCCACAATATTCTGCTCAAAGAAGTTCACGGGAGACACTGAAGAGATGCTGAACCCAGCATGTGGAGAAAGCCACTGCCATAAGAGAAAACAGGGGCACGGGATGCCACCTGCCCTGTGGTGATATGCGGCGCCTCAGCTG
The DNA here is from genome assembly GCF_047663525.1 of Anas platyrhynchos. Taxonomy (NCBI): domain Eukaryota; kingdom Metazoa; phylum Chordata; class Aves; order Anseriformes; family Anatidae; genus Anas; species Anas platyrhynchos. The sequence continues at coordinate 127,329,528 of NC_092587.1, forward strand.
GATGATAACTAACTGTAGGTTTCAACTATCACAAAATACATCTCAATTTGGGTCAGGCACATGACTAAAATATCCATTGATGCATAAGGACCAGTGACTTAGGAGGTATATTGTAGCATTTGCATTTGGCTCCCTACCACAAACCACTGATCTCTCCAGATTGTGACTCAGACATAAAAGTTTTGTTTTTTTGGTGCCACTGCTTTGTTTCAAACTCCATGCTTACATCTGTTCTGCAAAATGTCTTCCCCCATTTTATTCATGAGTTTCGGACTAGTTGGAAAGCTTCCTGCAACATTTGTACACTGAAATTGCCTGCAGTGAAGGGATGATTTTGCTGTTGTTCTTAGATCCAAACGAACAAACAAACAACAACAATGGTTGGATATTTTATTTCTCAGAATAGGACATTCTGAATTGGAAGTTCTGAAAACTTTGGGAACTCTGATTCACAACATTTCAATTCAAATGTAATTTATGTAAAAACATTAAAGAGAGGGTCAGATAAGGGCACTTAGAACCATTGAAAGAAACCATTTCCATTTACTGAAACGGTTTTACTTGGTCAGCTTATGGACCCAGTGGGGATTTTGATTTTTCAGTGTCAATCAGGATGGAAAAAGTACTTGAAATATGGAAAATTCTTCTGGAAGAAAAACAATTTTCTGCCTAGCCCTATGTATTATTTATTTCACTAAGAGGCAGCTTGAAGCTTCAGAGCATTTGACAGATGTCAGAAGAGCCCCTCATCACCTCAAATTTGATCTTTTTTGGTACTACAAATCTGTTACAGGTTTTTGTCCCCAGTATTTTGGGAGTAAGTGTTTTTTGTTTGGTTGTTTGGCTTGGTTGTTGGTTTTTTTTTTTTTTGCGTGTCACTGTGTGGGAAGCATGCACCTGAAGTAATAAGAAAACAAAGAAAGCAGATTTGTTTTCCCTTGCTGGAGCAATTTTAATCACTATCTGTTTGATGGCAGAAGGTTACTCCTAGCTTAAGTCTATCTTATCTGAAATTGGTTCCTTGCTGCTTATCCCATCCCCTACAAACCAATATCTAATGAATACCGTAAAATATTTTAAAAAGCATTGTGGCCAAGATTTTGTTCTCACTTATTTCTGAGAGTTTTCTGTATCTCAGAAAAGTTATTTTCAGGTGTGCCATGCAAATGAAAATAACACAACTTTCCTTTCGGTGTTGCAGTTCTGGCATGCATATCTAAACACCTAAGCTAAACATCTAAACTGCTTTAGAAGGCTTGATTTAATTTTTTATTTTTATTTTTTTTACTTATTATAGTTGCAGTGAGTGTTCTTTACACTTGTCATCTGTAATTATTCCTGTTCTTAATCTACACAGTTCAAAAATTGTGAAGGAGGTGATGGCATTTCCTACAAGCAAGCAGAACAGAAAAAAAAAAAAAGAAAAAAAAAAAAGAAAAGATGTTATTAAAAGAATATGTCATTGTCACCTTTGAAGAACTTCTGAGACTGTTCAGAAAAAGGTAAAATTCATTCTCAGGAAAGAACAAAGTGCCACCTTGCCTTCACATAAAACATCTACAATTTCTACTGAATTCACATAACAAAGAGTGGAAGTCAGACCTGTTTATGTCTAAATTATGTCTTTCTTTAGGGAGCGAAACTGTGCAGCTTCTCATATACCTGTAATATACTCAGTTACATGGGACAACCACACCGTGACAGCTTGAAGGAGGGAGGACTCTGAAAGCACGAAGGCAATTTGTAATTCCCCTTGAAACTATTCTGGCACACGCATGGTTGCTGGAGCAATGAAGCCCCTTCCCTGAGGAAGCAGATCCTCCAGGAAAGCTGCCAGGCTGTGAAGCTCACTGCTGGCAGGGACCCCGGGGGACACCTGGGGGTGTCTGGGGCTGTGCAGCCCCCCAGCCTGCCTTCTTCCTTCCCTCACCATTTTACAGCTTTGTCTCCTAATCTCTCTTGTAGAACATACCTTTTAGCTATCTGGTCATTCAAATTGATCTTTTCTGCTCTCTTCAGGTCTACACAGTTACCAAAGCCTGACAGACCACTGCTGCTGAGCTTTTCTAGGGCTGTGTAAAGCCCTCTGTTTCACACCGAGTCTGTGCTTCAGTTTTCGCATCCTTGCTTATGGTTTGACATTCTCACTGCAGCACTCTGACATCGTCACCTTGTGTACAGACTGTGATTCACATAGCCACAGATTGTTTTCTTCTTTTCTTTTGCACATAATTGCCTTTTTTTTTTTTTTTCCTGCAGAAAATCCCCATTTCCTATGCATACAGCTGATCCTATATTCCTCAACCCAGCACCATGCACTTATCCCTGTTGAATAGAACTGTCCTTTTTACAGACTCTTTTGTCAGTGCATGAAAATCCCCCTAAATCCCACAACTGTCCTGCATGACAATAAACTCTCCTGATTTGGAATAATCCGCGGTTAGATAAACACGTTTTCTAAACCACTGCTGAGTTCATCAACATCCTTCCAATTTGACAGTGAGCCACTCGTAACCACTCCCTAAATATCTCCAACCTACCTTGTTTGCCTTGTTTGCTTAAAGAATATTGTAAGAAACTATGCCAGAAATCTTACTAAAGAGACATCCAATGCGACATCCAATGCTTTTTTGCCACTGAGAATTCCTCTTGCTTTGTTGCAAGAGATATCAGACGTTTGATGTCTTTTGTCATTGACCAAGCTGTGTTGTCTGTAACTTGTTGCTTTATAAGTGCTTAAAAATAGCCTGTTTATTTCCTCCAGTATCTTTCCTGGACATTGAATTTAAACAGATCGGTATACAACTTCTATCTCCGCTTTTCCTTTCAACGCTGTGCTTGTCCTTTTCTGTCCTCTAAATATCTGTCCCACTATAAATTCTCTGCGACAGTTTCAGAGATTTCATCAGTTGGTTCTTTCAGTGCAGCTGATTGGAAAGCAGCTAATTTTGTCTGAATAATTTCTCACTTGGTAGTCAAGTCTGAAATCCAGCTGTCTTCTGAGGAATCAATAATGACTTATATTTCTAAAAAAAAATCAATAATAGGTGCAAAAATACTAAGAAGCTTGGCTTTCTTGCTGTCACCTGTCAAAAACTTTCCAGTTCTGCTTGACACTGGAGTAATCGTTTGCTCGATCTTCTCCATTCCTGGTGATGTGCTTGGAATGATTTTGTGTTACTCCTGTTGCCCCTTATCAATTGCATCTCACTTTTTTGTCTTCTCCTCTGATTTCGTCCCTGCGTGATTGGGCTACTGTTGTAGCTCTCCAGAGCAACCCAACAAAGCTTCTCTTTTCTGCACGCTTCACTCCTGCCTGAGCTTCTGGAATTGCCTGTGACAGCCAGGTTGGTCATGCACTATGCCTTTATCTTTTCTGTGTGGACTGATGGTTCTCTTACTCACACTCTTAATGTTGTTTCTGTGAGGAACTGCCAGCTCTCTTAAACAATTTTTTTATCTGCGTCAACCTTCCAGAACATCACGTTGAACTGTTGTAGGTGTCCATTGGGGTCTACCTCCATGAAACATTTTTATTTTGATGTCATTGCTTCTTTCTAAAATCGTGGAATCTCCCTGCAAAAACCTGTGAAGCCACATGTACATGTACATGTGTATATGTACATATATATAAAATACGCATGCATATATATATATACACATATTCTATCTCTCTTTGTAAAGAACACTGAGGACTTATTTTTTTTCTGCCTTTGTGACCCAAATAATTCAGTTTAATACCTATAAAGGGAAATGAAAGATGATGGGTGAGTCATCAGGAAACAAGCTCATCATACTGCTGGAAAATGGGAGCAGGCAGGACTCCTTATTCCTTTTCTAATAATCCTGTATGGAAATTCTTTGTTTTGCATCAGCTGTAGCTAGTAGGTGAGGGACACTTGTGAAGGTGTTATGGACACAATTTGGCTCCTAGATGACAAAGGAACTTTAAAAGTTTTATTTTATTCTCCTCTGTCATCTCGCAGACATTTATTCTTATGTCTGTTGTTTATTCCCAAGTTCCCAACATCTAAAAAGCAGTATTAATGCTGGTCAGACTTCGTGATTTCCTCAGCTTCTGGGACACACGATGAGCAGGCAGAGGACACCAGCTCATGCTGGGCATCAAGAGCTCCGGAAACCATCGGTGTGGTCACCACTGAATCTTTCTGATGCTGTATCAAGTACCAGCTTGGGTTTAAAGGGTATCTTAAAAATACGTTTTCATTTCCTACATCTCTCCCAAGGACTTATTCCATGGCATGTGGCACATTCCTGTATCCAACTCTAGAATGAAGGTGATTTTTTGATTTTCTGCAAGAGCTTAATAAGAGAGAATGGGGAAAAAAAAAAACATTTCAAATTAAGCAGCATCAACCTACGTTGGCTATGAGCACGCCACACTTGGCTATAAAGATTTTATGCAACCATATTTTAGTATTCCTTTATCTTTCTTTCATATATTTTTAGACATTTGTGTTAGCGTGATTTTTCTCATTTCTATCACGTTGTCTAAATACTAAATATTAACATTTACTGCAGGGACTCGTTTGCCTTGTTTCTGGACCATTTGCTGCTTCCCAGAGTGGTTAAAATGAGGTGGCAGCAGTAATGTGAGATGTGTGATACTCATGTTGGACAGGTGAATTTGACTTTCATACAGCAGTGTTTGAGGGGTTTTTGGTATAGATTTGGATTTATTTATTATTATTGTTAGGAAAACTACTGGAATCTCGCTCTCAGGCAACAGTTTGTTTTGGGATTTAAGACGCGGCTTTCGCTTGACCCGAGCAGCGAAGACGACAGCCGGGCACGGAAAGCAAGCCCCAAACTCCGGAGACGTCTGTCATAATCCTGCCGGGAACGATCCCCCCCAAAAAAATACCCGGGGGAAGCGAGCACCCTGCAGCCCGCTGCTTCAGGACGGGCTCTCCGCCAGCCCCCGGGGTGCCGCCGGCGGGCGTCAGGCACCACCACACGGTGCGGGCGGGCAGCACCGATGGCTCAGCGCCTGCCAGCCGCACCCCGGGCGGCCCCCGGGAGGCGATCCCCGTGCTCCGAGGCCTCCCGGGAGAGGTCCCGGAGCCCCGGCCCCCGGCTGCGGGCCGAAAGGGGGCGGCGGCGGCCGGCCCTCGCCCCCGGTGCCGCTGGCGGGCATGCGCGGTGCCCCCGCAACATGGCGGCGGCGTGAGGCGGCCGGCGGCGGCGGGAGCCGCTTGAGGGAGGCGGCGCCGCCGCTGCTGCTGCCCCCCCCCACCCCGCAGCCCCGCGCAGAATAAAACGTAAGTATTATTTATGGGCGATGAGATATTGAATTGGTGTGAAGGATAAACGTGTTAAAGACACTTCGGTGCGTTATTTATGGGACGTCTCACGGTAAGGCAAGCAGGAGCGTGTGTTGAAACTGAAATTTAAATATAGAAGTACTATAAGGGCTGCTAACTTTAACAAGGTCCAGTTTTGAATATTAAAATAATGTGTTCTGATTTTGTTTGAGGCTCTTGGGACAGAGTTGTTGTGCTAGTTTTCCAGTTGCTGCAAATAGAGCTGCAGCATGCTTGTAGTGTCTTCCAGGTTAGTTGGTATTAAGTATTGCATATTCTGTTCATAATTCTGTTCAGATTCTGTAAAAAGAAATGCTTGCTTCTGGTTTTGTGTTATTAACTCCTTGCACAGCAATTAAAAGCCATGTAGATACGCAAAGGTGACCAGCTCCGATTAAGGCATTCTTAAAATTGGGTCATATGGTAAGTGCTGATCTTGGTGTAGAGGTGTTCAGGGAAGGAGCGGTGACAGTCCTCTAAAAGATGTTTCCTCAGACTTTGTACATTGCTACTTTGAGCGTACAGGTGCCTTTTTTTCTTTCTTCTTTCTCTTTTTTTGTTGGGGGTGGCTGCTGGTGCTGCCCTTGCTGCGTGCGGTGCAGTGCTCGGATAAGGTAGAGGCGTTGTTTGCTGCGGTAGCTGCCCGAGTGCAGAAGAGGTGTTGGAGACAGCCGAGTATAATTTTGTCTTCACTAGCGTGAAACTCATGGTACAGAGAATGCATTCGTTCGGATGTCTGCCTAAAAGCTGAGTGTGCGAAACAACGACCCTGCTGGACTTGAGGGGACATGGAAAAGCCCGAAGCAAATGTAGGTGGCGACTTCTGCCCTTTGCACGTTGGGTGTCCTCTTCGCACAATTGTGTCTCGTTGTTTTCTTAGTGCTGACACGGGACTGCGAGCTGGGAGTGAGCCGTGCTCGCTCCCTTTATCTGTTGCAGTCCATACGTGATGGAGTGGGTGTGCGGGGAGGAAAGGAGTCTTGGGTAATTATCCCTCGATAATTAATAAGAAGTGTCGCCAACAGGAAATGCCATTTGTCGCTAACTGTCCAGGACACTGCTACTGACCTTATTCGTCTGGCTACCTCTGCCTCCAGCAGGGATGGGTGAAATATGCAATTTTTCCTGTATATTTTCAGATAATCTTTGAAAATACTGCAGTGTGCCGTAATATTTTCGGAGTGTAAATATAAAGCAAATTACAGGTGGGGACTGGGACAGTGCTTCAAAGGGGTCCGCACAAGGGAGGCTGTTAACCAGCTTCTTGACCTCTGCATCTGCTGGGGCTTTCAAGTTCTGTTTACTCCCATTTGACAGAGGTAGCCTTAGGCACCCAATCTTAGTGCTGATTGCTTCTTCCAGAGATTAAAATCTTAAATGTCGAGGACTGTGCTGTTAGTGTTCTCTAAAATGTAAGACATGCAACGTCAGCGGCTCAGGACTCCGATTTCTCTAGGACATGGGAAACCCTGTCTGAAGTTGCTGGGGCTTAATAGAGCTGTTTTTAAATGTGGAGCAACAGAAATGTTAAAGGTAAAATTGTTTGTGCTTGAATGTTACAGGTGTTTGCGTTGCACGTCATAGCCCTGGTATTCTTGCAAATACTTTTAGTTTGGCTCAACATAATTTGAAATCCCAGAATACTTATTAATGTTCTGGTGTGGTCTGGTGAATGCTTTCTTTTTTGCTATGACGTGTTTTTTGGTATAGGAAAGTTTTTTGGTATAGGGAAGTGTTTTGCTAATAACAATTTGTATGATTTCTTTTAAGTTCCAAGTCTTCTCTAATTTGGTGATGTCTTGATGTAATGGTGGGCAGCTTTAATAATATTTATATGCAGTCAAGTTTATTTTTTTATTAGATACATGCAGTCAAGATGCAGTGATGGCTGATAATGCTGAGATACAGGCAGCATGTGCATGCAAACAGCTTCACCTGCGCTATGTGGAGAAGCAATCCGATGCTGCAGATAAAGACCCTCAAAAGTTTTGGTTAAGTCCCTGGAGGTGCTGTAGCTTCTTTTAAGGATATGTTCCTGTGCCAGTCCCATCTTTTGTACAAGTGTGCTGCGGCTGGCCAGCCTGGGTGGCAGCAGCATCGTGCCAGGATGGCTTGGTGAGCTACCTCGTGCTGCCTGAAGCTGGCATCCCACATCTGCAGTCTTCTTTAAGCTTGTCTCTAGTCCTGCAGGATGGGCAAAGGGGGCTGTGCACCCGCTGCTGCTGGGGCAAGGACTCGTGGCACAGCTGCTGGCGGTGGAGGGCACGCTCCCCTGTTGCTTTCAGCACGTTTACGAGCAGAGTTAACCAGGGCATGAGTGATGGTGGTACAAGAACCTTCAGAGGTACTCCTGCCTCTTCCTTGTTAGTCTTTCTGCTTGGTCGGTGAGGAGATAGGTCTGGAGGAAAGTCAGGAGCTGCAACATGGCTGTTCAGAAATCAGCAGCTATCTTTACAAGGCTCCTTATCTCTGCCTGATGGGCTTGCTCTGATGCTTTCTCTCGTACACAACGGATACGGAGCAGCCAGGTCACTTGCAGTAGAGGGGATATGCTGTCTCCTACCTCCTCGCAGGACTGCTGTCACAGGAACTTGCAGCTTTAGTTTGTGTGTCCTTGGAACAGGACAAAAAAATTCAGTAAATAAGAATGATGTGAAGAAATATACGGTTCTTTGTTGTGCTGGTGAGTTTTGTCTGTCTCGTTTCAGCACTGTAGATTGAGAACTGGTTCGTAGTTCTTGTCTTTAGCAAAGGTGACTGCTACGTGTGTAGCATTTGATCATTTTGGATCCAGATTGGTGCACCACTAAGTGTGCGCTGAGTGTGTTCTTCCATGCACACTCTTCCTGCTTTGCTGAATTGCTGGCAGAGCCATTGAGATGGAAGTAATTCTGAAATCCTCAAACCTCTAACAGAACTTTAGTGCTCTTCCACTCGTTTTAGCAGGCAATAGCCTCTCTGCCCCACAGGGAAGGTGCTTTCTAGCTATCTTATGTCCAAACTAATCTTAAAGTGGTTTTTCTTTGTGGTTTGTTAGAATAACATTGTGTGCAGTGGCTTTGGAGTGTTATTTTTCCCCTGTAGGTGATGTATTATCTGTGTGGCTCCCCATTTAGCATGTCGTCATCTAAACCCAAGCAAGGCATCACATTAAAGGTAGGTGTCCTCCTTTGAATCATTTGGTTCTAGGCCTTCGGCTTCACAAATCAGGTCAAATTCCACTTAAGGCAGCAAGGAAACCTAGGCCTTTCATGAAAGGGTTGAACTTTTTTGATGGAAGTCTCAGTTTGTTGCCTTCTCGGGGTAATGTGATAGCCCTTTTAGCGCAGGGCGAAGCCGAGGCTGAGCCTTTCATCATCTCCAGCGTCCATTAGCTCGGGGAGCATCTGAAGTTTACGAAACGTGCGGGAGAGCAGCGCCATTCCGACGAGGTGCGTGCACACAGCGGAGCACCTCCGTTATTTATGTGCTGCGTGGGATCTGCCGCAGATGAAGGCAGGCAGGGGAGGTCGGTGCCGCCAGCGCAGCTCCTGGGGCGCCCCTAAAAGTCCCTTTGGAAAGAGCAGTTCGTACAAGCCGGTCTCGTACGTGGAGGAATGTGAAAGGGTATCAGGGCTGCTACATTTGGCGGAGCTTGTCGCTGCTGTCTGTCAGGGCTCAGACTGAAAGGGCTGGGGCGTGCACGATGGCACTTCCAGTGCTGAATCTCCTGTATGTGCACGGGAGTCCATGGGAATGCCTTGCGGTACCCAACAGGACTCATGAATGTCCATCTGAATAGGCAGGGGTTGGAGAGGGAAGGTGGCAGCAGGAGTTTGTTACTGCTGGTGTTGAGTGTGAGCAAGGAGAGGCAAACGTCGTGCTTTGAAACAAGCCGACTCCGTGTGGGGTGCTCGCAAGGCTGATCTATGCAGAAATATCCCAAGGCTGTTCTCCGTCCCTCCACTGGAAAAGAAATCGTGTACTTTCGTAGATTTCTGCAGCAGACAAAAGGTGATCGTGTGAAATCGTGATGGATTTCCCAGCTCTGTGATACGTGCGTGGGGCTCTCGGATCCTCTCGGGGCTGAGCCTGAGCAGTCCCTTGCAGCGCTTGGTGGCAATGTGGACGGGAGGAAGCCAGAGTTATCTATGAGGTTGTAAAACCCTTTTCCACCAGCCCTCCTCTGCTTGTCTTTCTCCCCGTTTCCCCTGAGCACACACACTCTTTCTTACTACTGCTTTTAAAACCGCTGCTGTTGCTTGCTGTCTGTCAGAGATGAGCGCAGAAAAGCCCTGTAGGGATCTCTAGCATCCCATTCCGCCCTAGGCTCTGGGCATCTCTTACTATGTTTGCAGTAGCAATTTATTTTCTCCCTTACCTGCTGTATTTGCACTGTGCTTAAAGTATGCTCGGTGCCTCCCAGAACAAATAGAGAGCTCTCTGCTGTGTCAGGGGAGGCTGAGCTGGAGGCAGAGGAGGTGCATCTGGGTGTACAGGGAATTTCGTGCAGGTATTTAGCTCTTAGCCAGTCTTCATCATGCAAGACATGTGTGTATGTGTATATATTTATTTTTTTGATGCATGATTTAATTAGTTTGCTTCGTGAACGAAATTTGAGTTAGGCATTTGAACGAAGCCAGGCTGAATAATGATGATGAATGCTTCAGGAACAGTATTCCAGGCTTGAAGAGGGAAGCAGAAAAGCAGCACAGAGATTTTGGTGAGTTGAATCCACCAAAACATTTAAACAATTTGTCGAGCTCTTATGCTACTGCAAAAATGCACTGGTAAACTACTAAAACTGACAGTTTTACTTTAGATGGAAATGTAAGTGCTTCGAACTGTATTTTTGATTTATTTGAATATAATGTTAGAATACCCTTTCATGTGGGAAGGCTGGTGTTTTAAGAATATTTAAAGCTGTTAATGGCCAGCCAGCCTCTTTGCTGAACTGCTGACTTCACACATACCATTTCCTTTTTCAGGTTTTTACAACCCCATATCTTCCAACTTTTAAAGCAGGATGGGGGGTGTGTGTAGAGGGGAGAAGCTATTTATATTTTCCACTTGTAGCTAGAGAGCAGCTCTAAACTTCAATTTTTAAAACATCCATGCAAATAGTAAATATTGAGCGTATGACATGGGATGTTTCTGTTTTCAGTTGATAGCAGCTGTGTTATTTAATCTAATTCTGAGACCTAATTTTTCAGCTGTTCTCATTTACAAGTATTTATTTTTTTGCTTCAGGAATTTTGGGGACAAATCTGTGGTCTAAACCGTGTTAACGCTGCTTTTTAAAACACACAATGCCTTGCTCTGTACTGAATACCATACACTTAGTGCAGATTGAGAGCTTATGCTTTTGTAGTCTCAAAATGTACGATTCACTGTAATTACAGTTGCTCATATCCTAAAGCAGATTGTAAACTTACCTGGAAGGAGGGCAGAACATTTACAAATGGTGTTTTACTGCTGACAGCTTAAAAGTTTGTGTATGCTGATCACTTCATAAATAGTGAGCAGGGCGCTGTTGGGGACTTTCTGAGGAGTTCCGCTAGTGCAGAAAATTTCTTCTTGATGTTAAGGCAAACGCTGTTAAAAAATGATATTTGGAGAGCCATAATTACCTACTCTTGTCTTTTAACAGCTTAAGAAACACTCAGCCATAGTTTTTTATAATAATACATATGGCTAGCTAGCATTTACTCTTCTGAAAGCCCATAAATTCTCCAAGAGCCTAGCTCTGCTTTTATCTGCTAGAGAGGCGTTCTGATCTCTCAGGTCGTTACAAGTTCTGCCATATGAAAATATGGAAGTTTAATTTCCTTTCCTGGAATGATTCTCACATTTATTTATTTATCTGTGTGTTTATTTATGTACAGAGAATTTGAACTCAAAGGGATTTTAACTCAGATCAAGTTTCTTGTCAGAACACTAGCTGGCTATGTATGCATAAATGAAGGAAAACCTCATCTTCAGGTGTTTTGTTTTTTTTATTTATTTTGAACTCATAAATGTGTAATGCTAAATAATACTGATTTTATGACTATGAAGCTTGTGTCACATCTTGTAATCTTATGGTATATTTGTGCAGGTGTAAGTTTTTTTTTCTTCTCCTAGCCTGAGATCTTACCTTTCTATAATGGCACTGCAGTGTGCTCCAGGAGATTAGTTCAGATTCCTGCTGCAGAAATACAGGGATATGTGCTGCTATGTCCTGAAGTACACGTGAGGCTACGCACCGGGTGACTTACCTGGAAGGATATTTTCAAGGGGACTTGGAAGTATCGGATGTTACAGGAGTCCTCTTCTTAACCTTATTCTGTGTATTTGCCCTATTTCAGCACCTTAAGGGCTTGTGCAAAGGGTGTGAAGTAGTATTTTTATTTAAGAGATGACAGGCGAAGAGACGAGCAGGTTAAAAGACAGCATTCCCCTCACAGGAGCAGTCACTGTGGCGGGACCGCGCTTTCCTGTCAGAGGAGTCAGTGCCTCAGGTACGGGCTGCCCTGTGTGGGAGTAGGGCCGGGGTCTGCAGGGCTGTGGGATGGGCAGGGGGCTGTGAAGGGTCGCAGGGGGCTGTGAAGAGATACACGGGACTGCGAAGGGACACAGGGAGTGAGGATGGTGACAGAGGCCAGGGTGGTGGTGCCAGCCCCGCGGCTGGGCCTTCTGAGGGCAGTGGCAGCGGCGTGTTGCTGGCGAAGCGCCCTGTTGGGACGGAGCCTGGAGGACGACTGCCTGTGCTTCTGTGTCCTCTGTCCCTTCGGTGGGCCACCAGGGGTCGGGAATTGCAGCAACACATGGCCTTTGAGTAAGTCTTTCAAAATGAGAAGAGCAGTGTTAGGAAAAATGCTTTCCATCCTGTTTGCTGACACCTGGTGCTATGTGGTAGCGACGCGCTAAGGGGGAAGGTTTAGGCTTGTCTAGTAATATATGTCCTTCTGACAAAAGACTTACACAGTGGGAGGTGGCTAGTAGGAGTGATTTGGGCATTAACAATAAAAACTTCAGTAAGGAATTAAAGGCAGATGAATGCTTTCTGTCTATTTATTTATTTATTTTTAATTTAAAGTAGCTGATGCAACGGAAGCTAATCAGAGAAGGAATGAAACTCAGGATGAATTAAGAAATAAATGATGTAAATAATACAGTTGATGAGTGTGGAGATCTTCCCTATTGCTTTAAATAGGATATATTCTAATGATGAATTTAATGTTATCACGGAATGGTTTGGGTTGGGAGGGACCTTACAGATCATACAGTGCATTAGGTTCCTGCATTTTTCTGCTTTTTTAATGTACAGCAGATAGTTTTTCATTGGTTTCTGGTATAGATTCTGTACTTCCATTCCTAAATTGGTGGGTTTGGGCCATTTTCTGTATATGACTGTCAGTCACTGTGGTTAGCTTGGTTTTTGAAGCTTTGTTTTTCATTCTCTTGCTTTGTGCATGCTCACTCTATCATGCTTCAGCCTCGCCAGTACATTTCTATGTTTGCTTGCATTTTCCTGGCCTTGTTTTACTTACTTATTTTTGCCTGTGTTTCTTAAAGCTTCTAGATTAATTTCTTAACCTTAACTTTCTGTATTGCTTGCTCTGCTCTCTCACCCTGTTGCACACGCAAGAAAGAAGCCTCAAGCTCTCTCCTCTCTGTGAAATTTTGCCAAAAAGCATCTGGAGGTTTCTCCCCTGGTCTAGCTGGCTGTTTCTGCTGGGGATGGCGAGGCCATGGTGAGAGGTGCCTCAGGTAGCAGGCAATGTGATCAGCCTCGCTCACCCCTCATGCAAGGTGGTGGTGGTGCTGGAAAGCTGTTCCTGGGACTGCCCTGTCTTCTGGAGGTACCCAGTTTTCATTTTGCTGTCATCCAGCATCGTGTAGCGGTTGTTAGGGGCCCAGAAACACCACTCTTGAATGTCTTCTGTGACAAACATCACTATCTACCAGCTAATTAATAGAGACTCTACGCTGAGTACTATAAGTGTGAGCGGGTTTGAAGTAGCACCTCTTCCAAACAGTAGTATATTTTATTCCTGCTCTGAGGTTCGCCCTGTTTCAGAGAGCTCTCTCAGAGCTTTCCCTTGTCTTATATTTTTAACAGGCCGGTGGGCACGCTGTAAAACCGCCTATCTGGTGGAGCAGAGGCTAATGAAACGCTGGAATCCTTTTTATGTCCTGACAGACGCTCCGGTTGTGCTAAACTTGATGACTATCACTGCAGGGTTGGAATCTTTATTACTGCACCAAGTGCAATCTGGTGCTTGGAACAAAAAGATAAAAAACATGCACTGTTTTAAAGTAATCTGTAAAACAGTTACTTTGACTCTGCATCACCTTTCGCAATTTATTACTCGCAGCGGAAAAGCTTTGAATTTTGGGGGGAGTCTCCGAAAGTATCACGTATTTCAAATTTATTTGATGGCTTAAAAGGGTTTCTCTTCTTAATCCTGATGATCACTTATGCTGTGAATGCTATTGTGTAGGAAAACCTGCTTATTTTATGTCAGTATCCAGTTTTATTTATAACTGCTTTCAAGTCTCAGTCACTTAAGTTTTTTTCTAATAACTATCCGGCATGTCCACGCGCTGCAGACACGCACAAAACGCATTCTTCAGTCATTGGCCTTTTTAAAACCATATTTAGTTTGTTTTAGCCATGGGGCTAGCACTGTATAAAGTTTTTGTCATGCAGTCTACCACCATGGCGTACAATTTCCTCTAAATTTCACTGAAATGTCACAATTTCAGGAAAATGCTTGCCTGTATGACACACCTCTTGTTACATGAAATATCTATGTGCAAATTTTTAGCATGTGAGTGTAAGATTCAAGAAATTCCAAACAGATATCTTGCTTTTCAACCACTATTCCTTTTTTATAGCACTGGAAAGGTATAGCTTCCAAAAATGTTATTTTTGGCAAAATTCATCTTTGAAAAAGTGTGCATACGTTTAAGTAAAAAAAATAATAAAAAAATCTTGAACTGTTGATGATATTAACTGTAAGGTCATGGGATTTCCTTAAAAAAAGTGATCAAAGAAGATAATTCAGAAATTTGAATGTATTTTTATGCATTATTACTTGAATAGTGAATGGGAAAGGATAATAACCTTGCCCGTTTTGTTGCTTTAGGGGTAAGAAGCCTCAGCTGAGTTTCACTTGGTTTGAGTGCAGTCGAAGTTGCAAAGAATTGATGCTGGAGTAGAAAATCCCACTAGCACACACACAGAAATTGTTTTTGCTGTGTTACAATGGTTTAACTAAGTTGTTTCTAAGCCCTGCAAGAGTGTGGGTCACTTCTAGTTATCTGCAGTCAGCGTTCCTGTGGTGGGTTCTCCCTCCTCTGCCATAAGCGGTAACGGGCAGTGGTAGCAGTGAGCAGTTGTGCCTTTGTGTGGGTTTCTTACATCAGTGTTTCGTTCCTCTTGCTGGTGTGGTTCTGAAAGAGCATTTTGTCCAGAGGTGCTTAAAGTTATGTGATGGAAGATAAATTCTGTGTGTGTAAGCCAGGAGGAGCGTGTGATCCATGAGTTTTTCTTCCATTTTTCAGTAGTGTTTGTTGGGGAGAACAGGAAAAAAGCATGTTTTATATCTTTGAATTAGAAATTCACTGAAAATGCAAATCATTCTACCACAAACTGTCGAAATCAACGAAATAAAAGTTTGGGTTCTTTTATACCCTTGCTACTTTGACATATCCATTGTTTATGTGCCGCTCTTCTACAGGCAGCTTGTTAAAAGTTTGCAACTTTATACCAGCAAGATAATTGTACAACAATACAAAAAAAAAATCCTCCTTTTCCAAAACAAGAAAGCCCAAACCCCAACAACCCCCCCTAACTTGTTGTATTATTACTCCACAGGAAACTGTTGTGCTGAAAGGAAGAATTAACTGGTCTTTCAACTTCAGCCTTTTTATTGTGAGAGAGAAGATCACAGAAGTGTTACCATGGGGAGAACAGCAGCTAAAGGTGAGGCCTGATAGCTTTTATCCAAGAGGAAAGAAAATAGGGAACCTGTTAAACTGTCTCTTCTGTGGTGGTGGTGCATTACTTAACAATTAGGATACTATGAAATTCAAGAAGAGAAGTTATGATATATACTGAACGCAGGTAAGTATGAAGTTTACATTGTTTTAGAGTAAGTGTGCTAAATTCAGCTTAGCCTGGAGTTCTATACAAGTTCAGCCAAAGCAATTCTGTCCTGTGACAGCCTTGAAGTCATTATACTACTCTAAAATTGAACAGTGTGTGTCTAGATGTGGTATTAAATGAAATTTAGTGCTTTGTTTTGTAACTGCACAGAATTTATCAGGAGGATAACTGAGTAGTGCAAGGAATAAAAGTTTACTGCAGTGAATAGCATTAGCAGCTGTCTTCTACAAGCTCTTGAAGATAAAAATGTACACTTTTAAAGAAATTTGTCCACAAATGCACAGTGTAGTACAAAGGTGTGATACCCACTGTGTCATGTCTGCAGAAGATAATTGTGAATTAAGTGCTAAAATAAAGAGTGAGGCTGAAGAAAAATAACAAGTGTGTTTGGGTTGGTGAAACAAAGAGAATGTAAAGCGAGAAAGACCCACGCTTTCAAACCAGCTTTCTGCTGCTTTTTAAACCTTTCAGATGAGTAGGCTTCCCTCCTAAAGCATTACTAATACTTTTGTGTTTTTCTTGAGCTTTCCACCTTCAGCCCAAGCTGCTTTATGTGCTTGTGTGCTCCCTTGGTAAATAATTGTCTTGCTATAATAGATTTTCTGGAATGGCAGCAGTCATCTATTTAATTGTTGAACCAAGAGTTTATGGAGGAAGTCTACCCCCTTCTCTTGTAGTTTTTCTGTATGGCTGTTGTGTAGATATACTGAAAGAAGCACTCTGTGCTGGGCAGATAAGAATCCCACTGGGAAGCAGAGAAAGAAAGGGAAGGAGGCATTTTAGATTCACTCTGTCTTGATATGCTCAACTGCATGCACTGAAGTTTGGGGAAGGGTAGCTAAAATGTGCTCACAACTCTGTGCGCTAGAAAGCAAAGGCAGCCCCTTCCTGACCTATGGTAAGTCTTGGGCTCGTCTTAGCAAACTTTGTATGAGGGTAAGTAACTGCATGGCATGGGAAGAGCAAATGTTTCTGTCACCCAGACGTGTTTCATGTCTGTCTGGAAGAGACAAAGGATTTCTTTGAGAAAAGCGGTCTCCTGCCAAGTTTTGAACACAAGCTGGAGTTGAAGACTTTAAGATGGCTAAGAAGTAGCTGCACAGATCTCGAAGGCATGACTGTGAACTTTTTTTCCCCCATAATGGACAGCAAGCAAATAGGAAGTCTTAAAAGATGACAAATACATGATGCCTCATGTAACACGCCTCTAAAAACTAATGCTGTCAAAAGAGATGATGCTTGCTAGTATACAGGCAAAGAATCCATCTTGTTTGCTGAAAGATTAACTTATCCCAGAAAGAAGTGTTGGGGATTTGTTAAGTGTCTCAGAGAACAAGCTGCAGTTCAACATGAGAGTTTATAAGAGGAAATATAAATTGGTCACTAGGATCATCTTTACCAGACCTTATTACGTTCTAACGGTGCTTTTTTTTTTTTTTTTTTTTTTTGACATTCACAAGCCAGTAAAGATAGCTTTGTCTTGTTTCTTCTTTGTCTCTAATTTCTTGCTTGATAGATGTGGTTACTCTTGCCTGTCGTCTCTTGAGTAATCTTATCAGCAGAAGAATTCTGTGGTTACAGATAGGGTGAAGTAATGTAAACACGTGGAGTTTTGAATCAGTAAGGAGAAAACACTATGTTAAATAACCTATTCTAATCTTCTTTTGTAACTACTGCTTTAGTTTATGGAGTGTGCTGTTGAAAAACTGCTATTTGGTGAATAGAATGTGCCGCTACTTTTTATTTTTTTAATTAATTAAAAATTAATTATTTTTTATTAATTTTAATATATGCTGTATTCTTATCTAGCTACCTATAAGAAAACATTCTTTTGCAGGGTTTTGAAAGTAGATATTTAGCCTGTATGCATTATAGGCTACCTATATATGTATTTACACAGTGAATATAAAAGCTCTTAAATATATACTTAGATATATTGCTGTATTTTTAACACTTTATTTGAAAATAGGACCCAATTAGGACCCAATTCTTTCTTTGCCTTTTTTTTTTTTTTAAAGAGAACTGAATAGCATATAATTAGATCCACAGTAGCATCATTTCATTTTTTTTGTGTTCTGACAAAGTGATCTAAAACATACTGTGTTTTGCATTGGGAAGTACATTCAAGCTTGTGTCTTTATAAATGAACTTTATGAACAGAGAAAGATAGATAATGAATTCACCTGGCTTCTTTTTGTCACAATGAACTTCAAGCTTCTAGAACTAATAAATCTCTTCAAACTCTAATATATAAATAAAGTTCCCATTTTCAAGTCCACTTTTCAGCTTTGAGGGAAGTAAATCATTGAGCAGCTAGCTGAGGGAGATGAAGGGAAAATACTGATTGTACCTGCAGAGCTATTCATGACCTCATTTTTGAAATTAGACGTCAAAGTTTGACCAAACTGAGCCTCATTTGCTGAGGGAGTCATATTTCTCAGTCCAATTATTTGACATAATACTCTTCCATTTCTTAATTTTGTTTCCAGTGATCTTTTGGAATTAAATTTACCAGAGTATAGGCTATCAAAATATCCAATGTAAACTGGCACACTTAAAGGCACTTAGATTTATAAATTCAGTTTTTAATAAATCTTATTTTCCTTAATGTTTCTTCTAAAAATAATCCATAAATTCTTATCCACCCTGACTAATGGCATTGGAAGAGGCGCACTGCACCAAAGCATCATAACCTTTGTGAAGTGCAGACTGAGGGAAACCTTTCCGAGTGGTGGGAGGTGGTAGTATACCCAGGGTATCTCAAGGGAAAACAGGACAGTAATTCTTACAGTTAATGGCTTTTCATCTGTGCAGACAAAACACTCCAGCTTTGTAGTGGTCTTCCCAACATTGAAATATGGCATGCGTAAAAGCTGGGGAGTATGGGACAGACGGACTTGAAAAACAATCTTGGTTTAATCAGACTTATTTCTTGGATACCTCTGCATGTGCTGGGTGTGTTTTGCTTGAGCGTTTTAAAGAATAGCTTTCTGCTATTCTTATATAAAAACTTTATATATATATCTATCATATATATATATATATATATATATATATCTTATATATATATGTGTGTGTGTGTATGTATATTATATAAAAATAAATGATAGTGCTTTGAGTTTTTATTATCAATTAAGATGCCTCCAGCTCAAATGAAAGAGGTATCTTAAGGAACTTATTTCTTTTCATTAATGTTTTCATCTCTTCTTGTTCTCACAGTTTTCTAATTGATGATTGTAATTAAAATGTGCCACTGAGGGTATTCCATTTCAGCGTTTTTATTTGCTATAGTATTTGTGGAATAGGCGTTAAACCTGATACAGGAAACAAACAATTTGGGTGGGAGATGTCAGCAAAAATTCATCTGGTGTGCAGGCCATGGGTTTCCACATTCTTTCACCTGTTCCTGATTTCTCTTATCATGAAAGGCTGTCATCTCGTTTGAAATCTGGCACTGTTGGGTCGATGTTCTTTCATGGCTGCCCTTTCAAGCTTTGGGTATTCGCAGGAAGCAGTTATTAGTTCTGTCCTTCAATAAGCCTCTTATGTGGGACTCCGCTGGATTTCCTCTTCAGTAATAAGTGGATAGGAAAGTCTTCTGTTCTGCAAGCTATCATGCGACAGTCCCATGACTTTCTTTTTTTTTTTCCTTTTTTTTTTTTTTTTTGAAAGCTGGAATAACCAAGCTTGTAGAACATAGGGAAAGGTTTTTCTAGTGATTGTCAGCACCCAGCAGAGCACTGGCTGGGTTCAGTTCAATCCCAAAGAGGCTGAATGGAATATATTTTGAACTGTAGGAAGGAGACGGTGACTGTTGTCCTTGTGTCTTGTCATTGCCACTGGTGTAGTTTTAGTGCTACCCCTTGAGTTCTCGCTGATAGTTGTCAAGGTGTAGGGTGTCCACTTGTGCAGGTTAAAGCCCTACTCCTGAGCAAGGCCTAGAGCTCTGTGGGCACCACCCAGAAGTATTGCAGCAGGTCCATCTGAAGTCGACTCCCATAAGGATTTTTCCTTGGACACCTGTCAGCTGCTTTCAAACCTTTGAAGACAAACTTCTCAAAGAAAGAGCATGCAAGTCAAGAAAGAAGACTAAGTAAAGGAGTAAACATTGCATTTTTTCCCATACTTTCAAGGATCTGGGATATTCCATATGTGCCTTGGGAGAAGCAGGTGGTATTTCTGCAGCACATTTTGAGCATTTACGTAGTTGCCAGTTTACTCCTATGTAGCCTCTCTCAAGTCACTGAAATTCTCTTTGTTTTCTACAACTCTGGGGTCTGGGTTATCTTATATGTGGAAGGTGTCTCGACACTAATAGGCTTTAAAGGTCCTGACCAGCCTCCCCTGGGACCTTTTCTCTACCTTTTCCAGGCCCAAGTCCCCACATCAGCCTTGGGGCTATCAGTCCTTGCCGCAGTGAGGCAAATAGATTCGAGGATTCAACAAAAGAAATACAGAATTACATCTTTAGCTCAGAAATACACTATTAGGTTTTGTTATTTTGTTGTTTCTCAGCTTGCAATGGTCTGAACAAGATCTAAAAAGATACCCAGAAATTTTGAGGATCTCAAATTGTGTAGATTGAATATAGTTATTTGGAAAAAAAAGGCAGGAATGCTTTTTGTGGAGCTAGTACTACATTTTCTACAACTAGATGTATTCTGATAATGTGATATAATGTAATCAAGCTCTGCTTTTTCATGCTGTACTTTGCAATATATTTTGAAAGAGAAATAGTACAGTGTCTAAACTTGCAATATAATTTACCTTTTGATTATGCACTGAAGTAGATGAAAGAAAGTTTTTGGAACAACACATTCTGTACTGTTTGAAAGCATTCTGTGTTATGCTGGACATCATTATGATGGGAATATTGCATTTATTATGTGATGGAATCTTCTCTTTTAGATTCAAAGAATATTAAAAAAGAGAAAGATGGCAAGAATCAGCAGGCAAACAACCCGTCTTTAAACAGTGGTAGGTATTGCAGCTGTCAGGTTATTAGTTAAGGTGTACTGAAAGGAAACGTATGCATTTGGATTGCAATGTCTCTTGAGGCTTTTTTTTCCTCCTCTAATGTCTTTGACTATTACTGATGGGTAGTTAACATACCATTGCTTTTGTTTAACTTAGCAAAGCATGTTTTGGTGTAGCAAATGATGGTTGAAACTGCTTGACTTGAGTCTGATAGTTTTATTAGCTAAGACAAGTACGTGTTATACATATAATCAAAAACTCTCTGTAAACACTAACTTTTTAGATCATTTACTCATCTGTCTGTTGTTCTAATCATGTATTTCCCTGTTTAATGCCTCTTATACCGCAGTTACCTTTACTTTCCTTAATGTATTTGCTGGTGCCAAAGAAAGGCTTTTGGGTGTTGCTAACTGGATTCTAATTTTATTTTAAAAAAATTGTTTTCAAATCAATTGTCTATCAATAACAAACTAAGGGAAACTTCACACTTACCAAAAATGATCCAGCTTCGTGTCAAATGTAGACAACTTCTGGTGTATCCTCAGCAGGTGCCGTGGGGCAGCATGTATGTGGGACTGCGGGCAGTTGGACCGTTGTGAGGTTCAGTAAGAGGGCAGCAACATCCCTATATGCTCCTCATATATTTGTGGTAGTTGCTTGAATTTGGGGCAGCAAGAATTGTCACAAGTACTGTTGACTGAAGTAGAAAATCTTTCCGGGAATCCTTAGCTCTTGATAAAGTATCAGTGGGTTACTTAAACTCTCACTCAGCTTGCATTTCCATACCCTCTGACTCCTAGTAAATGGCCTGGTTCAGGGGTTATCCTGGATACTGCCCGAGGAGTGGGTTACTGTTGTGTATTCATTGAACATACTGGTTGACCAGTACAGTAATAGAGTGGTTGCCTTGATGACCTTCTGCGTACGGATGAGATACTCTGCTACCACCAGCCCTAGTACAGCTTGGTGCAGTTTCTCAGACTTCTTTCTTTCATTTATTGGGATCCTATCGGTGGTAGTGTTCTGCTCTGTTACAAATGCACTTTGCATGTCTCAAAACATGTCTCGTTTCCCCTCTGCAGTAGTGTAACTCCAGTCAGACTGGACTCAGCATGTCTGTATTTCAAAATCAGGTTGTCTGACATGACAGATGGAGCCCCATAAGACAGCCCCCACCAGCAAAGTGCTGTTCACATGTGACTAAGAAAACCATATTTTGTGAGTCACTATAAAACTTCTTGCCTTCTTCTGAAGTAGGGAGCAGCATGTTGAAAATGCTTGGTGTAGGAATAGTGCTAAGCAAGCAGGCTTTACTCTGTCGTCAGTGTTCCTCCACTGGGGGCTAGCTGTTCATCAGCTTTCTGAGCACTGAATTTACTCATGAGATCCAGACTCAGCCCTGTCAAACACCTAGAGAGAGTGACTTGCTCAATATCGTGCAAGGTATCTGATTTTGATAGATTAAATGAAAATTTTTGTCCTGTGTTGTTGCTTGTTGGTGGCCAGGAAGAAGAAAGAGCCTCTTTTGGTCATTGGTTGAAGAAAGTTGCTTTACAGTGCTTTGGGCTACAATCTAGCAAGTCTCCAGATTGTTCAAGGGGATGCATGATAGGAAAAGTTGAAGAGGATGGGAAATAGAAGTGTGAGAAGAGCAGCTGAAAAAAAAATAAAGTAGGTAGGGAAAGGCAGGAGTAGAAAAATTCTAGCTGAATGATCCCAATGTGTGGAAGGTTACAAGGAATAAAAGGAGGATATGAAATACCTTATACGTTACCTACTGTGTTTGCAGGAGTGTGTAAACAAAAATTAAAAGGAAACATCGTCTTTGGCAAAGAGGGGTGGTAGGATCAAGACTAGAAAAGAGAGATCTCCGTGTCAGAAGTTTTAGGTGTGTGCTAAAGGATCCTTGGGATGAGATGAGAAGGCACGAGGTGCTCCATCTGTACAAACAGAACTTAGACTGTGGTAATACTGTACTAAGCAACAATAAACCAGAACCTTAGACTCTACATATTTACAAGCTACACTTGAATCGTAGTTTAAATTTTCAGTTTAAAATTTGTAAAACTTGGATTGGAACTAAACTGAAGCATTGTGTGTGGAAGAGGACGATGGAGTTAGGGAGCACTCCAGCAAACTGGACGTCCACTTGTCCATGGCACCAGATGGGGTGCCTGTGGGAGCTGTCGGATTTGGGGCTTCCCTATCATTTTGGTGACTGGGGAAGTCTGATGATGACTGGAGAAAGGCAAAACACATGCCTGGGGTCAAGAAGGGAGTATTTGGGGAACTACAGGTCGGGCTGGTGGGAGCCCTGTACATCTCAGGGGAAGACACCTGCACCTGGGGCCTGCTGAGGCCAGGCAGGCCAGCGGCGGGCTGCCTCAAAAGGAGCTCTGCCAAAAGGGCCTGTGAGGCAGCAGTGTGCTCTTGTGGTGACGAACGTCAACTGCACCCCTGGTCAAATCAGCAACGATGTAGGCAGCGGGCTGAGAGAAGGGGTTTGCCCTTTCTTCTTGGTGTTTGTGTTACTGTGTCTGGAGTACTCTGCTCAGTTTTGAGCTCCCCAGCATGGAGATGACAGTGATGTACCAGAGCAAGTCAGCTGGCAGGTCACCACAAGCAAGAAGGTTGTGAGATGTAAGCAGAAAATGGATAACAACACCAGAAGACTGATTTCCTTGGCTGGAAGAAGCAGCAGCTTGTGGGAGATGATCTTGCTGTCTTGAATTGCCTGACAGGTGGCTGTGGAGAAGACCAAGATGGATGCGTCTCCAAGGTGCAGGGGAAGGATGTCTTGGCCTTGCTTGTTGGGATGTGAGGTGTTCCTGAGTCATATGAGGAAAGAAAACGTTCACGTAGAAGGTGATGAAACCCAGAAATTGGAGTTTAGAGGTTACCCACAGAGATCCTCAGAACTCAGCAACCTGGCTGTGATGGGACCTGCTTTAGGTAGCCGAACTAGCGGCCTCGTGGGGTCCCTTCTAGACAAAGTTATTCTGTGATGGGCAGAGCTGGTCAAAAAGAGGCAGGTTTGGAAAGAACAGCAAGTGCCATTGGTGTGTAAGTCTATGCTATTGTGAGCAACAATGGCATAAACTTATTTCATCCATTTTTTGTTATTGCTTTTTAATTAGTCTGGCTGTTGGGCCACGCTCATTTTTTTTGCGTCCCTGTTTCAGAATTGCATTCCTGTGCTGGCTACAGACTTTTTTTTTTTTTTTTTTAACCAAGTGTCCTAATTACCTTCTGTGATTTTTTTTGTTTGCTTTGTTTTCCCTGTTCCTACTATATGCTTACTTGTTCTTCAGCATAAAAACTCCTTTTTTCAATTTTCTCTTTGCTGCTGGGTTGGTGGAGTTGGGCTTGTTGCATAATAGGTTTTTCTTGTGCTGTTTAATTCAGCCTGCAGGTTTGAGTGGGAAGGAGAATAGAATGCATGTTAAATCATTTAGCAGGAGCTCGTTTTCTTGAATTTTCTTCATTTGTCAGAAGTTGTATGTTTTCAGGGGCTTTAGAGTTAGGAAGATGTAGAAAATAACTGTTTCTTTACCTGTGCATGTTGGATACAAGGAAGCTTTTTTGGTAGATTTTTTTCCCATATGGTTGTCTTCCTAGACATGCATCTTATATGCTACCAACATACTTTAATTTCCCTTTTCTATGATTGCAGTAATTAAATGATAATTACAGGCATTTCTGAGACCTTTAATTTACTACAGTTATCTTCAGAAGTGGAGTGGTTCTAATGTAAGCTTCAGATCATTTTGCTTGATGAAAATGGTTCTAATACCTAGGATTTCAAGTCCTGTTATAACAACTGAGGTAGTTTGGGAAATGCAGATGTATGGATGTAATGTTTTCAGAGGGGGTGAAATAGGGTTTCTCCTCTTGAAAGGTGTCCTACCGAAATGTCATTGTTAGCAGCCTGTAGACAGTCCAGTCTGCCAAATTAACAGCTCTTGAAATGTTACTGTCTTGCTATATAGTTAGCAACTGCATGCCCTCTGTGGTGTCACAGGCAGATCATTAATACCCTTTTGAATCTGCTGTGACAAAAAATGAGGATCTGAGCAGCCCAGAGGGGTGTTTCTCTTCTGCTTGAAGCCCCATATAAGTGCCTCACTAAGTGCTGTACTAATGCAGGCAAACACTAGGTTCAAACCGACAGACATCCTTCAGAGAAGCAGTGTGCAAGAAAACACTGACATTTTCTGATTTTTCTTTGCTTCTGAAAACTGCAGGGATGTGTTTAGCTGTGCCCTGTAGGGTTTTTACTGATAACCATGATGCAGTTTCTCCATTGCTGCTACGGATTATGCTCTGTGAAGTGACTGCTGCTTGGAGCCACTGGGTGGCATCGTTGCACTATTTTGGGGTGGGTTAAGTGATGATGTGCTCTTCAAGAACATCAGGAAGATGCCAGCTGCCTGAACAAGAAAAATAAACAAACAAGCTCACCTAGGTGATTTAAGGACAAAAACTGTGGCATGGTAGTTTTTCTCTTGTGCTTTATATTGATTTACTGCTTGCTTATATCTGTGGCGTTAGTGCTTCGTACGGTTCCATTTGTTCAAAAAATGGTAACGCTGATTAAATCAAATGCAGGATACACTCAGCTGTGTACATAAGCAATGCCAATATTAACGCTGGAAAAAATGATTCTGTTGCTGAACATTACAATAGTATTTACCTTAAAAAGGCAGACCTTTATGTGACTTCAGAGGAAAAGACAGAAAGATGCAGTTGGAAGGCCAAGCTAATCCTTTTGATCTATTGGACTGGGGATAGTGGTTCTCAACATATGCTTCATCAGACACAAAACATCTGTGTTTTTTTTTTCCATGTATTATTTCAGCACTCCTCTAAAGTTGTTATACCAGTGCTGCTGTTCCCATGCACTTGTTAGGGGCACTGAGGTGTGGAACCACTGGTGGGATTTGTCCAGGGATGCTTGGGAGGTCTTTGTGCAGAGAATTAAGTCTAGATATCCCAACTCGTGTCTTTGTGTGTGGACCACAAAACGAAGAACTCGTGGGAAGTTTATATTGGTATCTGCCAATTGTGTGATTTCTGCTGATGGATTTACAGAAAGCTATTTCAAGGGTTGTGTATTTTGCAAAGATGGAGTTTACGTTTTATTGTAATCCTCTTCTTGGAAAAAAATGTATTCTGTGAGATAGTTGGATGTTTTTCTTTTTTTTTTTGCCCTCTCTTTCCCCAACCTCTCTTAATTTGTGTTCCCTTTAAAACTGTCTGTATGATCTTTTTTATCTTATGTCTTCCAGAGCAGTTTAATTGGGATGACTATCTGAAAGAGACTGAATCAGTAGCTGCCCCTCTGCATTGCTTCAGACAGGTATGCCAAATACTTTGCAAGCGTATGTGTGTGTGCTTCTATGTTACAGGGTGACGATGAAGCAACTTTTATGTTCGGACTGCTTGCAAACTTTCTGTTTGACTTCTTTTGATCTCTGTTTATCAGTAGCTTACAGTTTTGGCAGAAGCCAGAGGCTGAGATTTTCCATTCTTGGTTTCTGCCTTAAGCCAAACTTTGAGGGTTTCATTAAAGTTGTAGCTTTGGACTCTTTTTCTTCAAAAGAAGACTAGTTAATGAAAACAGATAGGCTTATCAGAGTTCAGAAATATCTTCTATTTTTTTCCAGTAATCTTGGAGGTTTACTGTGAGAATTAAAATTTGGCTGATAATCAGAGGAGTCTTTCTCCAGCCCCATTTCTTTAAGAGTCCTTTCAATTCTGAAAAGCTACAAGATATACAAAATACATGTTTGCATGTGCAGGAGAACTTATTCACTGCTTCTTTTCTGGATCTCTCAAATATGTTGCATTTGTGCTCTTTCAGAGCAGGGTGTAATAGATACTGGAGTTTAAAAATATATATTAACAAAAAAAAAAAAAACAACCAAACAAAAAAAAAAAAACAACAAGGGGAAAGACTTTTTACTAGGGCCTGTAATGACAGGAGAAGTGGCAGTGTTTCTTAACTGAAAGTGGATAGATTTAGATTGGATATAAGGGAGAAATTCTTCACTCAGAGGGTGGTGAGGCACTGGGAGAGGTTGCCCAGAGAAGCTGTGGGTGCCCCATCCCTGGAGGTGCTCAAGGCCAGGCTGGATGGGGCTTTGGGCAGCCTGGGCTGGTGGGAGGTGTCCCTGCCCATGGCAGGGGGTTGGAAATGAGTGATTTTTAAGGTCCCTTCCAACCCAAACCATTCTGTGATTCTGTGATAGAATACAAAGGAAATACTAGATTTATCATGAAGAAAACTATTTGTCCCTGAACTTAGTGTAGTTACAGTTGCTGAAGTGGTACTTCTGCTAGGCAAAATACGGAGAGTGGCTAAGGTTAAATGTATCAAAGGTAGGAATTTAAAAGATCAAGCTTACTGAAGTGCATGCACGCACTAGCTACAGTCTCAGGTTATCAGGATTCAGTATTGTTCCTTGTTCAGTAAGAGGTTGTAAGGAGTGCAAGTTTCATTCCCCCCTTGTCCTATGGTTTTGTATCTATGTGCTGATGCAGTTTAAATCTACCATCTCGTGTGAGCTAACGTGGTGGTTTTGCCCAACTGGGCAGCGGAGCTCTACCACAACCATGCTCTCACTCCGCCTCCTCAAAGGGAAATGCTCCTGCGTGGGCTCTTCTCCACGGGCTGCAGCTCCAGCCCGGGGCCTGCTCCTGCGGGGACTCTCCATGGGCCGCAGCCTCCTCCAGGCCACATCCACCTGCTCCACCGGGGGCTCCTCCACCCATGGGGGGGCTGCAGCGTGGAGATCTGCTCCATGTGGGGTCCATGGGCTGCAGGGGGACAGCCTGCTCCACCAGGGGCCTCTCCCTGCACAGGACTCAGGGGAACTGCTGCTGCCTGCCTGGAGCACCTCCTGCCCTCCTGCTGCACTCACCTGAGGGCTGCAGGGCTGCTTCTCACTCCTCGCTCTCCCAGCTGCCATTGCCCAGCAGTTTTCTTCCCCTTTCTTAAATTTGCTCTCCCAGAGGTATAACTTACTGGCTTTTGGCTGTGGGCAGAGGCAGATCCATTTGGATCTGCCTGGAGCTGGCCCTTATCTAACATGGGGCAGCTGCTGGGCTCTTCTCACAGAAGCGACCCCTGCAGCCCCCACAACCAGAACCTCACCATGTAAACCCACTCCAGCTAATGACCTTCAGCTGTTTAGCCCTCTGGAGACTGTCATCTCTGCAGGGATTTTTCTCTCTGTAGGGGGAGCTGCGGTCCAGTCTGTTCCCAAGTTGAGGAGTGTCTGAGCTGGCTGCATAGAACTACATAGGAAGAGTTTCAGTGTGTATGCCTTCACGGTACTGGGCAGATGGATGCTGAGGGATCGGGTAGTTCAGGTTGGGAGAACTGTACCAGGTGTGACAAGCTGGGCATGTGTGGTTTGCTGGACTGTATCTGTTCAGGAAGGTATTTTCAAGGGTTCACTGGCAGTCTGTGATAACTGGCCCCCAGTGGGGACCAAACAAAAAGCAACATGAATGGATAATCCAAGGAGGAGAGGAGCATCACACAGCGTATGTGAAGTTGCTTGGAGGAACAGAGAACAGGGAGAGGGGAGAGCAGGTGGTAGTGTTTCCTCATACTAGATCTTGAATCCCAGCTTTCTCTTCAGGAGATGAGGATAAATGCCCTTCTCATGCTGCTTCAGTGAGAGAGGGCTAAAAAAAATAGCAATGTCCCTATCTCTTTTTGCCTGGAGCACCTAAAATTTATTATCTTCAGAAATTAATTCTACAGTATGTGTTTTTCAGAGTGGATACCAGCAGAGACCCCAAGCCCTGCCTGGGTAGAGGCAGAGAGCAGCAGTGCCATGTTCACAGACCATGGGCCATGATGACCAGAGCAGATGCTCTTGAGATGCATAGCTATGGCAGAAAACAATTCAGGAGCCTTTTCGTGTGTCTTTCTTGCATCTTTCTCTTTGCTACTAATGCTCAAGAGGTCTGAACTGAACAGAATAACATCTTAAATAAAGGTGTTTAAGTAATGTGCACTAACTGAGATACATAAATCTGAGGGACTTGGATTGCTTAAACAGTGTGTGGGTTGGGAAGAAGAGCTTTAATGTCTGTGCTTAGCAAATTTCAAAACAATTTACATATGCAGACTTGCTGTTTCTTCTAGAGGTTGACCTTTAAGTAGAAAGTGATACGCAATGTTAATTATCGCAGTGCTAGCTCCTCTCACTAATTAATGTTTGCATATTTTAGAAACTAAAGCGCTTGAGCTTTGTGTAGGACTAATTTGACTTTTATTGGGTTACCCATGAATTGTACATGTCATTTTCACTCTGTGTAATGAAAGAAAGGCACTGTTCTGGCCAGCCAAAAAGCAAGCGGAGAGAAGTTTAATTTGACAATTATATCCAAAAACTGTGACTTGTGGGAATTTTACAAAGTTCAAATTTTGTAGTAATTAAAAATGACCTGGGGAGCAGTAGATTAAAGTCTCTACCATAAATTAAGATACAGGCATAGTCAGCTAATGGGAATTGATTAGAGCCTTTATCTTAATTCAGCATGTATTTTATCTGTTGCTCTCGGTTGTTTTTAATTACTACCTACAATTTTGAAGCATTCCACATCCCTTTCTCTCACCCTGCAACTTCTTTTCAAGCAGCTGAAAATTTAAAACATAAAAGCTCCTTGTGGTTTGAACAGAGGTTAAATCAAGGCTCTTAATCTAGCAGGTTTTATTATTTTGCTGCAAGGAACTGCCATGGAGGAGTCACCTTTTTAGTACAGTGCCTTGAGTTGTTACTATTTAAACAAGCTCACCTTTCCTACAAACAAATAAACCAAGTCCCTAAATTTTCAATCTCGGTTGCCTTTCATGGTTGTAGAAAGTAACAGCTTGACAAGCAATATCCTGAAATTGAATTGCCCTTTAAATTTAATATGCTCAGGCTCCCCTTTCAGACAGCCTGCTGGCTAAATGCAGCACTGGCAGATGCTACCCTCAACTCTCACTGAATATTGCTTGTCTTTGGGTGTGTGTTTTTTTTGGGGGGGGGGCTCTGGCTCCTCCAGGGCTCCTCCTGTTCATCAGGGTCTGTTTGGAACACTGCACCTGCACAGCATGGTGAAGGTAGAGCAAGATATGCTTTAAAAAATTGAATGTGGTGGAGACAAAATATTGCTAACGCTTGTTCAGGTAGCAAGCTTCTTCAGCCCAGGCATACAGGTGCACCCTGTGTGCCTACTGTGGATCCCAACCCTACCTGACCTGGCCAGATGGGCAGGGGAAGGGGCACAGAAATCTGGTGAGTGTGAATGCCCGTGTTTGTGGTCCTGCTACCTGCCTCCCGTGTTAGGATTCGGGTTGTGTGAGTCTGTATTGGGTAGTTACTGGGTTAAAATGGCACGTGGAAGGCTGCCTGTGGTTCTTGGTGTCTGTGTCCATGGGCAGCTTCCTCCTGGAGGAGGCGCAGAAAAGGTCTTCCAGGATGAGAGAGTAGCAGTCATCACCTCCTACAACAAACCTCAGTGCTTGGCTTGCTTAACTTGATGAAACATTACTGCGAAATGATCAGGTTGCCCTCTGGAAATACACTGTAGATTTTGTTATTAGGTTCAAAGATGCAGAGAGAATTTAAGGTAAGATATAAGTTACCACGAGCAAGTTCAGGCTGGAAGGGAAGAGATGGCTAAAGAGAACAGTGAGATTTGGAGTAATCTTTCTACGTGACTAGGTGAATCATTCAATCCCAGTTAGCGCTGATACAAATTTTTGATCATAATTAGATGAGCTTATTGCCTACATTACTCCAGTAGGCAAGCAAGCAGACTGCCATCCAGTCAGTCTCTGGCAGCACTGTATTTTTCCGTGAGCTTTTCTCTTTTCCTGGTAACAGCTCAGTAAAAAAAATACTCTCCTTCTCTTTTTAACCTTTAGCTGTGACATAAAGATCAGCTCAAAGACCAAGTTGCATTCATCACATTTCTTTTCCCCATGCCATTATCTTTTTCCAAAAATCTCATGGCTGCTAATTAAATTGGCATTTCATTGTGTGTTTGTATGAATGTATTCAGTTCTCTGTGAATCAGCACAAGCTGCAGTTCATATCTCAGCACAGAAGTTCTGTGTGTCTTTAGGACTGTCTGTTTCCTTCTTCTGTAAACTGCAGTTAACATTAATTCCTTTTTCTTCTTTCTTTGCATTATAAGCTTTTTTTTGATGCAGAACCTTTTTCATGACTTAAGCTTTTTTTTAGTGCCTAGTGCTGTAGGGTTCAAATTTTGTTTGAATTTCCAAAACATTAGTAAAATGAGAATTACTAGCTTTCAGTTCAAAAGAAATATTTATTCTTGTTTGTTTGGTTTTGTTGATTGTCATGTTTCTTGAGGTCCTTGCTTTCCATTCACTGCAAGTATTAATCCCCCATCTTTGTATTCCTGTTTTTGTCAGGATTCCCTTGTTACCCTTCCTGGCAGTGCTGATCTTTTTAGCAGGCAGTCATGTTTATGAAGCAGAAACATCAAGTGTCTGAGATGGTGCTGGTGGGAGGTTATCCACGCTTCTTCTCTGATCTGCTGCTAAACGCTGCAAGTTGAAAAGCTTCTTGATATTTAGCAGTTATTTGTTATGTTTGGGTGAACGAAAGCTGTATAGTGACCTAGCTTGTAAATTTAGCAACGCTAAAGAAAATAAGAAAAGGTCTTTTGTCTCTTACTGTAGTCCAGAAGTCCACCTACGAACGATTTCAAAGTCGGCATGAAGCTGGAAGCCCACGATCCTCGCAACGTTACCTCAGTCTGTATAGCCACGGTCATTGGAATCACTGGTGCCAGGCTAAGGTTGCGGCTTGATGGAAGTGACAACAAAAATGATTTCTGGAGGCTTGTGGATTCCTCGGACATACAGCCCATTGGCACCTGTGAGAAGAAAGGGGGCATGCTCCAGCCTCCACTGGGTAAGAAACAGAGCTTTTGAACCCACATGTATGAAGTAATGCTTTTGTGTAGTTGATTTTACCTTTTTGGCTTGGCAAATTCAGTGGTACTAACATTTCATCAAACCGTTATTTAACTGGAAAGGAGAGGTGAGCAAACTAATTCAGGGTAAGTGAAATGTGGGGTTTTCTTCTTTTTTGGATTCTTTTGATGTAAGAATGAGCAGCATAATTGCTGTGTGTCTTTTTATTTGTATATTTGTTTGCTTTTTGTTTTTAGTGGAGGCCCTCAGTGTTAGATGGTAGTGTCTGACAGCATTTGTAATAGTGAGACACAGTCATGTGTCCGTTCTAAAAATGTTCCCCTGGCACACACCCTACCTCCTGAGTAGGTAACATTTTCATCCTAGGTGCTGTCCGTGCTCCTTTTAGTAGACCTTCATAAGAACTGAGAGTGCTGGAGCAGGCTGACTCCTGTTTTCCTCTTCAGGAAACCAGAGTGGCCCACTAGAAGGCGCTCCCTGTTAACCAGAGTGTGAAAGGCTCAGCTGGGCTGCAGAAGGTGCATACAGTTCAGGACAACTGGAATGTTTTCTCAGGCACTCTGAGCAACTTGTGATCTGGGAAAGGTGGCACTGGGTTGGTTAATGCAGCATTCTGCTCAGAGGCAGGAAAAAGGCACTCCAGAGCTCTAGCAAGCTGCAAGCTTACTGCATGCAATTCTCAGCTACTCAAATTGACAGATGTGGGTTGGATCAGCTTGCCATGAGGAGTTTGTGAGCATGACAAACCTCAATGCACAGGATGCAGCTATCCTGGGCTTAGAAGGAGTCTGCAGGATTTCTTTTGCCTTCCATGAGCAGTATGGCCCATGGCATGTCTCCCCAAACTGAGAAATGGTGCTTGGGCTTAGTCAAAGCTTACTGTGAAAGTTTATTAAATGTGGAACTGTACAAAGGAATTCTTTGCTATAAAACAAA
Source organism: Anas platyrhynchos (assembly GCF_047663525.1). NCBI lineage: Eukaryota > Metazoa > Chordata > Aves > Anseriformes > Anatidae > Anas > Anas platyrhynchos. The sequence goes on from NC_092587.1 coordinate 127,361,872, forward strand.
TACTCAAAGTTAACTGATTAATTACTGTGGGTCATGTAATTGTGGTATCATTTTTGTCTGCTGTGATTAATCAGTATATCTAGACCTACATTCTTGTACCATGCTTGTTATATCTAAAACTTCTAGGTGTGGAAATCTTTAAAGAAACTGATTTTTCATGTTGGTCTGAAAATAGTTCAGCTTCTGAAAAGATGGAAAAATAATAGCCAACATTTACTTTAATTTTCTCCCCACAAAACCAAGCCAAAACACAACAGTAACACTTCTTTTATTCTGCTATTTCTTGTAATGTTTAAAAGATGCAATAAATAATGTTCTTAATGTAAAAAATGAACTGTAGCCAAGAATTGCTTATTGTTGTCTTCCTGTCTTATGGTTCTGGCTTTGGTGTCTTCTAACTGTGACATGTGGCAAGGCAGAGGTGCAGTGAAGAAGACTGGTATGCTTCCTCTTAGTGGCCTCTCAAGAAACCAGCCAACCGTATTTGTTAACAGCTTTTGGATCTTCTGCTAGAAAGGTGAAGCGAAAGGTGTAATTTCATTACAGTGTGAAACTTGATTTGCTCCTAAACAGGCAAACAGATACAGCAGCAGTTCACGTAACCATTAAGATGCTTCATGTAGATTAACAGGGTAGATTTTTGTGCTGTTGTGCTGCTTTAGAAACACAAGAAAGCAGTGCAGCTTGGGTGCCAGTCTGCAAAAGTATTAGTTGAGATAGAGTCTGAACCCGAAAGGGTTTATTTTTTCCTGCTTTCATATGGATGTAGAGATTTTGAATGGAAACACTGGAAAATTTTGAGACTGGAGGGGAATATTCTGAATTATTTTTTTTGAGAAGTAACTCAGTATAACCTTTCTGAAGTGCTTGGTACAACCTTGTAGAATGAGTACAGTCATACCGGTATGAAGGAGGGTCATAATAGAGAAGAGTACGTCTGTTCTTACGTGTATGTATGGCATTAAAATTATGGCTTTAGCCCAGGATCACAGTGCTTTTTTTAAACGTGTTTCTAAACTAGCCTGATGAATAACACAACTCTGGGTTATGTATAATGGGGACAGTCGATCCATTACAAAGAGAAACTTTCCGTGACCATCAGCAGAAGGACTGATGCCGTTCTCTGGATACTCTTTCTTACTCCTGTTCGGTCAGGCTGCTTGTAGCGCAGCACCAAACAAGCAGATGTTTCCCTGCATCTAGAAACAGAAGCTTACCTGCCTTCAGAACAATTGCTGTTATTCAGCAAAGAATGCAAGTGCCATTATTTTGTCCCTCCTGTCTTAGATTTTTTTTAGAGATAGGCTGAATTCCAGCAATCAAGCATTCTGGCATACCTAGATAAATTTTTGAAAAAGCTTTTTTGGCAGCTTTACAGCATCCTGTTCCTGGGCAAAGCTGGGAGCTAATTGGGTGTATAATTACCTCCTGTTAGACATTTAAGCAACCGATTTTTTTTTTATTATTTTTTTTCCCTAAGTAGTAGGGAACCTTCTGGATACTAATGCTCTGGTTATCTCATAATCACAAGTTAAAATAGCCCCTCCTACCTGATTTTTACATCGGTTTAATTATACATGTTACCTAAGGTTTTTGAGAAAATGATTAGTGTAGGAAAAGTGGTCTTGTTCCAGCTTCTGGTTTTCAAAGGGGAGCTTTTATGGTTTTGAGAGCTTAATGTTCTCAACAAATTACGGTGAAGATAACATTTTGTATGGTTTTTACCAGGACAACTTACAGGACAAGTGAAGCTAATTGAAACTGTTGTTTAGTTGTCGTTCCTCTGTCTTTGTGTATGTATCCTGTCTCTGCTAGCTGGTTAGGAATATTGCATTTCAGTAATCACACGTGTTTAGATTGCATAAAGACTCTGGTGTCAAACCAGGAGTGATGATCAGCTCAGCAGTCCTCAAATCATGAGGCCATTTCTCAGGTGTGAGCTTTGTGTTAATTTGGGTGTTGCATAGGTAGTTCCAACACGTAAACTGTTTATCCAACTGAAAATAGCTTGAAGCTGCAAGTTCAAGGACTGCTAAACCATATAATCCATGCAGTCCAACTTTAGATGATGTAATGATTTAACTGATAAAGAATTGCAAATCCATTCCACCTTTCTAGGGACATTTTTTTTTCAACAGAATCTTCAAGGTTCGGTTGTGAGGAAGCTCATCAGTTCCTGGCAGGTTTTGGTAATGTTTGCTTTGTGGAGAAATGTCCAATTCTCACTATTACATCAGTTTTCCTATAAAAATCTGCCAGATACACAGGATACTAAAGATGTAGAAAAAATGCCCACTGCGTTTGTTACCTTACTCATTACTTTGAAGCATTCATTTGGAAAACACAGAAAGCAAAGGGGATATTTTTCATTTTGTTTCTTTAACCAGAGAGTAGATTCTGAGGGAAGGTTCTCAGAAACGAGAGTGTTTTCAGCTAAACCTTTGTTCTCCTTGAATAAGGTAGTTCAGCTGAACAAATTCGATTACTGTTTGTGCTTTTTATTCACTTGTTTAATGAAGGATGTTGAAGTAGAAATATCTTCCAGTTTGTTTCTCAATACGATACATGCTTTTATTAAAGTCATTATATGTTTGTTCTTCTCTGTTGTGTGCTCTTTGTTGAAGAATTTCTATTTATTTATTTTGGGGGCGGGAAGAGGAGAAACCAGTTGGTCTTTTTCTCGTCTGTGGTCTGGTGAAAGAATTAAAACAGCTTCAAAAATCAGAGGGTCTCTCTTCGATAAATGAGGGAAGCTGGAGCTGAGGAAGTTGAGATTGAGAAGTGGCCCTGAAAAATCAGCTCGGTACATTTCTGTACCAGGGAGGTTCCACTGAGCCAGGGGCTATGTGGGATGACCTGGTAATCTCCTGTGCTAGAACATGCATGTTGGTAGGTCTTACACACTTAATTGTAAAGTCACAAATGAGCAAGTGCTGAAAATGGCAGTGTACTGCACAGCTTTCTGCACCAGCACCTGCCCTGTCTGTTCCTTCTTGATCACTTTTATTTTGGCCATGTGCAAAACACAGGGAATTAGGCATTAGTAAAGCCAATTTTATATCATCTTCTTCCCGTTATATCTTACAAACTGATGGTAGGGATATTGTATACGAGTAATTTATTTGTTACTTAGGATTCCAGATGAATGCATCTTCGTGGCCGATGTTTCTCTTAAGAACTCTAAATGGAGCTGAAATGGCACCCGCAGCGTTCTTCAAGAAGGTAAGAGGAAAAGAGCCGCTACTAAATGAGTTTCCATCAATTGGTCCATGATTGCATTTTTTTAGTGAGGATGCCAATATAGTGCCTGTTGTCTGCAGCACAGGAAGGCCAGAATATTATATAAAACTACTTTGAAGTGGATTGTCAAGGTACAAAACCAGACAGGAAGCGATCTGCCCGTTGGATGGCATCTCTTTTCCTGAGTTGAGACTTCTAAAGTATGTTGTGTTGTTCAGAAAAATTGCATTAGTTCATTTTCTGTGTCCTGGATTTTAGATACGATGCATTGTCTCACACTCCTTGACAGCATCACATTCACGTAGTCATTGTGCACAGGAGTAAAAAAAAAAATTTTAGTGGAGAGCAAGAACCATCAGAGAAAAGTAGTACTTTGAAAGGTTTTGTTAAGCGTTTTCACTGGGCAGATTACTCATCATTTAAAATGTAATCAGAAAGTAGTTGATGGTAGAAAAAGCTGCTTGTTTTTGAACATGACTTGGGTAAACTACTGTGAAACATGAAAAACAATTTATGAAAACAATAGTAATATTAATGTGGTTTTGTTGTGATGCTGTCACATTGGATGTCTTCATTTCTGATACTGAGAACGACATTCAGAAGTATGTCAGTAAATCAAGGAGTTGGTTTCAGGCCTGCAGCCACATTGCTTACATGTTAACTTATTGTAATTTTTGGGGCTGTGATGAATCATACTTCCTGTGCTGGCCTATCAGTATGTCTGAGATCATTTTTGGGGAATGAGGTTCCTGAGGCTGAGGTGGTCATTTGGGTTCCCTTGGGTCACAAGCTCGGCAGTGAGGGTACGCTTCTGCTGGTCACGTTGACTTTATTTCTGGTTCTCTTTTGTCCATTTGGAATTGGTCTAAGGCAGGCTTAGTTACCAGAGGCCTATAAATAACGTCCAGTACTAATGAATTTTTCATGGACTAATTGAGAGGTGAAGCTTTTACCAGACAGTTATCAGTCCCCAGAAATTCCCATTCCCTGCAAACCTTCTCTTCCTTATTAGCATGTAATGATTTCATCGTGGTGTCTTTGCTGTCTTGCTGCCGAGGCATAATGTATTGGGTGCAACCCATTGCTTATGTAAATACTTCCAGCACAGCCTGGCTGCCATGGGGAATTTTGCTAATTATCCCAACCGTGTTTGTGGGAATAGAATCTAGATTTTTATAACACAGAAGATAAAAAGCAAATGCAAGTTTTCAGCATCAGTAAGTTTTTTCGAATGTCTGTTATAACTTCTTGAGAGTAGTGAGTATAAGAAATAAAAATGTTGAAGAAAAAATAGGTTTCCTGTTGTTGTTTTTTTTTATTATTATTATTTTTAAAGGGTCATACAAATACAAATATTCTACCAATCTTACTATTGTAGGAACCACCAAAACCTGTGACAAACTGCTTTAAAGTTGGAATGAAACTTGAAGCTATAGATAGAAAGAACCCGTACTTGATTTGCCCAGCAACCATTGGAGATGTGAAAGGAGATGAAGTTTTTGTTACGTTTGATGGCTGGAGAGGAGCATTTGACTATTGGTGCAGATGTGATTCTCGAGATATTTTCCCAGTTGGATGGTGTAGCTTGACAGGAGATGCATTACAACCACCAGGGAACAATGGTAAGATGACTAATAATATTGCTTAATTGTTTTTCCCCTCAATTACAGCAGAATTTTAAAAACCAGCTGGCTGTATGCAGATAAGACTGGATATTTGATTTGCGAGCAGTTGATGAGGACGAAATATTGTTGAATTTTCTTTACGTATTTTAAAGCTAATAGGATAGTTTCTGGGAAACAGGTTTGTCTGTTTGTAGTAACTCTGGAAACATTTTATTTAATATTCTACCATTGAAGGGCTTTTGATAATCTTGAATTTTCCTGGGATTGTGAAAAATCTTGGACCTAAACTAGTTTTGCCGTTTGTATTGTAGATAGATGCTCCTGTTTAACAATACCAATATATTCTCTGCAGCAGCACTTTACATTAAGCTAACCGCTAAGAAAATAAAGTAAAATAATCTTTTAAAGAAGAGAATATTAGGGCAACTTTGCTTCTGTGAAGGTTGAAGGTTTAAAATATATATTTAGGAGGCTTTTGCTTCACACTCGCAAAATTCTGTCTTGTAGCTGCCTCTTCTGAATGCTTTATCATCCTCATACCTTTATGAATATTTGTACTTAATGGTTATAGAGTCCTCTTAAGTAATGGCCACCTTGTTTTATAATCTGAAGCCACCTACCCTAGAAAGTCAGAAACAGAATAAAGAGAAATACCCTGAATGTAATCCCTCTCCTACTCTGTCACATTTCTGTAATGCAAGGTTTTTCTGCCAAACTCTTTGGGCTCTTTTACCCTTGCCCTCTTCCGATTTGAATGAAAAAGAGGTTTTTAAAGAAGGAAACTGTGTTTTAGTTAAACACTTCAATACCTTTGACCAGAGCGAGCTGTTCTAATGGTGAGCACTTTCATAGCTGCTGCTAGGTAAGGAACAAGCAAACTGGTATCACAGAACTCCCACAAGAGGTGCCAAAGAAGGGAAGAAATCAGTCATTCCTGCTGCTTTCTTCCTGCCTGTTATTTTTCTCAGTCCCTTGTCAACCGGTCATGGAAGACCTAGCTGAGATGAGTTCAGAGTCCCTTTCTCAGCTGTTTGATTCCTCTGTGTCCTTGTCCTCACCTGCCCCTCAGTAATACTGTCCGCAGTTATCGGGTCACAGTAACTGATCTAGTTTAGTCCATAGCAGCAGATTTCAGCGAGGGAGCAATGGTGTGTGGAGCTGTACGGACAGATCCAAGATGTGCAGGTACAAACCTGCAGTGAGAAGGCATGGGAAAGGGAGTTGAGGACAGTCTACATTTGACCAAAATGATATAGTGGGTCCCAAACTGACTGCAGCCCGATGGGTGTGTGTTCCCAATGTGTAAAGTGCACAGCTCAGCTTCTTCAGAAGGGTGACTTTGTCTTGAGAAGTCCCGAATGAGGTGTGTTATTATGGTAAGTTAATTATGTCAGCTATGGAGAAATAAAATGGCTTTATAGGAAAGGGGCCGTGTAAATAAGTGATGTAAATTTTTTAGAAGATATTTTTATGACTGTTTAGTTTGCTGACTCCAGTTGTATCTTTTGGAAAGAAGCGTTATGAAATTGTTTAGTCTACTCCAGTTTCAGTGCTGGAAACCCAGCAGTGTTTTGAGATAACATGTACAACATTCTTCTTGGCCGATTAGTGTTTGGTAGAGATCAAAGGGTTGTATAACAATTAGTTAGTAAATTTGATTAAATATTCCAGTTGTTTGGGTATTAAAATAAACACAATTCCTGAGTGTGTTCAAATCTGGTGCAGGCTGAAATTACCTAGCCATGTCACTTTCTGGATTCTATCCCCTTTTTATGAAAAACAGTGACACTTCAAGCACTGATAAGACCCAAGGCAACGTTCTTGCAGAAGTGTAGTCAAAACTGGAGAACTTCAGAGACGCGATAGAAGTGGGAGCAGGAAGGTGAAGGCCAAGGATTTTGTTGTTTGCAGTTCTAAAAGTGTTTCCAAGGTTAACTGCAGTTTTATTAAAACTTTGTGTGGTCCTTTTTTTTCCCCATTCAGAGCAGGAAGTTTCTTCTTCAAATTTTGCTTCATGTGCTTATTTTTCAGGCGTGCATTTGTCAAGTTTACATAGCTAGATGAAATATTTTTTGCTCTCAGGTTACTTATTTCACTGTTATTTGATTGCTTTTGAGCCATTAAAGTACTGTAATGAGAGTCCTTTATTAAAATGTAAATAATAGCTTCAAGGAGAGTGTAATCAAGTCATTTCAATTCAGAAATTTGATAATGTTGTCAGGATTCTTCATTAAGTCACATTAACATTGACTACTCCTGTTATGGAAGAAAGCATGACAGATAACATATTGTAGGAATTCACTTGAAATATTATGGTATCGTTGTAGCCCAGACTTTTTTCCTGCAGGTTAGTTTAGTATTTCTGTCTTGAATTGCAACAGTAGAGAGTGAAAAAAATTGACGGAGCGTGGCTTAGATTTCAGAGTTGGTATTATGTGAAATATTCCAGGTTTTTTATAACTCCTTTTTTCCTGAAGTCATTTAAATGTGGCAAATCACTAGTGAAGGGCTGAAAACAAAACAAATTTTAGTCGCTAAGCAAAAACAATATCCTGTAATCTAAGTATGAAAATGATAAATGATGCTTTAGTTTTCATCCATACCTAAGACAACAATTTCCTGCCATGAGACTTACGTGTTTGTTGTCTGATTTAGCACTTAGCAAGAGAGAGACTGCAGTAAAGGAGATGATTTGAAAATTAGAGAACATTTTATTGCAGCTGTTTACTCTCTTAGCCATTTAGGATGCCCAGAGAGAATGTAGGCCCTCTGTCATGGGTTGTTTTTAAGAACAGTTTGTACACGGCCTTCTTAGATATTGGTGAATTTATTCAAAACAGGATATGTGGTCTCTTCAGCCTTGCGCTCTGTAACTCGCATTGGTTTTAGAAAGATAAGCTCAAGAACTAAGACATGATCAATAGAAGATAAAATGACGAAGGTAGGTACAAACAGTAGTCCAAAACAACTTTCTAATGTTCAGTCCTTAATCTTCTTGCTGATGCTTTGTCTTTGGTCCCTTCCAGCAGATGTGACTTGGTTGGACCTGGCTGGGTGTCAGGGCATGTGCTTAGTGGGATGAGATGTAGTTGTTTAATGTTTATACGAGCAGAAGCTGTACTTAGCTGATTTTGTAGCTGGATTCCTTAGAAATATCTAGGATAGTAGTAATTTACGTAATGTGTGGTTTGACAGCAGTGCTTGATGTTGGGTTGACCTGCTGGCCCAAGGTTAATATTTTAAGGATGCAGTAGCTTGTTTTCTCCGAGTCTCTTGGGCCCTTAAGTGCTTTTACAGATGACTCGTCACACAGGAACAGCAGCGTGAGCTATGGCTGGTGAAAAAAGTTGGCATGATAATATCTATGCTGGACGAATGTGAAGGACCTGCTCCGGGAGGCTTTTTCCAGCAGTGGCTGAAAGCAGATGTTTGAAGAAAAGCAAAAGCACGCAGGAGAGAGGTTTGCAGATGTGTTCCTAATATCTGGCACTCTATGGCCCAGCACTGCCCAAGCCCCAAATAATTTATGCCGAGTGCCTCCTGGAAGAGTTTGTTTCTGTTCACTTATGTTTTGGAGACATGAACTTTTAGCTCCTAAAGCATCCTGTAGCAGGGAGGTGTGTGGAAGAGGAGATAGCTTTTTCCTTGCTGCTAGTTTCATGTTTTGCCCTCTAGTTCTTGGACTGAAACAGCTTCCCGGGCCTCCAGTTCTCGTACAGGAGGAGTCAGGAAATGGCCATTCCCGAACAGCTTTCTTCATATCCACCATGGTTTATCATCTTCCCGCAACTGTCTCTATTACAAACTTGTAAAATCCTGTTCTGTTTTACCTTGTTATGTGATCAGTTTAATTCCACTGATCACCTTTGCTATTCTGTACAGCTTCCAGTTGAGCTGTCATTTTTGAGCCACTGGAACCAGAAGTGCACGAGGTATCTAAGACTTGGTGGCATTGTTCTGGTTTTTCTTTTGTTTTCTATTCCTCTTATTCCTAGATTTGTATTTGGGATCTTGAACTGCTGCTGAGCAATGTATTAATACTGTCTTGGAAATATTTATTTTCATTCCAAGATGACCCTTTTGTGATGCTTCATTAGTCACAGAAACTGGATCATTCTGAATTGCTTGACACTGAATTTCATCTTCTATTTCCTCATCTGCTGAGCAACTGCTTAGTTTGCAATATCTTTCTTTACCAACTATATAATTGTTTAACATCTGTTGCCATTTCATGCTTTGTTCTTGTTCTAGATCATATACGGTTCAAATGGCACAAGCCCAAGCAGAGATCTCATCAGGATTTCTCTAGAGTCCTCTTGATTGTGGAAATGTCCATTTATTCCTGGACACTGCTTGGTATTTTCTAACAATTTCTTCAGAAGTATCATAAGAACCTTCTCTCATATCCTCCACTGTTACTTAAGGGTTCTTAAGGCTTTTTTTGTTATTGCTGTTTTTTTTTTTTGTTTGTCTGTGGTGTGTGATCTTGTCAAATGCAAGTTCACAGACTGCATTTGCTGACTTTCAGTCATCTGCTTATGTGTTGACTCCTTAAAAAGAAGTTACGATGGGTTTGTGAGACGTGACTTTTTCTCTATAAAAGCTGTTCGGTTCTCCCCCAGCTCATTGTATTTATCTTTGTGTTCACCACCTCTGTTCTATGGCTAAAACAATATTTTTTTAGCAACTTGCCCAGTACACACATCAGGTGTCCTGTCCATGCCTTCCTGGCTGGAGTGTTAGCATCATTTTAACATTTTAGGTGCCTTAACTCTTTGGATTTGAAGCAATTTTAGAGACAAACTTGCACAGTACCGTCAGTAGCTTGGACATTTCATCGTTTTTCCTTCCTAATCTAAGGGCTGTCTGTCCTGCCAACTCACTATTGTTTGTTTTGTCTCTGATTTCTGACCTCTGCTACTGGTACTTCATGTCATGAACTTGCTTGAAATCCCTGTGAAGAGGGGTTCTGATATGGGAACTAGCGTGAGCTTCCTTGGAGGGAACGTGAATGCAAGAAGAACATTGAGTCTTGTTGCTTTAACATTACTGCCTGTGATTGCTTGTTCTGAAATTTGATCATCTCTTGGGTCCATATAACTTCTGCCTTTGATATGTTTTAAAAAGGCTTTTTAAACTTTGGTATCTTTTGGATATTCTTCTATCAACTCTTTTTCTGGGCCAAACTTCTCATGCTTTTCTATTTAACTGCTGTACATGTTGATTTTTATTTTACTCAGTTGGCTAACAGAGAGCTGTTACTATGCCTAAGAATATTTTTGTATTGCACTGTAGCTGCTTGTATCTGAGGCTTATGATTAAAATAGAAGGCAGGATGACTGGAGATTGTTGGAGCAATTTTGGTTTGCTGTTTCTGTGAAAATTCGTTTTACTGTTAAGTCATTCCATGTAAATGGCAATTGTTTAGGTAACCCATCTTCTTATTTGTAATGTAAGCAAAACCTCTTCCTCAAAGAAGAATGAAGAAAAGAACAAGTGGGGACAAGCCATGTAGGAAATAAGTAGTTACATCTGCAAAGATTGATTTCATTGCAGTTATATCTATCATTTAGGTGTGAGCTGCATCTGGAGAGGGACCAGCTTTTGTAGATCCCTGTTATCTGCTCCACCACAGTCTTCTGAAGTTCGATCTCTGGCAGATCGAGGTGATGCAGCAAATCGTGAAGCAGGAACTGCTCTCTGCGCTCTGCAGGAAAGAGTCCTGGTCAACAAGGGAAGATGATGTAGTAATCTAAATAAAAGCAGTGAAGCACTCTAGCTTTTATCGTTAGCCCCCTTCCTTCCCTCCTCTCTTTCCCCCTCCACGCCGTGTGTCAGCTCATTGCTTTTCTCCCAGTTCCGTGCATTTATTGCCAGAGTGATCATCTTTCACTGTGCTAGTCAGCCTGTGATGATGTGGTCTCCTCCTAAAAGCTGTCTGCAGTGATAAGAGTAAGACAGGCCCAAGTAGAGATTAAAACATATCTTGTCTGTTTTATGATTTCTAAGTTAGTTTTACTTAATCTTCAGACATGATCTCAGTATTTTGTACAGATCTTTAAGCTAGTAGTTACCAAAAGTGCACTTAATGCACTTCTCTGGTGTTGATAATGAAATTGTGTCAGGATTGCTGGATTTTCAGCAGAGTTGTACGCAAATGTACAGCGTCATTGTAAACTTCAGTACTACTCCACAATGTTTGCAGACAAAACAAAAGCAGCATTGAAACTACTTTAGAGAGAGCTACAGTAGAATCTATGAAAAGTCTGCATTGTTCGAAGTAGCAAAAAAAAATCTGATAAGTACAGTAAATCTTAAGTTTCGTTAGAGAAAGAAACATGCTGAAATTGTGCAATTTCATCCTGCCAGAGATTTCCTTTTGCTTTCAGTGCAGCCAGCTTCTTTTCATGAACAGGTCACAGTAGTTAGGCACACACAGTAAGCAGATTTATGCTGTCTTCGCAATTGTACATGAAAACTCCTCAGTGCTTCAGGCTACACTCTGATTTCCTACATTCTCTCACGTGTTAAGCTTTTTTTTAATTTGGTATTAGTGTTTCTTGGCATCTTGCAGCAAGGCCTGGTTGGTGCCACTACAGGGCAGAAAGCGCTTAGGAAGGAATAAAGGTTTTGCCTTTCCCAAAGCAGAGGCCTTGTTTGTAAGCCTGATTGCTTGACTGTCTTACCATGCTTATTTAAGGTAATTGTAATTTCCTTTTAAACTCCTAAGTGCTTCAAGCACATGTATTTTTGATTGTTACATGGAAAATATTTTATTTGCTCTTAGAATAGAATAGTTCATTTGGAAGGGGCCTTCAGAGACCATTGAGTCCATCTGCCTGAGCACGTCAGGCCTGCCCAGCAGTTAGGGCACATCACTGAGGGCATTGTCCAAACACCCCTTGAGCACTGATGGCCACGGGGCAGCACCCAGCTCCCCAGGAAGCCTGTTGCAGTGTGTGAGCACCCTCATGGCACAGAAACATTTCCTGATGCCCAGCCTGAACTCCTTGGCACAGCTCTGTGCTGTGCCTGTGCTTGGCCATCGGGCCTCAGGAGCGGAGGCCGGCGCCTCCCCCTGTGCTTCCCCTCCTCAGGAGGCTGCAGCGAGGTTGCCTCTGGGCCTCCTCTCGTTGCCAAAGATGCTCACAGTTGGACAACTTGCTCAGAAAGATGCTGTGAGGGCCAGGACTAAAGGCCTCACTACAATCCAGAAGGATTACATCCGCTGCCTGCCTTCCCCTCACCCACCGAGTGGGTGACCTTATCGTAGAAGGAGACAAGTGGCTCAGGCAGGACTTTCCCATGGCGAACCCATGTTGACTGTGCCTGGTCATAGCTTTGTTCTTTAAGTGCCTTTCAGTATCTCCCCCCCGGACACTTTTCTGCATAACTTTTCTCAGGACTGGGGTTAGACTAACAGGTCTGTAGTTCCCTGGGCCCTCTCCCATGCCCTTTTTGTGGATGGGTATAACACTGGCCAGCTTCCAGGCAGCAGAGACCTCTCCAGGCTCCCACGACCTTTGCTGAATTGTTGAGAGGGGTCCAGCTTGTAGCATCCACAAACTCCTTCAGCACCCTGGGGTGAATCCCATCTCACCCCGTGGACGTAAGAACATGGAGCTGATACAACTCTTCCTAGAGTTTCGGTGATCACAGATGGAAAGCCGTTGTTCCCACAGTCACGGTCCTACAACTCTGAGGACCTGGCAGCCCAAGATCTGTTGTTACTGTTAAATGCTGAGGCAAAAAAAAGGCCAAAAATACTTACCCTTTCTTGTTAGGTGACTCTCTGCTTCAAGCATCGGTCTTGTGTTTTCCTTTGACCTCCTCCTGCTGTTGGTGTACCTGAAAAAGCCTTTTCTGTTGTCTTAACACCACACTGGCCGGTGTCGACTCAAAGTGAGCTTTGGCTTTTCTCGTTTTCTCGCTGCAGATGTGGACTGCAGCTCTGTCCTCTTCCTCTGAAGCCAGGCCATGCTTCCTGAGGTCATGTATCTTCTTTCTCTGCCCTACTTCCAAGAGTTCCCTGTTCAGCCAGGCCCCACTTGCAGCACAAGTCGAGACCTCTTATGGAGGTCTCCTGGATACTGATATCATGAGGGGTTGTGTTGTCCAACTGGTGGATGGGGCTGAGTGAATTTCAATTTACTGTGTTAGTACACGTAAGCTACCCCCTGAAGCTTGTGGTGTTTTGTCTCACCTGGGGCCCACCTTTCATCTTGGTGATGCTATGTGGGGAGCAATAATGACAAAAACTGGGCAGAATAAGTAACAGCATCAAGAACCACGATGCTAAAACTGGGTAGAGGTGGGCTTTGCCATGCTTCCTGTGGCAAACTCCCGTTGACAAACCTGTGACAGTAAGCTACTTGGAAAACTTGCTAATCTTTTCCGCTTCCTTTCCCAGTTTGTCAGAACTATCACAATAAGTACTTAGTGAATGAAAGGTTAATTTTATAGTTAAAACCCTGGGCTTGAATTCAAGAAGTGTGTTTCCATTGCTTCCACTGTGTAATTCTCACATGGATTTAGGGTAAGTTGCTCAATTTCTTTGCCTCATTTTTTATTTTTATTTATTTATTTATTTTTGTATCTGGTAGATGAGAGAAAGGCCAGGCTTTTATATTCCGCATTCAGCTTCTTCCTCAGTGGGGGCGTATCAACAGTACTGCAGTAGGAACAGAATAATTTCTGTCTTGATAGAAGTGCTTGTTTAAGCACCGAGTTACTGTTTCTACTGTCCTAATTGGCACGTTCACCCGAGGAAGCAATGCTGTGTTCAGGGAGTGCATGGCAAAATGGGCCCGTACCTTGCTTCATGCGATCTCAATTCAGCTTTCTGAAGACTCTGTGACACTAACTGAATGGTAGATTTAAAATGTTTAAATACTATAAATCAGGAGCTTTTTTTTTTCCTTGGCTTTAGCTAAAGAGGTAGAGTGACACTGTCGCTGTGGATTATTTGAGGGAATTTTAATAATTAGACTTGCATGAGGATTCGGAGCTGTCATCTGCCCCATCCCCTTCCCAAGTGCTGGAGCTTCTCAGTAGCTTCAGATTTCAGTTGTCTTCAAGTATCTGACTTATTCTAGCGAGAGATCTTGGGGATAATGTTATGGGGTTAAATTTTGCGTTCCTTCATGTGGCGTTTGGCCCTCATCTGAAGCCTGATACCCTTCTCGTGTAAATAAGCTCAGTTGACTCCAGCGGATCTGCTTGCACGAATGAAGAATGGTGGTAACGCATCTTTAGGGTGGGGGTTCCAGGACATTTGGGTTGTGCGTTTCTCTTAAATATGCTGGATACAAAGCTCATACGTGCTCTATTCTCACTAGAGTGATTTTTTTGGGGAAAAAAAAAAGTTTTGAACAAGCAGTCATTAGCAGTACGAAAGCTCTTGGTGCATTGCATGGGCATCGTCATCTATGGCCTTTGCTAGCTCCATAGAGCAACTAGAACTCGGCGGCCTTTGAAAACTCCTTTTAGTTGCTAACATTGCTATGGAAAAGCATGTTTATGTAGGCTGCTCTCTGGTCTCCCGTCGCTGAGGACAGCAGTACAGCTTTTTGGATCTAAATAAGAGACTTGGGAAAGAATGCCACGCAGCGCATCGAGCTCCTGAAACTTGAGCGGTCGATATTTTTGTAGAAGAGCAGCATGAAGCAAACGCTTTATTTTGTTTGTGCAAATGAGAAGAGCATTGTGATGCAAAGCAGTATCCTGAAAAGGCAAATGTGCTTTTTTTTTTTTTTTTTTTTCCCCCGTTGTAAATATCCCAGCTAAATACTGCAGTAATTGCAAGCAGAGCTTGGCATTTTTTCTCTCTATTCTTTTCATCGATATATTTTAACAAGTCCTCATGAGACTATTAAAACGTCTTAGTTTTTGGAACATGTGGTCTAGTGGGGATAACTTTGTCTGCAGATGCAGTGGGCTGGCAGCTAGGTTTTGCATGTCTTTTCATTTCCCTCCAGATCCTCTGACCCGGCGTAACCTTTGGTCTCCCTCTGAAGGCCGGGGTGAAGGAAGTATGAGCAGGTGACTGATGATCACTGTCAATACAGCCTGCAGACAATATGTGAATTACTTTAGCAGTCTCCCTTTGCCCCCCCAGCTCCCCCTCCCCTTCTCCTCTCTTAAATCAACAAATGCAAATAGCTGCCTCCTTATTTGCTGCTATCTTGGAGGCTGCCCTGGCAGCATGGGCTTTGTTGTAGTCCCTGCCTAGTGAAAAAAGCGGCTTCAGCCTTAAGTCAGAAGAAAAAAATATCAAATGGGACCTGAGCCTGCCCCTTAATGGCTAATGCTGCTAATATTTGGTCCTCTGGCGTGTGCAGGTAGGCAGATGCTGTGCTGAGAATCCTTGCTGTCTGTGTTTCAGGAGGGCTGCCCGCAGCGGTTAAACTCCGTGCTTTGTTGCTCTTTGTCTGTAAATATCCTCCTGGAGAGGAGTAGGGATTGCCCAGCGGGTCGAAGCTCATACCTGTGCTCGTAGACCCTGCTGCCATTGCGCTTAGCTCTGTCTGTAGCACTGGCTTTATTTACCATGGGAGAACAGATACGCGTGTGCGAGATTTCAGCAGAGGCACGAGGAGTTTGTAAACCCATGTTTACGTACGAGTTTATGATCCTTTTATTAAACACCTAATTGCATGGCATGACTAAATAAAAAGAGCTGCATTTTACAGTCGTGTAAGCCTAATGTAGGACATAATATATAATACTGTTTAGTACAGCATACAGTTGATATTTGTCTGCTTTTCCAGAAGCATTGCTCAATGCAAGTTGTCACTCAGCAATTCAGATACATGAGCCTAATGCCTTGCCAGGAGGTGGTTAAAATTCTCCTCGGTTTATTTTAAGCTGTCATTGCCTATGAAAGTAAGTTTGGGTATAGACAAATACAAGGAAAGCGATTGCTTTCCACGTCAAGAAGGTGGTCCTTCTCGGGTACCTAGGGATATAATGTCTGTATTTAATGTTTTAGGATTGCAGCCAGCCGTACTGAAGGAGTTTCTCCTGACCTGCCATTCAGGAATATTAGATTAGTTTGGCTGAACCAGACAAATCGCAGTGTATGTAAATGCTCCTACAGCTTTAGAAACGTGTGTCTATAGAACCTGTACTTTATAAGAAGTCTGCTTGCAGTGTGTAGTTCGTCTTGCCTTGACATTTTATATTGCAAAAACTTTGTAACAGGTAAATAAAACTTCAGAGTTAAAGTAACAACAGTTGTAAAGCTGGGTAACTGTTGAGGTGGCCATCACTTGTGCAGCTAGATGTTAAAACTGCTGCTTAATCTCCAGGTATATTCACGAGATCTCCTTTCAAATATATATTTCATTTGCTTACCAGAAAGTCTCAATGTGCTAATGGTCTGGGGGGGGAGAATTATTACAAATTCACCAAAATCCAAAAAATTAACTTTTTAGAAGTCACCCACGTTAAAGTTTTAGTCTGCAGTAGTCCTTTGCATCAGGTGCTGGTGACTGACACAGTCAAAGCCCACTTGGACCCTAGCTTGTAATACTTGTAAGTCACATCACGTGAAGCTCACAGCGTTTATAGTTCAGGTGGATCATGGGGAGCTTTTCCTGCATCAGGGAGCCACAAAAGGCTGTGGGAAAGACAGTGTCATGCTAGAAATCCAGCTGATCTTAGTGTGAAGACTTGAAATGCTTTCAAAGATGCTGTGTGTTCTCCTTTTTCCCACACCTCCTGTAACAAGGGTGGTTTGCTGTCACAAAATCTCCCATTTTCATCCTCTGCTTCCCTCTCCCTTTCAGCTTTTGCATCTGTCCGCCAGCAACCAGTCCAAGAAACAGCATGTAGTTCTTCCTGGGCTCTTTGGGTCATTGCTTTGTGCTGGCCACCAGTAGCACAGTGCAGGGCATCTCCCTGATGCTGTGTCCATGCACTTAGGTTCTGTCTGACATCCTCCTGGTGTTTTAATCCATCTGTTGCTAAGAGAAACGTTACAACAAAATCATCATTATTACTTCAGAGAGGTGAGATGGGTGGAAATGATTGCTAACTAGCAAGTGTAGCTCAGAGAAATCTGATTACAGCTTGCAGGTTCACATCAAATTATAATGCAGTCACAGCACATTCACGCCGGATCCATTTCGTACTGCAGTGGGAGACTGGAGAGAACCAATTCAGTGTTAGGAATGAATATAGATGTCATTTTATGCTTTAATTTTGGAAGTCCTTCTTCTAAATAAAAATTGAAGTCTGGATGGCTCCTGGCAGAAAAAGCTGGGTACAATTATGTGAACTTAACTTTCTAAAGTAGCATTTCAGACAAATGCTTATTCGTGGTACTTTGCCTAGCTCCACTTTCTCCTCTTCAATTGGATGATTTCTTCACTGCTCCAAATCGCTTTGTAGCTTCCTAGAAGTAGTCGGCATGTCTTGTGATAGTGGGAAGTGCTCTGAGAGGAGAGGGGATGTATTATGGGCTGTATAACTTGAGAAGCATTTTGAAGGCCTTCTTGATGAATGGCACTCTAGCTTGTTATAATGAAAATTACAGAAAGCATTTATAAGGTGAGTGGATTAATACTTTTTTTTTTATTTTTATTTGAATGTTTTTTTTTTCTTAGGCAAGTCCCTCTAAACTAATGGGTATAAGAGTTTTCTCTTTGGCTTTAAAGAAGTTGAATAGTTTCATGCCAACTGCTTGAGTTCAAACTATCCACGTATATTTCTTTTACGATGTGAATTGTGCACTACACTTTTCTTTTTTTTTTTTTTTTTTTAAGCCTTTATTAGAAAAGTTGCTTTCCATCATTCATTTTGAGGTTTTCCCCCCCTTCCCTTTTGTTTTTGTTTTTCCTCAGTTGCCATTACAAAGAGCAGTGCAAAAATCCAATCTTCCCCTTCCAAAGTGACCCGGCGTTCAATGCAGTCTCCACAGAAATCTGCTCCAGTACCAGCGCAGCGAGGCAGGAAGCCAGGTCGGGGCAAACCCCCTGGACAGTCTGCAGTTCCCAAGAAGGGCAGGTCTCCTAAAAATACCCCCCTGACCAAAAGCACCTCTCATACTGAGAATCTTAAAACAAGGAAAAAAAGTTTAAAACCGGGAAAAAAGGTTAGTCCTTATCTACTATTTTACTTTATATTGCAAAATTTTGTAGTGAGATTTTTTTTTATTTTTTATTTTTTTAATTTGATTTTCTGGCTTTTCTTCAGCCTTCAGGGCTTTAACTGTCTTCATAGGAAACAATCTAGAATAGCTATTCTGGAATATTTTAGGATAAGCTTCTGTGGATTATTTTATTCTAGAACAGGAATACCGATTTAGCTTGATTTTATGGGTGAGTTGTTGCTGTTGAAAATGACTCTTCTGGAATGGCCATTTTCAGAAATATTGCAAGAGCCAGGGAAACCTTTAGGCTTTTCAGTCTGGATTATTTTGTTACTGAACCATATGTACACAGTTTGCTTACTTCTTTGTCTCATGTTTAGCAACAGAGGGTTAGGAACATCAAGGGTTTTGGCACAAAATGTAGGCATCTTAAGTGTGCAGGTGGACTTGCCATGTTAATCTCTTGGCTACCCCCTTGTCCTGGAGATCGTGCACGAACCACAAAGCTTCCTCCCAGGCAGTGGGTTTCCCCAGGTGCGAGCCTGAAAGCTGTGGTGCCTTTTTCACCTCAGAGCTGACTCCGAGGGCTGGATGATGCTCGGGCACCACCAGCTGCCATCGGGTCAGCCCTGCTGTCACCCCATTCCCCTCCACCAGCACTGGCAGGTGAATGATCGCAGGGTGGGCTGGTTCAGCTGCCCACACACCTCTCCCTTCTACTCCCATCTTTATCTGATCCCCACAGAGAAGCACGAATGCTGCTGCTACTGTGAGGAAGGGCAGGATCACAGCCGGGCAGATTCAGACAAGCCCTGAGCTGCTGTGGAAGCTCAATCTGTTTCCTGAGGCTCGTTCAGCCCCTGCAGGGTGTTGAGGCCAGGCTCTGAAGCAGCAGCCCTGCAGTGTCTTTCCCCAGACAGTTTGTGTCTGCCACCCTGTTGCTCCCTGCTTTGCATTAGCACAAGTTGAGGGTGGGAGGCATTGCTTTTTGTTGGGTTTTCTCACCCCCATCCACCCCCAGCTTTACAAAAAGTGGAAGTTTTGCTTTTTTGTGTTGTTTTCTTTTTTTTTCCCTTCAGCCTGGGTCAGTGTGGGCGTAGAGGAAGAACTGCAGGTGGTGCAGGTGAAGGGATGGAGGAATGGCACAAGTGGGACCTCTCCCATCAGTGCTGGTCAGTGTGAAGTGCTAGTGAAACACCTTTATTGGAGCACACCTAAAAGACGCTCACACGAAACTGGAGCCAGTCACTTTGCTGAAATGATGGCAGCAGGGTAAGGAATGATTCCAAGGAGTGGAAAATGAACCCTGAGCGGTCTCTCTGCTGCCTTCCCCTCCCAGTCAGGCATCCAAACTGGTGCAGGTGGTATCCAGCTTTATCTCTTGCTTAGTTTATGAAACTTCCCAGAGGCAGAGGGTAAAGAGAAGAAAGCTGCGCCCACCCGGACAGACTGAGCTGGTGGGCAGGGTGTTCTCTGTAAATCTGAGGGGCTTTAAGGGAGATCACTGAATGCATTTTGTATCTTAAGGAGGTACTCAGGTGGAGCAGGATGTGCGCTTCTGTGTTAAGAGTTTTGTGCTCCTCTGCCTGTCACGAAAAAGAAATAGTGACTAGTTGGAGGCATCTCACCTTTAGGAGAGGCTTTCTGGGCTGGGTGATGGGAAACATCTGCGTGGAGCACTGTGCTTGGTACCTGCTCTGTGTGAGGTCAAATCACTTCTGATTTCCTCTGTGGGACCAGGGAACCGAGAGTTAAGGTTTGTAGGCTCTGGGTTTGAGCTATCCATCTAACTCGGCCTATCGCTATAGTAACTTCTGCATTAAAAACTTTAAAAATGAGCTCCTTTTGAGAAGCCATGGAAAGTTTCTATTGCTAAAGTACGTGGTAGGATTGCCAAGACGTTACACACATGTGCAGTCTTTGCAGCGTTATACCTGGTACTGTTTGAGTGAGGAGAGGGAATCACTCTGTGGGAGCTCTCTATCTGTGGGGTGTATTTGACACGGAGGGCCACGGAGCTTACACACTTCACAATGAGTACACAAATGTAGTGTAAGTGATAACGTGCTTAGAGATTGAAATGCCTTTTTTTTTTTTTTTTTTTAAGACAGATACAGAAAGAAACCACACACTTTTCAGACTGTGCAGTTGTGCTCCAGATGTGAGCTGGCTGTGTGTTTGGGAAGGTTGGTCTATGCCTGATGGAGTATAGATTTGTTCAACTTCTTAACTCTTACACTGAAGAGGCAGTCTGGGGCTCTGCCTTTTTAAACTCATTATGCTGCTACGTTTATCATCGTGCAGGTATTAATTTGTATTACACAGCTAGGAGTGTTAAGCTGTCTTGTCATTTTCTCCTTTATTTAAATGTTTTCTAAGCTTCTCCATGAGGATGACATGCATGTTGGGTTTTATTTCCCATTCCCAACCCACAGCGTGCACAGTATGTTTTTTTTTAATTCTGTCACAATGAAGCAGAAATCTTTTTGCATCTCTTCCATCGTTTTTTAAAGTACACTTCGCAGAACAAAGCCAAGCATTCCTTCCAGACCCACTGATTAACACGTACTTCTCGAGGAAGGGCCTTGGACTGAGTGTGGATCACAGCCCTAAATCTGATCCCACGAGAGCAGCATCCACATCAGATCTGTGCAGTCAGTGGGGGCTGGATGGTGTGCAGGGCCAGGTGGTGAAACTCGGACCAGGCAAATCTGCTGGGCTCTGCTGGGAGGACGTAGCTTTGCTGCTCCTCTGTTTGGGGTTGCAAAATGAGAACTTTAGTTGAACAAGCACGATACGCTGTATTTCCAAAACATGTCTTCCGAAATAAGGAAAGGACAAGGTAAGAAATCACTGAGTAGCCTCACCACACTTAGGTGTTTGTGTGGCTGGTTCTTCTTAGCTTGGTGTTTGCGTTTTGTTTTCATGCCTCATTTCTCCCGTTGCCTCCCTCCATGTCCCTCTCAACTCGACCACTGGTATTTTGCAGCATGACAACAGCCAACTGGTCCCCTGGCGAGTCCCTTCTCCGGAGAGGTTTCAGGAATGTCAGGCTTCAGATCAAAAGCCCAGACTTCCTAACTGCATTTTTGTTCTCTGTGTTAAGGAGGAGATTCTCAGTGCTGAGGATGAGACCTTTCTGCTTCCCAGTGTTAAGATGCATGGGCAGTTTCTGACAAGCCATACATCAATGTTTGGCTCGGTGTTTGACCTGAGCCACTCACTCACAAAGCAGCGCCAAACCTTGGCGGTCTCTCTCTTGTGTTCGTGGTGATTCCCTCCAGTACCGTGTTGTCAAATAGTTTCTACAGCCAAGCGTGTTTTCTCTGATCTGTAATGAGCACAGAAATTTTCTTTAATGTGCTGTGGGTTTTGGAAGGAAATCAGTTTATTCTCTGTAGGTGTTCTGCGGAGGTTAAGCACCGTTGCTCTTAGGAAGGTGTGTGTTTTGATTGCGTACTGCGTAATTTTTAATGTATTATTTAGTAAATATCGTGCTTGTAAGAGTGGTTACTGGTAGGTGGAAGCTTCTCTTAGGGAACTGACTGATTTTTCTCTTAACTACAGAACAATGTCAGACCACCAGAGTCAATCCAGAGTAGCCAGGTCTCCGCTGCCTTCAGCAGTGTCAAGACCTTGGGTAACCTCTTCCCTTCCTATTCTTTTGTGGTAGGTAAGAAAACGAGAACTTAACCTGTTCTCATGCAAAAATAAATGGTGTAGGAAGAGGTGAAGAACTATTTTCCAATTAATTGCTTCTGTTATTTCGGTGCAGTTTCATAACACGTCAGAGCATGTTAGAAGTGCCTTTCTCATGTATATCTCTTTCCTAAATCCTGGCCCAAACCAAATTACAACACCATTTGCTTTTCCTCAGTTGGAAGGTAAGGCATGCTGACCAATTTCCAAGTCCTTGGGCTACGAGCTCTGGTTGTCTGTCATATGATAGGCTGCAAATAAGTTTGGTTTGGGAAAAGAAGAATATTTTGGCAACCCATGTGACTGGATTATAACTACGGGTTTATTTGATATCTTGCGTAAAACACCCATTCCTGAAAGTGATTAGTTGAGAATTTCAGCCCATTTGAAACAAGTTGAAGGAAAATGTAGATGCACTGTAAAGCTGACAGCTGAATTTGAATCAGGATTTATATGTGAATATAAATATATACATGGCCCAGTTAATTTATTGGAGTTATGATAAACCCAGATGATTGGAAGAATATGGCCAGGAAAGTAATCCAAAACACCTATTCTGTGATTCCTAAAATGTAGAAGGGTTATGAATGGATACATAAAAACTCATTGGTTTTTTGCTCCTTCTCAGGTAGAGGTGGGTTTCTTTTTAAGTCATTTGTCTTCTGCTACTTCACTCAAGTAGCTGTCAATGCAAATGAGCAGTTTCTGGACTTCCTTTCCTGGATTTCATCGTCTTTGCAGTGTGTGGTACTTTTGTAATAAGGAGCTACACACACTCCTAGTAGTGTGATTACTGATAGTAGAAAGGGTTAGTATGCTACTTAAGACATTAAACATTTTGACTTTGTTTATTATTTTTTTTCTTGAAACAGAAAAAAATCTTCCCAGAACAACTGTCTTCCGCACCACCTTCTCCTCTTTCTTCTCCTGATGGGGACAGTGGCACTACACAGATACTTAAAGATGGAGGTAGTTTATCTGGTGCAACTGCAGCAGTTATATCCACAGGTAAAAGTAAAAAATAATGACATTTTCAGTGTGAAATTGCTTTCATTTCAAGAAAAATAGTTATGTCATTTTATGGAAAATACACTATAAACTTATTACAGCAAATAATGAATCGCCTACTATTTTTTTTAAGGTATTTGTAGGTTGCTGTGCACAACTAATATTTAAATGCCTACGTTATAGCAAGAAGTGGTGGAACAGAGAGACTTTTGGTAGATCTACTAGACCTGGCTAGTGCTAGACTAGTACAAACGAGACTAGTTTGTTTCTGTCTGAAAGAGAAACTGTGTGGTTCTTCCATGTCTGTCGCACTCCTCGATATATGAAAAGGGAGCAGATGTAGCTGAAAAACCAATATGATACTCAAGCATCATTCACACTTGACTATCAAAAAACAAAAGTGAGATTTTGTCTCTCTGGAGCCTTACATTAAAAAGCAATTCCATTAAAACCAAGTTAAGGCGATCAGGGGAAATAAGTCCCTCCTCCCAGAACAAGCAAACTTAAGGGCAATGAAAAGTATCTTAAACAGGGTGGGCAAAACAAAAATAAGCTACTTAATGAGCGAACTCGTTGAGGAACTTGTAACCCTGTAATGAAACAATTTGTATGTTGTCAACTGAAATCTCAGAACTTTCTAAAAAGTCCATAAATTATGATAATTTTGTTTGGGGTACTTTTGACATTTAAAAACTGTTCTTACAATAGAAGTTGTCAGGCCCTTCTCAATCCCCACTTCAGTGATGGATGAGGGGAAAATACCTACATGTTTCCTAGGAAAATAAACCTTTCAGGATTCAGTTGTTACTGAGATCAGACAGAAGATGTCACAAAAACTCTTCTTGCTGATGTGTATCTTTTTTTTTAATTCATACAAGGATGCATCCTCCAAGATGAAGACATCAGAGAGTAAGCTGATACACACGTAGATAGAAGATCATTGGAACACTTCACAGAAATGTTTCATTTATAAAAGTCAAATGTTTTTAACTAAGCCCGAATAGCACCGCAGTTAAGACAACGTGGCAGCCTTTTGTATAGCGAATGCTTAGGTTGTCTGCTTAATCAGCACAGAAAGACATTTTTTCTTTAAGCTATAATAGTGCCTCGGGTCCATCCTGGCCATATAATAGTCAAAAAGAATGAAAAATAAAAAATCTTCAGTTATGTCTTTTCCTCTTATTTTTTTACAGTGTTGTTCATTTTGAAAGATTTTCATAGTCCCTGTAAAAAGTATTTTCGAAAGTCTGGTTTGCTTCTGTGATAAGCTTTAAACCACCTCACACAGTTTTCAGAGAAGCGTGTTCCTTTTATTTAGCAGAGAAGGCCAAGCTGTAGTGTGGAAATCATACACTAGTGGTTTGGGGCTGCTGAGGATAGGGCTGCTGGCCATTATACCTGCACGTGGCAATGCTGCCTAGGTGCTTCTGAACGGGCATCCATGGCAGGCATATGCCTTAGGGTTTGGTTTGTGGCAGCTTCTCAAATACGAGGGGAAAAAAAAGGAAGCAATTTGGTAAGGCCAGATTTTTAGAATTGATTTTTGGTAGTTCAGAGGACTTGCCGGTAGTTTTTACTTTATTGGTACTGGGGTGCGAATAGAGATGAGTCAAAAGAATAGCACAGATGGTGATGGCTTTGTTTCCTTGGCAGGGTAGAGAAAGGCTGTAGGGATCAGAGGGAAGTGGCTATGGGACTGAGGCAGGAGAACCTCAACAAAATGCAGAGAGAGAACTTTCTGCATGCTCAAAAAGTATGCATGCATGATGGTATGTGTGTTCCACTTTGGGCTGAACGGTACATCTTGTCATCAAGACTCAAACTGCAGAAACAGCTTGCAGATCAGGCGTGTGAAACGTGTCTCTATTTTTCTGTGCACACCAGCTGTGATTAAAGCAGAAGTACTCTACAGTTCACACGGCTCCTTCTTTTGCAGTGTGTGTTTATGTCAACAAGCATGGAAATTCTGGGCCTCACCTGGACAAGAAGAAAGTTCAGCAGCTTCCAGATCACTTTGGGCCGGGTCCTGTCAATGTGGTACTTCAGCAGGCTGTACAGGCTTGTGTGGATTGTGCCTACCAGTCCAAGACCGTCTTTGGATTTCTGAAATCTGGCCATCACGGAGGGGAGATGATAACTGGTATGTGAAGATGTTTGATTTCTGTTTCTTCGCAACAGGGGAAGGAACTGCAGGGAGTTCATATCATTTTTGTAACACATAAGCACAGTCAAGAGTATATACTTGGGAACTCTGTTATTAAGAGAGCACTGGTGGAGTGTAATTTATCTCAGCGTGGGCCGAGGATGTTCTGAACAATTCTTAAATTAGAATTCAGCAATAGAGAAGTTAAATTCCATGTACACTCTGCAGTTAGGTTCCTATAAGTAGAGCTTGTGCACCTCACTTAACAGCTGCAGCCAAACATTTGTCAAGTAAGCTCAGTGCAAGGGAAATATCAGATTTATTAATTCAAGTCATTCGCATAATCTTATCCATACATAGTATTTGTGTTCTTAATGCCTTAAGCAAGTGGGTGAAAAGTTTCCAACTAATCTGTTTAGCTTCCAGGCAAGTGATTCCACATGTTAAATTTGCTGCTTCTTCCCTTCCCCCGTTCTCTAGTCTCTTAGGTCAGTGTTCATCCACCTATGTCCTCTATTAAGGAATAGGTTTATCTCTGCTACATATTAATGGCAGGTCTACAGATAAATTATCCATATATCTCAAACTGAATAGCTGCTGGTTGACGTTTTTTTTTCTTTCTGGGCTAGGAAATATTCTGCAGAGCAGTTAGCACATCAATTCATAATTCCATCACTGGTAGTAAAAAGACTTTGCATTACTTTAATCTCCTTACATTAACACCAGATGTGAAAGATGATTAGTGGGATACAGGTTTAATTAAATCCTCATAAAAGATGTTGCTGTCTAACGATATTTAAAACATAGTACCCTGACCTGCATGGAGCAGAGCTTCAGTAGTCCTTGCCTATGTATCCCCATGAGTTTGTTCACAAAACGGGTGCTTCTTCTCTTCTGTGTAGTTCTTATTTATTTACATTCACAAATTCTGTAGGAAAAGGAATTGCTGGGTTACACCAGGCTTCAATACAAGGCCTGGATTCAGTAGCCCTGGAGTTGAGGAACCTGCCTCTGTAGATTGCTCCCAAAGCTCGGTCCTGCAGCTCACTCAGGTGTTAGAGCCACAAGACTCCAGTGAGTTTCTTGTGGTCTTGAGCTCTTGTCTTATCGGCTTGTCAGGCAGGTCTCTGAAAAGCTGGGTGAACAAACACTTAAAACTCCGTGTCATTTGATCAGAAATTTTCGTGTGATACATTTTGAGAAGCACAAAATGTGACTTGGGTTAATGTAGCACATTACAGCCGGCTGTGCTTGTGAGCATCATGGAAAAACAGAAAATAAACAGTAGAACAAAATGAGAGAATGAAATTGTGTTTTCTTGTAGAAATTTGTTTGAAAGTGTTTTTAGTGTAGGCTTTTTTCTTTTTTTTTTCTTTTTTTTTTTTTTTTTAAGACTAGCAAGAAAAATAATTTGTTGCATCAGAGACTAAGCAAAGAAATCTAAATCTTCTGTGGACTCACGAACTTTAATGGCAAGTATTGTATCTGCCATAGGAGGAAGCTGTATTCTGGGACATGGATAAAATAATCTTTCTGGAATATGTGTGAATAATTAGTGGGTTCTTTGGTTCAGCTGCCAGAGAAAATAATTGTTTTGAATGGAGTTGAATTTAGCTTTTTTCCCTCTTTTCTTACTCAAAACAGAAACACAAACCATTTTATTTTTGCTTGATGCATAAGGTTTCAATTCAGGCGAATGCAACTGAAAGGAAATTAGAGGCTTGATTAACAAGCCCACTCATGGTGGTAGTGTCAGCCTCTTTTTTTCCCCTTGTAGCTCAGAGACTGTGGCGTTTGGTGGATGAAATAGTCTGAGTTTCAGATAAATCTTCTCAAGCAGAGAATTAAATCAGTCTCTTGGGTGATTTTCTTCACTATCAGACAAACACATTTGTCTGATAGTTTAGCTCTCAGCCTTTCTCCTGGCTTTCTGTTTCAAACATGCCTACACAATGGAAAGTAAAGAAATGCGAATGACTTTTCATCCCATGGGCTGGGATTGCACAAACAAGCTCCATTCCCTCTGTATTTGTCGTTAAATGCCGAGGTTATTGCACCTCGGAAGTACTCCTTTTTATTTTCAGCCCTGGCATTTATCTAGGAAGCAAGAAGCATGTGCTGTATCCACAAGCAGAGCCGACTGTTGTGCCTGTGGATCTGGATCCCTCTCCTTTGCTTGGAGTTCCTGTGGTTGCCCTCGGGGGTTTGGAGTAGGAGGGAGCTGTGTTTGCACTGACTGAACCCTTACTTGTGGATTTTTCCCATGGTCTGCCTTGTTGGGGCAGTCAGATGGCTTTGGAAGTTTCTTGCTTTATCCTCTTGACAACTCAAAGATAATATTGTTCTTTTCAATGCTTCTTTTCAAAATGAGACATTAAGATGTGGAGAACAAGTAATTTCCCCAAGGCCACATAAGACTACCTGTAAGGCTATTATAAAGTGTTTTAAATTGTGGTTGGAGCTGACAGCACTACCTTGCAGTAAATACCAGGAGAGCAGCCTGTGCTAGGTCTCACAGCCCATTTGCTCTCCAAACGGGTCGAGCTGCAAGCAGAAATACGCCAGCAGAGACCCGTTCCCCAAGCAGGAGGTAGGGAACCTTGTGGCTGAGCCACATGTGTGTCAGTAGGATTTCATCTCAGCATTGGAGTCTGGAAAAAATGAATGGGCTATGGAAACCTGTGGGTCCAGGGCTTGTCCCTGTGGTACTGACTCTTAAATTTTAGGCACTTGTGTTGGGTCATGAAAGCAGACAAGAGGTAGCACATTATTGTTGATGCTCACCCGTGTTCTCCCATTAATTCTAATCATAAGCTTGCTTATGTTAGCAGTGTAAGTCACACTTGTGATTTCCTAAGGAAGCCTAAAATATGCTAAAGCTTGGGCGTTTTCTTTATTTTTCCCTATGTTATCGCCTCTTCTGTAACACAGTATGGAAATGTCCCTTGCCTCAGATCTGTAACTAAAGACTTCCTTGTCATTTCTGTTCTTTTTTTTTTTTTTTTTATTGGTTCATTTTTGAAAATGCATCTGCCACCAACAAAACGTGATCCTCTACAGCTCTGCTTGTCATTTGGAAACTCGTGCTAAAAACAGAAAGCTGCTTGATAGGCTGAAAACCCAAGAAGACAAATCGATGCATAAACCTGGTGTCTATGCTACTTCTTCGCAACCCTAAGCATAAGTTACAAGTCTGGTCCTGTTTCGTTGTAATGTCTGCCTAATCAGAAGTAACTACATTCAGCTAATGTAATGGTGATTGTTTATCTGTGTCCCGGTGATGCTTGCAAGATTCAGTCTTTCCAAATCTTACCAACTGTCACAGAAGAGGCAAATACCATTAACAACATCAGTCGGAATGTTTGGGGGATGAGGAAGGAAGTCAGCAAATAAAAGACGCTGGCACATGTCCAATCTCTTCGTAATTGCTCATTCGAGCCTGTTGTTGTGGTGTCTCCGCCACCTTGCTCCTGTTGAAATAAATGGGAGCCTGACCGCTGCAGAGTTGACAGCAGGACAGATTTCTCCAATGGTAAAATATCAAATGGCAAAACAGTTTCTGCAGTCAGAATTTCAGTGGCAATGGATGCCAGCATAATACCCCTGCCTTTTTTTTTTTTTTCCCAGCAAAAACTGCAATGGGTCTTTTCAGTGTTTTCTCCTGCAAATAGGTGGTGCAGAGGTTACTGCTTTATAAAGCAGGCAATAGAAATTATCCATAAGGTTTCGTTCTGTTATGCTGGTGTGAATCCAGAGTTATTTTATTAACGTGAGTTTCCACAGAAATTTAAAGTGGCATGGATCCAACAGAAGGTCGAATCAGTCCTTTGGAGATAAATTTGTTAAATATCAGAACGATTGTTTACTCCTCTCATGTCTTGCATTGTTTAAATCAAAGCTCCTTTCCTTGATGGTGTTTTGTTATACTTCATGATGCTTGGGGGATGTTTGACATCGTCTTCTTGTTCACAGCTTCCTTTGATGGGGAGAAGCACGCCATCAATCTTCCTTCTGTAAACAGTGCATCGTTTGTCCTACGTTTCTTGGAAAAACTCTGCCACAGTCTGCAGTGTGATAATCTTTTCAGTAGCCAGCCCTTCAGCCCTTACATGGGATGTGCACATAGCCCTACGGAGTATGACAGGAACAAACCAGGTACTATTAAGCAGCTCTTATTTTCAAGTACTGTTGTCTTTGAGAAGCGTGGTGACTTTGTGGAATTTAACTTTTTAATCTGCCTTGCTATAACTTGAATTGTTCAGTTTGTGGTGAATTCGTTCCAGAGTGCACGTGCTTTGACAGGTTGAGATAGCTCATACCACATGTGCAGAAATCATTTTGTTCAGCAAATTCTTCCTTGCAGTCAAACCAGGAAACATATGTATGTTGTATGTATCACTGGGCTGCTACTAAGAGAACAAGCTCAAAACTTCACATTTCATCTGTTCAATTTCTGTTTGAATCATAAAATAAGCTTACAGAAAAACACTCACTGTCTCATAAGAAGGGGCTTGCTCTGACAGGTGATAGAGTTCAGCCCATCCCATAACAGGAAGAAGTCCTTTCTTCCATCTTCATTCGTCTTGCTCAGTGGCAGCTCCAAAATTTTAAATTCCTCAACATACTGTCTAGTCTTCTAGTAGAGAAGGTGGCTTTTGCAGGTGGCTGCTTGTGATATTGTGTATCAGCCCAGTATCTTTCTCTGCTACACCAGGAGTGTAGAGAGAGTGAGAGGGAAATGGCTTGCGCAAGATCTCCCATCAGGTGGTTTGCAGTGCCTGGTATTACAAATCCCAGCCCGAGGGTTATCAGGAGCTGTAGCTGAGAAAACTTTGACATCAGTGCAATTTCACAAGATTCATATCGGGGATGAAGCTTCCTCACAGCTGTCTGGTAGCTGAGTCTGACTTCTAGGAGCTGCTTTAGAAAAAAAAAACATATTCTTTTTTTTTTTTCTCCTCTCCAATGGAGAAATTGTATTTGTTTCAGTCTGTCAGATGAAAGTCATTTGTTTTAACACTTGTCAGAAAAGTAGCCAAGGTCAAGGTAGTTTGGATGATGACAATATAAACTAAACCGTTACTTCATCTTTGAAGGTTTGTATTGAAATGGCTGAGTTTGTGTGACATAAGAAACTGATCTGTAACCTGGCGAATGCCTGATGTATGTTTTTGCTTTTGTCCTTTTACTTTCCCTGTGAGAGTTTTATGCCAGAATAAATAGGTGGTGACTTTCCTCTTCACAGCAAAAGAAGAAATACCTGAATGCAGAAGTGCAAAACGATACTCTCAGGACTCTCCACCGTATACTGCTCCCCTTTCCCCTAAACTTCCCAGGAATGATGCTCATCCATCTGAAGGTAATTACATTGTAGTATTATTATATATGAGGTTTACCTGTGATTTCAGTACTCTCAGTCAAAATGGACTGAGTGCAACGCATGTGTCTAGTTTGTCTGTAGTCCTTGACAGGCCAGGGTGGAAGTGTGTTAATTATTGATCAGTGGCACAGATTTTGTGCTTATGGAAGATCTACTGCAAGTTCAAGAAGTCCTCCTCTTCAACATGCTTGCATTTTTCATGAAGTCACCCAGGCAAATAGGTGATGTATGAAGCCTCCTGCTTCATGTATGGCAATTTAGTAGCAAACCAATTGCCTTGAAATGGATTAGGAGATAAATTAGAAGCAACTCTAATAACTCTGGGCTCGAGCCAACAGGTGAGTAAGGGTGCATTTTGATGATACGATTAAGCTCCATTTATGGCTGGCTGCCACGGAAAGCTGTGCTGATCCTGCTTTCCTCACCTCCTTGTCCTTGTAGCGGGCCCCACATCTCCCTGAATGGGTGGCAAGCTGAGCCCGTGACCCAAAGCACAGAAAACATTTTGGTGAAGCCAAGAGTCTGTGCAGTTTACTTCTCAGGACTGACTCCATGTGGACGCAGATGAGTGCAGGAAAGAGTTGGATAAAATGCAGCTATGGCAAGGGGAGCAGAGCAGCTTCCCCATGGCAGCTAGCTGTTAGGCTGCTCTGGCTCCGGGACAAATAGTGCCTTTGCCTGCCCCACAGCAGAGCTGCAGTAACTGAGCATGCACCCACTCTTCGTCTGCCTCAGATGTGAGGTAAAGCATGCTGGTTTAAACCTCAGTGAGAGATCTATGAGGGAATGGTCTTATTCCCCTTTTGCTACTTAACTAGTTAAGTCATAGTAACTTGTTGATGTGACTCATCCCATCTGATCCATGCTTTCTGTTGCTGCAGTATATTGGGATATAATTGCCAAAGGCTTTTTTTGAAGCCAGATAGAGACGAGCTCTTTGCTTCTTCATATTCTTTTTTCTCTTTTTTCTTTTTTTTTTTTTTGAGGTTCTGGGGTCCTTTTGTAGTTATTAGCCTCAGCGTGGGCAGAAGGATCTCTTTTTCTGTGCAGATTAGAAAATCATAGGATTTCAGTTAAAGCAGAAAAGGAAATCAAATTAAAATGTTCAAAGTGATAGTTCAATAAGAGTCACCATTTCAAATGTACAGTAACAGCAGCAAGACAGAAATTAACAGTCAATACAGAACTGTACCTTTCCTGAAGGAATACTGGGGTAGTTGAACAATATCTATGCAATTAAATCAGGCATTTCTGGTAGGTGACTTCAGGAATAAGCGTAGAGCATTTAATTCGACTGAAATAGTTGTTTTAATTGGACAAAGCAAGCGTTTGAGTTAGAGCTGCATTCTCTTGTAAGAAAGCTCCCTCAAAGAAAGCCAGCATGCACGTACTGCTTTTTATGCCTTGTGGAGTAGTTCGATACTGGATCCCTTTTAAAATCAGTAATTCGTTACAAAGTGCAGTTACCTGGGGTAAAAACAAAAATAAAGAAAGTTTTGCCATGGTTTCAGAAGTTTGAGTTTGCACTCTGTGTGTTTCAAGAGGCAAAGTATTCTCTAGTGTTGTGTGTTTCCCATTAGGGCAGTGTCCTCTGCTGAAAATCTGGAGGTAATTTCATAGCGGTCAGTCATGGGCTGGTTAGCAAGAAAGATCTGCCCCTGAAAAGTTCTGGCTCTATTGAGACATAGTCGTCTTGAAAGAGCTGTTTTGAAATATCATTTGAACGCAAAATGGAATAATTGTGGGAAAGGGTCTTTCAAACAGCTCGTTTTCCTTCTGATCTGCTCAGGGATATGTTCTGCAGATTTTGCTGTCTTTTCTGCTCGCTAACAGTTTCTTCTCAAAGTTTTGAAAGATAAGGGAGAGGAAAGAGAAATAACCCAGTCTCCCTCCCCTTGGAAACAGAGTGTTCCTAGCACTGCAGCCAGTTACATCACGCAGTTATGTATGGCAGAACAACTGACTTCCTATTCCCGGAGGAGCTTCAAGAAAACAAAACGTCCAATTCCTGCTAAGGCCTTCAGTCCTAAACACTCTATTGTCATCCTTACAATTGAAACATAAGGCCATAACGCCTTTTATTAGCTTTTTATTAATTTATCCACAGATCAGGCATTCTGCAGTGGAACCTCCCATGAAACAGGAAAAAAAAACCAGTTTGCTTTCCATACCATTTTTACACACATCTGATCAAAATGTTGAGGTAGGAAAACTGTCATTCATTGCTGCGTTGTTGGCAAGGCTCTGTGTGTCAGACAGCAATCCTGAATCAGCTGTCAAGCCAGTTGACCACTTCTTCAATGAGACTGCAGCTGGGTTTTGTTCGTAGAGAAGCTGGGTGGATGGAGAGGGAGTGGATTGGATGGCGTAGCTGCCAGGCACAAGCACCTGCTGTAAAAGATGATTGCCCCCTGCAACATGCCAGCATTCCCACCTTCTGAAATCCGTGTCTGTGTGTTCTGCTGAACCTTAGACACCTTCGTGTTGCTTTGCTGTAGCTAATTGAAATATCAACTCTGCCTTTTGGTCTTTGACTGAGGTTCCTGTTAGTGTTCTCGTTTCCTACTGATCTAATGTTCTCTTGGTTTCCTCTAATTTTACAGTGCTTATCATTGACTGCATCTGTTATTCTCTTGGAAATTGTATAGGAAGATGGCTTTTGGTTTCATTTTGGCAAGTTGCTGCAGCTACTTCAAGCTGACAAATGTAAAGGGGTTTGTTTTCTTTGAAAACCTCAGTATCCGCTGCTCTGCTTTTTTGATACAGATCTAACAAACTATAAAGTTTGCAGTGGTGGTTTTGGGGCTTGGGTACTTAAAGGCTTCTTTATGCCACAACTATCAAGTTTATTGAAAGATGTTACATCATCTTGTAGATCTTGCTGTGCTGAGTTCTCTAAGCAGGGAGCTGATGCTCTCATTATCCTTGCCCCCCTTTGGGATTATGTTGTCTGAAGACCATTACTGCAAAACACACTTAATGTTCTTCACTAAACTTCACTTTTAAGCAGGTTTCAGGAGAGAGAACCTAAGGCCTCACGGAGCAAGTTAAACATGCTTGAGAAGCTCAGTCTGGTGTTGTTGGCTTTTGTTTTTTTATTTTAGTTTGGTTGATTTTTCTTTCTTGTTTAAGAAAAATGCTCTTCCTTTAGCTTTAATCCTGGTATGTTCCCAACAAATGGTTGAAAGTTGCCATATAAGAGGAGTAATAAGGAGTATATTTTAGGAACTTGTTTTCGCAGATTGTACCAGTTATCCCAAAGAATATGCTACTCCACTAGCATATGTTTTATAACTTTGCTAAGAGTAATTTTCAAGATGGTATTGCGGGGTTTACACTTCTGTGAACCTGTTAGCTATATTTTCCAGCTCTTAGCTCTCCTGCCAAAGCAGCATTTGTTTCATACAGATTTTTACATCATGCTTCCAAGTTCTTTCTCAGGCTAGATGTTGGCCTGGTGCAAATGGAGATGAGTCATACGAGGGCTCGAGAATGGAGTGGTGTTCTCACTGGTTTTTAACTACACGTCGATACAGCATCGTGGTCAGGGTGCATTGTGTTAGTGTGTATCTGGGATTCACTGCCTTCTGTAGCTTTGTGTGTAATTTGTTCAATTTTTATTGATGGCCGCTGTCTCTGGACATGTTGGGATCTACAGATGATAATTGTCCACTTGTTTATGAAGTTATTGATAGAAGTTTTTTGTTTATATTAAAAAAAAAGATCATAGAAATGCTTGCTGAGATTTTGTATGTATTAATGCTAACATCAGGCAATTTAAAATTAAAAAACAATCCTTATGTCCCTGCCCTGTTGGTAATATTTAACAAATATATGTGAAATAATTTATGGAAGGCTGTCTCAAACTTTACATGTTAGATTTATTTATTTATTTATTTATTTATTTATTTATTTATGTAGTAAGGGCCCAGTGATTACTCAAGGAAGAGGTCAACTATTCTACAGTAGTGCTTTCCTCACAGGAGATTCATTACCAGGCTTGGAACCTATAGTTATCTTCAGAAGAACATAGCAAGGATCTAAGTAACAGAGTTTAAAAACCCATTATTTTGAACAGATCAATGCTTTCTTTTTTTTACTTTTTTTTTCTCTTTTCTGTAGCAGAAACGTTACCTATAGAAGAAAACAGCACTTCCAAAGAGCATCGCTTTTCTGAGGACTCTATGGATTCTGCACTTAATTCAGTAAATCCTTCCAGCCCGACCTGTCGAAATTCCACTGAATATCGTTCTTCAGGGAGCACAGCATATTACAGAAATTCCTTTCAGCCAGTGACTGCTACCTCAAATTCAGCCCCTGTCCTGCGCCGGCTCTCCTTGAGCTCTGCTGGGAGCAGCAGTTTCTATGAAGTCAGTAGGAATCGAATACAGAGGAGGATTGAAGGTATGCTCTACGCCTAGGCTTTCCAAAGCATATAGCAGCTTTTATTAACACACAAAGTCCGTGAGTTATGAATAAAGAAGTTCTTTGCCATAGAAAATAGGTTGCGTATGGATTGAGATGTTGTGCTGTTGCCAAGCACGTCAGGCTTGTTAACCGAAGTTCAAATGCAGAACCTAAGCCTGTTAGAACTAACACTGTGGTGCAAGCCAGAGGGGTCTTGCCTGCTGCACTTTCCTCAAACTAGACTGGGCAGTGCTAGTTACGTGCAACTCGCTTCCTGAGCATTTTATCAGCCATTGCTGTGTTGCTGAAATATGGAGATAGGGTTTCCTCCTGTCCCTCTGTCTGCACACTTCAGCTTGCATTTGCCACGTTCCCAAATACCAACATCTTAGGACCCAGGAACCAAATATGAGTAAAAGTAATCCCTCTAGGTATGTCATTGTGCTAATGTTTATGCTGCTGTAAATATCTGCAGTTGTATAAGGTATTTAAAGACAAATGGAACAATTCAGTGTTACTTGGGGGAAAATAAAACATCCTTCATCTTAATATATGGCAAAGAATGAATAATAAAAGCCTGTTGTTAATAGTAAGAATGGCTTATGTAAAATGAAATGTGTTTTCCCTGTAAAGACTAGTGATACTTCTTCCTTTCACAATATTTTTTATCCTGAAAGCTGCAAGTTCCACAACTGGACCGGACCTGAATTCGCTAAAAAGGGAACCTTCAAGAATGTTGAATAAGGATCCTTCCACCTGGTCGATAGAGGAAGTAATGCGCTTTGTGAAAGAGGCTGATCCGCAGGCTCTAGCTCCACATGCAGAACTCTTTAGGAGACATGTATGACACATATCCATTCTGTTCTAGTAGATCTTGTCTATCACACTAATCTCTTAGCATACAGCTTTCATTTCTGTCACTGTCTTTGCAAGTGAAGGTAGAACAGACTCTACTCACTTGTGTAATAGAAGGAGGCTGAAAAAATATTTTTCTGCCTGAAACTCCTCATGTAGTGTTTTGGTCTGTTTCGTAGACTGGTTATCCCAAAGTAGAGAAGCTTTACCTGGTTACCTTTGCACTTGGTCATTCATACTAAAATTCAGAGGTTGAATTGAAATGTTTAATTTGTCTGTTTTGCCAAGCAATGCATGGAGTTTCCTAGGATCTAACAAGATGTTGTATTTAGAGAGAGAAACTCGTAAGTGTTGGTTTCTGTTGCTTTTGGTCTCCCCTTTTCCTTCTTCTCCCTGTGCTTTTCTATGGCAGGTAGCTCAGCAAAGAGCTGCTTTATTATTTCATTTTATACGTGGCCCTCCAAAATGAAGTTGGCTTTCTCGTTAGTGGTATTTCCCCCTTGTTCTGCGCTGGCTCTTACTAACAGATAAATTTCACGTTAAGCTGAATTGAAAGGAAAATGCAAAGTAACTTTTTACAGAACTTCCTGTCTTATGTGCTAGTTATTCTTAGTTGTATAGCAAGACCAAATGTCACTTGCTTTGTCGGGTTTATGTTTTAAAAAAAAAAATAAGACAGAGTGGTTTTCTTTATGGTGTTTTAGGGAACTAATTGCCTGTCTACGGTATGTAATGCTACTAAGAGCTTGGGACTGCTATATTTCAGCAGCTTCTCAACCAGGCAGTTGCAATCTGCCTAAGTTGTCCTCGGTCTTGATCCTAACAATCTGTCTGCCTTAACCTGGATGTAGATCTGTCTTATTTCACGGATTCAGATGGTTTGTAACCCCTTCCTCTGCGTGACTATTTGCATGCACACGCCAGAACCCTCCCACAGCTGTGTTCAAGGTTCAGTGCAAGGCCTCAGTGCTTGGATCATTTAATCTCCAACTGCACAGACCTTCCTTTGCAGCTTTTTTTTTCTTTCCTTGACCTATTCTTTTTTTTTTTTTTCCTCTTTTTCCCAGCTAGTACTTTATTTTGCAGGCTGCTTGGTCAGTTTTTTACTTACTGTAATATTGTTTAGCATCTCACATGCCTTAGTCTTACCGTAAAAATACTGAAATAAATTTCCCTTCAGTGGCCAGGTGTAAATATCAAAGTACTGCACTAAGTTACTGCCTTATAAATGGTAGATACGTTTTTACTGCAGTAGAAACAAATGCATTGTACTTTCCGGTGTCACCATGCAGATGGTTAAAACAGTTGTGTGTTGTTGTGTTTATTCTCTTCCTTCTGCAGGAAATTGATGGGAAGGCACTACTGTTACTGAGGAGTGAAATGATAATGAAATATATGGGACTGAAGCTGGGACCTGCCCTAAAGTTGTGCTACCACATTGAAAGACTTAAACAAGGAAAGTACTAGCCAATGGGGATACCACAAAGGGTGTGTTCACATCACACTAAGCTCTCAGGTTAACAGCCATCACCTTTATTTAAAAGTGTTTTGTTGCAGAAATCATTTGTATTTTTTGAAGGCTCTCTCAAAATGTGAAAAAGACGTCTAGGATAAAGAGGGGAAAAAGAAAATCTGTATTACATTCCAGTATTTTGTGAACTGTTTCAGAAGGTTTGCAGGGAAGGACTGGACTGCTGGTCACACTGGCTGGGGAGCAGGTTGGTAACAGTGCTGAAAAGCACATTTATTCTCCGTTGCAGACTTCAGCCAATGCATTTGTATTCGGAACCAAAACAGCTGAATCCCAAAGGAAGAAAAAAAACAAAAACAGCATCAGGTGTTAATAATTTTTACAGGGGTGGCTGTAAACTTTTACATTGCGAGGAAAATGTAAAAGAGAAGATCTCATCTCAGTAGTAACTGCTGTGCCTGGTCCTCCAGCGGAGTCATACTCAGCTAGGTTTTTCTTCATAGATTTCCATAAAGGGAATAGCCATATGAACAGGTCGGGGGGGAGGGAAGCGTTGTGGAGAAGAGGGTTTAATACAAATATAAGCTTTTATAAAGTGTGATTATCGGTCCTTTGGAAAGTTACAAGGACAAATGAACAGTGTGTTGTCAATCTATGCCGGCGATAATAGTTCTGTTTTGTGGAAGATCATATTGGCTGTATAAACAGCCAGTTCTGGGACCGACAGCTTTGACTGGAACAATGCATCCACCTTATAAACATTCCATCTTTTTGCTAAGTTTGGCATGGATATGTGTGTTCACGCTTTTATATATACACGTGTATGTGTCAGGGAAATGCATACTGTATATGTATGAAAATACACATGCACACTGTACATACGTGTTCAGTCTTTAATGTACTTTGCACTGTGCCAGAGAGAACTGTACGATTTCTTGTTTGTTTGTTTTTTACCAGTAATTTCGGTCACATTCTACTTTCATATTCATTAGCACCTGTTTAATTTGTTGTCCACTCTTGGAGTCAGAAGGTGACAAACAATCAAAGGGTGGATTTACTCCTGCAGGCAAAATCCCTGTACTATGCAATACTCCTGGTTAGTCATCACTGAACTCTGAGCCATGTATGCTGGTGTATTTCTGAAAACACTTGTTTGGTTCTGATGTTTTGGGCTTATATTTCCTTTCAGGAAGTGCTATTATGTAATTGATAAGCCTGTTTAAGGTAAAATTGATGCTGTTTGTGTAAGCTACAAGAACCAGCGGTGATAATGAACCAGTTTGTTGTCACTGCCGATTGTAACATACATCAGGGATAAGAAAATGTACTTTCTGTGTAGGAAACTGAATGTACTGTATGTAATAGTGCAAGTGATGAAAGCTATTTGCTAAGGAAGATGTAGTCCTAAATTGGTAGGTTTTATTATATTTCTTATTGCCTTTTTATATGAAACTATATAGTAAAAATGTATTTTTTATGAATCCTTTTGCTGAAAATGCCTTGTTGTACCAATACTCTGATACTCCTCAGGTTTCAGCAGAGATACTGCTGCAAAATAACATTTTTTGTAGCTTGTCTGAGAATTTTGTTAGTTTAAGTGACTGCAATGCAATTTTAATTTAGCAAGTCGTTCGGGCTTCCAGGCTTGTTTTTATTATTCCATCATTAGACATTTGACACTAAAGGTTATCTCTATTGATTTGTTTTGCATATCTTTTGTGGTGCGTGTATGCTTAGATGAATAATACAAGCACGCTCTTTGTAGTAAGAAAAGGTCAGAGCATTGATTGGAGAAAGCATATTTTCTCTTTGTGTTCGGAAAATATTGACTTGATCATTGGTAAAACAATATGAAAGTTATAGTTACATTGTGAGGAAAACATAATGCCCCACATGTTGAGCATAGCGTTTAAAACTTACTTCTTCTGTGCTTTCTTATGCTGAATTTCAGAGTTCTTTAGCTTAAAAGAAGTACTGCTCATGCAGTTTCACCGAAAACAGTTTTAATTTTTTAACTGCCATTGGCATAGGAGAAACAAAGATGTTTCAAATTTCCCTTTGGCTTTTATGGAATGAGCTTTTTGTACATGGTACTATCATGGGTATAAATATTTGTTCGAGGCTCTGTGTGCGCCCAGGTGCGCAGGGCTTACTGTGAAGTTACAGTACCAGGGTTTCACCCTGCGCTACAGTGGGTGAGATTCATGCGTTCAAAATGTTGCAGCAGAATATATTTTTTATTCTTTATTTTCCATGGGATGGTCTTCTCTGTAAACAGCAATAAAATAGTTTGTTCATTGTTGCCTGTTTTGTTTTATGTGTAAGAACCATCTGTGTGCAGGGGTAGCTGTCATACCTGGCCGTTCGTGACAACATCTGATGGGAGGAAGCTTTAATCAGAAGGATGAGATTGTTCCAATGTAGTTTATCTGAAGCAATTAATTTGAATTTGGGTCGGTCTGTGCTTTCAAAATAACAATTCAGGAATATATTCAACTATTTAGGTTTGAATATAGTATATTGCTGCTTAGAGTTTACTGAATTCTCATAGAAATCACTAAGGGGAAGAGACTCCTAAAAATGAGTTTGTCCTGTGTTCAGGTGAAGATCCGAACTATTTTTTTTAAAGCAGATAGTACCAGTAAGTTTAAACTTCATATACTTGAGGATTTATCATTTATATTATAGAGAAGTCTGTTGTTTTGATGCCTCCCTGCAGTGATCTGCCTGTGTTTAAGAAGCAACGTTAATTGTGTTAATGGTAACCTCAGTTACTTCACAGAGAAGTTATGGAACTTGGAGGTAACAACAGTCCAGAGGCATTTTGCATCTGTTTTCCCAAAAGATAGTGAATATCTTCTTGGTGCATATGCAGTATAAAAGACAACATGGTGTATTGTCATTGTTTTTCTGAGTTGCTTTTCTATCAACAGGGGTTCATCTGCTTATCTGGTTCTGTGTCTTGTAGCCTCTCATGAGGCAGCGCTGTGACACATCAGCGCACGGTAAGATCTCTTCCGTGTAAAATTAAACTGCAGCTGCTCCAGGAGGGCTGGCAGCTCTCATGGCCCTTGTTGCAGAAGACCCATGCAGTATGGAAATGGAAGAATACTGCATGGCAGGGCGAGTGCACGTCGCAGTTGGCGCTACAGCACTTCCAACACATTCGGTGTGGCTGTGTACATGTTGTAGGGCTCTTGCAGGAATGACAATGAAAGAGCAACGTCACATTGGCTGAAAGGATGGAAAGTCTTCCCATTTTTTGTCTACACCACTTCAGTGACTTTTATGCCAGTTGCTCTAAAACTGTGTGATTTTTAAAGCTCGTTCTCCTGTAGACTTTAAATAGTAACTGATAAGTAACAATGGTGTAGAAAGTTGTAGAGAAAGCAAAGTGAAGTGTTCCTAGGTTTGTCCCCTGTCTGCTGTTCGAAGTAGGAGCTGAGGAGTGTGGTCTGTTTTAACGCAGCGGCGTGTGACTGAAACAGATTTTAGAAGTGGATAGCAGTATTTTTTTTTTTTCCTTTGATCGATTAGCTGTTCACATAATAGAGTTAAATGAATGTTTAGTTCCAGCGTTAGATGTGTGAACCTGGTCTAAAAGTTAAAAGGCACCCTTGTGTTTCTATTGCTGCTTAAGCTGAATTGAAGCTATACAGAGATAGGCTGGCTTAGTTCAAAGGAAAAAAAAAAAAGGAAAAAAGACCCCTTGAGATCAATTTCGGAGGTCATATATTCCTCCTCTCTTTTTTTATTGCATGTAAAACTATTGGAGTGAGTAAAAAGTGCTTGCTTGGAATTGCCTAAGTGATGCAGGGAGGCAGAAAGTGATTCACATCCATTTCTCTGCTGAAAGGGTTGCTGCTTTTTTCTCAAGCCTTGCTTGCAATCTTTTGCTCCGTGAAGCTTACTGACTAGCCCACAGATCGTGGGATCCCGTTCCCAACCTGTCAGTGTTCCTGTTGTTTCTGAGATCACGCAGAGCCATTTGGGGGCTTTATCTTAAAATCTGAGGTCTGTTGTAAGCTCGCTGTGTTTTGAGTCAGCAACTTTGAGACATTTTATGCTGTGATTTATTTATTTATTCATTTTTACAGCAGAAACCCCAGAGATTATTAATTTTAAAACAGCAAACACATATATCTTAAAAGGTTCTCCTCTGCCTGTTTGCCCTAAATAAATTCTTACTGCTGTGGCTGTGGAGATGATGGGAGACCTGTATGTGCTTCAAGTATGCCATTACAGTGGTCTGATAGGCTTTTAACTCCCTCCCTTACATGAATCATCCATCCTTGTCCTAGCAGATCATTTTGATTAGCTGTAATTTGTCCCATCTGAATGAGAATCAGCTCCCACCAGCTCCGGAGT
Source organism: Anas platyrhynchos (assembly GCF_047663525.1). Classification (NCBI taxonomy): domain Eukaryota; kingdom Metazoa; phylum Chordata; class Aves; order Anseriformes; family Anatidae; genus Anas; species Anas platyrhynchos. The sequence goes on from NC_092587.1 coordinate 127,403,161, forward strand.
CTCCCAGCCCTGCTGTATGATCTAAGGAGTCCTTCCTGAGCTGCTTCTCCCCTTAGCTTTATGGGCTGCTGCTAGTTTTATTCCAGCTTTCATTACCTGCCGTGGAACTGTTTAGTGCTGATGGCGGAGGCTGCACGCCGGCACTTCTTGCCTTGTTAAAATACACGAAGGCATTTTCATCCACTGAGATTCACTTTTCAGCCTCCGAAGTCAAAGCCCTTCCAGGGCAAATCGTGTGAGCAGACAGATGCCAGCGCAGGAGGAAAGGGAGCTCGCATCCCGTGTTGTGCGAACAGACAAATGTGAACAGATGTACGGCTTGAAGCTGGCAGGAACACGCTCCTGCCAGTGATTCCTTTCTAGTTATGACAGCTGGAAGGAAATGAATACGCCACAAAACCACCATGGTAATTGCCATTACCCTGCGCTGGCAGTCTGAGCGGTGAGGTCAAGGATGGGAAAGACAAAGGCTCATCCACCCTCCCAGGTGGGAGCTGAGGGGGACTGGCGAGGCACTGGGAAGACCTCCGTGAACGATGGCGCACCTCAGTCTGTTTCACAAGCACAAAAGGCTGGGATTTCACTGGATTCCTCATTTTCTCACATGTGGGTTGTTTTCCTATGAGTTAGGGCAGTGCTGTGTTCCTCCAAGCGATTGTGCTAATGCTGCTGAGATCGGAGTGGAGCTCCCAGGCAGGTCTGAACAATTCTTCCCTCCGCTTCCATCTCTGCAGAGCGGTGCAGCCGCGCAGGGCTCCCTCCTGCCGGAGAGCCTCTGTTCTGAGGGAAGGGTCTTGGCACGTGCTTCTTGCTCCTGCATGTTTTGAAAAAACAAGGGAAGGGCCCTGCATCTTGACTGCATGATCCCAGTGCAATGTGCTGTTGCTGCCTGGGAATGCTGATGGTGCTGTGCTAGGAGCAGAGGCCTCTCACCCGAGGCAGTGCTCTGCTACTCAAGGTGTGGCCTGCAAAGAGCTTTCCGTTCGTCGGGCTGCCTTTTAATTGCGTGTGCTTGCATGAACACAGCAGTGGGGAGAGCAAAATTAAATAAATGCTCAGTTCTAGTCTGGCTTTGGCTTATGCTTGTGCTTTAGGGGTGAGCTACTAGATCGGTCGGCGCTTTGAGGTGCATGTCCCAAGGAGGCTGCTTGGATCTCCAAGGCCTAGAAGAAATACAGAGGCCTCCTTGGAGATCCTTGCTTGCTCTACAGAGAGCTGCTTTCCCTTCTCCACAGGGGATCTGTTTTCCTTCTGTTTCACCACTGCAAGCCCAGAGATGCCTTTGGCCCACCTGAGCAATGCACCAAAATCCTGCCTGAGATGGTAGCTTTTGCTTATCAGGCACAGTGGGCAGCGGTGGCTGCTTTGTGGGTGTGGGTTTTTTGTTTTGCTGTGTTTTAACTTAACGCTGCTTTGTGTATTTTCAAAGGACCGGAGCAAGGAGTGCTCAGCTCAGCCACAGGGAACGTATTGCTTCCATATATCTCTGTGTTCACCGTAGTGCATTAATTGTAAACTGTCTTTGGGTTTGTGTGTAGTTATGGGAGATGAACAGGTTGGGGAAAGTTTTTGAATGAATTAAATTAAATGTTTTGAAAGAAAACAGAAATGGAAGGCTGGGATGAGTGATACGGCTTGTGTGCAATGAACATGGGAAGGAAAATATATGGAGAATGAAGTAATGGAAAATCGGAGGAGGAGGAGGAAGCCAGGTGGAGGTATGAGCTCACACAGTTTCAGGTTTGGATGGATTGCTGAGTCATAGCTCATGTCTTTTGACTACTTGACCTGGGATTTCAAGGCGGAGAGTTAGAGGTTAACATTCTGAGCCATGGAAGGGGTGTGAAATATTTCATCTTGTGTCAAAATGGGTGGTTTTCTCCCTTTGGTTTGCTGTTCGCCAGTTGCAAATCATAATGTGTCTCTTTAGCATGAGCGCTGTGGTGTGTGATTAAAGGAGAACCCATGGGCCTGTCAGTAACATCACATGCCAAAGACTTCTCGAGAAGATTTCACCTGCAAGCATGGGCTGAGTCCTTGGGTTCCCTATGCGATTCCTGGGGCATCCTCTCGTTCTGTCCTTCAGTTGCTTCTCCCTAATGGAACGAGCCACTGCTTCCAATTTGCTCTCGATGTGATTTCTCTTCAGGTCACACCCGCAGAGGAGCACAGGATGGGGTTTAATTTCATACAACTTCATGCCTTCATATCCTAATTATGTCTAGACTGTCCCTCACTGTAGTCCCTGTCGGTCTAGTTGACTGAGTTCAGGGTAGGAGCGATCTGACCAGACGCCAACATCTGCTTCACGAGATCCGAGCTCTCCTGACTGCCTGGGTTTTATTGGCACGATTCCTGGCAGCTATCACGGGAGCCGCAGTGCCCATCCTGCTTACCTCCAGCATGCGAACTGGTTTCCCACCAGAAGTGCTGTTGGTTTTAGGCAAAATGGAACAATCCTGTACTCGAACCCTTTGGAAAGACCTACCTGGTGTTTGGAAGGGGCACATTTTACCAAAATCCACTCGATACCTTTACAGCCTGGGGTGCAGGTGGGGTTTCAGTCCCTTCCCTTTGATGAGGTCTCAGCAGACAGCAAATGACTTCTGCAGCAGCAGCTCCCACCTTTAGTAGCTTTCCCGTGCCTACTGATGGGACTTTTTGGGCTTTTTTTGCACTTTTAGGCGTCTTCTCCCAGCGGGAGGGAGCTCCTCGTTCCGTGTCCTGCCCTTTGGTAGCTCTGGTCCGTGAGGTGCCAGGCCTGGACAAAACGCTGCCCATCATCTCCGGCTCTTAAGCAGAGAAGGATGGGAGCGCTGTCGGGGAGGATGTGGTGAGAAGGATGATATTAAAACAATGCAGAAAATGCGGCCGTCCTCAGACAGCTGCGGGCTGAGGAGCATTAGTAATCCCGGGAGCCGGGGGGGCCGGGCACGGGCTGGCGGGGATGCGGTTTGCATTACCAGCACTCCCTACAAACACCGACTTCTTTACAGCGAAAGCTGGTGCTTTACCTGGGAAGCAGGCTCCCTTTTATTAGCTCGTATCCTGCCATTTGCTCGTTGAATTTTCCCCGCTTTGTTTGGAAGCACCCCCGTAATTTCCGTGCTGAGACCTTAACGCTGCTGTTCCAGGAGAGCCTGGGGGACGTGGCCGCGAAGCGGCGCTGAATATTTTAGCGGTTAGTAATTTTTCTCCCCAAATGTGTAGAAATGCTTCAGATGGTTCAACAGCGGAATGGATTTTCCTAGCAGGGGTGGGATACCGGGATTTTAACAACTGTGGAAAATGTGTTTTCTGCGCTGGAATTAGGGGATTTGTTTGTGTGCGCAGGGCGGCCGTGGGGCGCTGCACATCCAGCGCTGGCAAGCTTGTGGCATCGTCTAGGAGAAATGAAACTTTTAGTAAGCATGGGGGGAAGCACTGAAAGAAGGGAAAGGTGGGTAAAAAAGCAAATTTCACGAAGTCACATCACTGCTGTGGTGGTGGTGGGCTGGCCGAAGGCAGGGAGGCAGGACCCCGTCCCAGCCAGCTCAGAAGGCCTTTGCCCGAGCGCTTCAGCGTGTTTTTATAAACTTGAGCACAGAGAGAAACCCAAACATCTGGCACCGGGATATTATGTAATGCTGATTTATGCTGCTTTCATTGTCTGAGATCCTTGGTCAGGGCCGCTAGCCCTGGCGTGCTGTCGGATCGCTGTGCTGAGGAGCGGAGGGGCACGGCCTGCCCGAGGCGCTCCCCTGGGCGCTCAGCGGCCACCTCGGCGCCCATCCGAGCTTCAGCATGCAAGAATGGAATGAATTTGGTGATGTCCTGTGGGTCAAACCTCTGCAGGGGTGTGCAGGACGGGGTGGTTTATCTGGCGTGTGGTTTATCTGTGCTGTGTTGAGTGCCTGACGCGACGTTCAGCCTCTCCCCCTGCTCTCGTGTCTCAGCTACCTCGCCTCCCCTCCTGCTGCTGGTGCTGCACGTCCCGGGGGCTGCGCTGCTCCTCTCTCTACCTGGCTCACCCCCGTCACTGTAAAACATCCTCCTCCTGCTGCCATTACCACTTAATGACTTTCCCCCCAACATCAGGCGGGGCATTAACGTCTCCATTATGAGCCACCAGCAGCGGAGGCCCCGTATATCACACGCGCGGCTCCCCAGCCTTCTCCTCACGCACAACTTTCAGAAGCAGTTAAAGGAAACTAATGGCCCGAGACACAAAACCCGTAACCTGCTGGCAGCGAGGAGGAGCTGGAGGTGCTGGATCTCGGTGTCATTAAGTGCCTCTCCCCCATGCTGAGGGGATGTGGGGCTCGTGCTCCACACGCGAGAGATGGTGGGAGCAAATGGTACCTGCGGGCACCTGCAGCCAGCATCGCTGAGGGGCACTGCCCCTGCACAGCCCTGGAAAAACCCCAAACCTCCTTTTTCAGAAGATCTCGGTGCTCTGAGCCCGGCCCCGCAGAGGCAGCGGGGCAGGGAGAGCGGGGACAGCTGTCCCAAGGGATTTAGAAACCCTCTGCCTCTGCGCTGCAGCAGCCGTGAAGTGAGACATGCCGTCGGGGACGTTTCTTGGAAGGAGCAAAGCAAAGTAGCCGAGCATTTTCAATTAGGAACGGGGTTATTTAAAAAGCTGCTGTCAGATGACAAAGCATTAATGAATCCGTCAGCGCTTTAAGCTCTTCTGAACGTCTCCGGTTCTGCCAGCTTTGGGGGAAAAACAAAGGCTTTAAAAATATTTAAAAAAGCAGGAGTTTGACAGAATCTGACGCCGTGTAGCATCCCTGCCATGTGAAAATTCCTGATTTTTCATGTTAAGCAAGAGGGCTGCGATACCTCAGCCCAGAAGAAGAGCAGCGTGGTGCCCTTCCCGACTTCGGAAGGCGGAGGCATTTTCTGGATAGTGAGCTGGCACCTTCCTCACGCGTTTCAACAGATTTTGGGGTGATGCCAGCGCCTGAGGACGGGATTTCTAAGCCAGAGGCTGCTGCTTTGGCCAACTCATTGCAAGAGCTACTGCAGCGGCCTTCCCGAAGCTGCTCAGGAGGGGGCTTTTGGAAATAGTTTGGCTGCAGAGGGGTGAGGGAAGGCACGCTCAGTGTGCCGCATTGCCCAGATGATGGGCTTGCAACTGCTGCTTCTGCACAGACAGCACTGTTCTGGGAACGCAGCATTAGAAATAATAAAAAGGAGTTTTTCTACCCAACAGGTAGAGCTGCACATGGGCAGTGTCCCGCCCAAATTGTTCTCCTGCTCTTGTGGCTGCTCTTCCCTGGGGATGGGTTTTTAGACATGAGCCACCTGAATTTAACAGCCAGCATACAGGAGGGCGTCTCCAGCTGATTTCCACAAACCAAGTGCCAAACCATCACCTCCCAGGCCATTTATTTGCATTCTACATTCACATTTCTCCACTGACGTGGGCGGCTTGTACACTGTCAGCCCATGAGGTTGCACAGTCTGCTCCAGGACGTGCATCGACTTCAGCCATCAAAGCAAACAGCAAAGCTAACAATAAGCGACTTTTCTGTATATAGTCAGGCTGGGACAAATTATGTGATTTCTCCTTCCGCGTGGCGAAAGCCCTTCAGAAACGAAACGACAGAGATAGCGCAGCCGGTCAGCACGTACAAACATTTATTTCGAAATTTCCATTCTAGCCGTTATGAAGAGTTACATCATCAAAGCACTTCATGGCAGTGAAAATAGCTCTTACCCCTCTGACTCATCCGTTACTCCATTAAAGCTGCAAAATGTGCAATCTGCTTGAAAAATAGGTTGCTTTTTATTCAGTTTCCCGTGAAAAGTCAAAATTCAATAACAAAAACAAAAACAAAAAAAAAAAAAGGAAAGAAACCCAGCTTATAGGGACTCTACATCTGCTCCTCTCCCCCTTCCCCCAAAAATAACTTACAAAGATAGTTTAAAGTTTTAAATGAGTTTAAAACCAAGTGCATCTTTTTTATTTTATTTTATTTTTTTTTCCATAATAATCTTAAAATTCTAAAAACCCATAATTTACTTTCTCGGAAAAAAGGCAGCGAGCCGTTGCTTCTTGATTGGAAGAATGTGTATTTCGGGCGAGTTCATTTTCTTTAGCTTTACGCTCCTGTTCTTTACAGGTTTCCTAAGCGCCTCGGCGTTGTCCCGGGGCTCGGGCTGGCTCTTCACGTCGTAGCACTGCAGCACCGAGTCCTGGGGCATGTCCCTTTTGAAGGAAAAGTTTTTGGTGGACACTCCCGACAGGCCCTTGATCTTGCCGCAGAAGATGGTGGGCACGGCGTCCTTGACGGAGACGATGACTTTGGCTGTCTGCGAGGTGCTGACGATCTCAATGTTGTTGCCGCCGGCCTTGGGCTCGCAGCCCGCTCTCGCCGCCGGCTCCACCAGCCACTTCTGGGGTGGCCTCAGGAGCTCACCTGGCCCGGGCCCCGCCGCCCTCGCCTCCGCCTTGCCCGCGGCCTCCGGCGCTTTGGAGGGGGCGAAGGGGGCAGCCGGTGGGGCCGGGGGGCTGCCCTCGGCTGCGGGGCTGGTGCTGGCCGCCTCCCCTTGTGGCCCCCCTGGCTTGCGGCAGGAGGCGAGGGACAGGTCCAGCGCCCCATCCTCGGGGGACGGTGGTGGTGGCGGCGCGGCCTCGCTGGCACGTGGCGCGGGCGGCCCCTTCATGGAGAGGTCCAGCGCCTCGTTGTCACTGCCCATCTTGATGACAGTGTGGCGGCTCAGCTGGGGGAAGTCCCGCTGGGGGACGAGGTCGAAGGGCTTCGTCTCCTCCTTCTCCAGGGGGGTCTGGGTGCCCTTGCAGGGCTGCGGGGTGAAGAGCGGGGGCTTGGGCGGGTCGGGGGCCACCTTGGACTCGGCGCCGTGGGGCACGGGGATGGGGACGGGGATGGGGATGGGCACGGGCACGGGCAGGGGCACGATGACGGGGTAGGGCACCAGCAGCGTGGCGGGGGGCACCAGCGGGGACAGGGGCGAGCTGAAGGCCTGGGGCGGGAGGGCAGCATAGTCAGGGGGTGGCTGGCAGGGGGCTGAGCCCAGGGCGCCCTGCCCCGAGGGGAAGAGGTCCTGCAGGACAGCGGCAAAGCCCGGGGTCTGAAAGACGGGTGGCAGCACGGGCTCCTGGCCTGGGCCCGCGGGCTTGGGGTCCAGGAGCTGGGGCTGGCCCACAGGGGCCGAGGAGCCCGGGAAGAGGCTGCCGTGCAGGGGGCTGGCGGGGCAGGCGGCGCCGGGGGGCAGCACCAGGGGCGAGTTGAGGTGCTGGAAGACGTGCTGCTCCAGGAGGACGGGCAGCGGGACGGGGCCCTGCGTGGTCATGACATAAGGGGTGGCGTTGCCGGCCGGCATCTGCGGGGCAGCGCTGCCGGCCACCTGCAGGTGGATGGGCAGGACGACGGGGCTGTCCCCCAGGCAGATGGGCTGCAGCACGGTGGCCGCCACCTTCAGCGCCACCCCGCTCTGCGACTCGGCCGGCGGAGTCAGGATGGAGGGCGCGGGGACGGTCACCAGCGGGGACAGGGCCTTCTTCATCAGGTCGGCCGAGTTGATGTTCCAGGCCTCGGCCGTGATCAGCTGGGCCACCCCGTTCTCCAGCTTGTTGTTGGCCATGGCCGCTGGCGGGCTGGTGACGTCCATGGGCAGGTTCGGGGTCTCCTTGTACAGCTCCTCCATCTCGCAGGGCTGCGGGGCTCCGTGGGCGCCGCGCTCACATCGCCGTCAGCGGGGCTGCCGGGGGCACCGGCACTGACATGGCTTGGCCTGTGAGGCAGAAACACGGGTTAGGCACTGCATCAATCTCCCCCTTAACATAATATTTGTGACTGCCTTGAAGGACCCCCTCGCTGAAGGAAGGCCACTCAATGTCTCCACGCTTCGGGGTAAGGGCTCCACAGCGCACCACAGTAATATATACACGGGTGCTGTGTATACAGACGTCCCTGAGTGCCGTGCGAAGAGTTTTGAGGAACTTATATTGAGCCGTAAACACAGATAATTTAAAAGGACTCCAGGGCTGGCTGCAGCCAAGACACCACCCCTCCTGCAGGCAGGCTCCCCCAGGGGCTCAGGCACTGCTGCGTTTCACAGATCTAAACAAAGCCTCACGTAATGACAGCACGCGGCTTTAGCTCAGTGAAAGCACAAAACCCAACATTTCTAAACATACACAGCTCGGAAATGTCCTGCCGTGGGCAGAGGGTCCTCGGTTCCCACGCAGGAGCCGCCCCTTGTTGGTCCTGCAGGGATTTACCAGCACAGGTCGGGCCGTCGGTGCGGCAGCTCCGGCGGGTCACGAAGCAGCCCGGCTGCGCTCCCCCCGACGGGAAGAAGCCCAGAGCAAAACCCAGCCAAACCCCGGCACCTGCCCCGCTCAACGTGGGCAGCCCCTCGAACCAGACACCTGGTTCATAAAAGACAGCGGGGATAAAAACCAAAACGACTTCAAATCTACTTTGCCAGCCCATGCCTTCATCTAAACCCAGCAAATGTCAATGGAAATAAAAGGGCAGAGATCATTCCCATTCGTGATGGCAGTGAAATTCGCAGCCTATTTCCTACAAAGATGAACACCCTGCCTCCCCCCCCCCCTCCAAAATAAATAAATAAATAAATTAATGTTGCTGTGCATTCATTTATTTAGAAGGGTAAATAATTTACGCCTGCAGACTTTGCCTGGAGGACTGCCACGCTGCCTGTGCCGCTCCTGAAGTGAGCAGCGCATCCTGCGGTAATAATCACCATGGAAACTTGTCCATTTTTAACTCTGTTACCATGGGGAAGCACCAAAAGCACCCCAAATTTACATTTTTCACCTGCACGCAACTGCATCCTGCTACCCAAGGGCGAACTGCGCGCTGTCACCACCACACTGGCTTGGCCCTGGGTGCTTCCCTGCATCCTTGGGTCATGTTTGCTGCTCGGGCGAGATGAGACAGAGGGCAGCAGGACACTGAAATGGGTGTGAGGAGCCTGGGCCGTGGGATATATCCCTGTCCGAACACACCCGGATAGCTCCACTGGCTCTGCTACTCACATAAATTACTCGCTCGTGTAGCTGGCTGCAGGAACCTGCAAGCAAAACGGGGACAGACAAAAAAACCCAAGCCCACGAACAAAGGCTAAAGCATGGCCAAGGCAGGGGAGCGGGAAATCTCAGTGTCTCTCCCGAGACTTGTAAATCCCCGGGCCTGGCAGCGCGATGCCACGGCGAGCGCGAGGCTCCAGCAACGTTAGGAGTTAATAGCCGGGGCTGGCCAAGCAAAATTCTGATAATTTATCATCAGGCCCATCTGATTTTTTTAAAAAGGATTTTTAAAAGTAAACAGATGAGTCATTCATTTTCCCCTGCTGCTGCTGGCTTAGGGAGAATAATTCATGATTTTTCTCATCTCGTGAAATGTTCTGAAGAAAATATTCACAAGTACAGGGCTGAGGTTTTTTGTTTGTTTCCTTTTTCAGCTTTGGCTGAAACAGACTGCAGGCAGGCAGAGATTCCCAAGCACAGAAAGGCAGGAGAAAAATAAAATCACTTATTCAGAAAGTGACAAGTAGTGGTACCAGAAAAAAAAAATTAAAAAAAAATCAGGCCAGTCTTGTTTGGAAAAATAAAGAGCTAACGTTTCTAAAAATAAAGACAATGAGGAGACTGCTCAGCAGATTCAAGTCGAAGAAATAAACACTGTTGGTTTTGTTAATGAATTAAAAAGCCATTTCATACTTCTGCTACAGCCTCTTTCTTCAAAAGAGCCATTTACAAGCCCTTCAGCCTCTGCAGCTTGCAGCAGCACCTCGGCTCCTCTCGGTTCTGCGGCACGGACGAGTGTTTTGCAAACCAGGCTGGCTATTGCTGATTTCTCTGTGTGTTTGCAAAGCGTGAGATCTCTGTGTTTTCACAGAAAACGAATGATCTGGTGGGGACAGGAAATGACCTTCTATTCCCCTGGCAAAGCCGTTTAACATTGAGAAATAGAAAAATTAAGATGAAAATTATGCTGTGTAAGAGCCTTGAGGGATTAGCATGCCGTACGGACCCACGGCGAGAGAGACAGATAACCGCAGAGGATGAAAGTATAAAACATAATAAAATCCCCCACTGCTGCTTTAAAAAGCGACAGGGCAGAGGAAATATCTAGGCGAGGGAAAGAAGAGCTCATCTATCACCATCAGACACCTTGAAGAGATGCCTGCTTTCCCTTGTTGCCTTTTTTTTTTCTTTTTACTTTAAGGCATGGCCAAATGTGGTTCCCCAACAACACTGGCACTGCCCAGTGAGCTGTCCTGTGGCTCCCGGACTCCCTCTTTACACGATGAGTGTCAAGCACAGGGTACAAAAACACACGGCGGTGTGGAGAGGACTCTGACTGAACGGCGCTTTCCAGCCATGATATTAACAGAGAGAGCTGTGCCACACTTCCCCTTTAATATACACTGACCTGAAGCATGTGCTGCTTTTTTCTTTGGCGACTGCTGCTTCGCCGCGCATGAAACATTAAGAGTTGCCCAGTTTTTAAAACTTAGTTTCATGTACCTAATAAATGCAAAGGGAGGCAATACAACTCAGTGAAATTGCCTTAAGTTTCCTCTGCCTACCTCACCTCAGTGTCGGAAAATCAATTAATTTCACTTTCCCTACTTATCTATTTAATATTTAATTTGCTGTTTGTTTTAATTGAAAATAAGCTCCCAACATTGAAAAGAAAGCTATTGTAAATATCTGGGGTTTTCCCACCGGGGTGCTGATAAGAGTTAAGTTCATGGCAGTAGGCAATGATGTGTGTAACTCTACAGGAAATGATATGTTAGCTGTACAGAAATGCCATTAAAAGGGTGGCGATAACTCTGGCATGTTTTTTTTATCCCCTGCTGATGGCCGTGCCGCAAACTTTTCTCAGGGCTGTTGTGTGGGACCGCAGCTCTCCACACTGTGGGTGCAATGCATGCAGTGGTCCTGGTGCTCCAGCATAGCCCAGTTCGATCTCTTGACCTAAGGGAATGAACTGGGTTGTGTAAGGACCCCGAGCTGGACCCACCTGTCCTCAGCAGCCAAAGCCTATCCCATCCTTACACATCCATCCGCGGTAAATAAGCAAGGGGGCAGCCAGGGCACGTACTGACAGCAAGGCCCTATAAATCATCTTGCATCCCATGACTTTTGTTCTGTGTCGCTGCCGCCCGACAGGAGCAAAGGCTTCGCATCACACCTCCCCACCAACACTGCTGGTGTCGCCATCTTGGCTGGGTGCAGAGGCACCAGGAAGGCTGGTGGTGACCCCCTCGGAGAGGAGGAGACCCCTGCAGGGTGTCTGTTGAGACAACCAGCCCTTCGTCCTCCTGCCAGCTGACAGACACACCCCAAATGTGGCCCTGTCACCCCCAGAAAGGGGCTCGATGTGTGAGACACCCCGAGCGGGCCTGCACGAGCGGGCCGAGGGCAACAGATCCGCCAGCTGCACTGCTGTTGCCAACAGCCCGTAGTCTGCAATCCCTTCTGGGGAGGAGAGGGGTCACTTTCTGCTCATTTTAAAACAAATCAGGCCAATTTAAAAAAAAAATCCTGTCACAGATCTGAAACCGGTGCCTTCCCTCCCAAGGGCGACGTGCAGGGGACAGACAGACAGTGCAGGGGGATGAGCAGAGTGCTGGCCTGACACATTTCAACCTGCAGTGAATTTTTACACCCAACTGAGAGGCCTTGCTAAAAATTCCCAACTGCTCGAGTCTCTCACATCCACCGCATGTCCCAGTCCCTTCTGCCTCCAGACTGTGAGGTGGGAAGGACCTCGCAGCAACTTTCTGAGGAGAAAACCTTTCCAGATGTGGTTTATTTCCCCCCCCCTTGGCGTACTACGAGAGCCTGCAGCAAGCCCAACCCATTCAGACAGCGCACAGCGATCCGATGCATTAAACCTGACACGCGAAGGACAAATATAAATTTGCCAGCTGTAATTACTGCTAGCTCACGTGCCGCCCAGGCCGCTGACACCCCTTCGACCTCGCAGGCCCTTGCGGCTTCCACGCTCCCTGTTTCTGTCCAGAGAAGGGCCGCAGCTCTTCCTCAGAGAAGGGCGAGATGGCAGCAGCCTCAGAAATTGTAAATTAAAGGTGAAAAACTGTGTGGGACAGCGCTGACACCGTAGCTCCTGAGGTGCACCATACCTGGGCCTGCATGGTGCTTACACGCGCTGTGCCCACGTGTTGGCTTTTGGAGCGAGGCTGCAGGGAGAAAGGAGGCTCGTGCTGGCACTAAGAGGCTTGTTAGGCTCGAAAAGCGAACTGCGTGATTTTCCTATGGGAAAAAATATTTTAAACAATTTTTCCTGACATTAAATATCCCATTTAACTGATTATTTGGTATCGCTTTCAATCAAAACATTATATTTGCCAGCGAAGCAAAGAAAAATGAGCTGTTTTGAGAGCACAGAGCTAAACAAAACAAACAAGAGAGCCGTCACTTTACAGTAAATTTTAGAAAACATGCGTTCTGCTTTCCCAGCAATCGATACCCCAATGATAACAGGAGGGGAAGGACACCAATTAAATGTAATTGCCTGTCCCGCTTCCCCCCAAACCCGCAACAAAAAGCACTCAGCCTGATAAAATATTTGCTCCTTTCCCAGTCAAGAGCTTTATTAAGCAGTGCTCCAAGCACTGCAGCTCTTGCAAAGGATTGCAGAGTTTGATGTCAGTTAAACAACTTCAAAGCCTCATTAGCTCCTCGGCAGAGATTTGTTCCCTGCTCAGAAACCCTTGGCTCCCTGTTTTGTCCTGACGCAGTTCCCCAATCCCAGGCTCAGATGTTTTTCTTGCGTTCACTTGATCTTTCCCACTACCCTGACGAGAACTGGTGTGGCGAAGGCTGCCCCCGTTGCCTGTCCCTTCGGGACGAGGTGACTGTGTCACTCCCAGCTACACGTGATGGGGACCTCTATGCACACCAGTCACCCCATTTCACCTGACCAGGTCAAGTCAAAATCCATTTTTAAGCTGCTATGGGTCTTCTGCAGGTGAAACACCTGACCCTGGGCCCATTACGCCACAATGTTTCATCATCTTCAGGTGCCTCCTGACCAGCGATGCCCACCAGAGCAACCCTCCACGGGTCCAGCAGCTCAGAAGCAAGGGAGATGCCACCAGCACCACGGGCACCCCGCCCACCCCAGCACCTCCACGTGCCTGGCCCTCCTCGCTGGACCTTCTCGAGGCCACAGGGATGAATGAGCAGAAGCCAGTTTGTGACTGCAGGGAAGAAATTCCCTGAATCCAGGTCCAAATGAGAAGACCGAGCACAGGGAACCCAACATGGAGCCATCAGCTTCTCTCCTCCTGTGGCAGGGTCTCACCCAGGGGCATGGTCAGCTACCAAGGTGCAGCAGTACGGGGGTGCTGTTTGGGGAGCAAAAGGGTAGACTCTTCCCTTCTGCAGTGCAAAATGTGGTTATTTAATGCTTCATCCTCCCCCACTGACTCGAGTAACCCAAAGCTCGTTCAGTTTGCCAGTCCAAGCTTTGTATTCATAGCTCCAGATTCACTGGATTCTCCCTCTCACTGACCCCTTTACCAACCCCAGCATTTCATCAGCATCATGCTAGCATTGATTTTGAAGCAGAAAGCACAGCCACGTCAGATTTCAAACTCACCCTGTTCCTGCCCCACCCGATCTAAAACTACATGGATGGAAAAACTTTCAAGAGAAAGCAGCCTCTCATTTTCATCCTTGCAAGAATTTGTAAGCAGACGCAGGCATTTTGTTTAAAAGACAGAAAAACACAGGATCCCTGCGATGTGAGGAAAAAGAGCATCATTTTCTCTCACACCCTTTTACACGCTGCCTTTCACCCTGGTGGCTGCACTGAGCCTCTCCTGGTGTGACGGGGAGAGGCAGGGATGACCCGTTCCCTCGGTCCTGCTGTCATGCATGAGGTGCCAGCCCTCTGGATGCCAGACAGCACCAGCGAGAGATGCCACCCTGCACCGTGGATGTGTGCTATGAGAAGCCTTCACCAATTTTCAGCAGGTTTTCACCGGTTGAACTACAGCAGCATGGCTCCAGGGAGGCGCACACCCCGCTTGCTGCTCCTTGCAGCTGTGCTCCCCCAGCTTTCCTCTTCCCCCCTTCCCATCGAGGTCCAAAAGTAAATATTATTTCCCTAACACCAGGAACCAGCCAACGCAAACCTATTTTACAGATGTGCCTTGCGAGAGGAAACCAGATCGGTGCTGCCCATGCTTTTCCATCACACCTTTGGAGAGCGCATCCGTCACTATGACTACGTCACACCAAATTTTGTGATTATTGCGTCCCCACCTCGCTGTCGGCCGGCTGGCAGCAGGATAGAAGGATTCCCCTGATGCCCCTGACATATTTACTGCGGCGCTTGTCACCAGCCCTTCCCATCAGGGCGCGCTATCACATGTGCCAAAAAAACTCAGAGGAACGGTGGGACACGGAGCACAATTACGTCTTTCCCAGATGAGACCGCTGCATTAATGGCTCGGTGCAATCCATCATCATCGACTGAAAGTCCTCGGGGAGCGTCGGCGGGCCACTCCGACAGCCTGGCTGGGAGCTGTGGCGTTCGGGAGGCAGCACAGAAAGACGCCCGGAGGGACACGGATGGCTCGGCACATTGGTGCAGCTCCGGAGCAAATTTTTCTGTCAGTCTTCATCCTGCAGGCCACCTCGGTGCCTGCTGAGGTGATGCTGCGCTGCAGAGGAACACATCCTGATGGGCCTTTCCTCTGGGGATGCCAGGCAAACCACACACCAAACGAGAATCTCCATGGGCAAACCATGCCCTAGCTCATTGTGTCTCCCCACTGAAGCCTGTCTGGGTGGGATGGCTGCCAGGGAGGGGTACCACTGCCACCCCAGGGTCTTCTGTGCTGGGATTAAGCTTGGAAAATCAAAAAAAAAAATAACAAAAAACAAAGAAACTGCTCAAAACACAAGCCATTGAGCACCCACCGAATACAGGGGGCAGCATCCTCATCTGCTGCAAACCATCCCCGGATCATGATGCGGTCCCCGGTCTGGGTTGAGCCCCTCATCACCACCCGGCTATGGGTACTGGGATGGTGGCAGCAGCCTGGGGCTCCCCTGGCCCCCCCAGAGCAGCGTGGTGGGGCGACCGACCCTGCTGTTTAGGTTTGGCTGTCTAAACAGGCACTGAAAGATTAGGTCCCGTTGCATCTTTTGCACTAATTAAAGGTTGTTTATTATCCGATTGTCCCCGATAGCATATATTTCTTCCTTGTGTAAACACAGCTGACTCTGTGGTCTAAAAATTCACCAAAACAAAAAAAAACAAAGTGAACCTCCGCGTTTGGGCAAGTTATAGGGTGCGAGAGACGCCCCCCAGCCCTCCCTGCCAGCACCCGGGGACCAGCTTGCGTGGCCGGCTGGCAGGCTGTGGCATCAGCCTCCATCCCATGATCTGGCAGAAAACACACAAAATGAACATCTGAAACCACTGGTAGCATCCTGTCACTCACTGTTGAGCCACAATTTTGGGGGCTTTGGAAAGGGTTTGCTTAAACCTAGGCAAACAAGGTGCTTTGGCAATGTCCATGTCTTGATCCATTCAGTGAAGTCTTGAGGTCCATGTCTTGACCCATTCACTGGAGGAGTCTTGATGTCCATTGCTCGATACAGTCAATGGAGACGTCTTCATGTCCATGTCTTGATCCACGTCTGTCAACGCAGTCTCCCCCAGGCCATGCCTTTGGGCGCGTGGTGAGCTTGATGGGATTGGATCCCAGCCCTGACACCAAAACACCACCAGCGCTATGAGCTCGGGCACAGAAGAGCAAAGCAATGCAACCTCTTCGTGGTTACCTGTGTTCGTGGCCCTGTGTGGCTGCAGCAGAATGTATTCGTAAATACACAATCAATGAGCCCCTCTTTTCCAAAAGGCCTCTGTTTTTCTGCAAAAGTACAGATGCAGAAGGATAAAGCAATTTTTTCACAGGCCTCTTTGTAACTTTCAAGCATCTGACTCCAAGTATATTTTTTTTTCCTGCAGATTTGTGCATGTAATTTAGAAGAATTAAATTAGTCTATGAATCTACTTTTAATGATTTGAAGCTGCGTGCCACCCTTGTAAATTTATAGAATTATTTTAGATTTCTCTCGCTGCATATTACAAAGGCAACACAGCGTAGTTTCAGTAGTTGAATTTTTAAATGTGTTTATCTGGGTCACTGCTACTTACAGCATAAGAAGATTTAGTGAATCCAGTTTAGCATCAGTCTAGTGCAAAGGAAAAAAAAATCTTTAATTAAAACCAAAAGAATTATGTGTTTGGTGGGTAAAAATCTGAACATTACCAAATAAAAGCCTTTTGACTGAGCCAAGAGGAAAACAGACCCTCTTACAATTTAATTCCAAAGGGGCTAGGTGGTTTTTTTTTTGGCTCACCAGAAATGGTTTTGTTTAATTGGCAATTTCAGGTATAGAGAAAAGAACTGAGATCATTCGGACATCAGGATGGAATTTTCTTCTGTGGCATCACCTAAAATCAAGATCGTGGCTGCTGGTGGTCCGCTTGCCGTTCAGGGAGCAGGGCTGCCCGCGTGACCGACCGCTGGAGAGGCGACACTTCTTGGCCATGCAGGGGTCATGACAGAAGGTGGGGGAGAAGGAAACCTGTTTTGATGTCTACTCTCAAACCCTTCTATCAGGACAGAAATAATCAAGCAGGTAATGTTCAGAAGACGGGAGAGGCACCTAACATAGTTTTTCCAGCAGTCCTAGCTTGCCCTTTCATGTGCATTGCCTTGGAAAACGCCCGAAGAAACCAAGACGTTGTTTGGGAAAGGACAAGCTCCCGTTCTCACAGGAAATGCGGTAGGAGGCTGAAAGGTCACGGTGAGAAGAAAGCCCGAAAATATCCCTGTGACGCGAGAACAACATCCCCCAGCACCATGCTGCCCAGCGGGTGACACGGATGTGACTCAGGAGACGAGCGCACCTCGGAGATTCACAGATGGGGGACAACGGCAAGCCGAAAGCATCCGCCCTGCATCCTCCAGCCTCTGCTGGAGCCCTTCGGTGCCCACCTGGAGGTGGCCCAAAGCTTGTAGGAGAGAAGCTGAGCCGCTGTCCTGCAGGGCATCAGTATCGTGGACACGTGGGGCTGCAGAAGCCGCGCCGCTGGGATCCGCAGCCGGCTGCTCCCCAGCTCCAAGCAGCAGCAGCAGCAGCACGGGGAAGAAAGGAGCGAGCGTGTAGCTGGTAGTTTGACCCTGTTATCGATTTGATGCTAACAGGGAGTGCAGGAAATAACTAACTACAAAGTATTTCCCGTGTCAAAACCAGGGAGGAAGGATGATGGATTTTCTTCAGATTATTAGCGGGAAGAAAAGCCATAAATCCTCAACCCCCCCCAAGAGTTGTTACTTATTTTCTTCCAACCGCGGTGGATTCTCTTCCTCCAGCTCCCCAAATCTATCTGTTGCTGGCAGATGGCACCCCAGACGTGCAGCTTCACCCCCGGCATCCCTGCCCGATGACAAGAGCCACCTTCTGGCAGTCCTGTCCCACCGAGGCAGCGCTCACCTTACTGTCCGTGGGGCAGCCACGCCACGGCACTGCGTGAGGGAAAGGCTCAGTGCCTGGCCCTCGGAGCTGGTTTGTTTTATCACACTGGTTCTAGAGATTTATCACTTCCTCTACCTTCCTCCATACGCCCAGTGAAGAAAAATCTGTTTTAAACATGCGACAGGCACAGCTGCCTTCGGAGAGTAAGTTTGGGGGGTAAAACAAAGGAAAAACAAGAGCTATTTTTAAGCCGGGGATGACAACCGTGCTGACCAGCGAGCACAAGTGTCTGCACACAGCCGTTGTTCAGCACATTCACGAGGTCAGGCTGCCACATCATCCCTCAGGTGCTTCACTTGCAGCCCTTTCCTTGCAAATATGGCTGGAAAAAAGGATGGCGTACAGGCTCGGGATTCTTGCAGGTCAGTATGACCAGTTTCTTCTCCTCACCCACCTCAGAAGTCTGATCCTGAGGGAAAAATGCATTTAGCCCTAATATTGGGTCCCACGGGCTGTGAAGCTCTACCTTCAGTTTGGTGGGACTTCTGTGCGACAGCTTCGGCGAGGCATAGGGGAAGGACTCCAGGAGCGCAGCTACCTCAGCGAGCAGCCAGGACAGCCGGCCCACGGGGTCAGGAGCACGTCCCAAAAAGCTGAAGCAAGGGGCAGAGAGAGAGGGAAGGGGGATAAGATGAAGAGCTCCTGACATCTGCACCGCAGAGCTGCAAGGACCTCTGGGTTGTCTCCAGATCAAAGGACCACTTGATAGCAGGCACCAAACACCACCACTCATCTCATCCTTTGCACATCCTCCCAGGAGAGCCCACTCCGCTGATGCTCCTCGTGATTTATCCCCAGGAGCGGCTGCTGTGGAAGGAAGTGGGAGCACATGGAGACCTGCCACGGGCAGCGAGACCAGCAGGACCCAGCTCTGGGGACACCTGGTGCCTGCTGCAGAGAGTGAGATGGTGCAGGGCCCAATTCAGGGACCTCTGGGCAGGAAAATGTCCAAAAAAAAAAAAATCACTGTGTGACTGCTGTAGGGAAGATGATGATGAGGAAAAAAAAAAAAACTAGAGCTGCTGACACAAGGGATAAGATGCACGAAGCTGTAAAGAACACCTGAAACCGAGGGGATGGAAATTTGAGTTTATTGGGGAAGAGTCAGAGGGAGTGAAAATGAAGGGCCGCTGATTGATGCAGTGCCCTTAGCTTGCAGAACCGAGCCTCACCGTGAGATGTCCGCTGTCCTTCTGCAACAGCTGCTGAAGAAATGAAAAACACCCCTGGCCACAAGCGAGGCAGTGATGCATTCCCGTAACTTTGAAAGCTGGAGAAGAATTGCAGTGTTTTGGCCGCCCTGCAAAAAGGCAGGTGAGGCAAACTGGCATCCTCGGGCAGACCCACGCGCTCTTCCACAGCCCTCCTTGGGCTCCCCGAGGTCTCAAATCAGCAAAACAGCAAAAATGGCTAGAAAAGGTGTGTCACGCCCAACCTGCAAACACCACGGAGAATGTCCCAAGCTTTACAGCAAAGGGTTACCATGACTTAGCAAAAAGCCTCCGATCTTAGCAATAAAGTAACTAAATAAAATGGCAGCTGAAACACATCAACATATCTTCGAAGGCCAAAATGAACAAGAACCTGAAAAGGAGAATCAATACAGTTTTTTGGTTTTATTGCTTTGATTAAATAATGTTCTTTGGATAGCGTTGCTTGCTCAGTGCAACCGTGGAAATTGGATCGGCAAATACTGTGCTGTGATTTATGGATTGAAAGGTTGTCTGATTTCACGGGGCTGGCAAATACAACAGTGCAAACACCTTCCCTGGACAAACTATTCCTAAACTGCTCTATCAATATTCAGATCATCAGAATTGATGTTTGCCTTCAACAGGAACAGTATGTATGTGCACGTGCACATGCACACACACAGACACTCATATTCTCTTTCTCCATCTTTTGGACTGCAGGAATGCACACTGCAGGAAATGCTGCTTTATCCCAAATTGAGACCTCTCCACCTGCAAGGTGTTTAGCCCTTCATGTAGGATGCGTTTCTGCTGACTGAACGTGCCCCTCTCCCTAAAATAAATTCTCAGAGAAACACTCCGCAGCAGTTCAGTTCAACTCCTTGTTATTCCAGATCTACAAAGGTCTCTTCACACCCAGTTTACTGTGACATGAATGATGGATAATTGCTGAAGCCCCAAAAAAATCTGTCCAACACTTATGTAAACTCTGTATTTTTTTTTAGTAGAGCAAGGTAAATACCCAAAGGTATCACTGGTCCCTGTGGGTGCATTTGTGGAGAAAATTTGGGAAGGCATTAGGGAGATTGCAAAGGAAGCTCCAAGGACAAGCACCCATGCTCTCCAGCAGGCAGGAAACCTTGGCACGCTTCTAGCTATGATAAATAAAGCAGGCCACATCCCGCTTTCTGAAAAACGCTGCAGGAGCTCACGGGGTGAGCCTTTACCTTGTCCTCCTCGATCACTGTCACCGCAAACAACAACCGGCTCTTATCAGCGGAGACGTCTCTGCTGGGAACAAGTGACTTCAGGACACGGCGTCCTTCCCCGCTCCCTTGAACCCTGCAGACAATTTACGGCGCTGTCACTGCTACACGCGGCCTCCTCACACGCACGGTTCTTTCCCCTACATTTAGCATTTTGATTTTTAAATAAATGTCCTCTAAGGCTCTTGCGAGACCTTGATGAGTGGCCATCTTACGGATGCTCTGGGTCACTTTTCTAAATATTTGCAGGCTATAGGATGAGCAGCGTTT
Source organism: Anas platyrhynchos (assembly GCF_047663525.1). Classification (NCBI taxonomy): domain Eukaryota; kingdom Metazoa; phylum Chordata; class Aves; order Anseriformes; family Anatidae; genus Anas; species Anas platyrhynchos. Next base: position 127,423,470 of record NC_092587.1, read on the forward strand.
GCTTTTATCCCTTCTTTGGGAGGTAACATTTCGGTAACTTACATTACCCAGATGAAAATTTATTGGTTAGCACTGGGGAGAGCAGATCCTTTACAAAATTAGCCTTTGACCCAGTGAGTCTTTCCTAAACAGGCAATGATTTAAAAAATCCTCAGTGGCTCAGAGATGTTTGCAGTGCCGGTATCGACTTGCACAAATGTTAAAAGGTGCAAGGATAACACAACTACCTCATCTATATTTCACAGCAGAAAGAGCGGGGATGAAAAACTCCCGAAAACTTCCCTAATGAAACGTCAAAGCCAACTAGCTTCACTGGAGCTAATCCGCAAATCTTGATGACAGTGCAGATTACCCAGCCTGCTACACTGGCAAGCGTCCAAGGCGGCTCATCTCCCGGGGATTACACCTCCATTTAGGGCTGCCGTAGTCTGAATTATTTGGAAGAACCCTGGAGGAAACAAGTTGCAGCTCACGTTATTCACCTGGGGGGCTTGCAGTGCGCTACCGGCTCCTAAAACATCACGCAACGGCAGCACGTATGGGCACACGAGGGCAGAGCCCCAAATATTGGCAGCGTTGTGCCACGGCCAACCACCGACGTGCCAGCGAGCTGCTGACAGATGCTGTGAGATAAACCTCCTAAGGGCCTTAGGGTCTGGGGAAGAAATCCCTTCTGCATCCACCCCGTCCTTGTGCTCGGTTCTGAGACCCGCCCGAGACGAGGGATATTTTCTCTCTCATGAAGGCTATCTATAGACGATCCTTTTTAAAATTCTCCGCCGTGCGGCTCCCGAGTGTCAGGCCCAGCACATCTCAGCATTTTATTGTAATTTCGGGTTGTTTACTTTCGCGAGGCAGGATCTTGGCAGAGGCGCGCGTTTCCTCCAGGGACGGACGAAGAAGACGGGGGCGGGCGGGGGGAGAAGGACGGAGGGATGGAAGGAAGCACTTTAACATCGACTTCCCCATTGTCTGTGTTAACAGGGACACGGGCCGAAACACAAAGGAGAAGGTAGCCAAACAGACCTTTGATCCTGGCTGAGTCCTCAGGCGAGCATCCTGCACCCGCCTCGCTCCCAGCCCGGCCTTTCCTCCTCCTTCCAGCTCTCCCTGCGCAGCGCGGCCATCGCAGCTCCCCGGGGAGGAGGAGGAGGAGGAGAAGAAAAAGGAGGAAGAGGAGGAGGTGGAGGAGGAGGAGAGCTTCTCGTGCCTGTCTGCCGGAGACACAGAGCAGCACCAGTGACTCCAGACGCACGGGTTTCTGCACTGCATGGTTTCCAGGGAGATTTGACTCATCAGTGTTTGGGTTGGCAGCGCTGAAGCTAATGGGAGTACCTGCAAGCTCTAGGTGGGGGGAACAGGGCGTCTGCGTTTCGAGGTGCTACGCTGGCGTCTCGCACATCTCTGTGCTTTCAGGCGCTCCCCGGGGGCTGCTGAAGCTGTGGTCCTCCGAGGAGAAGGCGGCTGCAGCCGCCCGCCGGGCACAGCTCACCTCCCCTCCTTCGGCAGCAGCTTTCTTGCTCCCTCTCCAGCTTTGTTTAGGTAGAGAAAGTGGCTCGCAGAGACCCTTGCACAAGCTCACCCCAGCAGCAATTGACTTTGCCGCGTAAAATGATTCACCGATGTTTGAAAATCACGCAAACAGGAGCCCTCTCTGATTTTATTACCGACTTTCCACAAAGGCACTGACGCTGACTACCGCTAATGCTATGTCTGGCATCAGCTGCCTGTGAATATCTCTCAGCAATAACAACTGATAGCAAAGCCCGGAGCCTACACATCACCCTCCTATTTGTACATAAATTCCCTCTAAAAGGATTTCAGCATCCTCACACTGACTCTACCCGAGCATTTGGGCTCTTAAAGTCAACTCGGCCAGACAGCACGGTGCCACGCAGCTACAAACAGCACAGGACGATTTTTTTATTACAATACGCTGCACTATTATTTCTAAAAGCACAGACAGTAATATGCGGCGTGTAAAAATATACATTCATCAGAAAGAGGCTAGATACTAATTCCTGCAGCTTAGTTTTTTTTCTTAAGGGCCCCAGCCCATTTTTCAATTAAGGCAGGATAATATTATTAATCATAAGAAACTGCTGATGTGTAAAATTGTTTCCTTTCTAGCTAGCATTGCCTGAGAAACGTCAGACGCGACGTCTCCAAATTATCCCAAGGTGGTGGCAGTGCGGGAGCTGTCGCACCTTTTGCATCAAGGACCAACCTTTGGCAGCTCCCCGGGCGATGAGCAGCTCGTGGCAGTTGTCTCCTCTGCGGCTCAGCCTTTGGCCATCGCCTGGAAAACTTTCGGCATCGCTCCCAACTTGCGTGGCCCCGCGGCTCGCCTCCTCCCTCCCCGGTTCCTCTTAATCCCCCGTCCTGTAAACAGCATCCTCCTTAATTTTTCCCACAGTGACCAATCTCCCCCAGCTGCAGATCCCTCCTTCTGTATCCCCCCGACACGATCAATCCTTCAGTGCTATTCCTGGTTATCTGTAGCCTTGTGCCATTAGTTTTCTGACATCACCAAATGCTTCCTTATCTGGAGTTGCTTATATATTACATATATACATATAAAAGGCTATCTTCCACCACCTTATTAACTGCTGAACAAGAGTAAACAGTGTAAAGAGAACAGGCAAGACACTGGGGCCGTCCTGTGGGATGCCCCACCCCAATATCATTCCCTCTTGGCAGACACTGACAACCGGAGCACTTCACTCCGCAGCCTGCGGAGGCACATCAAATAAATAGAAATTGTGAATTTCAGCCAAAAAAATCCTTTCTGACACGAGTCGCTCCTATTCAAATGACCGGTCTCATGAAGATCTGAACTGGAAAAAGCTGCAGGACGGAGCTTGTGTAGGTCTCTTTGCCGAAAGGCTCAGCAGTGTTTCTCCTTGTGAAAAGACAAACCAACCCTGTGCCACCACAGCGATAAACACAGCACGATTAATGGCCAGCAACGCACCGGATACTGCGTGCAGCAGGGCTATAGTTAGTAACTACTTACAGACACTAATTGTTACAAACAACTGAGTTACCAGAGAGATTTTCATCTTATATATACACACATATATATATAAATACCGCTTCGTACAAATCCAAAGTATGTGAGGCTAAAGCTAATGGGCTAGCTTTGTCGAGCATCTCAAAAATCAAATTAGCTGCAATCAAATTCATGGCACAACTCAGGGTTCATTTCATTACTATCAGAAAATTCAATCTCTGAAATCTTACAGTATTAAGCTAAAGCAATGATCTTTCTGTTAAAGTTCTTTCTTTTTTTTCATTTTAAGGTGAGAAAAAGCTAGCAGGCCCTGAGAAGGTGGGGGTGGGGACTCCTGATGGATCCTACTGAAAGCTTGGCAAACATTCAATCGATTACTCTTATATAAGGAATAAAAAAACCAAGCAGCCTTCCAAGCACATACTGAAATACGTTTTGCAGCATAAATCCTACCTCTCACATCTATTTCTACAACATGCCCTTCTTTACAAACAATAACTACACACACACGTGCACATATATATGCATATACATCCTTAAATTGAAAATGCAAATCCATTAGGGAGCTATTTAAATCTACTCATTGCTGCAATAACGAATCATCTTATCTCTGTGTCATCCTGTATGCGGGAGAGTCAGAAGTTCAAGCAAAATGCGCACACTTATGCAACATTTTAATGAATCTGCCTTTTTGGTTCATTTTACAATAAACACTCTTTAACCTTACTGTAAGAGCTAGAAGGAGAATACTCACTGCAAGCTCAGCCTCCTTTTTATTCCTTCTCTTCAAGGTTTCCAGCTATGTCTCTCTGCAGGAGTCAAGTGTGGTTTTAATAAGGCAGATGAGGCAGGGTTTCTCAACTGCTTTTGATAGAGGTGAGGTGGTCAGCTCTTTATTGACTTTCTGCAGTACTGCAGCTACGTACTGTACAGACAATCCTGCTTTATGAGCATGCACCAGACAGGAAATGGGCCTGGAAATTTCCAGTCGGTGTTGTTTGATGCACTGTTTGAAAAGCTGCACGATGTGCATATAAAGGAAATGAAGGAGAGCCTTTGCTGTTGTTGTTGCTAACCCATCGCACTGCAGGCACTAAGTGTAGCCAGCAATGCCTGGGCAGGAGCCATTTTAAGAATTAGCATGTTTCACCGAAAGAAAGAACAATGTTGATTATTTTGTGTATGCAAGTACTGCATATCTAAGACCTTTCCATAAGGGAAAAAACAACATGGGAGGTAACTAGCTGCTGAACAATTTTACAGCCCCTTTCCTACATCATCAGCCACAGTGATATACACTGTACACAGGGCACAACTGCACTCACTGACAGCCACGCATCTTCACGAGGGGATGTGAAAAAAAGGAAGCAATCACAGGCCTGTACCATGTACTATTAAGGTTTTATTGACACCAGCATGGAGCAAACACATCACTAATTAATGGATACTCACAAGCTGCACACATTCTTCCAACGGAGTGGCGACAGAAGCACGCAGCGCTCCTTGCCCTCGTACATACATTACTTTGGCTGTTTACCCTCTTGCCTTTTCTTCTGGTCTTCTGCACATCCCTGGTCCCTCACCTCCTCCCACACAGTTGCCAGGTAGGTTTCTCGAGCAGGGAGATGCACCTTCACGTCCCCTGCCACGAACCCCCCACGTAAGGTCGAGCAAGCTGGGTTTGTAGGCAGACATGGCCTGGAGTACACAGACACAAGGTCTGGAAAAATCCCCCTCGAGGTGTCTCTACATATCTGGATGTGAAAATAACTTTTAAAATCTGACCTGACATCTCTCTGTGCCTCTTCTTGCTCTCTGCCAAGGGTGGGTAATATTCCTCTGCCTCCGGGGAGCGCAGTGACGGTGAGTAGATCAAAGCTGGCAAGAAGGTGCAGGCATTTCAGTGGTGGCAGATGCACAAAAAGCTAGCACAGACTACAGAAATACGGCACACACGTACCCAAGTGCTGGCTGCATGACCAAGCACCAGCTCGCACCTCTGGAAACACTGGCTGCAGGATTGCTAGGGCCAAACAGTAGATGGGCATACATCACCCCACCTCCAGCCGAAGACCTGCACCAGGGTATCAAGAGCTGCAAGGTTTTTTATCATGATTTCATTTCTTTCAGTTAACTGCAGAGCCCTCGGGGATGCTGAGAGTAAAGCTACACACGCACGCAGGGATTCAAAAACCTTCGGCTCCAGCCTTACAGCTGCTATCAGTGCGTATGTCCCTATTTCGTGAAAGATACAGTAATGCTTAAATGCTACTGACTTCAGTAGACATAAGGATCTGCTTAACTTTCATTAGGTGCTTAAGTGTCTTTTCTCAATTGATACGCCTTCCTCCCCAAGCACTTCAATGCATGTTAGCCATTTGTTTTATAGTCACCTGGGTAGTATGTCTTTCCTTTCCAAGTACAGCTACTTACACGGGAGGGTATTATTTGTTACATATGTACAGAAGATACAGTGGAAACTGTGGAAAGCTGTTTTTTTTTCAGTCAGCTTGTTGAAGAATTACAGGACCACAGCGTGGCTGAGGCTGGCAGGGCCCTCTGGGCTCACCTGCTCCAAGCCCTGCCCAAGCAGGGCCACCCAGAGCAGGCTGCCCAGGGCCATGCCCAGGTGGGTTTTGGAGCCCTCCAAGGAGGAGACCCCACAGCCTCTCTGGGCAGCCTGTGCCAGGGCTCCTCACCCGCACACGGGCAACAGACAAGGACAAGAACATGGACAATGACAGGCAGATGATTTTGCTGCACGCTGCTCCCAAATTTTTGCCTACTGAATAAATTATCAGTGGGGAGCTACAGCATAGTCCTTAAGGGAAGGCGATGAAATGCCAATAACCCACAGCAATGAACGCTTTCATCCTGCGTTCTGCATTTATATTTAAAATGCAGCTACAGGGAACAGGCATCGTGTGAAATAACAGATGACAGGCTCTCACAACACACACACACTGCTTTAATTCAGAGGACTGTGCTGAATTAGCAAGCTAGGTCCAAGCTAAATGCCCATCTCCTCTCCTGAACGCCCGCCTTGAGCAGACCTGCTCTGGGCTGCTGCTCAGCTGACCTGTGCTTGCTCACAGCCCCCCACCTGCAGGTCCCCAAAGCGTGTTCTCATAGCAGTTTGGCTCGTTTTTCCAAATGAGACGCTGTTATGCTGTGAATCTCATGAATTTTCCTTGCTGAGAGGAATTAGCACTTCATTTCTGACTGGGGAGAAGTGGGGGGCCAGCCCAGGCCTGCTGCTGGGCCATGCTCGGGGCCTGCTCCCCGTGGGCACAAGATGCTCGGCATCTCTGGGGAGACACACCAAAGTCACTTTTTGTGGTGAAATGCAACATTTCACCACATTGACATGCAGGTTTCACTCTCTAAAGCTTAACTTGAGCAGCCCAAACTACCAATGATTTAATTTTTAAGGCCTTTTTTCCATCACTTTTTTAAATTACTCCACGAGAAGCAGCAGACCGGCACTGTCTCCAGGTCTTTGCTGGTGGTGAAGGAGATTATCCCTATCATATTCTGCAGGGGTGCTGTCAAATGCTGTTCCAGGCTACGGGCCAAAATCTACCCCCAGCCCATGTGCTCCCTTCCCACTGGCACCAGTGATATCTCCACCAAGGACTGACAGTAGTAAATGGACAGAGATGTGCTGGCTGCTCCACCAGCACGATCTATGTGCTGAATAATTCATTTTAAACTGTTGCGCAGATGTCAAAATGTTATTGCTGATTTCTAGCCAGCAGGATGGGTGCTGCTTCTCCCGATGTGAGCGTGTCACTCCCAGTAACACTAGAGACAAGCTGGGGGGTGTCTCGGCAAGACAGCAAATCCTGGGGTGCAAACTCCATATGCCCATGAATGTAAAATTAAATTCCCAAATGCTCATCACAGGCCACCTCTTGCTCTCCTTATTAGAATTTTCCTGTGGACACACTCACCCATTCCCTTTAAAAATTTCAGAAAATTAAGTTAAAACATTCTGTAGTTATACATGTACATGGTGTCCCACAACCACCTCAACCCATGGGATTTTCTATAGGGTCTCACAGAAAGCCTCTAAGAACAAACAACTTAAGGGTCACAGCCAAATTTGGATAGCAAACAAAAAAACAGAACAGAAGAATCTGACCCAATCCAACCCACCCCACCCCATCTAAACATGAGTAAGTAGATCTAGCCTACAAAGGCTGTTGGCATGGTCATGGCAAGAGTGCCTCATGGCAGAAGTCAAACATCTCCCTCCTCTCAAAAAGAAAGAAATAAAGAAAAAGGAGCTTTCCTGTGCTTCCTCTTTTGCTAAACCCAGAGCAGCCAGTCCAGCCTGGACAGCTCAGGGCCCAGGTCACCCACCCACCCAGCCCAAGCGGCTGCAGATGCTGGTGGCCAGTAGCACCTCCAGGAGCGAGACGGGGCTGCTCCGTGCATGGCCTTGGGTGGCCCTGAGCCTAACAGGAGGGCTGGAAGGAAAACGGGAACGATGCTGGAGAGCCATAGGTTGTGAACTGAGGTCAGAGATCGGGATCTCTGACATGAGCCAAAATAGCAAACAGACCCCCTGCCAGCACAGGCACACCTCCACGAGGGAGGCGTCAGTTCAAAAGTGAGATTTTCCGTGCCTGTGGATGTGCTTTTTCATGTCAGCTGGTCTCTGTGGAAGCAGACCTAGGTTTAATGAGTTCTAATTTGTTTTAAATCCATAGGTTTCTTTTTAATAATTAACAGTCCCCATCGTTCAGCAAAGCCATTCCTTACCCCTGACTACTTGCTATTAGGAATGAATTTACAGTGAAATATTGTTAAAAGGTGGAAAGCAAGTGACATAATTCAAGTTTTAATTAAAAAAAATATATATCACACAAAGCAAGAGCACTAGGAGGAATCATAATTGAATAAGCAACAAAAAAAAAGAAAGACCCAACGCGTACTCCTCCCAATTACCCATTTTATTCTTTTTATGCTATTTGAATTCTTGTAATTGGTTTCCCTTACTGGATGCCCTGTGCCCAGGACGTATATAACATTTTCTCTCTGCAATTCCAGGAACTAGAGGACGCGTCCACATCATTACAGCGAGCATTACACATGCTCACACACTGGGGTCCAGGAACTACAATTAACACATTAAGAAATAATAACTGCCAAGGGAGCAAGGGAAGATAAACAGCATGTAGCTGATGTAGCAAGAATTCAGGTTGGAAAAGGGCTGTCTCTTGGGTAACAGGCAAGAGAGAAATCGAAGTATGGTGCAGCACTGCCCCACCATTAAGCTAAGAAATCCCGAAAACCGGTTGAACAACAGCTTACACATTCATTTCTCGAAGTCCAATTTCACTAAAAGTATTGCTGGCTTCAGACTGTATTTTGAGGGAACCTGAAGGCTTGTATTTACAAAGAAATAATAATTGTGTCCAAATCGAAAGTTTAAACGGGATAGGGTTGAAACCGAAAACCATTCCAAGTATTATTAAGGAAAAAAACAAAACAAAACAAAAAGATTCCAGGTTCTTTCCAGGTTCTTTTATTTCCAGCTTCCAGTCTAAAAATGTTGTGGGAGCAACCCTGTAGGAGCCATGTAACAAAGACCACGAGAGCATGCCCCCCACGGGATGGTACGTGGATATACGCTTTCACCACGCTAACAAGCAGAAGCCATGGACCACGCTGGTCCTTTTGGATATCAGTCTTGAGTTTTGCTATTGCTTTCATCTGAACCAACAAAGGCCTTGGTACTTTATTTTTTGCAGAGATTGGAAGCCAATGGAATGGTGGCACAACCAGGGCTCAGAGATGGCTTTGTCTCACCTCTCTCCACCCAAACACAACTGAAACAGTGCCGCGACAACCCCTTTCCTAAATTCACTCACCTCCCCGCGGGAAGGGGAGGCAGGACAGGCACAAATACAGGGCCATGCCAAACCCCACCTTTTGGGGGGAGAACGGTGGCTCCCCCTCAAGCCTGTTACCCACGTGGCGATGTGGGGGAGTGTTTGTGTGAAAGGCGTGATCCCCCGTGCTGCCCTGAAGCATCTCTCATCAGTCAAATAAGACATTTCAGCAAATAACATGGCACTTTGTAAAAACATAATTGTTTTTATTTTCCAATTTTCCATGTTTTGTGTAGACTGCTGCTGTGTTCAAGTGAACTGAATAAAAGCATAAACAGTAAGCACCATCTGGAGAACATTCTTCCAGCATGCTGAGAAATAGCAGCCGCCTGTGCTCTACCTGCTATAAATAAATGTCATTAAAAAATGTCCAAAAATTTGTTTGCTCCTGTTTGATGGAACTGCAGCCAGATAAGATTTTACTTAACCCCGTATTAGGGTACCTGACATCTTCACAATGAAAAATAAAAGTGGGTATGTCTGTTTCTGAGCACTTCGTGTTAACATCAGTATTGCCAGCAGAATATCAATCCTACGCATTATTCTAATAGCAGCATCAAAGGCTGCAGCTTGGGAGTAACACATGAACAAGATATTTGAAACCTGATTTCTTTTAAACTGTATCAGGTTCACGCTGTGGTGATATCCCTGAATCTGCTAGCAAGAGATTGGGTGAAATTATTCTTGCTGTAAAACGACAGTGTAACAGTTTGGATTAAAAAAAAAAAAATAAAATAACGTTGGCAATTTCAGTCTAACACAAAACCATTCCAATCTCTCTCTCTGATAAAAAAAAAATACAGGCTAAGTCGGCCGTGGGGTTGTGATGAGGCTTTGTGAAGGGTCAGCATTTGCTGTGTTTGTTTAATCACTGCAATTAGAGCTATGCAAATAATGAAATTGTTTGCTACGGTGGCCAGGCTGGCTGAGAAAAAAAAAAATAAAAAGAAATGCTTGAGTTGAGCAATCGAAGAACTATTTTTTTTTTCTTGGTAAAATGACAAAATAAAAGTGTTTTGTTTGCTCCACTCAGAGGGTAGCAAGGCCTTGAAGGAATCAATTCAGCTTGAAATGAAAATACATTTTCACACTGGAACAAAGCACTTGAACATTTTACATTTTTTCCCCTTTTTATTTACTTTCTTTGGGCCAGAATCTTGGACAAACATTTTCAGCACCCTGACACAGATGCTTAGGAATACTTACAATTTGGGAGGGTAAAAAAAAAAAAAAAAGGTGAGGGGGAAGGGAGGAGAAGGGGATTTGACTGTTCCTTCACCTAACCTCTGCCACATCTCTCCAGGACAGCATGCAGGGCTGAGGCAGCACCCGCCGGGGCTGCTGCCTGGCTGACAAACTACCAGCACCAGTGGGAAGAACGATAGGAAGACATTTTAGTTTCCTTTTTTCCTCTTCTCCAACCCACTAACCTTGGGCTAGCAAGCGCCACGTAGTGATGGGAGTGAACGTGCCTTGGGGAATAACAAAAACAGGCACTAGGTCCCTTGGAGTGGTTGTAATTCCCAAGACACAGTGCATTGCAGCCTAGATCCTAATCCTAATTTAAAGGCAAGAGTGGAAGTGATGGACATGAATCAGATCCTGTCCTTCCATCAAGTTTTTTCCCCAAAAATCAAGGCTGCTGAGCACCGGTGTGTTTGAAGAGTAGCTCTTCTTGTTGCCCTGCTGTCAGCTGTGCCTTCCCGTGGGTCGCACTGAAAGCCATTCCCACTGGAAGCTGTTTTTTGTTTTTGGAAGGACTCCATGTGCCAGGAACTGCATGGATACACACGAGGGCACAGTCCTTTCCCTGGTGAAACAGTCATCTCAGACACAGCAAGGGCAGGAAACGATAGCATGGTTATGGTTCACATGAGCTGTCTTTTCCCTATAAAAATATTTTAGATAGATTTATTCAGAGCCCACTCACTTCAGTTAAATGAGACTTTGCACACGGGTGCTTCAACTCTCTGGAAATGAAGATGTTCAACTCCTGATTTTGGCAGGGTGGGGATTTGCCTACCCCAATAAGGCTTTCCAGGGGCAGGTGTGCTGGGAAGTCAGGTGGTGGGTGTCTGTCTGTCCGTCTGGATGGATAGATGGATGGATGGGGGGGAGGGCTGTTCTTTGTTTTGTTTTTGCCTTTGGTCAAATTCAAACAATATGCGGTAACAAGAACTAAATGTCATTTTCCTGCCATCCATCTTAATTTGGCATCCATTTTAAAGCTTACCTTTGACCTTTTAAAATGTTAATACACTTAAGCAGATATAAAAACCACACAGCTCCTGGAAAAATTAATCATAGCCATATCATGATGTTAGTCTAAAAATGTAGCATCAGTTGTTTTCCTCTGTAATTTTAAGAAACGTTTGTCAAAGTCAGCAGCGGTAACTACGCCACAATTAGCTATTATTTCCTTTGCAAACAAGTATCCATGCTAAATGCGATAGCGAAATCATGTCAGCATAACTGGCACGACTTACTATGAATTTCTTTTGTTTGATAACTGCTGAGAAGCACAGAAAAGGACCCGAAAAGGGCCTTGAGAAGTTGGCTGAGCCATCGTCCTGCGCCACAGCAGGATCAGCTATATCTAAGCCACTCCTGACAGGAAACCTTACTTAGACTTCCTTAAAACAGCAGCCTTAAATAGAACCGCAAAATTTGGTTGCGCAAATCAAAACAATTAATATAAATATGAAAATAATCTGTATACATGCACTACATACACAAATATGAAAAGACAAAAAGACCACGCTGACCTACACGGTAGCTCTCCCACCTCCGACCACTTCGCATTCTGTAGCCAAAGTTACAAACAGGAAACTCTAATAGAAACACCCCCTTCCTTTCAAAAAGGAGAGGCCGCTCACTTGAGAGCCTCAGCTCCTTGAAGTTCAATGGCACCTCTCCCCAAGAAAAGCAGTTTCAGAAGCACCGGGGTCCTAAAATATTTGGACCTTTGTGCTTCAAAGCCAAGAGCTCTTCAGTTCCACCCGAAAGCAAACAGGAAGCAGGAGTGTTGACCGGCCTCTCCAGCAACCACAGCATGGCTAAGATGTCCGGGAGCCTGTTCCTGATCAAAGACATTCACCTGGGCTTCTGACTGAACTGTTTCGGGGTCGGGTGCCTTTTGGATGGGGGCTGGGAGGCCGTGCTAAGTCTCTCCGTTGTCGGCTCTGTGGTTGCACGCTATGAATGTGAAGCTCGTGGCACACAGCCGTGCTCTGCTTTCGCTTTCTTTTCTGTGGCATTTAACAGCGCTTAGGGCCATCAATTTTAATGATCCTCTTTAGAAGACAGGAAGTTACGGTGACAGCCAGAACGCATCCTAAAACGCAAGCGATGGCTTCATGGCTAAGCACATATGGGAAGGACCCACAGCTGCTAATTGAGCATCTGAAAGAGATAAATTAAGGACCTACATGGCAAACCCAAACCAAAGGCTGATGTGTTCCCTCAGTGAGCTCCTCACCACCGCGTTTTTCCATCTACCAAGACCATTTCAGCTCCAGCACAACTAGAGCTTGGCCAAGCAGTCTTCATTAAGCGGAACAGCTGCTTAGGTAAAATGCCCGGGTGAGATACGAGATATCGAGGCTGGCACCACCAGCCCCATCACAGAACACCACTTCCAGTGCCCCCTGCACACCCGGTGTAGAGGAGCTGTTCTCAAGGAACCCATTTTCTCCCGTGACAGAGGCCTTGTGAATCCACCCTCAACACAGGGGTCCTCCCGTACCAAAACAGAGAAAGGTAACCCCATCCACACCACCTCCACAGACTGGAGATGAGTTAACAGCACCTCAAAGCTACAACAGCAAGGACCTTCTCTGCCTTTGGTCCTTCTAGGACAGGCCAACACGAGTATGTGTGGAACTATGTGCTCATGTACACATATCTACACACCACATGCTCCACCCTAGGTAGACAGTAGCCTTTGCTGTCCCACCAGAAGACCCTCCAGGGCTGCAGACCCATGTTGATCTTTCTCATGGAGCCCTGTGATCCAACTGCTTTCCTGTGGGACTTGTGGAAAGTTCTCCACCCCCAAAATCAGGCGTCTTAAATAGGACTTGGCCCCTGCCATAACTTTCTTTGAGGACCCCAAAGAGAGTTGCACAAGAAATAACAAGATTCTTCCAAGAAAGACATGGTAATTCTCTTATTCTTCCCTGCAAATTGCACAAGATTTAAAACAACAAAACCCAAACCCAATAATGTGTGTTTTGTTTTGTTCTTACTGACTTCTGTCATTCCCTCAGCGTCCCTCAGCCCAGAGAGCAAGGCCCAGCCCAGGTGAGGCCTGACGCAGCTCAGAGCAGCAGTCCCCTTCCCACCCCACTTCAGGACAGAGCTGCCTTCCCATTTCCAGCCCCACCACCGAAGCCAGAGATGAGGACATCTATTATTCTGCTGCTGATGCCTGACTGCTTGGTTAGGAAAAGCCCGATTAAAAAAAACAACGTGTTGCCCTTCCTGTTTGCTTTGCAATGGCCTTGTGCGAATCCAGCTCTGCCGCAAGTGATCCATCACCGGCCACCAGAAAGATGTGCATCATGCATACACAAAAATACATTTTACTTAGCTTTCCACATTTCTGTTCTCACTGACCTTTTGCACTAGGCAGTTCAACACTCTTCGGTATCTTTCCTTCAACCTAAGGACAACCTTATTTTTTTTTAAATAAAACAAAGGCCATTTCATGCAGTATTGTCACCTAAGCTTTCAAACATGATCAAACATTAAACATATATATATATATATATATATATATATATATAATGAATACACATTTCTCACTTTGCCACTCCTGACCCTGTGTTCTCTCTTTTTTTTGCTGGCGTGCAACACAATTCACACGTGCAATTGTTATCCTGTTTGCAACTGTTTTATTCGGCATCTTCTGATATTCATGGACTGTAAGTTAGGTAATGCTCCTCTAGCTAATTAGTTTACTCACTAAGCATAGATGAATAACTGATGAGCTACAAAAGTTGCTATTGTTCCAGTCAGTCACCAAATAACTAACTTGGCCATTCAACCAGGGAGAAGTTTTCTTCTCTGAAAGGTGACAAGTAGCTCTGTAATAACTTCTATTATTTTCTCAATAAACTCGGAGAAAATAGGACGCAGCAGTTAGAAAAATACAGAAAAGAGAAATTAGCTACTACTGTCATTAAGGATTCAGAGGCTGAAAAAGAACAGTTGGTGCAATGCAGCTGGAGCGCCTTTCTGGAGCGAAGCGATTATGCTCTGGCCGTTAATGAATTATTTTTCGCTGGAATGCAAGACCTGCACTCCTCCAAACAACCTGGCTTTGCTGTGGGGAACAGGCTGCCAGAGCACGTGAGAGCCATTGTTCTCCTGGCCCTCCTGGTAGCCACCGTGTTTCTCCGGCCTCTTTGTTTCCATGTCACAATAAAGGCAGAAACATAATGAAAAGGTTGAAGCAAACACAGGTGCTGGAGGGGAGAGTGCTCTCCAAAGCCAGCCTGCACTACCTGAGTGGGGATGTCCAGGGGGTGCCTGCCCTCAGCAGCCCCACCGAGGTTCAGGAGGTGGAGAGGTGAACTTCCTTCTCCTCTTGGGTCCGTCAGGGTTCACCCCCAAGTAACAGCTCAAAGACCATGGACATGGTCAGTCCTGGGAGGACTTGTCTGAGATCTTTGAGCTTGCTGTGGGAGAGCTGGGAGCAAAACCCCAAAATCTCCTCCTCAAAGCCAACAGACACTGTTCTTTGGAGGGTGAAAAGGACAAGAGGCCTGTCCCAGGCTCTTGGGCTGCCTCTTGAGAGCACTCAGCCGCAAATCCAAAGCCTCAGAGAAGCATTTTCAAATATCTCTGTACCCTATTAACTACCCAACGAAAACATAGCAGAAATAGCAGGCTCCAGCTGCTTGCACTCAATGCCAGCCCTTGAACATGGAGCAGCAGAGCATCCCCAAGCCACCCATCCATGCACTGGTCTGCCTTCCACTGCTCCCACCTTGCTCTTCCTAAAAATCCTGTGCAAAATCCCACGGATGCAATACCATAAACTCACCCTGCCCACATTACAGCACCACTACGTGGCTGCCGTACATTACAGGGCAGCCTGGATAGATCTGCCTGAAAAGAAAGAGAAAGCCACAACTAATGGGCAGCACTACATCACTTGACAAAGCAGCTCCTCTGCAAGGCAGCCAAGTTACTGAGTTGTTTAGTGCCCTGGGAAGGATGGGCAACACTGGAAAAAAGTCAGGAATGGGAATTCCTGAGACCTGGGAAAGGTTAGCGGTGCTTCTTTGTAGCCTAGGACTTCTCAGAAAGCTGCCTCCTTCTGGAAATCTGGAGTCTTCTGGGACAATTAAGAAGAAGGGCTTTGAACAAAGCAAAAACAAGAGATAGTATGTGGAATCTGAGCAAAGCTACAAAATATTTACTGTGCTGTCCCTCTGTAGATGCCGTTTCTGGAGGCGTGACCCAGCACAGCCCGACCTCAAAACAAAGCAATTCGCGGCTGGCACCACGCATCCTCACCCGGCTCCTTCCGCTCAAAATAAAAAAAGCAGGCACTCCCATAAATCATTTATCCACCCCAGTTCTGCAAGGAGAACGTTTGTCAGCTCCCATTTTGCTTCCCTTTCCCCGGCTGCCGGCTCTGCAAAGCCACCATTTCAGCTGCCTGCGGGCACACGCATCCTCCTCCTGCCCGTGGAGATCCAGCCCGCCCGCCAGCCTCGGAGGCTCTCAAAGACCACGCAGGGCTGCCACAGCACACGGGTAGGCTCAGGTGTAGCGAAGGTGGTGGTGCTTTACTCAGTAAAGGTTTTTAAGTGGCAATTTTTAGGCAGGCATATACCTTTTTGGAGTCGGTAGCTCTGGGGCACCCCTCACGTGTACTCGGCTACCGCAACCATCACGTGATTTATGTAGAAGTAATTGGGGTTAAACTCTCTGCCACATCGAACTCGTCACATTTGGCCCCATCTCTAGGACCTAGAAACATCTGAAATAAATAAAGCCCTGTGTCACTTCACGGGGTCTGGGCTTAATTAGGATCATCCTGGTTTTTATGGGAGAAATCTTGTACTGCCAGCTTGATGTGGCGAGCCCATCACTCGCAAGGTTATCTGTTTTTTGTTGCGTTTCTTTTTCTTTTTAAAACTACCAACGTGAAAACATTTCTATTTCTACAAAGCCTTATTTTTTTTTTTTTGTTGCAAGTCCTCCGAGCAGCCGGCTGACAACCCCTCCTTATCTTTGGCCGTCGTCCATGCTAAAATAAGCATCCCGTTGTTACGCCAAGGGAGCTGCACCCTCCCACCTCGGCTCGCTGTCGGCTCGCACACAGCTGGCTGCGCAGCGCCGCCCGGGGTGCCATTTTCTGGGATTCACTGCTAGGATTCACCCTCTCGCCACGACCTGCCTCGCCAAGTCATGCCAGGCCCCTGGCACGCTGGGGATGCCCCAAACCTCAGCCGACACGGCCTGACCTTGTCCCGCAGAGCTGGTGGCACTCAGCCCACGGACACGAGGGTGGCGATGCAGTGGCATCAGCAGCTCAGGACAGCTGGGTTAGGGGAAGGATGGGGTCAGGGGCTGCTGAAGCTGGTTGCCACCAGCTCGGGCAGCTTCCAGCTGTGCCCCCCAGGTGAGGCGAGCCCCCGTGGGCCGGGGGCAGAGAGGAGGGGAGCGGAGGCAGGGCAACTTTCAGGCTTTCCCTAAGCCCTGCTGCCGATCCGCGGCAGAGGCAGAACCAGAAGCCGGATTTTTTTTGCACAAAATGAGTTCCTGGAGCAGGAGAGCAGCCAGCCGCCTTTGTTACGGGCGGGTGCATTTTATTTTTTTATTTTTTATTTTTTTATTTTTTTAATTTATTTTTCCCCCCCTCGCAATTCGCGCTGCTGCAGGCTCGCCTCTTGCTCGCTGGGCTGCGACTTTCCACGGCCGCTGGCAGCGGTGCCGGGGGGCTCCCGGTGCTACCTGCTCCTTGCCCTGGGGCGGGGGGGGGGGGGGAAGCCACCGGCACCCTGCCAAAACCAGCCCCGGGCACCTCTCCCTGCCGCAGCCCCCCGGGGGTTTCACGGGGGGCATCGCCCCGCGGTCGCCCCCTCTCCGGAGCCGTATCTCGGGGTGAAGGCGATTGGGGCGGCTCGGATGGGGTCCGGCTGCTGGAGCTGGTGGCGGAGAAGCCACCAAAGAGCTGCCGGTGGCCGCGGGGACAGCGGGGCGAGGGTGCGGGATGGGGGCAGCGCCGGGCGCGGTGCCCGCAGCGGAGCCACCGGGGCTGCCGGCGGGGCGGCGGCGGCTTTCCAAATGTACAGAAAAGGGGAGAAATAAAAAAATGGGAAAAAAGGGCAAAAAAAAAAAAAAAGGGATCGCGCTGATTTCGAGCCACCGGCGCGCCCCGGACACTCCGAGCAGCGGCGCATTAGCCAGGAGCCCGTCCCTGCCAGTGCTCCGGCGGTAAATGACGTGCGAGGTCACCGCGGAAAATCATAACGGCAAGAATAACAATTACAACAATCACGATAATTACGATGATAACGATAAAAGCAACGCCTGCCCGCGGGGCCGCAGCATACCTGCGCGCAGCCGGGGGCCGAGCCCTGCGCTCCCCCGCCCGGCCCCGGGGGCTGTCCCCCCGCTGTCACCGGCATCGGGGCTCCCCGCAGCCCGGCACAAAGCGGCGGCGCCGCCGGGAACAATGCTGGGGGCTGGGGCCCGCGGCCGCCGCCCGCCCGCCCGCCCGCCCGCAGCTCCCGGGGGCCGCCACGAAGCGGGGGCTCCGCGGGGAGAGAGCAGCGGGACCCCCGCCGCGCCCCGCACCTACCTCCCTCCGGCCGCCGCTGCAGCCTGCGGGAGCCCCCGGCCGGGCTCCGCGCCCCGCGGCCCCGCTGCTGCCGCCGCCGCCGCGGCCAGGGCGCAGCCGCCGCCCGCCTCCGCCTCCGCCTCCGCCAGCCCCGCCCGGCCCGGCCCGGCCCGGCCCGGCCGCCGGCACCGCGTCCCCACGCGCGCCCCCGCGGGCCGGGCGGGGCGGGGCTGGAGGGGAGAAAGGGGCGGGGCTAGAGGGGGGTGGGCGGGGCTAAAGGGGCGGTGGGCGGGGTTATGAATGAAGTGGGCGGGGCTTAGAGGGAGTGGGCGGGGCTAGTGGGTGGTGGGCGGGGCTAGGGACTGATCCCTTATAGGGGACTGATCCCTGTAGGGTCTGGTCCCCTGTGGGGTCTGATCCCCTTCGCTGTTCTCCCAGCGCTCAGGCTGCCCAACAAGGGTGCTGGCCATATGTGAAATGGGGATTCAGAGCGGCTGCAAGGAAGGTTTGTAGTGACGGGAGTAATTTTCGGTTTTCCTCTGATAATATATAGGCGGTAGGGAGCCTGTGGCAAGTCTGAATTGAGCGCCGAGCAGCTTCGGGATTGTGTAAGGCATTATCTGTTATAAGGAAGTTTATAAAGCTCCATCTCCATTATTTGAGTTTTCATGAGGTCATAATCCACTTGACCCCCGTGGTTTATTTCATCACTATTGCCCCTCCAAGGAATTATAACCTTTACCATTACCACTTGCTAAATATATCAAGAGGTTTTAGTGACATTATAACAAATCACCGAGCTCAGCTTTGTTGCTTGTAATGTGACCGTAGTACCTACTATGAGAGTGATTGTCAGCCTGACGTTGCTCTATTTTTCTGATTGCTTTATAACAAGAGCACATGATAATGGATCTGAAAGGGTTTTGCTTTTCCTTGTGTACTTACAAATTGACTTTTTTTCTGAGGTCATCTGAAACTGAAGTGCTGGCTTCTTAACCATTGTTTTGGGGATCAAGCAATGAAAAATATAAACTCAAGAATATTGAAATTAAGCACCAGCGAATTAAGGTAATGCTCCTCGCAATTATTTCTCCTTTCAATTAAATGTATGAGTGTTCATTAGGAATCATACTGTAATTTGATTATCCTGAAAGCATTAATTGCTGATCAAGGATGTCACAGGTAAGTCTGTGGCATTTTAAAGGGATACACCACAGAGAATGTAACGACAAGCAAGAATTTGGGGTAAAAGTAATACACATAATTAAGCTACTTTTTACGGTTCAATCTGTTTTCCAGCAGGGGAAAGGTGGGTCCTACGTCAGTCCCCCAAGAGATGCTGCTAAAATCATAAAGAGAGTTTGCCCAATGAAAGATTTGCTACTGGAGCCAATGTGCAGTCTCACTTCAAGACCAGCCAGAGCCAGATGTTGGCCTCAAAACCATTTTGACAAGACATACCTTGTCAAACTCTCACTGGGATCCAGCCAAGCTGCTTCCGCAACCAGTGCTGTAAGTCCAGCTTGTTTGCTGGAACTGCTGGTGCCCCAAACCGTGCGAGGCTCTTCTCTGTGCCGGCAACTGCAAAATAAGCTCACCTATCTGTCCCACACGATACCACGGGGCAGGTCTGGGCATACGGTACCATCTCAGCTGATGTACAGCAAAACACCTCCACCGAAAAAACATCTCACCTGATGAAAAACCTGGAAGTCTGCCTCTGAGGAAGAGGTCTCTGGCTTTATCCTGCAGACCTTTTTGCTGGCCAACAGGACTATAGGGGTGCACTTTAATATCCCCCATCTTCCCACCAGCCCACTGGTTTTCACACCTACAATGTATTAATTTCCATCTGAGCTAGTCACTGTTTTCAACCTTTATGGTCAGTGGAGAGAATTAGGCGCTTTTAGGATGCAATTCGTTTGACCTTTCTTAGACATCTACTTTAGGAAGAGATAAATCACTCCCCCAAGTGTCTGTGTTTCTCTGTCGACCACAAAATGGCCTGAGGGTGGTTAGTTCAGCGTCAGGTATCAATAGTGTAGGCGGTCTACATATAATTAGGTGAATCCCAATCTGGTTTGCTACAGTGCTGCTGTTGCAATGACTGCCGAAGTGCTCTACAAAGAGTTTTATTCACGTATCTTGAGCATGTAAAAATATCGTGGGTTTTGTCCTTTTACAGTCTTTGTTTCAGAAGCATCGTGCTAGCAGGGTCTGTGTTTTGTGCTGAAGTTGGTCTGACAATTCTGTTCAGGATTGTCTTCAGTTACCCACCAAGAAATCATCAATTTCTGCACTTTTTCACCCAATGTCTTTCACCAAATATTTGTCTGATTTAATTTAAAGGTAGAGGAAAGGCACAATGTACAACAAGGAAATGAATACAACATTAGGAACATCTCTCATCACTGTATACAGTTGAAAGCAAAGTTGGATACGCATACATTTTTGTTTTTATTTGATCACAGGGCAATATTTTAAATAATATTAGAAATGAGAAATCTATAGCGGTGGGAGTCACTGTAATGCCATAAGCACACTAAGCCAGTGTACAGTACATCTCAGAAAAGGCCCAAGGCTCAGATGTCTATCTCTGTGTTCTTGTATTCCCAACAAGCAGTGAATAATGCATTAGTTTTGCTTCAAGCATCCTATTTTGAATATGCTTTAGCCAGAATTATTAGCTTTCATGTAGTGTATATTGTTAACAGGGGTCATGCTCAGTGCCCACCTAGTGCTGTCTCCAGACGGGCCCTGGTAAGGAACACAGAAAGATTTCAATAAAAATTTCTCCTCGCTGGTTGTCCCTATGGGATCCCCCAGGATTTCCAGATGATAAGGCTAGGGCCAGCTGAAGGTGGTGGTGGAAATCTCCCTACAAGCCCCATGGTTCATTGGCTGAGGCCCAACATATTTAACAAAGCAGAAGGAGGCAACCATTTCTGTTGCGTTAACATGGGAGGACTTGCACTTTCTCTCCATAGAGACCCATCCCAGGACCAGCCACCCCAAGACACCCCACTGGGCGTGTGTTGAGCTGCGTTGGGAAGAGCTGGAGCCATCCGTGCAGCAACAAGTAACCCCCCAGAGCTGTTCTGCAGCTGGATAAGGGGAGGATAGCCTGAAAAGAGCCTTCCCTAAACTCATCTTGGTGAGGGCCACCAGTGCCCGGGGCGGATGATGGCCGTGGTCATCTGCTGAGCAGACTTCAAGTGTTGAGGGAAGAGCTGCCAAACGCAGCCCCGGGCCGAGAAGCTGCCCCTGGCTGTTGTTAAGCTGTTGTGCTTTCTCCTCCTGCAGCCGGGGTGGTCTATAAAAAGTGAATTAGCTTGCAAGGAGCTATTAAGAGCATGCCATTTGAGATACAGGGTATAATTTGCAAAAGAGTAGGTGTTTACACATACACGTATCCACACGCACATCCCGTATTTAAGTTTCCACAGCTACCGCTGGAGCAAGCAGCCAGCTGCTAAATCCAAAATAGCAACGAGAGCACATCATCCGCCCTCTGTATTACCATTTGAAAGGGACAGTTCCTTGGGAGGATGGGAATTTGACAGGATATGAATATGTCTGAGACTCTATTAGGCACTAATTCAGCAGGACTGGCTGAATGAGATGAAGAAGCAATGAGGAGGAGAGAATCTCTTCAAATCTGAGCTGATTGGTAATTTTGATGAAAGCCCTTTAGTCTCATTCACTGCCTGTTAATTACCTCTGGAAATTAACGTTTATTTTTCTCTTCAGGAAATGTTGTTCAGCTGCCAATATGGAAAGATTAATTAAATTCTTCCATGGATGAAGGTGAAAGTAGGGTCCTTGTGGTCAGCGCGCATTTTGGCTCTGGAGGCAGGTGTGTCGTGACAAATCTCCCTTTGAAAAGAGCAGTCCAGATCTTCCCTCCCCTGTTTTCAGAAGATAAGTGTGTCCCTGTCCTCCTGGGGTGGGGTTGGCATGTCAGGTGCTTTCAGCGGGGAAGTCTGAGCGTGGAAGTGCTTTGAAAGAGGGGAGGGAAATGGCAGCGAGGACTGCAATTAAACAGTTTGGAGTTAAATGAGGAGAAGCCTCTTGCTCCACCCAGTGAGAATTAATTAACAGCTCAGGACAAAGGTATCTCTGCTTAACTCAAAGGGAAACCCTCAGCTTGGGCCCATCTATACAGAGGATCACAAAAGTTAATTGATTCAAAAAAAGTGGTAACTTGAACCTCACATTCATAAACTGTTCATAAACACGACAGCTTCTCCTACCAGTTCTCATTTATTTGATCTTGGCTCAGCCTCAAAAGCTGCTTTTGTCAGTGCTAACGATGGCCCTTCCACTGCTCAAGAGTTTATTTCCAATATCCACTATTATGCTATTCGCTCCTGCTGTGCAGGAAAGAAAAAAGAAGAAGAAAGAAAGGAAGAAAGAGCAATGTTCCAGGGAAACTCCCATGCATGTTTGGTATGGGCATTTGAGTTCCTGATTCATAGCTGTGAAACCAAGTGTCTGGGCATGGTTGGTAAAATCAGACAGCATCGTTAAAGGAAAAGGAGTGCTCTGTCCCATTTTATTTTATTTTATTTTATTTTTTTTTCTGAAAGGAAGTCTGCATTAAGTTTTAATGATAGATAAAATGGGTGGGAAGCCCTCGGAAGCACAATGGATGGGTTTCAGGCTGCCTCTGTGACACTTGCAGGGAGGAAATGAGGCAGCTCAGGAGGGCACCAGGCAGGAGACAAGTGGGTCAAATAGACCCAACAAGCTTTCCAGCAGCAACCTGGTGGAGAGCAAGCTGCCAGAGGAGAAGCCAGCTGCAGTCAGTCGAAACCAGCCAGGCAGGCAGCTCCAAGTCTTGCTCGCTGCAGGGAAAATGCAGCCCTCGCTGACCTGAGTTGCTTTCACCAGAGGGAATCCCGACCAACCACAGAGGCATGGGGCACTGTGCTGGAGGTTTAGTGGGTGGCAACATTGAAGGATTGGTGGGTTACTCTTTGAAGGGTCCGTTATCAATGATATACCATAGTCCATTTTGTTTCTTCAGCATTCCCTATACATGGGGAAGAGGAACCAATACCTTGGCCTATTGACAAATCTCCCACAGGTTACAGATTTTACCTCTACTCTTCCCTATAGTGAGTTTTCAGATCAATCTATGAAAGCACAGCAACCCAACGTGTTTGCTAACAACTGTCATAGGTTATTTTGCATAACCTATAATGTACGGGGTTGCTGCCAGCCAAAGGTGGCATCTTTCACTTGCAATAAATTTGGAGATTAGTAGTTTATAGTCTGTTCGGCTGAGTAAGTGCTGGGGCGGGGCACTGAAAATTATGAAGACAGACGGCAAGAAGCAAGCAAAAGTGATGTGAACAGACAAGATGGGTTGGAAAGCAGTAAGAAACTCATATATAGTGCACTGATTTAGTGGCCAGTCTGAAATAAATAAATTAATAAATAAGAGATTTGACTACAGAGTCTAACCAATCTAGACCCCTTTTTGTAGCTGTTAAAAAGATATCACATGTGAAACAAATATATAATTTCCAAAGAAAAACAGTGTCTCAGTTTTTATGAACGTTTTCTGTTTCGTTCCCAGCTAAATCTGTTTACCACATTTGACTCAATTCTGCAAGTTGCTTCTTCAACACTGCATTTTTTTGACAAATTCGTTATTCACCAAAAGCATTCTCCCAGCTTTAATAATAATGAAAAAAAAAAAAAAAGAAAGAAAGAAAAAGAAAAAATTCAATGGACTGGAAAGAGGCCAGTAGGCTTTGGTTCAGGCCTTGTAAAACAGCAAATAAACATTTTCCGCATGCTTTAGGAGAGCGTATAATTCCTTGGTCCTCCACAGCCTCTGTGTAGAAGAAGCGGGCTAAGCACGTGCAGAAGCACGTGGTCGGATTTGTTTCATCTTCAGCTAGGAAGACAGGCTCGATCTCCTTCAGCTTCTGGCACGACCATCGGTCTGTCACAGTTATAGCTACAAACCCTTTTTTCTCTTGTGTGGTACACAACTCCAAGCGTCCTGAAGTACATTAGAAAGGTAAGTAAAAACTGGGTGAAGAAGAGAAATGAAAGCACAAAGGGAAACAGAGAACTCTGAGGATACCTGAGATAATTCTGCCATTTAAACTTGCTTTTAGCTTGTCTGCCTTCAACTAGTCGTATTACAGCAAATGGCACCATGGA
Source organism: Anas platyrhynchos (assembly GCF_047663525.1). NCBI lineage: Eukaryota > Metazoa > Chordata > Aves > Anseriformes > Anatidae > Anas > Anas platyrhynchos. The sequence continues at coordinate 127,447,363 of NC_092587.1, forward strand.
GGTGCTCTGATGACTACTGTCATGGTGAGGGTAGCTCTACGGCTGATGAAGCTAAAATGCAGTGTTTGAAGTCTAATGGCAGGCAAGAGAGAAAATGCCCATTAGACGTCTTAGATGAGCAGCCTACCCAGTTCCTAGAAAATAATGCTATTTTTAATGCATGGAAGATTTTGCCTTGAATGCTGTCTTCTGAGCCAGCAAGGAAGACACACAGATATATACAAATACACTTGTATGTCAATACTAGCACTGAAAAAATGGTTCAGAATTGACTCAGATGCACATACATGTAGTTATATATACCTTCTTTTCACTGTGCAGAAGAGTTCACCCTATTATTTGCCCCCTTTACTTGCAGTATTACCTGCCCTTCCTAAATCAGCCACCACACTGTCCTACAAAGCTCAGGGAGGCAGTTACTGAGTAATACTCGGCGCCTGGTACCCCATGTCATCGTGATTCCACACGACATCATTTTGTGATGCAAACGCACTCTGACCTCAATAACATGCAATATATCAAACGTGTAATGTATGCAAAAATGATCCCAATAAAGGGAGGGGGTAAATAAATTTGTTTTGATTTTAATGATATACAATTTAAATGTCACTTTTGCCGAGCAATTAGGGTCTGAAGAGAGTGACCTTTGCACAGCGCCCAAATTGTCCTGAGGCATGTTACTTCTCCATGCATTTATTGCTGCCGTACATGATAAAGGGTAGCTGGTACGATGCAAGTCCATCTTTCGTGTGTCTGTCTCCTTTCACTCGGGGACACACGAAGGAAGCAAGGCAGCACGAATGCCGTGCCATGAGAATGGCATGAAAAAAGCAGAGGATGTTGCTTGCTGTGGGACAGCAGCATGGCCAGAGACGAACACATTGCCACCCGACAGCCACTACCATCTGCTTTGTTTGTGAGCACCATCAAAGAGTCGGTTCCACATCTCCTTCCATACACTTTATCTGTAGGTTGAAAAGAGCTGGACTTGTCCCAGCACACACACGTGGGCATGGATACATGGTGAGGGAGAAAGGGGACCAACCCTAACCCATACAGGCCATGCTGCCCTTCCCCTAGCTCCTGCAGCTTCCCGGGCGAGCAGTGTGGTCTCCAGCCAAGCCAAGGAGGTGGGCCACGCCATCCATCCAGGTGTGGGACACCATCTTCTCCTCATCCAGCCCCTCTGCTGGGTTCTGCAGTGAGCCAGGCACCTTCCAGAGCACCTCTCTGTCCTCAGACAAGCCCACCCTCTGCATCACGTCTGAGGCATTATACTTACTCGGTCAGACCAAGGGGAGAGGTTTTAAGTGGTGAGACATGGCCCCACTGGTCTCTCAACCCTGGCAGCCGATTTGCAGGTATCTGGTTATCCCCAGAAGGGTTCCAGGCGGTGAGGGGAGGCCTCAAAGGGAAGCAGTGCCATGCGAACGGAGGCAGCAGCCTCCTGCCTCCTGCGCCGCCGCGGCTGGAGCTGACAGATTGAGTGTGTGAACTACCCACACCTCTGAGGCTATAAACCGCGCCAAGTATTATCTTTACAGCTGAGGGATTTTAGTATGCGGTAAAATGCAATTGCCAGTAGGAAGTATTAAAATACAGGCCTCTGTTTTGGCAAGGAGGAACATGACAGCAATACGGTAACAGGCCAGGCCGACCTTCCAACTGCGCCTCCGTAAGCTGGATGTTGCGTGGCATCTGCCAGGTCATAAACAGCGTGATGCATCGCGAGAAAGAGCAGTGGATCATACACAGACATTTCCCCCTCTTTGGTATTTTTCCTTCGATATTTGTAATGAGTTGGTGCAGAGAAAAGCCGTCAAGGGGCAGTGCTGGAGCTCCCTGACAGCGGGTGCTAAGGGTGGCAAGAGGCCGACGGCTCCTTTCGGCGCGGCCGCCCCTCTCCAAGCTGGAAAGCTGGCCCTAGCGAGGCAGATTCAGTCAGCCCCCGCCTCTAATCCATTCTTGGCTTTATCACTGGAAAGGCTATCAAGCGTTGGGCAGATGGCTAATATTTTCTTTCCCTATCAGTCTCCGTTGGATTCGGACCAATGATGTAAACACAAACAGCTCTGGCTCTCGGTCACCGAGGCCTCCTGCCATCAGCCTTCCCAGGGAGGAGTAATTTAAATGAACTGGGGAAGTGGGCACAAGTGAATAAAACAAATCCATTTGCCACACAAGCTGGAGGACCGATCTCTTGAACTGAGAGCACTCGACGTTGCCATTGCTAGCTGGTGTCTGAGGGGATTCAGCCCGGTGTTTACTCCATGCCTGTTGTTCAGTGGCTTCGCGGGGTGGGAGAGGTGCCGGAGCATTCAGGACGCTGTGCATTTGGGGCCATCTGGCGTGTTCGAGCCACATATGGAGCTCCTGCAAGGCAGAATTATTAAACGCTTGAAGCCCAAAGCTGGTGGCCTGCTGAAGTCTAGCTGTGCTCCCATGGTGTGAGCCCATCTTGAGGCTGATCCCGGTGAATCCAGGAGGGATTCAAACACCTGATTAACAGCTCCACAGCGCTCCGTGACGCTTCTGTCCAATGCGCCCGTATGTGTGATTTATTGCCACCCATTTTTATTCTCCATCATCCTTGCATTGCCAGACTCAGATGCATTAAGCATGCTGCCGTGGTGCATTAAAATGCGATGCGGTGCTGGTAAGGGTAAATTTATGAAGGTACCTACCAGCACCTCCCTATGGGGAAGAGACCCTGATGTGCCTCCTTACCTGACCTGCCCAGGTGGTGCTAGGGGGATAGAGACTGGTCTCACCACCAGTGCAAGCTCATCGCAGCTATCATGACCCCACACCAGCAGAGAAACTGGCCCTGGAGGGACACCAGCCCCTGCCACCATCCCACCTGCAGTGCAGCATCCTCCCACAGCACCTCCACACCATCGCATGCTCCTGCACCCCTCCAGCTTACCTTTCCTGAGCAGCAGCAGCTCCCAGGCTGCAGGCACACTTGGCCCTTCTTGCTCTGCTTTTGCTGTGGCAATGCTAATACCCCTGGGGTCTGGAGAAGTTGGAAGTATATGTCATGAACCCCACTAGTGTTTGTTTTTTTCCACTCACAGAGTAGAAAATGGGGATATAACAAAGTGGAGGAGTAATGTTGTAGGTCCAGAAATGATGCTTCCCAGGCTTAATTGTTTAAAACTTCAGCTTTTGGAAAATCTCCCATTCCAGAGGGGAGGGAACCATTAGTGTCATTATTCCCAGCTGGGATTAAGACCTTAAACCAGATAATTCTGCGGGAGTGATGGAAAAAAATAGCTCCCCTATTCTCCAGCAGCATGTTCCATCTCAGGAACATTTGTAAGGAAGCAGCAGTCCTGTGTATTATTGGAGAGGTATTTAGTTCTCGTGTCTTTCAAAAGCATTTTTACTAGTTTGTTCGAAATGTTATGTGTGCCAGGCTTGGATGGTGTGCCGTACCAAATGTCAGCACACAGGGATGGAGCGGCGATGGCATTATTCTGGCTCCTGCTGCATCGGGAGCCTTTGTGCACCTGCTGTAGAGCGCGGGCTTCAGACGGGGGGAGATAATGAAAGCATGTGCAGATTTCTGGATGGTGCTTTAAAAATGATTCTGAAATATTGTTATGGATTAATATAATGCTGCCATAGACCGTGTTTCAGTGATCACTGAAAAGAGAAAGGAATAGTTCGTAGGGTGTAAACGAGCTGGGAGACTACTCAAAAGGAAAGCATGCAAATTACAGGGAGAGGTATTCAATACTCTTATCTGAAGCACTGAGTCTAGAAAGCCTGAACCGGGGAGTATATTCTCCTGCGATTCTGCAGAGATACCCATGTTTTACACTTCCAGCATGCCAGGCAGTAGCTGGAATCCAGCCTGCGCTGCCTTTCAGAGGTAAAATAAATAGGGTGAATGCAATTAAACAAGCCCAACTTGCACGTAGACCTCGGAGAGCCTGGCATTTGCTTCCCATTTTAATCGGAAATTTCTGAAAGTGGAGGCCCTTAAAAAAAGCCACATGCAGAATCCTTCTTCCCCCCGCTGGTGATTTTTCTCAAGCCCTTGCGCTTTCACTGTGCTGCTGCTGGAATAGCTGGGAGACAATTGGAGGTTATTTTTAGCCCGCCTCGCTCTGTAACGCTGCTGACATTTGTAGGTTAGGCGTACCAGTTGCTGGCTGCTTCTGCTTCTCCATCTTCCCTAAATATTCCCTTCCAGCAGCTGGACATTGCCCTCTGCCTTCCCCACTCTCACCCCATAGGCATGGAAGTACCGAATCCACCTTGTGCCTGGCAGTGATCTTGGTGGCGAGGAGTTAAAAGCATCTTTGAAAAGCACAGGCACTCGCGTCCTTTGACGCAGCTGGAAAAACCCAACACAGCACACAACAGCTTGGCTCAAAAGGGAGCTCAGCGTGCTCAGCTTCCCCTTGAGATGTGCAGGAGAACCAGCCTTGATGCCGGGCTGGGCTGGCTCACCCAGGGTTTGGGTGGCCCGTGGCCCTCTGAGGTCCCCACCAGCACCAGGAGCCCCCTGCCTGCCCCAGCCCATGCCCCAGGGAGAAGGGGATGCCTCGGAGAGCCATACAATTTGGCACACATTTCTAGGACTTGCTTTTTTTGTTGTTATGGCATGACTGAAAGTGGAGAAAATGAGCTGTGCTTCGAGGTGCCATTGCTGGCGTGCCCTGGGGAAAAAATTGGGCATGGGGAAGATGCTGCTGGTGGGAGGCAGGGCAGAGCAGCAGGACACACGGCAGCTTGCAGGCAGCAGCCCAGGGGCTGGGGTGCAAAGCCCTGGGAGGGGTTTAGCTGCTGCCCTGAAGAGCTGGAGAGTTTTGGGGGTAATTGCAGCAGAAATTGTTCGCTGCGCTTAAGCCTCAGCGCTTAGCAGCACAGTGAGCCGAAACCACCGAGCTCTCAACTCCGAGCTCCCTGGAGCTGCTGGAGTTTAGGGAAATGCAAAGACCTCCTAAGCCAGGGGAGGGGAGATGGCTGCTAAAATCAGAATTCAACAGCAGATTAGATTATGAAACCGCCATTAACCTACTCTGCACTGTAATCTCCAATCCTTCTAATATATTTGGCATGCGGCAGCACAAACATTATTTTCCACTTTAAATTAAGGCTGAACAGAAATCCTTTTTCCAGGCAACCTCTTTCTTTTCCTGGTGCTTTTGGGGGACTGATTTTAAAATGAATATCTTCATGCAAATCACAGCACAAACAAATCCAGGCAGATAATCTTTTGGGGGCAAAATCCATTTTCTTCAGTGGGGACCACATGTGGGCCCCATGCCAGGCCAAATCCCATGTGCACTCTAGTGAAACCCAGCCTCAGCCATGAGATGAGGACAGAGCTCTGCTGTCCTTCCCAGTGCACTGCTGTGACTGGGGTGACCCCTGCACCTCCACTGAGCTACCAGGAGCGTTTCACCCTTCTCTGTGCTGTTTAGGACAACCCTAAAACCTTCCAAAGAGCTGACTGGGGTGAGACAAGGCACACAGCTGCCATACCCATGCTTGCTTCCATACCTTCCACCTAGCCCAGCTGCACGGGGTGGCTGTGGGGCACTTGGCTGATCCTTTATGCCCTTACCGGTGTTCCACCTGAGGATGCGTTACCAGAAACAAGCGCTATCCTCATCCCACCAAAGAGGACCTTGGAGCAAAACCAAAGGCAGAGCGGCTCTGGCAAGGTCAGCTAGGTTGGTCCATGTGTCACAGTACAAGATCGCAGAAGCCTGAAGTCGTTGCAGCTCTTCCATTTTGGAAACATCCAGGCTCAGGCTTTGTGCCAAAGTCCGGGAGCATCTTCCAGCACTGGAGGGGAAATCTGAGCACAGCAGTGGGAGGCGAGCTGTCCCTGTTCATTTTTCCAGCAGTAAGCAGGATTCTGTCTGCATTTAATAATCGTACACCTGTTATCTTATTTCCCAGAAGTGTTCGTCGTGGTGCTAGAGACCCCGCAAGGACACAGAAGCATCCTCTCTCTCCAGTCGCAAAATAATATCACAAAGGTCATGTCAACAGGGCCCCTCTCACACATCGCTCCCTCCGGTTGCCCAGAAACAAACCTCCTGAAAATTCAGACCCTAAAAGCAGCTAAAGAAAAATCAACATCAGGAATTAAGAAAGAAAGAAACGTGCTAACCAGTTAATTAGCTGATTGATGTTACTTTGGTGGTTCTCACCCCACAGTCAGCATAAGTTCAGCAAAATGTGCTTTCAAGAGAAACAACGCTAATTAAATACATGATAGAGCAGTCCAGGTAATAATTAGCAAGGGATAAAGTGTCCGTTCATTGGGATTTATGTATTTTTTTGGTCAGGCCTGCAGCTGATTTATATTTTTGTTTGTCTTTGTCTGCCTGAACCTTAGGCTACCTAAAAAGATCTTCGCTAAATGTTATGTCCACATCCCCCCCTGGTTAAAAAGCAGCAGAAACCCGAGATGCAACCAGCATTCATTTCCTATTATGCAAATATAACTTCACAGTATGACACATCTGTAAGGCTTCATTTGGCTCCCCCCTGGCACAGTAAGCATCTGCAGCTTTAATGCCTTTGATATACTGTTTTTGATTAGATTAAAGATGATATTTATAGTAATTTCAGTAATGTCATTAGCTGTCACTGGAGTATCCTCCAATATTTTGTTTCCTCCATATGTTTTGCAGAAAGGATAATGAAATTTGACTGTCCTGCAGCCTGGGTATAATAGCATTGTTTGGGAGCAGGGCTGCCTGGGATCAGTTGCTCCTCATCGAGTGAAAATGGGGACAATCCGGTGGTCTCTGTGCGCCCGCCTGCTGCAGCACCCATCCTTTTCCATCCTTCGAGGGACAGGGTTGACTTCCCTGCAAATTGGCCGAACCACGCATCGCTTCTTCAGACACCTTTTGTGGTTTCTCCTTCGCCAGTCCATTCGCTGCAAGCAGACCCAAAAAATCAACGAGGCCATCAAAACAAACCCTCACAAAAGCATTCAAGGAGAGAAATCATTCAATTCTCTTCTTTCTTCACCAGTTCTGCCAGGAGAAGGGCACGCACAGAAGGCCCCTTGTGCCCAGGGTCCTCCTGGTGGGCTTGTAGCCGCCGCATGCCCAAGGAGATAAAGTTTGGCAGCAGCCAGCAGATGGACAGACAGCTGGAAAGACAGCCTTGCACGGGACATTGTAGGCTACACCTGGGGTGGGATGAGTGCTGCCTGTGCCCTGCCTGTGGGGCCAGGTCGGGAGGGATGTGTGGGAGGAAGGACAGAGAGGAGGGTGAGACTTACGAAGAGGGACTGCAGATCACCAGCACGTTTAGCAGCGAGAGGAAAAGTCCGGGGGAATCCGATGACAGGCAATAAATACCTACAGTTTAACAGTTTAAACAAAGGTGGGGATTATTTATGGTAGGACAGTGCATGTTGGCCAAGGGTCAAGGAAAGGAAAATTTAGTTTAGACTTCTGGGAGGAGAAAGTAGGTGGTACGCAGCAAAATTGCCAAGACATCGGAGGCACGGGGCACATCGCTGTGGCTTTGTGTGATCAGAAAGACCGTGGTGGGAGATATGTGGTGACAGCCCCAGGAGTAGGAGATGGAAGCTGGGAAGCTACTGTGGGGGTATCTCTTCTCCTTCTGCTCCCAAGCCTCATCGTGCAGAGCACAGACACTTCTATCTCTCCTGAGTGGCTGTGTCTGTGCTTACTTGGGGGATTAAACACACCGATTCTGGGATTGCTCTAGCTTCAGGTAGCTTAAAGCTGCAAATACACAGTGTTATTTGAAAGAATATCTGCTGCATTTGTATTTCTGGTGAGCAGTAGGCATACTGGAGACATGGTATTCCTGGAGAGCTCAATGTATAAATACTCGCTCCTCCGGAGTAGGTGGGGAGTGAAGGTTTATACGTGAGTGACTTTGTTTAAGTGAAAGAAATCGCTTGGCTTTGCATTAATCTTTCAGATCCATTTCCCAGGGAAAAAAAAAAAAAAAAAAAAAAGAAAAAAAAAAGTAGTTAAAAAAACAGACACACACACACAAATGTCCCCCGAGAGCATTTAGAGAGGGGAAAAAATGGACATTAAAAATGTATGGATAATCTGGAGCGCCGCTCGTAGCGGTGTGTTCTCTAATTGTGCGTGCTGAAGGTCTGACCCTCTCCTAGAGCTGCGAGCAGAGGGCAGCCCCAGCCCCAGGGGGGAGGGCTGGGGGCAAGCGGCGGGGGAAGCCCCTCGCAGCATGAGGAATCAGGCTGGTGTGAGTGGGAATGGCAGGAGCTCCTCGCGAAGCAGCAGCTGAGCCGGCCTCTTTGCTCTGAGCGCTGTGTGAGTTTGGGCTGTTGGTCCTCTTCCCGGAGCCAGCCCACCAACCCCACGTCCCCGGGGCCGTGCATCCCCTCCTACCCAAGGGGAACCCCTCCAGGAGAGGGTCCCCATGTTCCACCAGGTGCTGCTTTGAGCTGAGGACGATGCTCTGGTCGCAGAGATTTGGTTTGGGTCCTTTTTACCCAAGGAGGAGACGCTTGCAGAGGGACCATAGCACAGGTCCTCCAAGCCAGTTGACTTTCTCTGGCTTTATACCAGCATGAGCTGAGAGCAAATGATCATTTGCTCTGTGATCAGCCTAATCACTGCTAGTGAGTCTTTTCAAGCGGCAGTTCCCTTGGGAACAGCATATATTTTTCAATCAAACCGTGTTCCGCCACTAGATCTCTATACAAAGGTAAATAGGGCAACCCTCCCCTAGTCCTTACTATTATTATTTTTTTTTTCCGAAATGCATTTTGCATTTATGAAAATGAAAGTGCCGTTTCGAAATGCAAACCTGAACTCTTGCTTAGAAACTGCCACATGTAATTGCTTACTTTTTGGAAAATTGCTCTTCCGTTCCAAATTCTGGTCCAAAAACTATGCAAACCCTGGTTATGTATTTTCATATACACTCATATGCCTATGAAATATATTCATATGAGTATTTTTATATATGCTTTGCTTATAGCTATTACATTAACTCTGTGAATGCTCTCATTATTACAGAAGTTAATTTGTAGGAACTGCAGCAATCCCTGTTTATCTCATCTACATGAATACATCTGCAGCTCTGCCTCTTCTGCTGCTGGCTTCCCCCATGTGTTTACACTTTCAAACCTCCAAGGGTAAATGCACTGGCACTTCCTAGTCCTCCTTTTATTAATTTCTATCATCGAAATACCTGTCCTGGGATCATTCAGGTCAGGTTTGCCCTAGCTCAGGCATTTATTTCACTGTTCCTACCCCAAGCAAAGCCTTTCAGCTGGTTCAGCCTCAGTGGGGCACATTTCTCAGCTCAGGCACTGTTTACAGCGTTCATTTTCTCAGAAGTTTCCTCCACTTCTGATGAGTCCATGCCTACCCCGGACTATCCCTGCGTTTCCACACACAGGAATACCGCAAAAGCCCCATACTAAACACTGGGGGTTGGAAATGAGAAATGTTGATTGTTTTCAGATTCTTCAGCTCTCCTTCCTGATTAACGTCTCATATGGAAGGAGTTTATGTAAAGCTGATGTTCACAGGCTCAGCAATATGCAATATCATTCTCCACCAAACAATTCTTGTCAACACCGATAGTCTGTTCCTTTGTTGGATTCTTGGTGAAAATTGTTGGAGCTCGTGTTTCAGTGTTCCCTCTTCCATTATTTATAACATACTGAGTTACAAGTGACAACTAACCAAAACAGAGCTACACTTCTTGGTAGATCTTCTCATTTTCCATATACTTTGGGCATGAAGTTTGCTCTTTTTAAAGCACGGGATGCTTAGCTTAACAGCCTCAAACCGTAATAAAAATGTAAAATAGGAAAATTTTATAGCTGTCCACCAGATGTCCTGAAGATTTTCTTAAGGAAAAAAGATGTAATCTGTTTTCAGCATCCTCACGGCTTCCTGCGGCATTCGCCCTTTGGAGCTGGCAGAATTTATTGTCTCACGGAGATAAGTATTTTGGGGGAGAACGTGAAGAAGATCCTAACAACCTTTTATTTTATGGCTGGCAGAGGCCACGAGCCACTTCCTGGGATGTCTGAGACGTGCCTGGCCTCACCAGCTTTGTTTGCTACCAGCAGCTTTCCTCGTCTAACGCCTCATGGTGTTCCTCATGAACTCGCATTGTGAGCTGCTTGATGGCAGTCCACTTTGCGAGATGTCCCACATCTCAGCCCTGCTGGGTAGGATGCTGTGTATCAGAAACAGGCAGCCTGGTCCCTTTGGGAGGGCAGTGCCTCACACCACCAGCTTGCATCTCCAGCTGAAGTGGCCAAACGCCCTCTTTCCAGCACCGCCACTCTGCTGCTGGGCCTTCGCTGCAGGTTAGCTACAGAGGTCCAGTTTCAGGGTCACCTTTTATTCCCTGATAACAGGATAAACGTGAGCCTTGTTGTCTGGGCTGGCCACATACCACGGCGTGGGCTCTGACAGCTCGCAGCCTGCTCGCTGCTTGCTTCTTCCTGCAGCTGATGCTGCAGCTCCGCTGGCGCAGCGCGGAAGGGGACTTTTACAGCGAGTGAGTCATGCCGAGAAAGCTGGCCACAGCCAACGTAAACCCCAGGCTGTGCACGCTCACAGCCTCGCATCTTATCTCCACCAGATCTGGTCAGAAACCAGGGCTGTGCAGTTTGAGACTCTGCAGCACTGGGTGGGAGGAGTGGGGGGAGTGGGGGGAGAAGCGGCACTGTGTGCAAGCACAGAGCCCAGCATGCTGCAGTGCCCCAGAAAATGAAACTCTCCTCCAAAATAAATTTTAGAGCTGCCAAGACATCATGTTTTGGTGTGTTTAACTTCCTTTTTGTTTTCACTTGCACACCAAAGTACATTTGTGTATGAGAACAGCAACACAAAAATGTCCAAATGACCAGAGCTGGAATGGAGCTGAGATGGAAGGTTAAAATACTTTCTCATCTGCCAACACTGATATCAGCATTACCCCACAAAATATTTAGCTGAAACTGCATTCTACCAGAGACCTGCTTGGTCGAAATGGAATTTTTAATGTGTTTCTTTTTTTTTTTTTTTTTCCTCTACTCTTTAGTTTGGCTTTGTTTTTTTCCGAGTTCTAAAGAGCACGCATGCATTCAGGATTACAGTAATTTTGGGACGAGCTTCTCATCCACATGCTAAGCAAGGCAACAGCTGGCAGATGTGTGATTTAATTTGCACCTCATCTATGTGTGCTGCTGCCACGACAAGACGCACCAAGTGCCTCTGGCTCTCAGCATGCCAAGCAAGCCCTGCACCCCGCTTTGGCTCTGCATCCCCAAATCCTCTGCCCAGCCAAGGCTCAGGACACCCCCAGCCTTCTGCCATAATCTCCCAGTTTTTGAAGATCCCACTACTGTGAGAGCCTGCAGAGAGCCACTTGTGCCTGTTCAGGCTTTGGATAATTCTGGCGTTAACCTTTTTGCTTGGGCATCCTCAGCTGCAAGTTGAGGAATAGCAGCACACTTCAGAGGGGTGGTAGGGTAAGGATTAACTCCTACGCTGCTTTGAAGCACTATATACATGCCAAATAATATAATCATCCTAAATGCGAGGCCAGGATAATCCGTGTATTTTTGCAGCCCCAGAATCCTATTTGATTTCATCTGTTTTAATTAACAAATTTAATTTTGCATTATTAGGGAAAACAAGAACAAAAAAAATCAAGCTTGCGTACGCTTTATTACAAATTATTGTTATCAGCTGCCCCGCAGGACTCCAGTAGGCACTAAATATGAACAACGGTTAAATTATGGGGGTCATGGAATAAGCACAATCAAAATGCAAACACTTTCTTTCACGTGAGGCGGGGCGAAAAAAAAAAAGACGAGGAATCCTTGGAGCCTCCTTGGAGCCACCAGGACTGTGGAGAAACGTACCGAGCAAACTGTAAAACTGATTACTAGGCTCAAAAAGGCTAACATGCAATTTGTGTTCTTTTTATGTAGATTAAATGCATTCACTGCAGCTCATAGAGCTTAGATGCTCAGCAGGGATTCAGAGGGCTGGGTATCAGTCAACCACAGCCAGCCGCTAAACCACAGGGCAAAATCTGCTATTGTACATTAGAATAGTCACTTAATCTATCTTAATGGGTGAAAAACCCAAGGGACAAATGTATATTAAAATCAGAAAGTTAGTTGTAACGTTTAAGGGAAGCTGTAAATATTTTTTGAGATAACACTATAAAACATTATTAATGAGTCTGAAATCCCCTTGAATATCTTTACATATAGCTCTTGCAGATGCAGCTGCCTGGCAGCACCTCCTGCCTATCGATGGGGAGGAAGCCCAAAAACACTAAATGTCGGCCGAGTAAACAAGGCAGGGGTCGAGCAGGATCTCCTTTGGCAATGCAAAGGAAAGGCTGCCAGCTCGGTGGCTGGCAAGCACTGAAATGTGCTGCTGGGCACCGGCATTTGTAGGTGCAGCCACCAGGGCAAGGGTGATGCTGCCAACAGCGTCAGAGCCACCTCTGGAGAAATGGCCCATCAAGAGGAGTCAGGGCTGTGGTTACACCCTTTCCACCATGGCACGGCACAAAAAAAAACCATCCTCTGCCTGTCTTCTTCACAGGAATCGGGGTTACTGGAAACTGAGGAACAATAACATGACCTAATTCCCCACCCTGAAAGCCTCCTATTTATTTTGCTGGTGTCTGGGGTCTCCTCAGCATCTTCTAGCTTAGATTCTCCTGACAGAAGGTTTTCTCCCCCCACACTCCTTGTATCCTATTTAGAGATAATTGGAACTGCCTGCCATCATGGCTCAGAAATAATTACTTTGCCATAATTAGGCTTAAATCAGGATTTTTACACCTGTGCTGAGGGTGGCTGACTAAACCACAGGCATTGCCACATGTGGACCCCAAAATGGCTCTGTGAGCAAGGACCTCCACAAATGTGGGTACAGATGGAGAGGAAGAGATGCTTTGTCAGCCATCAAGTGACATTATTTTGGAAGACATGTGGAGGAAAATGAACCCTGCTGAGGCCTACAACATGTGTTTGACCTTAACTGGGTACAGGATTTGTTTTTTTTCAGCTGTCTGTTATGTGCTCACCAAATCCATGTTGATGCTGCTGGCCAGAAGTGATGTTGTGGGGTCAGAAAACACACAAACCATTGGGAGAAGCTGTCAATTCCTGACCCATACTGTTATTCAAATGTTTGCAGTAATCTTCAAAAAAGCATATTTCCACTGGCAGGACTGAGCTCTCATTCCAGCTACAAGCTGGTCAGGGAGCAGCACTCCACCACGAGGTCTTCAAGGCACCTCCATGTGTGGGATGCAGGGAAGAGGAACTGGAGCATTTTGGGGCCACCCGCACCATATGGACAAGTGGCGTCTCCAAAAGATAGAAGAATAGAAGACCTCCATGGAGAAGACCTTCTATGGAGCAGGTATGGCCCAGCAGGCCAAAACCAGGTTGAGAGAGAGGGCAGGTGAGAGCTGAGGACTAGCCAGAATGGGCATGGCCCTACCAAAACCATGAAGACTGGGAGCCAAGGCAGTCACTGCCTGTGGCGCTGGCACCTAAGCAGGAGGATGGTGGAAGGAAAGGGGTTTGGCCTGAAGTGCTGTGAGGCCTAAAGGCCTGAGTCCCTTTCATGCTCCACAGCCAAGTAAACACCCCACTCCTGCCACTTTGCCATGATTTATGTGTCAGATCCGAGGGACAAATTGCTCCTGGGATGATGATTTATGCACTCGAATGTCATGAAGTATATTTTGTAAGGTGAAGGATGCTTCAGAGCCTAAGCAGCATCCCTTTCTGGTCATCCCAGTGCAGGTACCACCTGCGTCCTGCTGGTTGGCCGTACCTCACCCCTCCGAGCCTCCAGAGGACGCACAGGTGGGGCTGAGTTCTCCAGCCCTGTGACAATTTTTCCTGTCTCTAAGTGAGAGCTAATTAGCCACACACTTTTCTTTGCTAAGGCTGGCTTAATTCTGTGTTTTAATTAGGTGAAAGAAAAGTGCAGAGCTTCTGTACTCCTTGATTTCCTACGTGTCATGTGAAAAGCAGGTTTCCATTTTGAGAATTGCACTTTACCCACAGATTGCATGGCAGAGATGACATTTCTTTCATTCATCCTATCCTGCTTGCCATCTAATCTCCTGTTACATCATACAAGCCTCTATGAAGAAAATTAACTATATTCCAGCCCAAACCAAGGCAATACCCATCCCTTATTCCATACCATTTATGTCATGCTCAGGTTCCACGCTTTCCAATACCTCCTCATTAGTCACCACGCTTAATACACAGATATCGTTCCCTCGGTCTCTGGACCACAGCTTCTGTGTGTTATGGTGGTTGCTCAGGACAGGAGAGGTGGACCAAAGCCAGCTCAGCTCAGGTCACTCCTGAACTTGCGCTGCTTCTTGTAAGGCTCATCCTCTGTTAGTTTGAGTGGTTCCTGCTATAGGACTTCCTATGAAATGCAATTCATATCATGGGTTACAACAGTTTAAAGGCATATTCATTACAATCTCCACTCCTTGTCCTTTTGGACCAGGCCATGGTTTAACATTGCAATGAATTCCTCCCCTTGCCCCTACTCCAGCCTGAGCTTCTCCATTGACCACAGTCCCTGCTCCAGCATGGACTTATCCATGAGCTACACCCTCTTCAGAGGTCTACCTACTGTTTCATGGACTTACCCATGGCCACAGACACTTCGAGGTCTACCTGTTCTGGTGTGGACTTACCACGCCATAGCCTCTTCAGAGGTATACCTTTTGTGGCATGGACTTATCCACAGCCACAGTCACGTTGAGGTGTACCTGCTCTGGCATGGCCTTTTCCATTGGCCACAGCCCCTTCAGAGGTCCCTTCAGACACATGCTGTGTTGTGGTCGTATCTGTGGCTAGACACTTTGAGGTATTCTGGCATGGCCTTTTCCATGGAGATGAACACTGCAAGCTGTACCTCCTGTGGCATGGACTTCTCTGTGGCCATGGATGCTTCGAGGTGCACTTGCTCTGGAGTGGCCTTATCCATGGCCAGAGATGCTTCAGGGTGTACATCGTCCCACGTGGGCTCATCCACAGGTCACGGTCCCTCTGACTTTAGCTCAGTCTGGAGTTCCAGGCTGTCCAATACAGCAGCACAGGAACAGCAGCGATGCCCTGGCCGTCAGCCAGCCCAGGCTCCAGGCTCATGGCCATAGCTGTTATCAAAATGTTCCCAGGCACAGCAAAGCGAGATGATAAGGAGCAGAGCAAATGGCAAAAGCAAAACCAGCCGTTACCCAGCACGGGACTCCAACATACAGTAAGGTAAGCAAGCCTTGTGACAAGCACAGGAGCCTGCCAATTAGCAGCTAAACAGCTATAGCATCTATAAATCTGGTCTAGCACACTCCACACTTCAGTCAAATCTGTCATCATCTCAAACCCTTTGTGCCCCATATTGGGCACCAAAAAGGACTGTGGTGGTTTAACCTGGCAAGCAGCTCAGCCCCACATGGCTGCTCGCTCACTGTCCCCAGGTGGGATGGGGGTGAGAATCAGAAACATAAGAGTGTGAGAAATCGTGGAGTGAGACAAGGACAGTTTGCTAGGTAAAGCGAAAGCCATGTGTGCACCAGCAAAGCAAAAGAGGGAATTCATTCACTGCTTCCCATCAGCATGCAGGTGTTCAGTCACTTCCAGGAGAGCAGGGCTCGTCCTGAATAACATTTTCTTGGGAAAACAAACGCCATCACTCCAAATATTCCCTCCTTCCCCCTTCTTTCCCCCCAGTTTTATTGCTGAGCATGGTGCCATTAGGTATGGGATATCTCTTTGGCCAGCCTGGGCCAGCTGTCCTGGCCGTGTCCCCTCCCAGCTCCTGGTGCACCCCCGACCTCCTTGCTGGCAGGGCAGCACAAGAAAAGTCCTTGGCTCTGTGTAAGCACTGCTGTGCAATAACTAAAACATCCGTGTGTTATCAACACTGTTCTCATCAAAAATCCAAAACACTGCATCATGCAAGCCTCTGTGAAGAAAATTAACTCAATCCCAGCCCAAACCATGACATCTCACTATTCTCTTCACCTCTTGGTCTGAACCTTCCACAAACAGCAAACAGACCACAACCAGTTGTGAAGCCTGATTTCCTCCCTGCTTCTACAAGGTCACCAAATCACATACATCACATATCGACTGCATCTGCTCTGCCATTCAGTTTTGCTCAATAGCTAAACTACACATGGGAGTAAAGTATGAACATCTGCTTCAGTACGAGATCTTGAAGACCCGTCAAAATTATTGTTATAATTTAAACTCGGAAACTTGTAGAGTCTGCATCCTCCATTCAACTGTGAATTAGGCATTCCTGTACTTTATGTTTAATAGCCCACTGTTTAACCCGTTGTTACCCACCAGCGTATCATGAAAAAATACAGGGATTATTAGACTATGATAGTTTTGATCTCTCTGATGCTGAAGAAGGGAAAGATTTGAATCTCATGAAAGCTTGGATGTTTAAAACAAAAAACAACAACAACAACCAACAAAAATAATAATAATAAATAAAAAAAAAACATTGTGCAGGAGGTACTGTGTTTTTAAGTCCCCTTTTGGAAAAATATTAAGACTGGCCTTTCTATTACACTATTCAAATATTAAATATATTTGAAACATGGGGTTTTCTTCCTCATGTGAAATTTATCTTCCAGACATCACTTCTTTTCCTACCATAACTGGAAGATGAAATGATAAGACACTAAATTGCACAGTCTGAGATATTCTGGCTAGTGTCTCTATTTTGAAAGCCAATATACACAGTGGTATTTACAACTCTTGCCTGGAGAATGGTTTATCATCATTTTCTTTTATTAAAGACGTTTGAAGTAAATCTCAACCATTCTCCAAGGACACAAAAGTCCCCAGCACTAAGGAAATCACGTGGATCCAGTCCTCTTTGGTCTGTACCAGTGAGGACAACTAAAAACACACATTCAGGCATAAGCCCAGCAGAGGCCAGCCACACATCTGCATCTCCCCCAGCCTCCGTGACTTCAGGTCATGGACATCATCACGCTGCCACCAGCATCGAGGGCTCCGAGCTGCTGCTTGCAGGACTCCGAGCATCTAATTGTCCTATCTGTCAAATTACACGGCATCCCTCAGCTGTGATGGTTGAAAGCCCTCCTGGACCAGGGTTATGTGCAATGCGGATAGAAATAATTGACAACAGCTGATGTGCACGGTCACTAGTAATGGATGATGTAAGCTGCAGCCGGTTTGAGAACACATGATTCACATTACAGTTCACTGCTGATTCTTTGAATTAATAATGGTTCATGCTTAAATGGTATGATATTTATATATATTGCTACAAATTCACTACTACCTAATTCTTCATGGTCATCACTAAATGGTACATCATGGCCTCTGAGACTTTCTGATCCTGGGAGCACCGGGCCCTAATGCATGAAGTAAAGGAAATTAGCTCTTAGCAATAGAATCGAGAGCACAAAATTGAATCAATTTGACTTCGTCCAAGTAAATTACATGGGTTGTGCTACGTTAATGTAAATAAAATGTGTATATGCCAGATGACGGTGATGTTGCATAGATTGAACATATTAGGGAAAAATGAGCAAATGTGGGCTAGGAAACTTTCAGACACATTATGATGGCTTCTGTGTCCTTTTGCTGCTAAAGGATACAAAAGGACTTGTCATGAATCCAGTTATCCATGCCCACAGAAAACCATAAAACTCCTCTGAAATGAGCCAAAACCGTGTTTTCAAAAACAAAGGTCTCTCATACTTAAATCCTTTCTGGGAGCTCTTCCAGATCTAAAACGAGTGTCACTAGGAGACAGGAAAGCTCTCTTGCCCAGGGACACGACCCTCTCATTTCCATCTCTGCAAAGATTAAATTTGAACCCTGCCCGGCCTGACTCTCTGCTTTCCCATCCCGCGCTGTGCTTGTGGTGACAGGCTGCCACGTCGAACGGGAAGGACTCTGCGCCCAGCCTGCGTGCCTGTGCACGGCTGCAGGATGAAACCTTAGGGGCACGGTGATGCGAGGTACAGAGAAGCTGCTTACTGTCCCAGGACTACATCTTGCTCCTCCTATCACCCGGCCCGGTCGTGTTCTGTGGAAATTCTCATGTCTGGAAGAAGGAAAAAAATCCTCGTCCAGGTGGCCGGGAGATTTTTTTTGGTGATGGTGGGCTTTCCGGGTTAGTTTTCTGTTTTTAAATGGTGGCTGTTCAGAGGAATGTTAGAGTAAATCCTGAGAGATGGAGGAGAAGTCAGAGGGCAGGGGAGGCTCTTGGGGGTGCAACACAAATTCATTTAGCACATTGCTCTGCAATTTATCACATAGGTCTCACCTCCACATATGTGGTGCGTGTTGCGTATTTAGGGACAGGGATGAGACGGAGTGGGAAAATGGCTTCCCTGTTCTTCGTACCAACGAGCCGGTTTCATAAACCAGGATTTATTTACTGACACACAGTATTTCTGTCAGAGACACCTGAAAGTGTTTTGACCCGTAGATTTTCCTTGAAATAGGGGTAGGCTGCAGGAGTTGTGTCTACATCAGAATGATGTCTGAAATGCCCGAGAAACAAATTGGGCTTGCTTTATTGCCTGAATTTTAGCTTTTCCATGAAGCATCTAGCGTTGTGCAAATAATGCTCAAGGCACAAAGCAGTGTTTGTGAGTGGTGTAAGAGTGACTGAACTTAGCAAGAAGCTGACTATTTAACTGTTTGGCTGCTGAGAGCCTGCCTTCAGAAAGCAAGTGTGTTGCTGCACAGCACACTGGCATTGGCAGCTTGCAGGCAGGTCTCTGTTTCCATAACTGGAGTGAAAGAGAAATATAATGTGCAAAATCCCAACCAGCCCTTTCTTGGTGACTCCAGCCAGGTGATCTGGCAGCTAAGGCACCTGTGCAGGGCATCTTGCAGGTGGGCAGTGAAATGGAGAGCCCCTTGCCATGAAATGCACATCAGCAGGGTGCAAAAGCTGAGCAAAATTGGCTCAGAGTTGGGCTGAGAAAGTGGGGGAACAATAAATAGAAGAGGGCTTGCAGAAGAGCAGAAGTTGCAGTGTGTTATTTGCCTAACTAGCCCCAGATGGGAGAGATTTGTAGGTATCATGGCTGAGGAATGTTTTCAAGAGAATTGTGAAGAAAAGGGAAAGACGGGCGCTTTGCGAAACCTGAATGTTTTTCCCATGCATGGAGGGATGTGTGGAAGTGGCTGAGGGGAAAAGAGGCTTGCCAGGAAAAAGGCAAAGACAGAAAGAAGGAAGGTTGATGGCTTCAAGAGCTAA
The DNA here is from genome assembly GCF_047663525.1 of Anas platyrhynchos. NCBI lineage: Eukaryota > Metazoa > Chordata > Aves > Anseriformes > Anatidae > Anas > Anas platyrhynchos. The sequence continues at coordinate 127,466,631 of NC_092587.1, forward strand.
AAGCCACCGAAGACACAAGTCCATGCTTTTGTATGAAGACTGGCTATGCCGCCAGTTATGAGCTGCAGCGCTGTGAAGGAGCGATGACTGGCTTGGTGGCTGGGGCCCTACCACCACCACCTCCTTCCCTCCTTCTTCCATAAACTGCTGCTCTCCACAGAAAACAAACAAACAAACAAAAGCTTCCTGTTCTCTCATCTATGAAGCTTTGTTGAAGTGCTGGCTCAGAATCAGAGGTTTTTACCGAGCAAAACTTTGTCCCACTGAACTCCACTTCATTTCCATTTCAAAGGGAAATGTTATCAATTCCTTTACTGGAAATTCAGAATGAAGTCCCTTTAGAACACGGCCCATTTTCTGGATTACTGAATATGCCTTGGTTTGTGGTATTGTGCTTAAATCCGTCTGTGGCTATATTTATTACAATTCCTTTTTTTTTTCCAGCTTGCATGAACTCTGAAAGGGGGAAGGTCAACTGATGCAACCTCATAAAATCCCAGTGCAAATGTAGGGACTGTCAAGAAATTTCATACGTGTAGGATTTCTGGCATTTCAAAAAGAAATATTGATTGTCCTTTTCCCATTTGCCTGGAGCAGGTGAATGAAGAAACTTCTGAAGCAATAATTTATTGTGTCTTTACCGATTCACTGAAGCATTTATGAATATAGCCCAAAGTCTCTTGACATTAGCCGCTTGATATGTTATCACACTATTTCATACAGAAACTCGAAGAGCAAACTTGGCTTTCTGTTCAAAGTCATAAACGCCAGGCAGCCCCGTGCATGGTGAAGCAGGCTACCAGACAGAGCATCCAGGGAGGATTTCAGCTGTGATTTAACCCTTCTCTGGCCTGCCTGGCCCCATTCTGCTGCAGCTATGGGATTTGCTTCCACGCCTGCCCTTGCTACAGGGTGCTCGGCCCTGCTCCAAAGCCATGGATGTAGGGAAATAAGTGAGGAGATGGGGACGTGCACCTTCTGATTATTATGAGAAGGACGGGGTGGCAGCACTGGCAGGAGGCTGGAGGCATGCCCTGCATGCACTCTGAAGACATTTAATCATTGCTTAAATGGAGGTTGCAAATTGGTATCTGCAGCCGACGAGGCAAAGGAGGAAGTTCCTTTAATTACACATGATGAAAGGAGGTGAGAGGGGCCGTGGTGTGGGGTGAAGGACAGAGGGAGACACGTTGCTGTCACGTCTGTGAGCAATCCGTGGCAGCAGCATGCTTGTCTATCAGCCTAGCTTCCAAGTGGCTTTAATTACAGGAGACAGTTAAGTAATTACTGTATTCAACTTACCAAATTTTGGGCAAAGATGCTCCTGGGACCACGAGGCTATAAAGTGCTGGGTGTCTCCTACAATGGAAATCAATGAGACCTTCAGAGCAGGATCAAGCCCCCCGTGTAAAGGTCAAGCAGACGGTTGGAAGTGACTCTACTGTCTGCCTCCTTGGAGTGACACTGGCTGCTGACCACGGTGGGGGGATTGAAATGAAAACACATAGCCATTCCTTATTAATTAAAGGTTTTTAATTAGCTTATTCATACTACAGAGGAGCCTAGGAAATTTGGTGTTTAGTGATGGCAGGAAACTTCAAAACTCACATCCTAAAATCCAGGAGCCACTTATAATGCTAATGATGACCATTTCAAAACCAAATTACTTCCATCAGAGGACAATCAGGTTGGCAGTGCTGATAGTGCAGTAACAAATGTCAGAGTGATCTGGTAATGTGTTTGTGCCCATGTTGAACTGGTGCAAATCACTGGGAGAAGGACAAAGTAAAGGCTGAGCTGGCCCACTGAATGTAAATGTTTTGTGCTCACTCACACAAAAGTAATGTTGGAAGAACCCAGATGAAACCTAGATCCATGTCTGAACTTCAGCAGGAAGATCACGCTTTTCCTCTACATATGGACCTGAAATCCTAGCTTATGGTTACTCATAAACTACAACTATTTTAAATCTGAAGGCCTAAGTACCTTGTACCCAAGAGGAACATAAGAACCAGCAGAGGAGTCCTCTGAACTGTCTTTAAGCTCTGGGAAAATCCTAAAAAATGGGAGTGGGAGAGGGGAATAAAAAACAAATGAGAAGAAGAGCAGGAGAGCCCTAAAAGCAAATGTTGGGCCAATATTTCAGAAAGCCAATGGAATGATGCAGGAGACACTAAACCAGTTATCTTGGCATTGATCCCAGGCATAGTCATGGGAAATGCTGATAGGGGACACAATCAGCAAAAAATTAAAAGACGAGAGTGTAAAATAATGCCAATCAACAGCACTTTATGGAAAACAGGTTTTGTCGAATATGCTTGACAATGGGATGTTTTTCAAGGGATCACAAGTTTGTAGGATAGAGAAAATGATTGTCGTCAAGTACCTGATATTTTGTGTTTTGAGAAAAAAAGAGCACTAAACAAAGCCAGTGCAGCTCCCATTCAAAGAGTGATAAACTAGTTAATTGACAGATTGAAAAATGCTGGAAGTTGGGAAGGGCAATCCCTTACAGAGTGGTTGTAGTGGAGTCCTGTGGGAGTCTATGTGTGATCCAGTGCTGCTTAATACCATTTCTCTAACCAGGAGAGAAAGCCCTGCGTCTCTGGTGAAGAGGGCTGACATAAACCACATGCATTTTCATATAGCATAGGTGCAATTATGAATTTAGAAATAAATGGAGCAGATCAGGAGTGTAAGGTGGGGGAGAGGGGGCTGTACTCTGGAAATTGGTGATGCTAAAATGGGCCTGGAAGTCATTTGAAATAAATTACTGAATATGTTGCTTCCAGTGTAATGATTCAGCCAGAGGAATGAACAGGTTTCAAGAGCATTTAAGTAAGCAGAAATACAGAAATGGTATCTTCCTTGCATACAGTGAAATTACCTTTTTGCGAGGGCATTACTATAACACTACATCCAGCTTTGGGGCCAGGAGGAGTCAGAAAGGTGCTTTCCCAGAACAGGCTGTGGGAGCTGGCTAGTGGAGGTATAAGAAGCTTAAGGCAAGGCCTGGAAAAAAACTTTACACCCTGTTTAAAAAGAGCTTTCTGATGGCAGTGAGCTCCTCAGGATGGCAGAAGAATGTAATGAGGTCCAGTGCTTGGAAGCCATGGGCACATCCAGAACAGAGATGAGGTGTGCTCCTGGCAATGCAGTGCCAGGACCAGGGGCCAAAATCCAGGCTGAATGGGGGCAACCTGTATTGTTACTCCATTTGTAATACACTGATGTAATTCCTGTGCACCTGGGGATGTAAAAAAATGTTCTCTGGACCTGCAGAAACATGCTTGAAAATTTGTCAAGATGCAGCCCAGGAAAAGGTTGCTAGCGTGACCTTAATGACATCCATACCAGAAAAGCTCATTCAGTGGTTTGCAAAGCTGCTTCTCCAATGACTGGTTAGTTGCTTTCTACAAAATAAAAATTCTCAGTTCTACAAGTTATTGTCTTACACAAAAGCAATAGCAGAGTGGGTAAGAAACACACCACAGAAAGTAACAGCAAACAGACTCAGCATGGTGTGATGCACACAGCTCATTTTAAATGCCCTAACTTTAAAGCACATCACTTATTTCTAATGATTATTCTGGTGAGCAAAGGATGTAGCCACAGCGCTTTGTTTGCTCTGAAAAAATCCCCTAGATGTTCTCACCATGCCCAGGCTTCTCAGTTCACAGCTGTGACCATGGGACTGCGTGGCCTCAGCTGAACACCCGGGGTACTGAGCGCAGCACAGACAGTGGCAGCCCTGAGTCCTGCAAGGGACGGGTGTCCCACACACGTGGCAAGCTGGTGGGGTACACCAGGCCACCAGGGTTTTCCTTCAGCTGCCAATAAAATAGGGAAACGGTAGTTCCTCCAGGCTAATTTCTGTGTGATCTGAAAGCTGTAGAAACACGTAACGCTGGAGCAGGCAATGAGGAGGACGGATACAGTTGCAACCAAAGATCATCTCCACACAACCAATCCCCATCAAACTGGAGCTAATGTTTTCTGTATTTTAAAAACAGGATTTTTTTTTCCTGTGTATGTGTTGAGACAAATACTGAAATATAGGTGTAAACAAGCCTTCATTGTCTTATTGTCCATAGATAAATACACAATAAGTTCAAAGTAGGGCTGGATTCATAAAGCAACACTATGCTAATCTGTATTCGGGTCTCAAGCGTATTATCTGTAATTTACAACCAATTTAAATGGCATTAACAGTCTTCCCCTTATGGGAATTTAAATTTGCATCCTACCATTGAATTAAACACTGATTGCATATTTTCTATAGGGGACGTAATGCTCTTTGAAGCTTGTTTTGAATAATAAAGCATCTATTCATGCACATGGTGCAATGTGTTTCTTTGTCCTGAATGTAATTGAAGTAAAATGTGAGTTAAAGGGATTTTTCCTCTAGCCACAGGTTTGTTGATTACCATCTATTTTCATCTATTCAAGGTTTTAAAAAGGAAAAGAAAAATACAGTAATCTCTTCCTGCATTTGGAACCTCATTTACCACTCAGAGCCTTCCTGAGAGCGCCGGGGATGAACAATCAGGAGGTCAAGTTGCAGCCGATCTTTGGAGGAGGAGAAGAGAAAGGAGCAAAAGAGTCCCCACCCTTCTAGAAAAAAAAAAAAAAATGCCACTGACAAAAAGCAGAGGGAAGCGTACAGCACCACGTCTAACCTCCAGGAGAAACCTCCTGGCTGCTGTCAGGTAGCTCTTCTGCGTGCTGCCAACCACTGCAGGCCAAAGGAGCTGCACTGGGGATGACTTCAAAGTTAAGGAAGCAACGAGGGTGAAATAATACTGCTGATATTTTTTCGTTTGATTTGTAAGGGGGGATAACTGAAATAAATAACAAACGTGTGACTTTCCCATTTTTGGAGCTGGAAAACCAGCACAAAGGCAGCCTGCAGAACAGGGGACTGTGTCAAAGCCTTGGGGTGTGCTCCTCCAGCAAAAGCAAACCCACTGGGGAGAGGCACCCAGCAGGTCCCCACCTGCACCACCCACTGCCAGCTCTGTCCTGGGATGTCAGCGGCTGTCCCCACCACCTCCTCCTGTCCCCTTGTCCCCACGAGGCACCCGTGTCCCAGCCATCCCCACGGGGCTGCAAACTGCACCCTGTGCACTGAGCAAAGCGCCACGAGAAGCAAGTCCTCCCCTAACGCTGCCGCTGCAGCTGCAGCCGGGCTGGGGGAAAGCCTCTCTGGTGTGTTTTAAGAGATCTCTTTTATTATTATTATCACTGTGCTGTTCACTTTCAGATATAGGCAGGCCTGTGCCCAACAAAGCTGTAGCTGCGTTAATAGCTCGGATATTCACGATCCTGGCACTTATCCAGAAATGACAGCAAAGACAAAACATAGTTGATGTATTTGGCACTTGTGCAGTGATATCATTAATGGTTTAGAGCGACGGTTTTTATTTTTCATCATTCTCTGGTTTCTATTTTCTTGAAAAAGCAGGGGCCACTGCTGCTGAAACCATAGCTTTCCTTCAAGTCTTGGGATTTCTGGAAGGCTTTAAAAATACAGAATGTACTGGCAACCAGAACTCCATGATGATTTGTGTCCTTCCCCATCTTAAAAGGTGATTTTATAGCTCCTTGAGGAACAAACACTGCTTAAAAACTGCCAACTGCATTTTAGGAAGAGGCAGGGAGGACTGCAGACCGTGGCCTTGATCCCATTAGGACAAGGTGTCAGACAGCGGCTGTAACCGTATCTCTGGACCTAAAGAGTTGCACAAGATATCTTTACAGGCTATCTCGAATTACTGCAGTTAATATTGTATTGGTGCTATAAAACCGAGTGCCGGCAGAGCCGCCATTGTGTATGTAGCCAACATCAAAGGTCGCCGTAGCCGCGCTGCCCGGAGATAGTAAGGGAGAGGAATACTGCTTTTTTGCTTTCCAAAACACTTCTGTCACATCATGTGCACATGAGAGAGAGGATGGTCCCCGGACACCTCCAGGCTAATTGCCATTTTGCTCAATTTGCCTAAAAGAAAGGTCTCCGGAATGATAAACACTCTGAAAATCGGCTCAGCACCACGGGTCCATAGGTGTGGGTGGGATGTCCTGCATCCTGACGGTCTGTCCCAAAGTGTTCCCCCTCACACTGCCAGAGGCAGGGAGCTGCAGGGGGAGCAGGGAGCTCCAGGCTAACTGCAGCTCTGCCAAAATCCCTCTTGGACCCTCCTCGGCCTGCACCCAGAAGCAAGTTCCCTCACAACATGAGATTTTGTTTGTTGTTTTCCAGCATGTAGGTTCAGGAATTTTTTTTGACAGGCCCATGGAGGATACACTACACTCTTTCAGCAAAGGCTGTGTGCTCCCTTCGCTGCCACTGGCACCCCAATAAAATGGCCCCAGGGCAGGGAAATGTGTATGCACCAGGTCCCCGGGGCAGCTGAGCCACTCTGAGAACTGCAAGCATTTCCCCCAGTTTTCCTACAGAACCCATACAAGAATTCAGGCCTGATTTACCCACGCTAAGCCCAAGCTGGGAGTGATGAAGTATGTGTTTTCCATCCCCCGGCAGTCAAGGCCAGTGTACAGTGACTCCTCCAGAGATCAATGTTTTAAAATAGCTGAAACCCAGGAATCCTGGCAGAGCTGGCTGAGGAGGCTGCCTGGCTTTGTGTCTGACACCCTTCACAACACCGAGAAAATGCTGCCGCAGAGTGACAAGATGGGGAGCAGACAGACGCCCCACCAGGTGTGGGAGGTACTGTTGGTGCTTCTTAGGTACACACACACTCATTAGTGATGTGGAAACCAATGTGAAACCACTGATAAAACACGCCACTCATCCAAAGAGAGGCAGAAGGGGAAATAAAGCTGAAAGGCTCGCTGGGCCTCACGGGAAGCTGCACCCAGGCGAGCTCAGTGCTCCTGAGGGCAATATGTAGAGACAAGGGGACAGGCCAGGAAACGCAGTCACCCTGAAAAAGGGGCTGCAGGCCCTGAGAGCCCCCCAGCAGTGACATGGAGGGATGGCAGCGTGATGGGGAGGCGGAGGGCTCCTGGCTGCAGGGCCCAGGGGATGCAGGCCGAGGCCCCTCAGCTGGGGGAGGCATGGCAAGGGACTGGAAGCTGGAGGCAAGTCGTTTCAGACAAAAATCGGGCAGGCTTTTCCTAAAGCACAAAGCATTTCCGAAAGCTTGTGTTAGTCTGCACAGTTTCTGGTGGTTTCTGACTGCGACGGGATGCCTTTTGGTGTTTAGCAGCCAGGATTTATGGACTGCCGTGCGGGGATAACTAGGTGGCATTTATATGGGAGGTTGGCTTCGGGAAGATCGGATGAGCTCCGCTGGCTTTTGGCTTTATTCATCTATGAAATTGCCACACCGCTTTATTATACATTATAAATAAATAAACAAGGGACGGGGCTGAGCTCTCGCCGCAAACCCTCTGCCTGCTTTTCAGGCCTCTGCAGCTTGAACGTGCGTGTAAAAAAAAATAGCAGGACAAAGGTGACAAAGCAGACTCAAACATCGCCATCGCCATGGCAACAGTGGCATTAGCCTGACACAGCAGCAGAAACCCAAAGGCACCCTCGCACAGAATATCCTGCAAGTTAGGGAATTGTGAAAGGCAAGCCCTGCACTGCACAGCGTAAACAAGAAAAATATAAACGGCCACAGATTGCTCAATAAAATGACTAATTGCTATTTAAAAATAGGCTTTCTGCAAATAAATAGGATCTTAATAATCTGTAAAATCAATTTCCCTTGACACTAGCAGCAAAAGGAAAAAAACAATCACAACTTGCATATAAACTAACAATTTGCATTTGCGTCTTTGCCTGGAATCAGAACCGATTAGTGCGGTGATGTGGGGTGGGCTCCCCGGCTGCCATTTCGGCACAGCTCCTGCGAGCCTGCCAGCGGTGCACGCAGCGACGTGACTAACATCTGTCACATCTGGTTTGCTCTTTCTCTCATCTGCTCTCCAGGGAAGGACTGTGTGTGCAGGAGGGTATTTTGCATGGGGCTTTTTTTTTTTTTTTTTTTTCTTTTCCCTTTCCTTTTAATGTGCATACCGGGATGCGTTTCAATGAGGAAAGTTCAAGCCAAAGCAATATACCGTGCACGTGAGGAAAGAAAGATTTTTTAGTCCCCTGTGGGATTTGGCACTGCCGTCTCAGACACAAAAGGACAGAGGAAGGTTTCTGTCTTGCCCAGCCGAGTTCAGAGCAGACAGCTTGCTCAGCCCTGAGGAGTGCATCATTTTGGACAGCAGTCCTTGTCTTGGTGCCTATAGGAGTGCCTCCCAGCTGTGTGGCCAGGGGGTGCAGGGGATCACGGCAGAGAAGTGGCAGAAAAGGTGGATTTGTTTTCTTTTCTATCACAAATGATAAGATTGTTGTCAATCTCTAGCTGCTGTTAATCATACGGTCCACACCTGAGATGCTTTCATGTGTGGTGGAACAGGGGGGATGGGGCCCCAGCACAGCCAGTTGCCAGCTGTGCTAATTACTTTCCAGGGATTAATAAAGGTTGTGCTGTGTTCCAGGCAGATTCCAGTGGTGAGCCAGTGGGTAGCTCCATCACCTTCGCTAGGATAACTCAGTTCTGGGAGAAACCCAGTTGTGAAGAGGAGCCATCACCCAGCTGTGCCTGGCGGGTGCACGTTCTCTTTCACAGGATCTGGTTTTCCAACATCCTTACTTACGTTGGTTACAAAACAAGAAATGCTCTCACTTCATTCAAGTTCTGCTTCATAATAAAGATCGTTCCACTTCATGTGTCTGACAGGGAGGGATCAGATGGGATTCAGCCCAAACAGACAGGGATTTATGCTGCCAGAATGTGATGCTGAGAACAAGTCTTGCAGTGTTTGATGGAGGCAACACACACGGCCTCTGCAAGAGGACAATACATTCATAACATATAAATCCCCAAAATGGTTTTCTGAGATAACTGGAATTTCCATATACATATAGGATTATTATTATTTTTTATTTTTGTAAAAATGTAAGCCTTAAATGTATTTTTATTGTAATGAGATTGTAACATATCGGTTTTATTTACAATCGCATCTCAACGTTGGCCAAATGCTCTTTGAAGCCAGCAGCAAAATGAAGAAAAGCAGGTCATGAAAGCTGACATGCAATATTCACAGTAAGCTCCCATTGGTCACCAAACCCAATATCTGCAATACTTTCAACAATTTCCATAATCAATTAATTCTGTGAAATGATTTTTTTTTTTTTTTTTTAAGTAGATAAACCAGAGGCATTGTCCCTTGGGGGATATAAATTCTCCCAAAGACTCAGCCCTACTCAGAGGCTTACTGCAGAGCACTGACTGCCCATCAAGACAAATACCACGTCCCCCTCAAAGTTGCATGAAGATAATTTCATCTCTTGGCCAAAGAATTAGGAATCAGCCCATCAGATATGATTAAGCTGCTTCCATCTCCTTTGAGAAACATCTGCTTCTCAAACAGATTACCACAACCAGTGGAAATGCTATTTTATTTTAATCTTCTAGAAGAAAAAAAAAGGAGCACGATTTGTCGGGGAAGGGAAATCTTGCTCTCCCCCTGCTCACGGAGCACAGCGATGCCCTGGGGGCCAGGCAGGGCACAGCAGCCAAGCCTTTTGGAAAAGAGAGAGAGGGACCTGCTCTGCAGCTGCCTGGCCAGCCAGGGTGGCTGGAGCCCCTTGGAAGTGGCACGACTTCCAAATGGAGAGCTGCTTACATCCCTGATAATGGTCCATTCCCTCCTTTTTTCTCCTCTGTCGTGTCAGACCTTGCCCTGTTTTGCTCGTCCGAATTGCCAGTTAATAGCTGCAGAGCACAGCTAGTGCTGCAGGCAGGCAGATGGGGAGGAACCAGCGATGAGGTCTGCCCTGAGCAGCAGATTATTTCCACTGACAGTCGGCTGATGCACAGCACCTCCTTGGCTCCCCGAAGCCGAGATAGCTTTTGTTCCAGTTGGCAATGCAGCCGCAGATTTATGAGCTTCTGTGTCGCTCCTCCGATTACCAAGCCAGGAAAGCCACCAGGAAACCAAGGTTTATTTGATTTCCATTTTTTTGTGGGTGTGCAGGGTGGCCAGCCTAACAACACTGAAGCTTTGGAGAGGAGTCTGTGACCACAGCCCCGTGCACAAGGAGGGGGCTGAAGAGACATGCAGCATTTCAGTATCGCCCTTCACATTTCCTAACAGTTTTTATGAAGGTGAGATCCCCCACCGAGGTGCTCCTTTTGGGGTGGGGAAGGGGAACGCCTCCCAGCCCTGCCACCCTGGCCACCCTTGGTATCACCAGACACTGCCAGAGTGGAGGAGAGGCTTGGAAAACCAGCACCAGACATTTCAAATCTAAAACAAACCATTACCATGCTTGAAAAACAGGAGGACAAACAGAGCCAGGCCCACCACTCTGCACCTTTGTACTTCTGATACCGTAATCCAGCCCTGATACAGGACTTCAACCTTGACTATGAAGTCAGGGTCCAGATTAGGATGTAGAAATCTACATGAAAGGCTTTCTTCTGGTCTTGTATTGCATTCCCTACCCTAGGAATAGTTTATTCAGTACTAAAATCAGTGTTTTACTGATTAGGGGAACAAAAGGTATTTACTGAGCTCCAGACAGCTTAATGCAGTCGTTTGAAATTCTAGATATAGAGCGGTGGGGTAGTACCCAGCCTGCCCCGCCAAGAAATAGGTGGAGAAATGTCTAAATATTTCTGGTTCCTCCATCAGAAATTATAAAACAAGAAGCAGATACATAATTTATAAGTTATATACCCTTCCTTGGGGTTTCTCCTAGTTTGAAGTTTTTGAGAGTTTTTGCATTTGTGTGGTCAGAACTCAGAGTAAAATTTGCTGCAGAGTTCATTTTCCAATTATTTCTCTCTTTTTGTGGTTATTCACAGCTATTATAAATGAAAAGGTGTATAGCCTCATAGAAAGATGGCTAAACAGGGAGGGGACAAGAGGATATTCCCTCTGACCCACAAGCTGCCACCATGAGATCACAAAATCACACAACCACAGGGTGGCTAATGTGAGAAGTGCCCTCTGGGCTCACCTGCTCCAAGCCCTGCCCAAGCAGGGACACCCAGAGCAGGCTGCCCAGGCCCATCTCCAGGCAGCTTTTGGAGATCTCCAAGGAGGAGACCCCACAGCTCTCTGGGCAGCCTGTGCCAGGGCTCCTCACCCACACAGCACAGAAGTGCTGCCTGATGTGTTCCAGTTTGTTTCCGTGCCTCTTGTCCTGGCACTGGGCACCACTGAAAAGAGCCTGGCTCCACCCTTCTTGCCTTCTGTTATCCTCTGATATATCCATGAGTGGTTTTCTAAAATATGGTGTTTAGAGATATAATTAAACAAGTGATTTTCAGGCTTCCTTGTCCTGAGATCCTTTGCTCCATCTCCACATCTCTATGCCCTGCCTCCGACTTTCCCACCCAGCTAAAACCCACCTGCCTTTGAAGCTGTATAGCGAGGGGAGCACACCCCTGGCTCGAAAGCCTCTCACAGCATGAGAACTGCAGATGGGATCACATAATGCAATGCGTTAACAATTTTACATTTTTCATTGGCCAAAAGTGTCTCAAAACTCAATTTTAGCCTGGAAATTACCAAGGCAGCCTTAAAAGATTGGCTTTTTGAACACAGGAAGCGATAATCAATCTGTTCTCAACCCAGTCATTGTAATCTCACAGAGATAAGGAGGATAAGACACGTTAGACGGATGGAGTAAAGAAAGTATATTGGAAATAATCTTTAATTAAAAAAACAACAACAACTGAAGTCATGTCAAGTGAACCCTTGGAAATGTATGCAAATATATGAAAGGAGGAAAATGAGACATAGTGCTGGTAACTGAATGAAGGGAAGCCTTTAAATGGCTTAATAATAGGAACACATTGGGAAGCAGTGAGGTTAATACAGAAATGACATAAAGCAGTGGGGGGCCTTGGACTAGATTTATTGTGCATACTAATTGGAGGACATTGAATACCAGATAATAGCTGAAAGATGGGGCTGCGGCTCTGTCAACATCCTCTCGTGCACAAAGGATGATCTGGCAGAATTTAATAGCCGCACAATATCGCTGAGAGTGACACTTTAATAGGTATCAAAACGCTGCATTTCAGCACGGTGCAGGGGGAAACCACACGAAAGAGAAAGCGTATGTGAATTTAACCGGAGGCAGCACAATTTCCCCACCGTTTCTCAGCCAAAAAAAGAGCCCAAGCACAGTCTTTATCTGAAGTGATATTAAAACAAGCTTAAACAAACAAATAAATAAATAAATAAAACAGCACCAACAACTGAGACCACAAATGTCTTCTAAGTCTTTTAATCCTCATAACCTTGCACTGGCTCAGCTCAAACACTATTTCATTAAAATCCAGGAGTTAATTAGGGCAGGAAAAACAAGCAGCCCTCACCTATCCTTGTTTCCCCAGCTGAGGTAGATGCAGAAATTGCACAGGCAGCAAGTAGATTTTATTTATTTATGTATTTTTTCTGTGGTAATGCTTTATTAACAATTTAGAAGAAATTTGCTACATTGCAGGTAGCAGCAGAGGAGAAGCCCCAGTGCGTGAGCGGAAGCCACAGCATTGCAGCACCCGATCTCCAGGCTGCAGCACAGACTGCTGAGCAAGGAAACCATTGGCGAGGAAAGGCCTTGCGAAGATTTTTTGTGTAGGTTATAATATGCAGACACAGAAATGCTGTTTATAGAGGTCAGGCAGCAGTCTGTGAACTGAAGCTTGATAGACTCGTGAAATCCACTCCTTACAGTCCAATGTGCTGCCTGAGACCATATTCCCAGGGTGCATACCAGGCACCAGAGGTGGGATGCAGGGTGTGGGGAAGAGGCTGCTCCACAGGCCCTAGAGCTGTCAGAGATGCTCTGTAGGGCTGGCAGCTATGCCACAGAGCCTGGGGACCACAGTGCCTACGTGCACCTGGTGGGATGGCTGGCTGCCCCTCCAACCACTGTAGGTGCTTGTAGATAGCAACAGGCCATTGCTGACCCCAGAGAGTTGTGCAGAAACACCTACATCTATTTTATCAGCTGAGTACATCCCTGGGACCCACAGTGGCATTTGCTGGATGTACACTGGCTGCTGTGGGAGCTTAAACAGGTTCATCTGGAGCCACCCACACTGCAGACAATTTCTGGACGTCAGAAACCGAACCCCGTCTTACCCTCCTCTCCTAGGCACCATCACTGTCTTGGTATTGAATCAATGCAACAGATACATTTCCTGCCACCATCCCCACTTCAAAACACAAGGTATGCTGTTCACTGTGTGCTCTTCATGTTTTAAAATGCAACACATGGACACGTGAGAGCATGTGTGCCTGCTGGCCTAACCTCAGCGAAACTCTGGGACCTTCAGGGTGAGGAGCCCCACAACTCATCAGAAATGCAGAGAAGGCTCCTGCCAGCACTTGCCTGAAAAGAGTGAAGCACTTGCACCATTCCCCATCTGCATAAGGAGAAAATAATCCTTTAAGTGGTATTCCCATGAGGCTGCACAGGGAGCACCAGGGGAGGAATGCAGCTTGGGTGGGTCAGCATTGCAGGCCCTTCATCCCTCACCCATGTTACTCTCTCTGCCCAGCTTCTCCCTTGGATCTCTGATACCTGCTGAGCTTTAGGCACTAACTTTTCAACAGGTGCTCAGTGTTTTGCTTCTGGTAGGAATCAATGAGCTGGATGTGTGCTGGACAGCAAAGAGGAACTTTATTACAAAGTAAATCTACTGTCAAAGGATGTGTCAGGACTGAGTAAAACACACTTGGGAAGATATTTTGCCATGCAAATAGAAACCACACAGATAAAGATCAGATAACCATCTGCCAAGGCATGTTACAAGAATGAGCTGGGCTGTAATCTCAGTAGATGACCCCACACGGTGCTTGTTTCACTGGTCCACTTGAGTGAATTCCATTGCTCTCGCAAGACCCCACCTGGAGCACTGCATCCAGCTTGGGGGCCACCAGCACAAGAAGGACATGGAAGTGTTAGAATGAGTCCAGAGGAGGGCCATGAGGATGGTCAGAGGGAGTTGGGGTTGTTCAGCCTGCAGGAAAAGGCTCCAGGGAGACCTGATAGAGGCTTTCCAGTGCATAAAGGGGGTCTACAGGAAAGCTGGGGAGGGACTGTTTGTCCAGGAGTGTAGGGATAGGACAAGGGGGAATGGCTTTAAACTGAAAGAGGGTAGATTTAGGTTAGATCTTAGGAATGTATTCTTCACTCAGAGGGTGGTGAGGCCCTGGCACAGGCTGCCCAGAGAAGCTGTGGGTGCCCCATCCCTGGAGGTGCTCAAGGCCAGGCTGGATGGGGCTTTGGGCAGCCTGGGCTGGTGGGAGGTGTCCCTGCCATGGCAGAGGGGTTGGAATTAGATGGTCTGTAAGGTCCAGTCCAGCTCAAACCATTTTGTGATTGTGTGGAAGCACAAGAGTCAGACAATAACAGAAATGCCTCCCCGTAGCTGTGATACCATTCCTTTTATTTTCAGAGCACATCCCCAGTACATGGTTTCCTCTCAGATTTCTAACCCAGCATTACTTGGCTGAGGTAACTGCGTCTGTGCCCAGGCCTACAAACACAACAGGCCGTGGAGGAACTTCTTCACAAATGCAGGAGGAACTAAATAACTGTGACAGGAGCAGACTGAGAACCAGGCCCTCATCCGAAGGCACAGCCTAAGGCTGGCTGGTCTCGCTGTGGGACTCGAGGTAAATCAGTGGTGGGGGCCCTTTGCTGGTGATGCAGGTTTTGCTCCGCAGGTCTGGGCCTTTGCCCTCATCAGGATCTTCAGATGTGATGTAAATTTTGGGGATGCAGTAGCTGCCAGCATACAGGGAATCGGAATGGGTTATTTATCAGTTTCTTCAAGCCTTACTTCCCACATAACTGGAAAACATCCCATGAAATCCTTATCACAGGCTTGTCATGGGCTGTCATTTATTGCTTATTAAGGAAAAAGCAGTGCTCATTACTAGCTTTGGTGTCTGAAGCCTTCATCTATCCATGGCAAGATCTTATTTGTAGTTTCTGTAGCTGGGATCCACCCCAAGGGCTAAACCCTGGAAGCCAAGAGCAGTACAGGAAGGCAACTGGGCCCAAAGTTTGTCTATTCTGCCCCAAACTGAGATGCTGACAAGCTGAGCGCTTTGCAAGGCTCCTGACCTTCTTATGTCTCATTCAGCCCAGCTGCCAAGCTGTAGCAGGTAATAGCAGGGTCTTACTGAGAGCCATATGTTGCTGCTGGGCTGTTTAGGAGAAAAATACGTTAAAACAATCCACACAGGTTTTTATGCCATTTCTTATTTATTTGAAATTCTGTCCCCCCCCCCTTACCATTATAATATGGGAAGGGATAAATTTATGGTTTTCAGTAAGTTGAGGGACATCCCTTACACTCAGGAACTGCTGCTGGTGAGCAGCACGGAGACTACCAGTCCTGTGGGAGCTCTTGAGTGTGAAATCAGAACAAGACAGGAAAAAATCAGGAAGAACAGAGGTTTTACTTACTCCAACAATCATCTTAGAAGCAAAAATTGCAATGCACTTCATTACCGTAGACTTCTTTCTCCAGAAAAACATCTTCAAGCTGGCTGATAACATCATTGCACAGATGTTTTCCTCTCTCCTTCCTGCTCCCTACCTTTCTCTGAGTGTGTGGTGATCATGATATGGGAATGTTTGATTTAGAAGACTAAGCCTTACCCTCAGAAATCCTAATGCGCAGATTATCATTACTGTAGGACACAGAGAGCTGTCAGATTAAGGATTTAATTGAAAGCACAGACGAAAATACCCATGGAGAAACTGGTTTCCCTTCACAATGAGAAATCAGAGAGGGCTCTGGGGTGTTTGTCACTGTGAGTAATGGTGTGGATGAGACGTCCAAAGTGCTCTGCATCTCCACCGTCAGCAGGCTCCATCCTTCAATCCTGAACTTGGCACAGAAGGGAAAGACGAGCATGCTCAGCGCTTTGCTGAGAATTAAGACTTGAGAACAATACACTGGAATATGTTTCAGGCAAAAGGGAAAAAAAACACATTTACTTGTTTTGTGGATGCTGTCAGAAACAGGCTTTTATTTCCTGATAAATTTTGGGAACCTTGAGAGAGTACAAAGCCAGCCTAAGTAAGAGACCTTTGATTTAGAAACAAACCCCACTATCATAGTGCTGTGTGTGTACACATTTCCCTCCCATGCTTTTAGAATGAATAATCAAGAGAAATGACAAGAACCCTACGGCACATGCAGAAGTAGCTCATATATCGAGAGAAAGGCTTTCTCTCTGTTGCTGCTCTATGTACCTCCATGTACAATACCAGTTGTTTGTGTGCAGCCATCAGTGTTCAGACCTCATTTATACGACACTTTTATCTCCTCCCTTCCATCAGCACTGACGTTGGATTTCTAAGCCAAAGCTTTCTCCTCTCTTGTTAGAAATTTCATGCTTTTATCTTTACCTTTTTTTTCTTTTTTTTTTTTCTTCCTTTTTCCCTGCAGGATGTCATCCCCACCATTTGATTCCAGAAGCTCCAGGCCAAGGAGGAGACGACACCTCTGCAAAATCCAGTTCATAGCCCCCTTGCCTCAGAGCTGTTTTCTCAACAGTGCTCCATCAAGGGCAGCCTTTGTCCAGGGCGGGATAAAGGCACTTCCCTAATTAAGTTAGCTTCACCACCACTCGGGCGATACAATGTTCGCTAAACTCATCCACAGCCGGGCAGTGATGAGGATCGCAGCTATTCTGTGGGAATGGAGCACATGTCAATTATCCCAGAATTTCAAAGCTGCAAAAACCAATAGTTTCCTTGGCAAAATCTGCCAGGCATGACATGACTGCTACTTGGGCTCTGCACATTTCCTAATGCAAAGAATTGGACAACCTCAGATACTGTTTCCAAGAATAGCAAGGGCAAATGAACTGCAAATTACTAAATTCCTTTTATTGCTGGGAGCTACAAAGTAATTTAAATTAGTTTCACTCTAAAGTGAACTGTGGGGCAAGCTGGGAAAATAAAATAAGCGGTGACATTTTAGGGACACATTTTATGATCGTTTAAAGGAAATATTTCATCTCACACCGATGTATTTAGTCGTCTAGAAGAGACATGTTTGTAAAGGATCTCTGCTTTGTGTATGGGCATACACACAGCACAATTAAATGCACATGTCTACACATATATATTCATTAACATATAATATAAGCAGTATGTTTTGTTCACTTAATACCTAGCCTTTGCAGAGAAAGAGACGGGAACTGGACACACATGAACATACATTATTACAGTACATTGCTGTTAACATTGGGTTTTGAATGCATACTGCTTTTCTTCTCTTTCCTAAGTGCTCATCCATAGGTAGGCTTACTGAGCACATAGGTAAAATTGTGGTTGCGTGTACTGTTTTAACAGTTTCCTGCTTTTCCTGCTTCAGGAACTCCTTTTGGATCCCTGCTGGGGTTTTGATTAATGTCCTACCTGTGACTTGTGCAGATCTGAGCTATTTTGCTTCTTCAGGCAAAGTGAAAAGAGGGGAATAAACTACAGCACCTGGCACCACGTCGTTGCTGCTGGACTGGAGAAGTCATAAAGCGCTCTGCCTCTTAATGAAACGGAATAGACAGAATAGATGCTTCCCCCTCCCGCGGCATCACTGCGAAAATAACTCAGTCATGCTGAGCGGGGTGAGCTGCACAAGCTTTGCATGTCACAGCTACAGCAAGCGGACAGCAGCAAACAACAACAATCATAACAGCAATAATAATAAAAAATGAGAGAATGGTTGGAAATCTTTCATACTGTCACATTTTCTTTAGATGAAATGAGGTTACGTCTTCAGCCAGCCAAAAAGCAAAGCATGGGGTTTGTGCCTGTTACAAATAATGGATCAGCAGCCACTAACACTGAATGCAATATGCAGTTGCAGAAAGCTTTCAGTCAAGTGGAAGTAACTTCTTCATGGTACAAAGCACTTTCTGTGACCTCAGTGTCCTAAAAGTAAAGCAATACAGTGCTAGTGTCACAGAAATCAGACTGCTCTTGGGTGAAGGGAACAAGGATGCAATTTCAAAGGGGAACATTTGGGGTGATGGAAGTGCCAAGGACCAGCCCCTGCTTTGTTGGCAAGTTCTGTGTGTGTGTGTGTTCAGTCATTTCCCTGCTTCTGTTCCTGAGGTTTTTTGGAGTGCTTTTTTTGTTTCTTCTCATGGTGTCACTTGCACATTTCCCCTCTGGGGTATCTGGACTGCAGGCCAATAAAGATGCTTCCAGCTAGCCCTTAAAGCCCAAAGAGAGCAAGGAAAGCCCTGTAGATCTCAATGGCCTGGGAGGAAGGTCTGGATCTCTGAAAACCAAACCAAAACAAAACAAAACCATCTTCCCACTGGAAGTATATTCCTGGCAGATGGAGGTGCAAAGGTTGAAGGGCAGCATGTCCAGCAGCACAGCCTTATCCCCTCCACCCAACCTGGGGGTTGTTCTCACTCTTCCACAACAGCACCCAGTCTCCTGCCCTTCTTCCTCTGTGCCTGTGCTGGCCATTTGGCAGAGGATTTATTGCTTTGTGTGCCTTGTCGTTAGCTTACCCGCATATCAGCAGTGCTTCAGGTGGGAAGGCCGTGGGTGGAGAACGAGTGGAGTTGGGAACTTGGGAATCACAAAATGTGCTGCTAAAGAGCACCGAGGCACTGCATCCCCCTCCAGCTGAGGAACGCGCCAGGAGCACTCAGGAGGAACAGTGACCCCTCAGGTGGGATGTTTTCTCTCCAACACCTCCAGGTGTGACTGACCCTACGAACACAGCAGCCATTGATGTCTGCTGAAAGGCCACGAGGCAGAGAGCTCCTGGGTTTTCTTGCTTTCTTTGGCACGTGCACGGTGACAGGCCGGGTGCTGTCAAGACAGGACATTTAGGGAAGGGGTGGGACGAGAAGAGCACAGGCTGTGCAGTGACCTTCTGGCCGGGCTGGACAGAGTTGGCTCTCCCCCATGGTGCAGCCTGGACATTCAAGTCCATCTCTGCACGGCTCCTCTCTTTCTCTTCCTCTCTTTGGGCATGAGGATGGCATGGGATACAGTTTCGTGGCTGACACTGGCACTTGTTGCAATGACAAAGCCTGGCCAAAAGCTTAAGAAATTGCAGAAAGGAGCAACAAAACCAACTTTCTGAATTAAGACTGAACAAAGGAAGGCAGAACAGGGCAATATGCTCTGGAGCAGCCATTAAGAGGCGGGGGGGCTTTGGGTGATTGTATTATTGTGTCTCATCATCACCATCATCCGCAGAGGGGCAGAGCCTCAGCTTTTGCCCAGGCACATGTCTTGGGCAAGAAGGTCATGACGAAGCCCAGCCCAAGGGATGAAAGAGCTATGGGACAGATGTATGGTAGACAGCTATTAGCAATTGGAAAGAAGAGGTAAAGAGTCACTGAAAGAGTTAATTTGGGGAAAAGGAATCAAATTTTATTTCAATTGTCTCAGTATAAGGAAATTGAAAGGAATATAGGGGGTACTTGGACTGGAGATTTTTGGTTCTTGTTTTTTCAAGTATACATCAGTCTTGTGCACCAACTGCATAGAACTGGGGTAAAAGGGATAGAAAAAAAATATTTAAAAGACTTTTTCCTTCTCTGTGAATGGGCCTGGTATGCAATGCAAAACATTATCTGAGCTGCCTGTATCACAAGGGGCACCATTAACCCAGCTGAGTAAAAAGCGCTTCAGAAACAGTCCCTTCAGAAACTCAGCAAACAGCTTTTGTAGTAAGAGAGAAGCAAGAAAACCAGAGGAGCAATGTATTGGCATGTCCTCAGGGCACAGCACTTGTCCCGAGCCTGCCCTAACCTCCACCTGGCTCCAGCCTCCCCGTGTCAGATGCTGTTCTGGCAGGCAATTCTCTGCTTGCAGTTTTACAAAGCAGCAGCTTAATATTGGTCTTTTAAGGCTGATGGAGGGACAGTAAGGAGAGGAAAAAATAATGTATGTTTTGTCTCAAAGATATTACTGATACACAGAAAGTGTTGGCCAAAGTCCTTCTGATTTCTCCCCAGATGAGTGGAAATACTGAATTCTTTACTTTTTTTTCCACCGTCCCTGGCCAGAAACACAGAGCCTTTGAACTCCCCAGCACTGGCTGCCCAGACAATCTCGCTTCTAAAAGAGCCAAATTGCACCTTACTAAAACCAGGACTGAGCTCCATAAACTACAAAAAATTGGGCTGATACGAGGGTCTATTTCATAGACCAGCCAGTTTTCGATAACTGCAGGTTCAATTTGTGGCAGTGACAGCAGGGCTGGAAAATGCCCCATTCTAGTTTCAATGCCTGATCCATCTCTCTGCTGTGTATTAAATGGCTTGAATTTAGGCTGTCATTCTTTTTTTTTTTTTTTTTTTTTTTTTTTTTACAGCCGGAGGGTACAAGTTTGCTTTGTGAGCATCTGCACGCGATGACCCCAATTTAATTTCTAGTACCAAAAGCCAGCCAGGAGATGCAGTGGAATGCATGTGTGTTTAGCATTGAAAAAAAAAATATATATATATGATTCTGCAGTGGATAAATCCAGACACCCATTGGGAGAGGAGGCAATCAGAGAGAACCATTTCCAGCCAAAACAGACCCTTTGGATTTGAGGAGAGTGGCTGCCTGACAATGAATAATTTGTCTGACGGATTGAGTGTCCTGTTACTACCTGTGGATACTGAGAGAGCAGACTGCAGTTCCTTCAGATATACTCGATTACCTGAATTATATCGCAAATCTTAAAGTCAGAAGCTTGATTGATTCCAAACACTGTTCTGCAGGTGTTCAGTGTTTAAGAGCTGCAAGCTGGTTGCGACCAGGCAGAGATTACAGGAGATTTGTTTCTGATCCCCTGATTCCTGCCACATTGGTATTCCAGTGTGAATTATCATTCCTCAAAATGTGAGATTCATTTTTCACTACTCCTCAGGCAAGTTTTTGAAAGTCATTTCCCACAAAAGCCCGTGCCAGAAATACGCCGCTGTATGAATATGCAACAGTGCAGACACAAAAGAAACCATGACTCGTGCAATTTCGTTTGAAGCATTCCGGGTGCTATTCCTAGAAATCCATTTTGGATATGCACTACATTTCACATCAAAGCACTTCGACTGCGCTTGTGCACTGTCACCCTGTGCTGCTGCTGCGTAGCAATGCCCAGAAACCAAGGGGGCAGGTGAGAGCAGGGCAGCTCATTCTGAGGGTGGTGGGGAAGAAGATGCTCAGCTGGGGTTGCTGTGTCCAGCACGGGGGCAAATCTGGGCGCTGGTGGAGCTGCTGCATGTGTCTGGGCAGGCTCAATTCATGCTGGACAAAATCCAAGAGGTAGCAGAGAAGGAGCAGTCTTACTAGGTTGTAGGTGGAGGTCTTCCTGCTGCCCTCCTGAGCTCTCTGGCTCTGCTCCTGAGTGTGAATTTCATTACAGGACCATAAAGATGAAAGCAGAAGCAGGCTTGTAATAGGCCAAGCAAATAAAAAGCAAGCAGGACTTTTCAATTGAAAACCCCAGCCTGTGCAAAATGTCCAATTTCTCTTACCCTTTTTGGGCTGTGGCACAACGCAAGCAATCTCAGCACGGCTGTTGACACCTACTGAAATAAAAACGCATGAAGTAATCTTTCTGAAGGTCACGGCGACCTCACTGCCTCGCACAGAGTTCTCACTCGAGCTGGGGTTCCTGGCACATCCCTGTCTGTAGCTAGGGAACCAGGCATTTTGCTCGATAGAGACATGATCTTCCATTGGCTTTGCTCATTCCCAGCCTGGCCAGGAGTACAGCCGGGCTGAGAAATGGCTGCTGATCAGACAATTTGATTCAAGGACACGGCAGGGCGCAAACGCTGAAAAACTGCTGCATCATTCGTGGACAAGTGGAACCGGGTTGTGCTTCCCTCTTTGCCAAATTAAACACGGGGCCGCTGCAAAGAAATGAATGAAACACGTTTTTGCTTGAGTGAAGAAACTGGGACAGCAAATAAAGGGTGATTTCTGAAAGAGCCGGGAGATTTTCGAATCGCAGTGAGACTTTGGGAACCGAACCTCAGGGACATTTCAAAACCTTTCAAAACCTTCCTTGTAACATGCTCCTCCAACTGTGGTAGAAGTGGGAACAGCTACAAAGTTTCACATCTCAAAACTTGGCCTTGGCGGGGATTTTCCTTTAAAAATAAAGATCCATTCTGAATGGAGTGTAGTAACTTCAACGCTAGCGTTACCAGGACTCTGAAAAATGAAGTATTAAATGATGAGGCTTGAAGTAGGTCTCTCCACCAACATGTTTTTTCCACTCTTCTGAATTGTGCTGCCATTAATGCTAAGACCAAACACTGCCACAAAAGCTCCAAACTTACTTTGCAGTACAGCAGAAACACCATGGTATGGAACCGATGCTTTGCTGCCTCCCTCTGTTGCCCAAGCGTGGGGTGCTCAGGGATGGGGGCAGAAGGAAGGTGGGATGTGCACAGCCTCTCCTGCATCCCAAACAGCAGCACCTGAGAGGTGAGGCAGGGGGTTTTCTATTAGTTATTAACCCTTTAAAAGAAGATGAAGTATTATGAAAAAAGTCTGCAACACTTTTGCCATGCTAGGTGTCTCCACCTCTCTTCATGCATACTCTGAATAATGAACCCTGGGTCACGTCTGCAGCTCTTCACCTTAGCAAAGGAGCATTTAACTCATACGTTCTGCTGATCAAAATGTTATTTTCCAAATCACCAGTGTCAGTGCAGAGAAGTCTGCAGCCTGTGGGTACCAATACAGCTCCTGATAGCACCTCGGGAGCTACTTCATCAGGATAAAACAACTACCTCCCTCTGGTCAGGCAAGGCTTTTTCATGGAGTTTGGTGAACTCTAGTTAAGATATGAACATCCAGGGGAAAAAAAAAAGAAGAAAGAAAAAAAAAAGCCATAAAAGCCATATAGACTAATTAAAAAGAGTGGCTAAGAAACAAAAAGCACTAATTTTCAGAATGCGCCACCTGTCTCTAAAGTGCTCAAGAGAGACCTGACTGTTTTTCAGTATGTGAATTAATTCATCAAACTGATTGCCAAAGCAACTAATTGACCAAAACCATTGTTTCTGGGGAATGCAGAGCCACACCAGCAAGCTCAACTAAACTGTTAAGGCGACATTGTTTTCACAGAAAAAGGAAACTTTCCACAATTACAGCCAAAAACTATATTGGAAGGGAGCTGAGGCACCTTGTCAGCAGAATTCTCTTTATTTTGGGTTTAAAAAAAAGTCTTAACCGGCTACCCTAATTAACATGCAATGAAGCTCGAAAGGCTGCCAAAGCATCTACAGTAGCACAGTGAACGGTCAGAAAACTTAGACAAGAACTTAGTGTTCCTGCCTCGTCATGTTTCTTCCCCCCGCGTAGGTGGACGGGCTGAAATGGGCTGTGTGACCTCCTTCTGTCAGAAACTATCACTCATGTTATGCCACTAATGCCCCTGGCCAGCTCGTCTGCCAAACCTTATGCTAAAAAAAAAAAAAAAAAGTCATTTGGGTCCCTTTCATTTCTCAGGACTTCTTCATGGACCTCTGGGCAGCCCGTAAAACCAGTGTGGCTCCGAGGCTTTGCCTTCTTGGGGACGGAGGTGGTATCGCGTGGCTTCTTGCAGCAGCTTTGGCCCTAAGCTGGTGGAATCGGAGGGCTGGTGAAATCGCACCCGCGACCCCACTTTAGCTGCTGCCTGATCATCTGCATAAGCGATAATAAATCATTTAAAATTAAGGCAGGATGCAGTTAAGCCTCTCATTAAGCCCTGCATGCGTGGGAAGTGGGGTCAGGGCGGCCTTTTAAAAGGTGGCCGGCTTGGTTATGCTACCCCTCGGTGGAGATTCATCTTCTGAACAGGAGCTAAAAGCAGACTTTGCTCAACCGCGAGGAAGTTTATGATCTGCCGCGGTGTTTTGTGAAGTGAAATAGAGGCCCGAGTGCTGGGAAGAGATAACTCCAGGTGCTGCGACTGCCTGGGCTAGCAGAGGGCTCCTGCCCGGGGAGGTTAGCTCGCTCCCAGTGTTCCCAGTAAGGACACGGTTATCTTGTTTTCATTTGGGCTCTGAGTCAGGAAGGTAATAAAAAAATAACTCTTCTGAGTGTTCTTGTACTTTGTATGTGTTTTTACAGGAATTTACAGACACCTGAAAAGGATATTTGCAAAGTGACCTATGATCCTTAACCTGCGGTACACACAATAAATCTGCCACCCTAACCATTGCCAGCCTTTTTGAATGAATGGCTGCATTATAGCAGCACATGTGTACAGCTACGGGGCTGTATATCTTATTGGGCTTCGTCCTCCAATCAACATTTAAAAAATAAAAGAAAACCTATATACAACTATCGACACATAAATTCTCCTATGGTGATTTGGCTCTTCCTTCTCCCTTGCCCCTTTCCATCCTGACTGATGGCTTTATTATTTTCAAGGGACACTCATAAACATCCCAACCAAGCCAATGAACTTCTTCTCCCACACATAAAAACCTCCTTGGAGGATACTGTGTATGACCAACAGAAGAGTAATGACTTCTTTTCCTAGTTATTTGGTGTTAATGAACTAACCGGTCATCAAGATGCGGGCTCAGAGATGATAGATTCCTGCTCGTATTGGGACACCGAAGCAGACTTCCAGTGGGAGCAGAAAGGCAGCATCTTAAAGGGAAGGATGTTGCCAAACACTCGGGGCTTAGGGAAGTGCTGTAGGAGTAACTGCCCTGCGGTTTGTGAGATGACCCGAAGAAGACTCTAAAAGTAGGGTCAGATCAACCTAAAATAATTTTGACTTGTTTTGCCTCACCGAAGCAAAGGCAGCTTTTCATTTTGATCGAGCAGCCTAAAATACAACGTTCTGATTTTGGCCCCTGCCACAAAATCCTATGAGATGAAGGGCTGGATTCACCAACTCCTACCCAACTTCTGACTGAGAGGATGCAACCCAGTGTCTAGGACCATGACCCAACCATGGGGCCTCTGGGTGCTCCAGGGTGAGCTCAGCCTTTCATACTACAGTCATTTTTCATTGGTGACATCCACATTCATTAATCCAGAAAGCTAAGGACCTTGTAACCCCCTGGTTAGCCCCCCTCTGAGAAGGGGACAACCTCGCTACCTTGGCTGGGAAGCAAGCCATCCATTAATACTTATCTACCCACTGATGGCACTGTTACTGACTTTCACTGCCTTACTCAATATGGTTACTTCCTCCAAATATTCTACAAAATGAGCAGTGCAGGGTGCCTGTGCTTCTCTTTGCTGAGCCAAGGTCACTTTCACAAGCTCTCGTTTCCTAAATGTGGCTCTGTGTCTGTCGATAATGTACGTTACCAGCCATGCCCATACTCTTCTCACACGTAGGCAGCGATACGCTGGATGCCCTGAGACCAAGCACCATAAAATGACCGTGAAGAACATAAATAAGCAAAGAGAAGGTCCCCACCATCTGGTAGTGCCACATTTTTGTTTGACCTCATTGAGCTGTTACACTGAAATTTCTTATTTGAGCAAAATTTTGACACGATAATATTATAATTTCAAAGCATAATAAACAGATCGAATTTGGAAATTGCCTATACATTTTCTTGAAACATTCAAACCATTTTCCTTGGAGACCACTGATGGTTTTGTTTTGACTATTGAAGTATTTTGCATATTTTAGTATAAAAAAATCACTTTGTAGTGTGATCATACACTTTGTAGTACTCTTTGTAGTGAATGGAGTGTGATCAAAAAAAGTCCCTAGTAAAAATAATCACCTTAAAGTGAGAGGCTTTAGCATGGCTTAAAGACTGACCATTGATCACACATGGTCACAGTTTTTCAAAACACAGTGTCTTAACATTTCCCTGTCAAAAAATTTGGTGGAAAGAGTCAATGTTTCCTATGAAACATTCTGCCTTAGATGAAATCTGCACGATGTGCCAAGAAACCATGCAATAAAATTTTTCAGCCAGCTGTCAAGGTCAGGCAGACTATTTCCCAGCAAATTATGTGGAGGAAGAAATTAAAAAACAAGCGTACAAACAAATGCTGCCCATATTGGGCTGTACCTTCAGGAGGCTCAGCCACAGGACTGAAACTCCTCACGCTCTGTCTGGGCTTCTGCTGCAGCAAAGGGCTTATTGGCACACCAGTACGCACTGAAAAATTCAAGAATTGCTGTAATTTGTGTTGTTATATGGAGGAAAAGCAGCAGGGCACCCTGCCTAGCTTCAGTATGCTGCCTCAGCACCCTGTGGGTCCTTGTGCAGAGGGAACCACGCACCCCTCTCACCTTGGCACTCTGCTGCCCATTGCACTGCTCAAGCCCTGTATTTGCCTCATTGCAGGCATGCAGCACAAAAAAGGGATTTCAAGGAGATTCTCTTTGAAATTTTAGGGCAGAGATGCTTGTGTCCCTTGGCATTAGGAGAGAGGAGTGGCGAGGAGCCCCGTGGCCCTGCTGCACTGCTGCACTGGGGCTGCTCCCACCCATCCCTCCCTGTCCCGTGGTGTCACCTTGCTCACGCGCTCACTTCAGTGGGAGATGGACAGTGGATGCCAAAACAAGAATAAAGCTTTGCTGGGAAACAAGACGGAGTCCCAAAGTCCTCAATTCTTCTGATCCCACATTTCCAGGTGGAAAACCAGCCATATTCAGGGAAAAAGCCTATGGAACTGATGTCACCTTCATGCTGAGGGTGCGTTACAGGTCCAGCAGCTTCTCCTTGCATAAGCTCCTAATTGCAGGGAGCCAAGAGCCCCAGGTACCAAACTGAGGGACTGGAGCTGCAGCAAGTAGCAGCAGCTGGCCCTGCAGCTCCCTTGTCCCACCACGCAGCTCCATCGTCCTGCCAGCAGCGCTGGAAGGCTTTTTGGAGCCAGTGTTTTAAAACGCCGCGAGGTCCTGGCTCTGAGTGCCTGAGGACGTCTTGCTGCTTGTAACCATTGCGCAGATGATTCACAGCTTCGCACTTGCACCATTAAAGGTAGCATTAGCACTGGGACTCTTTATGCAGCAGCACTGGGAAAGGCTGAAAAACGCTCCTCTGAAAGGGCTTTGTCACCATCCCTTGATGGTGAAGCGGTCTCTTACAGCAGCCCCATACATTTCAATTACCATACACCGGTGTCTCTACCTCTTTCCCCAACTCATAAAAATCACAGTCAATAAACACAAATCACCACCTGAAGGAGCCGGTGCTTTCCTCCCACTTTAATATACTTGCCCATACTTCAAAGAAACCGGGGGAGCTTCTCGTATCTGCAGTGCCCAGGCTGCCTGGTCTCAGGCAAGGATTAGCCATGTGTGCACCGGGAACAATCTGCTCCTAGTTTGCTCTAACATGGTTTTTATCCCTCTAAATCATGCTCAGCCATTTGACCTGACATCAGGCTGACACACAACCTGTTTCAGGGGTGGAGGGTTGGGAAGAGGAGGGGATTTTGCTTTCCTTCCTCAAAACAGAAAACCAGACTTGCATCTGGGAGGGCGACTTCTTTTTTTTTTTTTCTTTGAGGAGGAATTTTCTGTGTGCTTGCTCCATTCTTTCCCAGAGACAGGACTGGGAATATCTCAGGATGCCAAGTTAACAGCAATGATTTTGAGGCTCTGCAATGAGCTTTGGTGCAAACTATCAGCAAATCATGTGAAAACCCCCAAAACAGAGGGAAGGCCACTGCATTTTGTTGTGGCGGGGGATGCACGTATCTTAATCCTGGACCTGCCCTCAGCCCGTGCCTGCACCTCTCGGTGCTCCCGCCTCTGCTGTGGCAAAACAAGAGCGGCCCTTCATTCGGGACTCTTCCGCTGAGCAGTGGCACTTTAAACATTTCAAAGTGTTGCATGGGAGCCCAGCATGTGACTCCCATTAGAGTCAATATGAGTCATGTGGCAAACAACCCCCAGAGCACTTTGAAGATATACTTCAATTTATGTTTTTTCTGATCCCAGCTAAAAAGAAAAAAAAAAAAAAAGAAAAAAAAATACTATTGTAGAACAGGACTTCAAGGACAGCTTTTCAAGAGCGATTCTCTTTCCTTATTTGCTTGTAGACATAAATCACCGAGGGAGGGAGTGCAATCAGTTAGGCTGTTATTTGATTATGGCATGGCAGTGACTGTATAGGGGAAAAAAAAGCAGCGTGTGAAAAAGAAGTGTTGATGACAACTGTATATTAATTATTTAAGCCTTGTACAGAAGGTCTGACCGAAAAGGAACCAGGGCAAATTTTCATGGAAAAAGCTTTCTGTTTAAAAGTTGAAGGGTGGGAAGCTCCCGTACTGGGGGAAGCTGTGCTGCCCAGGCTGGGTCAGCACCCAGGCCCTGTGGGGAGGCAGAGGGGCGAGGGGACATGGGTGACCCTGCATGTCCCCAGCAGCCTCCCCCAGAGGGGCCTCAGGGTTGTGCTGGGGCTGGTGGTCTTAGCTTGTGGCTAAAAACCAGTGTGAATTTGCCCTTCTTGCAAGGAAGGGCCCAAATGCCATTTTCTTCCTCCAAACTTGTGCCCATAGCTCTCCGTGGAAGAGAGAAACTTGAAGATGAAGACTTCTGGAGCTGTGGTTCAGGTCTCCAGCTGCTTTTCCCATGGTCCCCGATTTGTGAGTAACCAGCTCAAAACCACAAACAAATAGTGCCAAAACAAAGGTGTCTCCTTCGCAGGAAATGCTCCAGCTGAAACAAACACAGTCAGTATTTCTTAAAACTTTCTGTGGCCAGAAGAACCCAACAAAGAAATCCCTGCTATTTCAGCAACAGAGGTTGGCCTGGCATCCTCAGCCCTGTACCCAAAAATGGGGTCCAAGATCTCCTGCAGCCCCCCTGTTGGCTTGTGCAGGGTCCCAGAAACCCTTCCCAAAAGCAGCTGGTCCAAATCTGGCCATTTCCTTGAAAAGTGGAATGAAAATAAACCCACATCTTCCAGCAGGAATAAAACACGATGAGAAGTTGCTCTCTTTGCAGGCAGGGTCGCTGGAATAGCCCCATCAATACCCTGGGGGCCAGTGCTGACAGCCCCCTGGTAGCCTCAGCACCCAGCCCCATCACCCCAGAGGAGGCCCCAGCACCCTGCAGAAAGTTAGACTAAATGTAGAAATTGAGAAAAATGGAGGAGCGAGAAGCTTCTTGATATTTTTTTTTTTCTTGATATTTTGTTTTGACAGCTTTACAATAAATTGTTTCAGCTCATTCTTTTGAGAGGATGTTTTCATTCTAATATTCACCTGCATCGAGAGATACTGAAGCAACACATTGTACGTTGTTCTGAAGCAAAGCGTGATTTTTTTTTTTTTTTTTCATTTTTTAATTTAGATACTGAACCATTGAAAAAATAATCCGTTCAGGTAAGGCCAAGGAAAATCAAGGTTGATAAGAGGCCTGGCAATGCAATTGCCTTCTACTCATGTCCCTGCCTGGCCCGAATAAAATCTCAGGAAATTAAAAGCCTCCACAATAGTGCAAGTGGAATATGCTTCTCTGCGCTCACCTCCTCTGATGTCCATTCTTCATTTTATCTTTGCTTGTCCTTGTCTCACTTTCCACCTTGTGTGGGATTCTGTACAGGCTCCGTTTTATTCCCCGGACAAAACGCACAAGCCTGTAATGATCAGCAGCTGAGAGATGACATCCAAGCGCAGTGCTGCCATGCCGCTGATTCGCTGGGATGCCTTGGGTGAGGTTAGATGTGGTTTCCCCAGCTAGGGAAACGCGTCTGTCCAGAAAGTAAATGCACTTGCCTTAGGCTTCAGTGTAGCCTCAGCCTTTATTTCCAGATCAGAAGAACTCACGAGGCAGAATCGAGAGGCACGCTCTTGTAATTTCCCATCCCAGTTACCTTCCTCTGCACATCAAACTTCCCAACTATTTCCATGACAACAGATTATAGACTGACACCTCACTCCTCCACTGGAAGTGAATTTACAAACTGAGGATTTATGAAGTATCATTGCTAAGAGATGCATCACGATTAGACAGACATGCCACACGTTTCTGAAATAACTCATGCCTGGCTGTCAGGAGAATTTGGGTCCTTTGTGCAATAACCGCACTTAACATTCACACCGCTACCGTGTCACTAAACATCGCCTGCTCGCACGGGATCTCTGGCAAGTGGAGAGCAGATACTGCGTGCCATCAATCACTCACCACATTCTTGCTTTTATGTGTTTGCAGTTTTATGGCTTTACTTTAGCCGCTGGCTGTTGTAAGCGAAGCAATTAAAAGTTTGCTCAGCACGCGTCACTCTCGGGTGGGAGATGTGGGGGGGCTCGGGGCTGTCTCAGGGTGGGGAGCAGCAACTAACAGCATCCTTACAAAAGCATCCTTAGGTCCATAGGTCCTCACACAGCCCCTTGGTCCAAGGTCAGCTGCAAAGAGCACATATAAAGTAAGCATGGTGAGCAGCATGCAAGGGGAAATAAAGCGGCCCTTGGGAGGCGACGGGCCCCCTCTAAAAGCCCCGGGTTGATTTGCAGTTCAGCAAGTTCACGGGAGTGATTGCTCTAAGCGGAACGAGAGGTTAACGGGCGAACGCTTCACCCCTGAAAACCTGGGTGCCACTCCTGATTATGTCACGAGTAAAAAATTAGATTTTTTCCAATACGGGGAAAAATTGATAAGACCTTTAA
Source organism: Anas platyrhynchos (assembly GCF_047663525.1). Lineage (NCBI taxonomy): Eukaryota > Metazoa > Chordata > Aves > Anseriformes > Anatidae > Anas > Anas platyrhynchos. The sequence goes on from NC_092587.1 coordinate 127,497,274, forward strand.
TGAGTCCATAAAAACATTAGAATAGCTTTAGTCACTTTCTTTTTAGTAACTATTAGGCTTGTACATTTTCTTAATGGAAGCATGGAGCAGGAAAAGTGCTTCCTCATGAAGAAAAACGAGGAAATGGCTGCTCAAAGTGAAATGGCCAAGGATGTGGAAATGCTGCCGGCTCCTTCATCTGTGTGACCAAATGGGTGGGAGGGCGAGGGGAGAGTGAGCCACCGGGTGAAGGAGACTTGAAGAGCAAGAGCATGGCTGAGGCACAGACGAGGCGTGCTGGGGGCATTACTGGGTGATTCTGTATTTCCCATGAAAAACAGCAAGACCCAACTAACATCAGGAAAAAAGATTTTGTGGGATTTTCTCTCTCTGGCCAATGAATACCTATTACCTTTGCTAGGCTTACTTCTGGCCGGTTACATTAACGTTGGTAATGCAGAGTCTCTGTTACTAATGAATTGAGAGATGGATAACAACCTTCCTGCTAAGATGAAAGGGTTTTTCTAATACCAGAATAAGCCTACCTTGGAAAGAGTGCTGTGAGTCCAGAGGTATCACACTAAAGGAGATCCCATAAATTGCTCTCTGCATTTTTTTTTCCCTTCTTTTTGTATTCCCTGTTAAAGCACTTACCACAACACTGCCTAATAAATCAGGACATGATGGCTTGTGGCAGCCTGCACTGCACCAACACTTCTGTTGTTGCCTCTTTGCTGTCCGTGCATTGCCTCCTGCTGTCACCCTGAGATGTCCTGCCCGTGACTGGCAGGGGTAGCACGGCCCAGGAGCAAGCCACCAGCTTCCCTGGCCATTAAACAAGGTGGGAAGAGGAAACATCACCTGGCCTCTGCCCTCCCGGCTCCTTAGGAGAGGTGCTGGCAGCGTTTCACAGCAGGCCGGGGCGATGGTGATGTTTGCAGGTCTGCTGCCAAGTGTGACCAAATGTGTGAGCCCCCAGGTCACCTCCACGGGGCCCAGGTGGTTTTGGTGGCATCGCTGCTGACCCTGAACAGTGTGCCTGTAGCAGGGGGCTGCTGGTACCAGTGGGTGCTCCCAGCCAGGAGCCCCCACAGCCCAGTGGCAGAAGGAGAGTGCACAGCATGGCTGTGAGAGCTAGGCCAGGGCTACGGCCTCCCCGCGTGGGGCTGTCCACAGGAAATGAGAACAGAGGCTCTTAAAGCACACAAATGGAGAGGCAGAAGCAGTCTCGGCCTCCCCAGGCAGGACAGAAACCCCAGCCCAGCCACCGGTGCTCTCTGCACCCCCCCACCTCAGCTGCCTCAGGCCATGGGCCCAGGCGCTGAGCTCCTGCATCAAGCCGTGTTTTCTCCTCATACCCAGGAGCAGATTAGTTGTGCCCCTTGCTGTGCTCCAATGCCACCCTTCCTTCTTCACAGAGGTCACTGTGACCCTTCAAGGCCTGCTGCACTTGAGCTCCCCGCTGTCAGAGCCTGGCAGCACCCCGCACACCCCACCATGAGCAGCCACCGGCCCCATGGTGAGGAGCCAAGCAGCCAGCTGATCCAGCACAGCAGCACCCGACCCAGTTTTCCACTCTGTCCCCAGGTCCCCACACGCCCATGGAGCAGCAGGGTGAGCTCAGCACGCCGCAAACAATTAAGGCGAGGTAGAGGCGAGGGAAGCAGCGCTCTGCGCCGCGGCAGGCAGCAAGCAGATGGCTCGCGCAGCTTGCTTCGAAGCTGAGCTCCAAAGCGCAGGGAAAGGCCCAAATTCATCCACACTCCTGGGTGCTGGGCACCAGTCTCAGGCTTGCTGACCTTCCCAATCGCAGGGCGAGACGTGCCCGACCCCGCTGTGTAGAGGAGGCGGCTCGGTGCAGCAGCCCTGCGGGCAGAGCCCCCTGCACCTCCCGGCTGCTGCAGCCAGCCAGCAAGCTCCATCAGCATTTCCCAGCAGGATTTTGGCACCTGCTCACACGGCGAGCCGACAGCCGAACCTGTTATTCCCCGCTGCAAGAATAATAGGCTCGCGTTCTGACAATGCTTTTCAGTGGAAAGTTTCCCAAAGCGTTTCACAAACAGTGTGAAGTGTAGCGAAGGGGCTGGCCCTGCCAAAACCTGAAGTACAGCCATTCTGTGCTGGAACACAGCGGCTGCTGAATAATGAAGAGGAACAACACAGATCTTTTTAGGAATCAAAAACAAATGGCTGGAGGAGCGTGGAAAGGCATCCTGGAAGCTTAGCTAGAATTAATCTGAAAAAAAAAAAAGCTGTGCATATGTAACCGTCTTTGTTTCAATTTTCATCTCCAAAGGCTTCCTTTTGTTACTTGCGTGCTGGTCGCAACCAGGCTGCTGATTCTTTGGAAGAAAATCAGTGAAGCAATTTCTACCTTTATTTTAAAAAATGCTGAAGAATATTCAGATCACTTAGGTGTCCTGGAGTCAGCAGAGAGGCAGGGTCTGACAAGTGCTGCTGGAAGCATGCAAGGGAGTTGCTGGAATGATCTCAGCAGCGATAGGGATTATCTTTGAGCACTTGCACAGGAACAGAGAAATTTCAGAGGCACAACTGGGATTCGGGTCCAGATTAAGGTTTCTGATAGTAGGTCTCCATGCTGGAGCTGGGTGCCTAAATTCCCATTTTCATCAGTGGAGAGCCAGTCAGTGGAGGGTAGGGAGCAACGTGCCTCATCCCAAAGCAGGCAGCTCAGCTGAATACCTCTCCAGATTACAGGTTAGGGTCCCAGCTGGGACACCTCATGCCCTAGGGGGCTTCCTGGGGTGTCCAAAGTATTCATGTGGGACTGGCAGGCATGGCATGTGGCCAAGGGCTCTGTTCTGGGGCTGAGTGCCAGGGTCACGCCGCGTTCCCATGCAGGCACTGAGGTGCGTGCACCCACGCCTGGCTGCCCTCAGCTGCAGCACTTGGCGCTGCCGCAACGAGACAGAGGGAGCTCAGAGGGTTTTAAATGAAAGGCCCTACCTGCAGGATGGGCAAGGGGTGTCTGAGCTTCAAATGCTCATGTGTGCTTGTGGTTGTGATGGTCTGACACATACACACATGGTGCCTAGGGAACTGAGACACTGATGAGACTTGGTGGAACAGTGCTTACTGAAAATGTTGCTGGTTTTGCAAATGGCATCTTCAATTCCAGAAGAAAGTATTCAATCATTCTATTATTCTGTATTTTTCGAGTGAATTTAATGCCAATAATATCCCATTGCATCTTGCAGGGGTTGTGGATTTCATTTTTTGGTTTTTTTTTTGTTTTTTTTTTTCTTTTTAGCAAGAATGATATTCGTGGATCAGTAACACTCCAGGAAGAGTCATGTGAGAACACATATCAAATGCATTTTTGCATTTCCTAGAGATTATAATGTTACGGTTATCAAATCACAGGTTATGATTTAATTACTTTTCATTATCTGAGCTGCATAGCTCTTGAACCTGAGAAACCCTCTCCTTCAAAAATTAAACAAAAATAAATTGTTAAAAAATTGCATCCTCGGTAAGGATTTCTACACAGCCTTCTGCAAAAATCCCCTGCACCCCCAAGGGCTACAAAATAATCGAGTTTTATTGTTCAAGAAAAGAAACAAACAAACACATTTTTCTGAAATAAAATTCCAAGTTCCATTCCAAGGCAGGACTTTTATCCTGGAATGCAATGGGCTTCCACACTTCTGTGTAATTTTTTCTTATTTCAATAAGACCTCGCCTTAAGTACTGCGGTAGATAAAGTGCCTGGGAAAAGCTGTTTAATAACTGACAAAATGTCAAAGTACATTTGTGCAAAACAAAGAGATTTATAACGAAATGTCTGTTCTAGCTTTTATTTCGGATTCTTTATTAACATGTTCAAATATTTAAACTAATCCCAGGGAAGAAGGGGAACAGAGATTAGATGCCAAATGAATTGATTGGCTTAAAACAAAGACTACACTGAAAAAAAAATCCCTGTCACGTGCTGCTTTGTATGTCTGCTTAGCTTGTGTAAACAATTGCAGATGCAACTAATTAGCCTAAAATATTACTCGCCAATAGCAACAGTAGAATAGCAGGCATCCTCAGAGATGCTGGTTCGAGATGACATCTCTTTTGGAAACTGCCTGCTTTTGATTTTGTAGACTCATATAAATGTAGGCTTAGCTGAAACCTCAAGAGGTCAGGTAATTTTAATCCATCCTCCTGTCCTCAGGCAGCAGTGCACATACTTACATTACTGATAGATGTTTGTCTTGTGTAGCCCTAAAAATCTCCGCAGTCAGTCTCAGCAGCCCATGCCAATTCTTAACAATCGTTACATTTAACCTAAATCTCTCATGGTGCAATTTAAGCTGATAATTTCTTGTCTTGCCTTTGGTCATGATGAAAAAAAATGAACAGCATCCTACCTGTAGCAAGTTTATACACATTTTAAGACGCTCTGGAGATTCCTATCTTCCCTTCTGTATTTCTTCAAGAAACAAACTAACTCAATTCCTTCCTTCTTTCCTTCCTTCCTTCCTTCCTTCCTTGACAGTGACCCAGCTGAGGCAAGGTGAAATGGCCTCTGTTGTCACATATTAACAGGATGCAGTACAAGGATTGTCACAGATAAAGAGTTATGGGGTTTTTGTTTGTTTGTTTGTTTTCCACAACAGTAACATTTAATGCACAGATCACTTACCAAGAATTTTGTTTTCATTTAATACAGAAACTGCAGGTCTCTCCAGCAGCTGTGGTATTTTCATTGTCTTGCTTCAATGCTCTCCGTTGATTTAAAGTAAGTTTGCTAGCCAGACATGTAACCCATTTTCAAGGGCACCATTTAGCCCAGATCTCCCCAGTATTCCTAGTGCTCATGAGTGTAGCATAAAACAATCATGAAAAACTATAAAATTCAGGCCTATCATAGCTGTTGCCCATCCACCATGCCACACCCAGCCACATAAGGCCACTGGGTTTTTCCTTTGTGGTTGGTGCAAGTCTGGCTGCCCATTCAGTAGCTCTGAAAATTTTCTCTTTAGGATCTTTTACTCTCCATGCCCCTTGCAGGAAGAGTCTGGTACTTTGTTTGTGGCTGATGAATGCCATTAGCTGCTTACTGTCCAGTATCTAGATGTGTGAGGTACTTCATGATACTACAGGGGCCCTGCAAAGAACATTCGACAGTCTTGTCAGACCAACTTCAAATCCCATTTCGAACGCCTTTAAGAAATTAATGCTGGAAATAGAAAAGCAAAAGAAACTTAATCTGGAGACATGGGAATACAATGACCCTTTGGCAAAGAATCACACGAGCATGTCTGGGGAAAAGCAAGATCAATATTTCTGTATTGTGTACTTACCACCATTTCTAATCATTTACAACGTCTTGACTCAGGTGTATTTTTCTTTAAGAGAGGGGTTTAAAAACTGATTCCTGAGGAGATCCTGCAGGCTTAGATAGGCTGGTTTCTGTTGAGTTAGTAAACCTTAGACTTTATGAGGGTGTCAAAAATTGGGTGCATGTGGATCTGAGATTGGAGCTCCTATAAACATCAGGAATTTGGTTTATATATAATAGGAAGAGCAGAAGTGGCAAAATGAGTCTTTCAAACAAGAAAATGCCTAAGGAAATGTGGAATTCCTTTATCACCTTCTCAAGGTCAGTGTAATCCCCAGAGAGTTCAACTTGACCCATTTAATTTCAAATTAATCTTTCCTTCTTTTGTTATTTTAAAATCCACTCTTTTAGGGAGAGGATGTTCACCAAGTACTCAAAAACAGAGAGGTAAGCTCTGAACTACAGTTTTGTATTGCAGTGCTGTAGGACTTGAATCTGACTCCTATTAAAGTCAGGCTAGCTGTAAGTTTAATGAGGATCACATCCAGATCACACAAAATAAGGGTTGTGAAGTGAGGGCTGTTCAGTGTTGCCGAGCCATTTGGCTTTAGCAGGCTCGAGGGCAGCCTCTGCTTGCATTGCGGCGGTGAGGCATTAGATGGAAAAGCCACAGGCTCCGTGCTATAGCAGAGCAGGGAATTAGCTTACCCAGCCCATTAGATACGAGACGTCTGTTTCAAATGAACTTTCCCATCGCCTGCCTTCTTCCTCCTCCCCTGAAATAGATAGCCATTTAAGCATAAAAAATATTGTAAGGGAGAGAGAAACATTATGATTTAACCCCTGGAGGCACTTACCTCCACAAATGGCACAAAGTGCCTTGACAGTCACTTATGCTACGCTATACACCCGCTAAAATCAGGCCACGTGAATCTTGCCCTGTGTGATTTCTGTCAATTAGAAACCCGATGAAATTCCACAGCCTGAGGAATTTTGATGGATCCTTTCCACTGGCTCCAGAGGCTTGATATGGGCCCCAGGGGGACTAACCTGTCCCTCTGAGACAGCACGTGGCACCTCGGGCTGGAGCCACTGGGCAGCTGTGCACTGCAGAAGCAGCTGTCAGGTTCAGGCCGATACCTCCTGAGTGTAGAGATGACCATGGTGTCCAAACCAAATCACACCTACTGTTTCAAAAGGTACTCTGTGGATTAGTCAGTTTAGGTTGTCTGTGGTAGAGCTGTCCCTGTGGCTTGCACCATCGTACCAGCTAGAAATGACCTTAGTCTTGCAGACTATTACCCTGAAGGGCCTTTTGGCTATTCTTGAGCCCCTTCATGGTTTTGACCAGAAATTCCATCCCAGAAATGCCAGATTTCACCTCTAGACCTTTTGTTTCAGCAAAGCAACATTTTCGAAGAAAAACCTCTCTGTTGGAAAATTGCCATCCAGATTTCCTTGGAAGTGTTTGGGAGCACTTTGCTCTTAATGCAGACACAATTTTAGCGGTTGCCTTTTGAATTTGTCCAATAAGTGCTTGTGTTTTTCTTTATAGCTTTTAGAGGTTATGCCCATGTTGAGATTGCCATCAGGACCAGCACTCCGTCCCTCACCTGCTCCCTTCATCATGTTTTCTCAGAGCAGCAGAGGAGCTGGCCGCAGACCTGGGTTTCATCTCTCCAACAACACCCCAGCACTCAGAGGCAGTGGTGTGGAGAAGAGGCAGAGCTGCCAACTGCTTCAGTGGGCAGGGGCCTCCTGGAGGACTGGGGTTGAGCACACAGCCAAGGGACTTGTTTGATCAAGAGCTGCTCAGAAGGGATCACGCTCGTACTGCTGTCCTTGCTGAAACACCCAAGAAGTTTGCTTTTTTCCTTTTAGCTGTTACCTTGTTGTCTGCTAATGAACTGTATCCCTTTTTATCTTGCAGATGCCCAAAGATAAAAAGTTGCTCCTTAAAATGCTCCCGGATGAATAGGTTGGCAAGTGGTTACTTCCTTAGCATTTTATATTCCTCAGAAACCAATTATTTTTATTTCAGAAGCTGTGACTCTTAGAAAGCCTGTTCCTAACTCAGAAGTGTAGCTGAAAGCATCAGTACTCTAAATTACGAGCATGATCTAATTGATTAGTTTTACAAAAATATGAGCTCCAAATTGAAGCAAGGTGGAAGCTTTCATTGCCTTGACTGCTTTAAAGCATAAATGTTTCCTTTTTAACATTGCTTCTCAATAAAAATTCTTTTTAACGAATTCCAATGATGTCTTGTGCATTGATATAATTTTACCAGACTACATTGAGCCACTTTTGCTTTTCTCCTTGAGAGGCTTATGTGGACGTTCAAGGTATTTGATCTTTGGGAAGGGTGATTTGGGAGGCCATCTGATCTAATGGGCTGGGCACTAGACAGGGACTATAAAGACCCAGGTGCTAATCTCCATTCTGTGACCTTGGGCAAATCATTTCATCTTCCTGCATTTCTCTCCTACCTTTTATCTTTCTTTAACACTCTTAATTAAGCCAGAGTGCTACAGATAATACAGATAATAACCAATTCTTCCCTTTCATGAATTAGACATGCTCCTCTTAAAATGCCACAGAGGTTGGACTGTGGTGAATGTGTGCAATTACCTTTAGTAAAGACAGTGGTTGTTGCACACAACCTCCCTGGACTCGTATGAGCATCTGGATTAATTATATCCTGTCTTCAGTAATTCCCTGAAGAATGAAAATAATGAAGGGTAAATACCTTTTATTAATACAGCTATGGAGTGCAATATGAAAAAAAAAAAAAATGAACGCTCCACACATTTCAGTAACTACTTAATGGCACACAAGGACACAACCCGAAATTCTCGGACGTGCTCCCCGCTGGGTTTCAGATGATGGGCCATCTTACAGGGAGGCAGAGCTGCCACGCTTCCCGTGTCCCCAAACCCCACAGGCTTCGATGCTCAGACGTGGCTGGGTAGCAGCCAGTGGGCCCTTTGAAGCTAAGGATATGTGGAAAGGAGCCTGAGCTGAGCACCAAGAGAGGTCATCCCTTGCCAGCTGTGATGCTTTAGACAGGGAGAGGACTGGGCTCTGCGGGTGTCCCCAAGGACCATGAGGTCTCTGTGAGCAGCCACAACAGGCTGCAAATTTTGTCAGGACTGAGGCAGCCGCCAAGCTGCTGAGCCATGATTCAGCAGCTGAGGATGTCTGTGAAAGTCACTCGGCCTTGGTTAGGAAAGTAAAACTCGCCGCAGAAAATAATATCCCAGTTAGGCGCTCTTAGAGCCTAAAGTAAACAGCGACGTTTCTGTATTGAAAAAAAATCAGTGGGAGAAATCTCACCTGTAAAAGCCATCTGGGTGCACAGAGTGGAAAATGGATCACAGCAGTCTGAGTGCACAAGGATGTGATGAAAGGTATATTTTACATTTAAACAGATAAGGTAGATGAAATGTAGAAAATCCAGAGCCCCATTAACACAGCTCCAACGCGCCGGCACGTTCAGTTTAAGATGACAGCAATCAGAGTATTCAAGCACTCTGAGCCCCCAGCAATGCTAATTCAGCCTCCTTGCAGAGCCACACCACCAATGGCCAGGGTGGTCTTTCCTTAATGCCGGCTCTCAGACAGACCATGTACAATGCCTGGTTATTACTTGAGAGTAACTGTAGCAGCACCTTAAGGAGCCACTTATGTAGGACATTATTATCCAGGGAAGAATTGAAAAAAAAGAGGCAGTGTCTGTACAAAAGATTCCCGAGCACAGAGCCAGCTCTGCCCCCTGTCTTTAGTGCTGTGCTGCTCTGCTCTTTCATTCACCAAATACATTTGCTGCTGCACACACTTTGCTAGGAATATGTACAATTTGCAATATTTTAAAGACTGGCTAAATTTTCACCCTTAAAGAAAGCTTTAGCACGTAATAAGTTTTTCACATTACAAAGTGGTCTGTCTGCTTCTCATCCTTCTGGTAGAAAGAGAGAAAAATTAATGTATTTTGCAAATCAGAGAGAGTTGTCTTTTTTTTCTCTTTCTCAACTTGTGTATTGCTAGAACGTACAGCCCTGCTGGGTGATAAATACACACCTAGTATCAAAAAAGCCATCTGAATAAGTGGGTTGGACTAGACAATCCTCAGAGGTGCCATCCAACCTCATCAGCTATTGTGTGATTCTGTGAAGCAGTCTGCAGTCTTACTGCCAAATAGGTCCTACAACTTTGCTATCCAAATGCCACTATACTCATGTTAGTGAGGCACATCAGACTCTGAGTCCAGTCATCTCCTGGGGAAAAGATCATGCATATCTACCACACAAACAGCTGTGCGGTTCTTTGCATTTTTTTTTCCTTCTTCCTACTATCTGAGCAGCTATTAAGGGAAAAGGAATTAGCTTCAAGCCAGAATTGGCTTAAATACTTTATAAGGGAATCAGACAGACCTTCAAAGTTATGTCTAGCCCCAGTCATTGCAATGCATGCCAATATTTTACACTTCGAGTACTGGATGTAGCAGTGGGACTGCTGGCTTTTATTTTTTAAGAAGCACGTGTCCCCCCCCATCTCTGCACTGATATTAACCCTCCATGAGCATGTCATTTTTATTTTCCGCTCAATTAAGTAAAATGTAGTCCCCAATGAAATATTCAGGATGTTTGGCTGATAACTCCTTACAGCTGCAGTCACAGCCTGAAATGGAGGAGGGGGGAGCCCCCACACGTGCTCCCCCGCTGCAGCAGACAGGTCTGCGTAGTGCTGCCAGCCCTCAGCTCTGCTTCCCTGCCCATGCCTGGGGCAAAATTTCCTGGTGTCTCACCCTCTAAATGCCTAAGGCCAACATGACCCTCAGGGGTAAGTCTTTTCCCTGCCAGGAGGGCGATGCCTGTTCACACACTATCATTTACTTCCTTAGCCTATGCTGTTATCCTCGTCAAACACAAATATACACACGCACATGCATGTGAAGCTTTTAAAAGCAAAGTCAAGACTGAACCCTGTATTCACATCAAAGAAAATAAAATACCCCAGGTTTAAAAAGCTATCAAAATTAGCATTAAACAGAACCAAATACATGTCAAGGAACAGCTGAGGTACCCAAATAATCCTAATTCTTATCCTGCTGAGAGGCTAGCCGTCTGCCATTTCTGATTTTGTGGACAGAGTGCTGAAAATACACACCACACAGCTCTAGGTCTGTTATTGTTTACTTACATGTAGTCTACAGTACTAAATGTAGTGCTTTGTCGTCATGCCAACGTTTGTATTTTTCATGTAAGTACTATAATTTTATGATCTGGACCCATGAGATCACTATATAGGAAAGCGGAGCTGGCAATGCATCTAATGGCACCATGCAGTTCCCTCGACCAGGCCAGGTGGTCGGCAGCATGCAGAAGCAAATGAGGATGAGGAGAAGAAAGTAATACCTGCCTTCTGAAAGGTGGCATGACTTTCAGTCACTGACTGGAAAAATAAATGTCACAGGTCCATGCACCCTAGTAGTGTATCTAAATTTGCCAACAACCTCCACCTTTCCAAGCAAACCAGAGCGGTACGAACTGTACATATGGCTTCAGTGAAGGAGTATCTGAAACGTTCTTCAGATTTGAGGTGGCAGTGCCAGAGAGAAAAAGGTCCAGAATTATAGGAAGAGGAGGGAAAGAAAATGAACCTCCAAGGTTAGGGTTAGGCAGCAGCATATGTGAGACTCAGGTTCGACCCTTGTCCTCCCTGTGGGTGAGGTGACATCTGCAGACATCTGCACTGTTGCCTGGGAGCAGCTCCTGAGACCCTCTCCCATCTTCATTGCTAAACTCCAAGAAGATATTTGGGCCTTGTCCACTGGTGAGGGAGCCCTGCCACATTCATGACACAGCGTGTAAGAGGGCTGTGCCTGGAGGGCCCGGTCCTTGGCCCTCCATCTTGTAAAGGCCTTCCACCTGCATGCAGCAGGCCTGACAGCAGATACACGTCACCACCTGTGCAACCTCACATAGCTGATGTGAACAAGCACACAGAAACTTCACGGCAAAGGTGTAAGAGCAGACTGGCCACTGGCTGCTCTGTGCATTGCAGCAGTGCCTACGGGCCCCACACTTCATAAGAAAGGCCTTTGCAAGGCACTCACCCGATGACTGTGTGAACAGGCTCTGGACACTCTGATGCCCTTTTCTTACCAAAGTTTGCCCTGCGGAAGAAAGACTGGAACCTCTTTCCTAGCTTATTACCAGCAGGTCTGTGTTCATCTGACCTCCCACAACTCCATGAGAGATGAAGCCTTCACTAACCTTCTTCCATGCCCACATATGCCGTAAGAACTCCTGCATGTTCACATGAGTTTCCTTGTGTGATTCCAGGCTAGCAAATATTTTGTCTACCAATAGCCACAAAAAGGCATTTCTGACAACATGTGCTCTATTGGACATGCTGGGGCATCACAGAGGGGCTCTCCTGAGGCTTGTCCATAGCTTGGCATTCCCAGGATGTTATAACCACCATTAGCGCAGGAGATGACTGCTCTCATTGCAGTCCCTGTGTGTAGTATTTGCTGTCTCATAGAGAAATTCAAAGTCTGCAGAGGACAAATGGGCTAAACCCTCTGCTGTCTGCTGCACCTAGCTCACATCTGTGCCTCTCTGCAGCATCACTGTGAGACTGCCAGACTGCTGCTCCTGTAGCTTAACATCATGGCTGGTCATCAGCAAAGCACAACGTCCTCACACTTCCAGTTCATACAGGGTCCCAGAGAGGCAGCAAGCATCATCTCTTAGGAGATCATTATCTCAGCAGGGAGGCTGGGAGGTACTAATGAACTGTGTTGGACATGTGTCACAGTCCTCACCAAATGCCCTGAGGTCACTTCCTTGCTGATCACCAATTTTTGTGAGGTCCCAGACAGGGTTCAAATTGCTGCCAGTAGGTGCAAGCCCTGCCACAGACCAACAGGAGCAAATTTTCTCAACCACGGTACACCTGGCCATCTGGGCTAGCTCCTTCAGTGAAACAGGGGTATGCAAGGCATGGTTAACAGCACTCAGAGGCTCCTGCTGGAGTTCATTGCCCTGCTCAACTTCTGTTGTAGGGACCTTTCACATAGTCCCTCAGAAGTCCCTCCCATCTTCCAGACAACACCCATGCTTGGCCATGGTCCGAACCAGAGGCTGTTGTGACTGTCAGAAATGCCACTGTCATTGACAATTTTGGTAAGTGGCACCACCTTCAGGTAAGTGCAACCAAACAATGATGAGTGCCTTAAGTACTCAAATCCTTTGTTCTTCTCAAAAAAATAACCATGATGCTCAAACAACAGGGTGTAAAACATGAGCCACAGCCAGAGCAGATATGCTGAGCTCCAATATTTTTGAGTCACTGGGAAATAGTGAGTAACAAACAACGCAGTGAGTAAAATGGATGATTAAGCTAATACCCCCATCTTCAAAATAACTGTGCTGCCAACATATTTGTGAACTCCAGGTTGATGCTATTCCACATGCATAAAGTCAGTCAAGCTTCAGTTGTCCACAGCCGAATGTAAAACTCACTCACTCTTCTGCTATGCCCAGGGCATTGCCATATACATGCCATGAATTTTGCATATGCAAACTAGTCAAGAAAAATCCATGCCAGCTTCAAAGCCACCCTTGTGATTTGCATACAGCCTGTTTGCCATCAGGTTGTCCCCTGCAGCACGGCCAGCCACTCCTAGATGTGGCGGTGCATTCAGGGCATGTCTAGTGAGAGAGGAATAGTCTCTGTCAGCGGGAACAAAGAAATACATAATGTCAAGCCTGTTGTTCATCCCACAGATTTCAGACCACTCTGCTTCACATTGCATTGCTGAATAGACTCTGGACCACCCGAGGTCTATGCATACAGCCCCCAGAGAGGAACAGCCACCTAAATCCACGGCCAAATGCAGACGCTGACACCTATTGTCCATAAATTGTTTCTCTCCAGACACTGAAGGCCTGAAGACACCACACGCAGCAAATGTAGAAGCTGCTCTCTTGCTCGATGAGATTCATGTCAGCTAGAAAAAAGCAGGCCTCGGCAGCCAGCATAAATTGTAGCAGCCTGAGCCACCCGCCTCATCTTACGCCAGGGAATAAGACCAGAGCATCTCTGTGTAAATCTCCTCCAAAATACGCTCCATTGCTTTTCACTTGCCAACAAGGATGAGGGCATAGCTGTTTTGTTATCTGTCATTATCTGTTTTCGTGTTCTCACAAGCAAATGGGTAATATTCCCCAAGCAGGTAGTGTTCTCTGAGACAGGCCCATGGGAGCAGATGAATGCATTCATTACAGGGACCTTTGTATTGAAGCTGAACCCGGCTGATCTCTGCGGCACTGGGCTGTAAAGGCAGGCTAGCCAACACAAAAGGGGTCAGTGAAGTTATGCCAAACATACGCCATGTAATTGATTTCCAGATTTGGTTCATTATCTGTATTACCAAAGAACAAAGCAGTAGAAAGACTTAAAATATGAAGCAAGGCAAGTATATATTTCTCAACAGGATGTTTTTAAAAGTTTTCTGTAAGGCTTCATCTGTTCTTTAAGCCTTGACTATTATTCCATTTTCAGAATTTATAGCACGCATAATAACCACATTTTATTTCTTTTAGAAGTATCCATGCAGGTTCGCAAAGAGCTGGCTATCAATCTGAGGAACGAACGTCTTAGAGATGACTCTCCCATCCGGGGCCTCAAGAGATAAGAGGATAATAACACTGTGCATTAGCCCCAAAGCATTCCTGAAAGCCACTGTCCCTTCGAAGATCCAGCCACTTCCAGCATATGCTGAGTTTCTTGGTAGCTGGCAGAGCTCACTCCTCCAGCAACTCGCGCAGCATTTCCTGCCGTCCCTTTCCCACTTCTCAAGAAAACTGGGATGGAACAAAATAGCTTTTGAGGCCACAGTTGATTGCCATCCCCAGATGCTTTACATTCAACATGCCATCTGTGTTTTGTTTTCTTGTTAAGAGGGTTTTGTAACAGTTTTTATTATCTACTGTAACTAGAAACAACAGCAGGAAATCATGTAGTGCAAAGCAAGTATAGAGAGTGATTTGGCCTCACAATTGCTGGCCATCAATCTTCCACTTGAAATCTCTCCATTACAAGCCTTTTCCATCCTTGCCTGTATGTGTATATGTGAAAGAGAGAGGGTGCAATTGCAGGGCAAAAGCACACATTTGGAAGAAAAGCAGGAGATGGGTGAAAAGACTTCCAAAAACCTAAAGCATAGCAGGGTTTAATGCTGTTGCAGGCATCTTTTGGACACAAAGTGCCAGATAGTTAACCCTTTGCTCGTCTTCCTGAGGGAAACACAAACTTTTCTGCATTTTTAGTCAGCCCAAGAAATTATCTGACTGTCCAATTTACTCGGTCCTGGGTTCTCAGCAATATGATTAACAGCTTCATTGATTAATAGTGATTAGTTTAACCAAAGGAATTAACCTCAGAATTAATGTGTGGCCAGTAATTTAAGTGACTTCCAAAAAAATTGTCCTGATTGCTGTCTTGCAGCCCATTTCCCATTAAATCTTTGTTTTCATTTGTAACCTTCTGCTTTCTGTACAAACCCACTTTCTCACACAAACTTCAGCTTCAGTGTCTGTGCTTCTCTGTAAACACTAAGTGGAGGAAAAACAGGGAAGCAACACGGATTATGGTATCCTAGTATAGGGTTATTGTAAAATTGTACTCCCTGCATACCAGGGAATAGGAAATTTCATTTTCAAGGGCTCCCTGGGGGGCAGAGATAAACTACAAAAGTCACAACTTGTCATAATTAAACACTCATGCCCATTACACACAAAGGAAATTATGCACATTTATCTAGGTCATTGAAACATTCATATGGCAATACTATACATGAATGTCCATTAATATCCTGTAAGAACATAGTGAAAGTGTTCTCCCAGAAGCAATGCAAGGCTGTGCTGAATGAAGATGCTGTAGTAGCATGGAGGAAAGAGAGGGGGAGGGATAGGAATGGTTAATATATTTCCAGCCAGAATGCAAAAGGGCCTAGATGGGTACAGGCCCCATTCCCTCTCAGCTGAGTAAAGCATAAATGTTAATTGGATAAGCTTCTCATAACAATATTCTATATGGTTATCAAGCAACAGCAATGGGAGTGGTTTAAAAATGGATACTCAGCGAGTGTAGCTCCTTTTACAGCTCTTTTGGATGTCAGCTCAGTTTGTCTAATGAAATCTGGTTTATTGGAAATTGGTAGCTCTGAATACATACCCCACCTCTTCTGCCTGATTTGTGTTTTGAATATTTACTTGTTGTGGAGCTATATGTGTGGGCTGGTAAATAGGAAAATATTTGGTGATAGACACCACTGTAGTCATCCATATTCCTTTTATTCCTATCAACTCCTAGATGATGAACCACAGAAATCTCACCTGCCCCTGGCACTTTCCAAAAGTAAAAAATACATTTTTCACCACTAAAATAAAATAAAATAAAATAAAATAAAATAAAATAAAATAAAATAAAATAAAATAAAATAAAATAAAATAAAATAAAATAAAACACACAAAAAAAAGCAAGGACCGTTAGAAATAGCCATGATGAGTTTGGCACTGGCATCTCCTGGGGAATTAATGGCCAGGTGTTGCTAATGGCTCTCAGCTTTGCATCAACACTCCAAGTCACTCCTAATCCCCAGAACAGGCCCTGCTCCTTATTGCTTAATTAGAACACAAACAGCTCTATGAACATAACACTGATGGTCTGACTCAAGCCTACAAAAGAAGAGAAAACATGGAGTTAAGGGTAAAAAAAAAAATCCCAGAAATACTAACATAAAGCCATCTGTGTAAGTAGGTTTTGTTTTACAGCAAACACTGTTAACAGAAAAAGCTGAAAATATATATATTTTTTCAGAATTTGATCTGTAGAGGTTTTGCAGCTAAGAGACCTGTGTTCGGTTCCTTCTATTCCTAGATTATGTTTTATGTTATTTACGAGGACTTGGACCACTGCCAAGTATGTGACAACTCTTGTGTGGGAAAGTGGCATGAATTTTAAGAATGAATGAGTAGTCCTCCAAGTGTTTGTGCCAGAAGCACCTCATTCAGTAGTGGGGTTTGTTGTTTTTGTTTTGTTTTGTTTTGTTTTTTCTTATATAAAATGTTTTATTCATCCAATCAGAAAAAAAATATATCTTACCATATGACCCATGAAATTTGTGCGACACAAAGAGTGATCAGGTACAAGAACCCCCCGGTTTTGATATTCCATCAAAATGCTGGGTTAAACTTTCAGCCAATAAACATGTTCACAGGAAGTCAGTAGTAGGTTATGAACCATTTTTAAATCCCAAAAGAAGGGAGTTTGTGATAAAATTTGAAGTGATTCCACTTTCTGTTGCATTTGAAATGCTTTTCAAGCTCAGATATGACAAGAGTTTGATGTCTGAAGAAGTGTCCCATCCCCAGCTCTAGAGGTAGAAAGCTCTGCCTAAAGAAAAGGGCTTCAAAACAGCCAGATCAAATTAACCACGAGTTTATTCTTATAGATTCAAACTTTACTGTCAGAAAGATGCAAGGGTCATGTTTGTGTGTATCTATAAATCTTTCCGCATTGACAATGCCATCCAAATTAAGCCCAATGTTCTTGTTAAAACACAGGACTTGCAACATACATGTATATCTGACTGCAGGAGAAATTTCCAGACCTGTGCTAGTAAGACCCATGTCTGGATGTAGATTCAAACACATGATTTTGCTTAAGACACTTTGTTCCTGCTGCCAAAGAAGGATTTTTTATTCTTTAGCTATTTGTGAATCTGGATATACACCAGACAGTTCTACAGTAAGTAGGAACATGACCTTCAGGCTTTTATAGAAAACCAATACCAAAGTACAGTATAAATGATCATTTTACAATGCATTAAAATAACCTTTCTCCCCCAAATTAGCAGATAACTCTAGATTAAGTCACATTTCCTTCAACGGGATGTAAGTGAAAATAAAATATTATTTTAAAGGCTTCCATCGGTGTTTGCCAACTGAAGAAGAAGAGATGCATGCATCAGTATTTCGAACATGTTTGGAAGATGTGGCATACCTTTTAGCAGGGCTGTTATCCCTGTCAACAACACCGCCATGCTTCTGCTAAACTGCCTTGGAGGGCTCACTTACTACAGTGCATCCTGTTTCCTCTAAAAATTACTTAAACTGACTTCTGCTAATCCTCCCGGCCACACAGGGTGGGCTCAGTCAGGCCGGGAAGCAGAACCAACCTAATGTTGCACTTCTCACAACCTGGAAATTCAGCTTAGCATTTGGAAAGTGAAAGAAAGGGAGAGAAAGTCGGAAGATTTTCACAGCTATCTTGGTAACAAAATCTGTGTGAACTCCCTATCAGCAGTAATAGTAGGAGCACAGAACATCTACAGAGCAACTCCAGTTACTCTTTCTGTGTCTGTGTAAGAAACAGGCAACACAAGTTTTAACAATTCATATGTATTAAAGACTAAAGACTTTGTGTGAGCTGAATTAGAACTTTTGAGGATTTTTTGCTTTGTTTCTTTCAGCTAGTTCTAGCTTTAGCTTTATTTTAGCCTGTGATGTATAGATTTTGCATATTGTAAACCACACCACAGACTTGCACTATAAATTATTTCCCTAGGGGTTCTGTGGGGTAGTAGGGTTGCTTTTAAGAGACACCTATTCAAATACGGCTGTATGCATTTATCAGTCGAGTACTTAATTAATTGGAAACTCTTAATAGCCACAGAGGACAAGAATCTTTTGTCCAGCTTAGCCTGTCTGGATACATTTTATATGTTGGTAAATAATGACTCTTTTGAACACATGGTACTGCTGTTCTAATAGTCAGTGAAGAAAAAAAAAAATGAATTATGAATTGTACTGTCACCATTTGCTAAACACGATGTGTCAGGTGTTGTTCTTGTAGTATGCTTCTGCAGCAAAACACAGGCATGAATGTAGCATGACGGGGCATATCTATGCTTCATTGAATCTACTTAGCCTGGGTAACAAGAGGAGGGAAAGGATGGTGTATGGGAATCGGAACTGCTCAGCAACCCAATTGCCCTCCTGAGACTTGTCGGTGATGCTGTAAGCCTGTCCCACCACATCTTTGCTGCTCTTGTACGTCTTTATAAGCACACCGTCATCTTGGTATGGAGGCAAACCCCTAGAAAGGGAGAAAAGGCACGATAGGTTTCTCTCTTAGCAGATTAGGAAACACCACCTCCTCCTTCTCCTTTATTTTAAAGCAATTAGTGGATGGATTGGATTTCCCGGAGGCAACATGACAGAAGCAGGTCTTCAGGAAGGAAGGCATCAAAATAGGGAAATAGTAAGAGTTTCGTTTTCCCTCAGGAAAGCTGCACCACATTAAAGGCTGATAGTTGTCAAGAGAGGCTGGTGAGCGCTGGGGCAATGGGCAGGACAAGCTTTGGCTCAGCACATTTCCCAGGAAGGGGCGATGTGCAACCCACAGGGAAGGCAGTGCTGCGATGGGGAGGGCCATGGGGTGCTCTTGAGCCCACATCTCCTGCCTGCTGAAGAAGTGACTGCTGTGCCAGTGGGTGTCTGTTTTCCAATAGCATTCCCTGAAAGTTCACGTGCAGTTATAACAGACACACTTACATGCTTTAATACATCATTGGTTGTTCAAGTTATATCTGTATAAAGCGAGTGCTCAAAATACTGAGCGGCTGTGTAACCGAGAGTTGAGCAGACCTAAGCACTTCACGAAATACCAACAAAGTAGCTGTAAATCTCAATCTTAAAATGCCCTGCTCCAAAACGAGCACAATATTTAATCTTACTTTTTCTTCAGGACACACATCATTAACTGCTAATCAACTCAAGCTTCAGAAATCCCTGAGCAGTCCTCTCAGTTTTCAAAAATGTAGTCAAGAAACAAAGTGCTTTTTATCCCCCCCTCGGTAATGTTAACAGGTCCCAGAGGTGTCCAGGTGCAGACAACATCACCGTTGCACACCGAGCCATGCTGTGCTGGATATGCTTCGCCTGTGTTTTACAGGATCTTGCACAAAGCCCTCCAGGTTGACAAACACAAGTGCTCTGCAGCACATGGTGTTAAGTGTACCTTGGCTGTCAATTAGGCAGGGCCCTGGGAAGCCGAGCCAAGGAGCCAGCAGTGCTCCCTCGCCCCCATGAAGCCTTGGCGGGCGGATGGGGACTTGCTTTGCAAAGCAAGCCGAGCCCTGGCATCAGGCACGGAGCTGATCTCTGTTGCTGGAAGTTTTTATTTCCCCCTTGGAAAGCAACCTGGGAATGGTCGCCCTTTGAGCGCAGAGGCTGAGCTCACGCCCGCCCACTGCAGCGCCCGTGTTCCTGCGGGAGGGCTGCTATTTAATTAGCCTGGTGGGATGTGCAGTGCATTTCCACGCAGTGAGAGAATGCTGCTTTGTTAGAAAGTAGGTTTGCAGGTGCTAACAGGAGTAACTGGTGGATTCCCCCCAGCTTAAAATTTCTGCTAGGGAATTTCTGCCGTGATTTGGGGAGTCTCTTGTCCCCAGGTAAGTGCCAGATGTGCCCTTGTTGTATTGATTTTGCAGGCTCTTGCCCCAGAATCTTTTCCCATCTTCTGCTTTGTTGGGGATATTAGTACAGCATGCACACAGACGAGAAAGCAGGCCAATTTCATCTGAGTCCAAGCAGCTCGTGTTGTGTGCCTGAGACCTTGGCCACTTCCTTCCTCCTCATCCTCCTCCTGCATTTTCTCCTCCTCTTTTTCATTCTCCAGCTGTTACTGCAGGAAGCTGATGATGAAGTTGCTGGCACAGGAGTCAAAATATGGCAGAGTCTACTCCACCAGGTGCAAGGATCCCCAAACATAACACAAAACTGTGGGAGATAAGCACAGGACTATACCTGTACAGGAGGGGTGCATACAGGGGCACTCATGCTGGCTAAGGGGAACTTCCCCAGCTCCAGAAGCAAGCGTGGAGGACTGGACATCCCACTGTCCCCAAGTTAATAAATCCTGCCCTGTAGGCTCAGTGGCCTAGACAGGACCTGGATCTGAGCTGGCAAACTTGTCACTGTATGGATGGGCTAGTTCAGGCCTCCATGACCTCAGACACCTCCTTATCAGGCTAAAATTTGGCAAGTATGTGTCTCCCCACTCTCTGCCCATCATCCTGCTCTTGGCAAGCTCTCCATGCCCTGAGTCCCACCTGGTGCCTCCTGATAAATACCCTCACGATAAAGGTGGTACCTCACTGCTAAGGGTCCGTGGTCTCCAAGCCAAAGATGATGCAGCATCTTCTGCCCACGCTGCTCCAGGTTGGCTGTGTCTGCAGCGAAGCAGCTGAGCCCACACTATGCGACACACTGGCCTGCCCATCCTTATTACGGGTATTTTTGGGAGGTGGGGGACAGTCTGAAGTGCACAAAACATCTTGGTGCCAAATGTTTCCCTAGTAATGACTGCTGTGTTGCTTAGTGTAGAGAGGGGAGGAGGTTTTGAGGTAAACTGGACCCAAAAAATTAATGACCTGGATGATTAGTACCAGGTATTTAAATTGAACCCTCATTTGAAGAAGGAGCTAATGGAGGGCTCTGGAGGGCCGTACTAGTTCTGCTGAGGAGAGATGCCTGGTGTGTAGCTTATTTCTGTGTTGGTCCCTGACTCCTAGCTGCAGGCTGGAGGACATTACTACAGCTAAGTTTTATTTTTTTCCATTCTGGAGGGACCTTTTAATGAGGAGGCTTTGCCACATAGGCATCCCCTCTTCTGTTCCTGAGTCAGCCTGGTGTAAGAGAAATAAGGATATGGCCCGGAGGGACTAATCATATAAATAAGATTTTAGAATCTGGCTCTGAAGTAATAAATGAAAGACTAGGAATTTTGTATTATGAAACCCCAGCTGCGCGAGCTCTCAGCTTAGGCCTAGTGCCTCTACCAGGTTCCAGCTGGCTATCAGAAATCATTTCCACTTCACTGAAACCAATGTTAAAACTTCCCCTTAATCCTTTTCCAAACCATGCCCACACATTCTAGCTGTATTTATTTTTACTACAATTCAGCAGAAAAGGCAGCCTGACATCACTCTCGGAAAAGTACAGAATTCATTGAAACAATTCAGCCTCGAGTTTGCCCTCCTTTGCCCCGTTAAGCCCTGTTGCTCGGCCCGGCCCTGTCTAAGCACAGCCCTCGCAGCACACAGACACTCAGACACAGGCTCCCCGCCCTAGCACGGGGCAGGAGGCCCAAAAGCGAGAGTAAATATCAGAACAGAATAAAAAAATAAAATAAAAAAAAAAGTGTATTTCCCGGGCTTTACCACCCATTTTGCTGAGATGCGCAAGCTATGGCTATGGCTGGGCCTCCTCACCTTTTGACCACATGGCAGCTCATTGATCACAGCAGGATGGAGAGCTTCCAGGGGGTGGGTTTTCCTCAGAGGCGTTTATGCACGCTTGCTGGCTGTCCCGCACTTTCTGGAAGGGGAGAGCTAAATCTTCCACGTTTTGGCCATCCAGCATGAGCAGGGCCTGCTGGCAGACCTGGAAAGCCACATGGCACAGGCAGCAAGGGGCAGTGTGTGCGTGTTTTTTTGGGGGGGCTGCGGCTAAGCTCGCCCCTGCAGCTGGAAACAGCTTTCTGCAGAAATACCTGGGCAATGCTGCAATTTGCTGAGGGACGGCTGCTCCTGTTGTTGCTAATGTTATTGGTAATAGTTTCGTGTGCCCCTCAGTAATGTGAGGGTCATGCAGAAAGGTACTAAGCAATGTAAAAATTCCTACGCCATGCCAGGCCTCTACCCGTGTGTGCCCTGCAGCAGAGGTTCAGGCCAGCAGCTGCTTAGTGAGCAATTTCAGGAAGGAGTAAGCCACCCTCAGCTGCTGAGGAGGTCCATCAGCCCTCCTCTCTGGGGACAGAGGCTGTCTGTAGACAAGCAATGGCTGTGGGGGGACACCAGCACATCTGCGGCTCTTTGGCAAAGGCTGGGCACAGAGCCCTCTGCAAGTCTGGATCATTTCAGTTGCTAGAAACAGAGGCACGTGAAATCATTAGTAACTTTTGAGAAGATTGGCCATCATCTGCAGAGTGATAAATCAGTGTCAACATATCCTCAAGTGCCAGTCCTTTGCTTTGTAACCATCTAGGTCACAACCAGTAGGGTTTTTCTAGATTCTTTGGCTTGGTCCACGTTTTTCCCTTCCTTCCTTCCTTCCTTCCTTCCTTCCTTCCTTCCTTCCTTCCTTCCTTCCTTCCTTCCTTCCTTCCTTCCTTCCTTCCTTCCTTCCTTCCTTCCTTCCTTCCTTCCTTCCTTCCTTCCTTCCTTCCTTCCTTCCTTCCTTTCGGGGATATACAGAACAGAAGACCTATCTGCAATCTAAAAGTGCAATACACTTGAGGAAACTCAATCATGAACACTCATATCATTGCTAATATTCTTAAAATGGCTATAAAAAAAAAATCTTCAGGTACTGCTTTTTAATAAACCAAAAACCCTCTCTCAAAACAACCCGAAAATAATTCAGCCTCTTGTAACAAGCTATCATTGCTCTCTGCAGAAACCCAAACATTTGCTGCTCATGAACACGTGGGGATGGCAGCTATCGGCTTACAGGGTTTGCTGTACTGCTGCTCAGGTTGGCATAACTTCACCGTAAAGCTGCCAGCAAGCTCCTCTGCCAACTGCAGCACAGCCCAGTCCCAAAGCTTGAGTGCTGTGACACCTTCCCCTGAAGTCTACTGTGGGATCAGTGGCTTCTTAAGGATGGTGCTGTTACTGCTGAGCGTAGTAGTCGGATGTTTCCCAGCACTGAGAACAGATTCCCCCTCACCACCCTCATTATCTATAACACCATTAGCTGCATAGTAGTGTCTCACTAATAACCGGCTTTTGCTTATTACTATGAAATTATTCTTCTGTGCCATATGCCACCTATATTCCTCTTCCAAAAACGTGCTAGGGACTCTATTAGTGGCATCCGCTGTTTATTGGGAACGCATCAAGCAGATACTGCTTTTAATGTCCCTATCCACATGGGCATATCGTGTTAGAATTCAGAATAAACTTCAAAACAAACAAAGAAACGAAGAGAAAACAACAGTGGGGAAGGAACTTCCCCTTTGTGTTTTAATATCCACTTATGTTATTGACAAATGCAACTTCACCCATGGTGAGCTGCCCTGAGGAGGCACAAACACCAACCAAGGTCACTAGCTCCAAACAGGAATTTCCCCCATGCTCATTTGCCTGTGACTCAGCCCTGCTAAAACATCTAAAAAGCCATAAACAAAAGAGAAGCCATAACCATAGTTATGCTATAAGAGTCAATATCTACTGGGCAAGGCGAACAAAGGCATAAAAGAGATTTGGTGCCAGAAAGTTTAAAGGGACAGCATTTGGGAAATAGTAACCTAAAGGAGAAGCTTCAGCTCTGATAACACAGCAACCAGCAATGCAAGAGACCCAAGGACATTGCTCCTCCTGCGAAGAGGGACAGGAGCCATGCTCATTTACACTTTAAAAACAAAGAAACTAACAGACTGATCACACTGCAGCATTGTAAGAGCTGTTGTCCACCCTGTTCTTTGCTGGCAGATTTCCAGGAGGAAATTATTGTGGGGGTTTTTGATGCTATCTGGCATCTCTACATGCTCACGCATATGGAGAAAGCAAAATGAGTGCAGGAATCGAAATGGGAAGCAAAGCAAGACAAGTCCTGAATAAACCAGGTGGAGACTGGGAGAATGACAGACTTGGGAGACTGGGAGGTGGCAGACTTCAGTAGTGTACGCGCTCTTTCGTAAGATGTATGTTCACAGGCAGACAGATACATGTGTACACATGCACAATTGAAAATGAAAGAATTACTTGTAATCTAAGGAAGGTTAGGGTGATATGCTGCTAACACACATGCAGCAGGTGAGTGTCCTGTATTCTAGGCCATGCTCTGGTGGACAGACATCTCCTGGTCATGTCTCACTTCCCCATGTTTGGCTCATGCATTTAGACGACACACTTCCAGATGCTCACCCAGAGGCAAGTATTGTCTTAGGATGCGTGAGTACAGGAGCAGGCTATTCTTTGTGCTACTCTCAGTTCTTTCTGCACAGCCACGCAGTTCATAGGCAAGGTCTGTCTGAAGTCCTTGTAGAGCTCTACAGCCCAGCCTGCAGTTGGCTGGCCGCAGAGAAAGCTTTGGCT
Source organism: Anas platyrhynchos (assembly GCF_047663525.1). NCBI lineage: Eukaryota > Metazoa > Chordata > Aves > Anseriformes > Anatidae > Anas > Anas platyrhynchos. The sequence continues at coordinate 127,521,726 of NC_092587.1, forward strand.
GGAGCAGAGCAACCTGACAGCTGCTTAGCTGTGAACAGAGCCAGAGCAGCCATTTTGGTAGCTAAGTAGGCATAGAGAAGTTTGGATTATGTCTCATTTCTTCCAAATGATTCGTCCACCTCTTCCCTATTCCCTTATTCCCAGAAAGTGCAGGACTGATGATGAATGGCCAAAACCCTTCCAAGGAGTCCGACAGCCTGAAAGAAAATCACGTTGCTGAGCAGCATGAACATGGTGAGAATGGGGATCAGAAGAGAGGCTCTGTTTTTATCCATTAGCAAGAGTCTGGTAAGGTATTTGCAAGTGCATTTTGTTCCTGGGGAGGTAAACTCTGCAGGAGCCCTCAGTACACACCACAGTGGCAGATTACTTCTTGTGAACAAGTTCTGGGGGCTCAGCAGGGTCTAAAGACAAGATATTGTGTTACTTGTTCACACCTTCTGTCATCCTGTGCATACACACAGGAGTATCCATGTCTAGCTTAATCGAAAAACTACATGTCCAGTGTAACCTAAGAGCCTGGGTTCCCTCGCTAGGCAGAGAACAGAGACAGAAGGTGATTCAGATGCCCTCAAGTAGGTAATCACTAAGGAGCTGCTTTCTCTCTTTCCAGTAACACTAGAGGCTATAAAATATAAATAACCACCGTGTGCTCTGCTTTCAGAGGGCTAAAGTAGTCAGATGGGGTGAATTGCACTCACAGTATATGATATTTCTATTCATTTTCTTGCTTTGTATACATATATATATATTATAGCAGAGGCATCTGAAAGCATACACACACAGAGAGGAATGAAATTATTGCACAAAGCTAAGGCGTCCCAAGCCTCCTTGCTGCACATTAGTGCTGGCGGAGGTGCCCATCACGAGTGGTGTCACAGCTCCAGCACCCAGGTTTCAGGGGCTGTGACAGCCCTACGCTGCGGCGCAGACTTGGCCATGGGGGCTGGGGTGTTTTCCTGGCCTGCCTCAAATTAGCTCAGGGCCTGCCACAAAGAGCGTAGCATTTTTATTTTGAAATATTTTCTTTCTTCTTATGTCTCGATTTTGCGATAAATCAAATTATTTGGCTGTTATCGCAATCCTTCAACATTAAACAATTCATTTTAGCTTTCAGCTTTTATGATCAATGGAAAGCTCTTAATCAGAGCTGCCAGCAGCGCTGCTTTTATTTAAGGCTCGCAATGATTAATGAAAATGTATATGATCTCAGTGGTGCTAATTTCTGCTAGCTACGCCAAGTGCTCCCAGCCGTCGGGGAGGGTGACCGGCTCTGGTCCACATTATGCATCCCTGGGGGGCCTGCAGACCGAGTCCCACAGGCAGGGCCGTGTCCCCAGCTCCACACCTGCCTGTGGTGGAGAGTGGAGAACCAGCTGAAGGCAACCTACATGGCCTGCAGGGCTGTAAGTGAGCTTAGGGTCTGGCCCCGAGGGAACCTACACTATGAGGGTGAGTCAGTAAAACAAAAAAGGGAGCCAGGCTGGCAACCAAAGCCCAGGGTGAGCTTGCACATCTGGTGAACAGAGTGGGAGTAAAAAGGAGTATAATTTCTTTTTATTGGGTTTATTCATATATTCCCAGGGAAGCCAGCGAGAGCCTAGAAATGTGGAATACCATGTGAGACAAAGCACATTGTGTGAGTCCATTTCTGCCGGCTTGTGTGGCAAGAAACACTACTAGCATTAGCAGGGCTCACTCACAGTAACCCGAAACAGCAATGGCTGAGCAGCTCAGAATAACTTAATACCTCTTTGCTGGAGTCTTCGAGTGAAAATTTGGATTTAAATGTTATCTCTTTCCTACTGTCTTTGGGACAGATTGGAGAAGTCAGTGAGTAAATACTACCAAGGACAGAACAAAGACAACCTGGTCACTTGCTGGAAGAAGTGATGTTGAGCAGGGGTGGTCCTGCCAAGGAGCAACCCAAGATGGGTGAGACCACAAGTCCACGTATAGATCCTGCAGCTGAACTCAACTCCTGTTGGTATTTGATGAATTCTGTCAAACTATACTCAGGAAAGATGAAAGAAGAAAAAGAAAGAAGCCAGTGAACTTTGGGGGGAAAAAAAAAAGATTTGCAGCTACTATGCTTGTGGTCACCCTCAGGTCTCCTGAGGCACAGTCAGGCAATTGGGTTAAATATGAACACTTTGGCATGCCAGTGCATGGAATTTTGTAGTCCTGCTGCTATATTTCCATGCACTGAGGACACTGCCATGCACTGGTATGAGTCTATAGCCTCTGTGGAATTCTGGATGCATTAAAAAATTTTGAATTTAAGAGATAAAAGCACAACATCCACAAGTTCAGTAATATTCTGGTCTTTCCAGTTAAAAATAATAAGGATAAACTAAAAATCATACAAGAAATTGAGCAAAATCAGAGGCAAAAATTTTAGAAGTAAATTACAAGGTAATGACAAAGCATGAACATATGCCATGCAATTAGTTAGTGAAACTAAAGGTTGATCTGGAAAAATGGCAGGTCTTGGGGACAGATAGTTTCTGGAGAGGGTAACATCAGATCTGCAAAGTGAGAAAGAATGTGAAATTGAATAAGAGTCAACGCTGACAGTGATTTGGATATTTTTGATAGTGACAAAGTAAAATCACTTATTTAGCCTATTCTGTCCACTGACTTCATAGATCAAGAAGAAAAGATAGCATTGGTAGTTCCCAGAGAAGATTTTTCCCATCGAAGTATGTGACTGGAAGTGAAAGTGGTATCCATGAAGACCCATTTTAGTCTATTCTGGAAAAAAAAAATAGTCTAATGTGTATGAAGGACGCCATGCAGTAAAATTGTTAAAGCAAAGAGACAGGAAAATTGTTCTCTTTCTGAAAACAGCTGGGCCACTGACTCACTGTGTGGCCGTGGGCAAGTCCTGGGACTTCTTTGCATCTTAGTCACTCCAGCAGTTCAACTGGATGAAAGCAGAATGGATCACAGTATGCTCCAATATTCAATATGCTGCAGATGCCGCTGCTGAAAGAAGCATTCTTGGTTAAATAAGATCACAATGCAAAACCAAAAGAAACCAGGGATAGCTGGAGGCACCAATGTGAACAGCAGCGTTTGTGTCGTCTCTTGGAGCCTTTGCATTGTTGCAGATCTTCATGGTCGTACAATCGTATAGCTCCAAGTGCAATGGATTGGATTAGACAAGTTTTAAAACTGCTTCCATCCTTTTTTAAGATATTTTTAATAGAAAATCGCACATATATATATGTAAAACAATATGAAACTCTGAATTACTTTATTGTATAAATAACCCTAGAATGTTTTGATGCCAAACCTGCAAGCATGCTACTGCCTAGAATTGCCTTGAAGTGGTTAATCAGGAGATAAATTATTCCTATCACAAAATACTTGTGCAAGTTGGAGTCATTAAAACAGCACTCTGTGACATACATTTTAGAGCAAATTCCTCTTCAAGGTAGAATATCTGTTAAAGTAATAAATATTCCCTGCATTAAAGTGAAGTGCACAGTAGACAGAAATATAGATTAAAATCCTCTACAGCAATGTTGGCTTTGGGACTCAATTCAGCACAACGTTTAATTGTATGCAGGTACTTAGCTCCTGATGCAGCAGAGCACTAATGCACATATTTAATTGCCACAATGAATAAAGACCTAAATAGGAATGGGATTACACATTTTTAACATTCTTACTAGTTCTTCATGTTAAGCAGATGTTTAATGCTTAATGTTTTACTGAGCTGGGTCTAGGCTAAATTTATTAACAGAAAAATTTAAAATGCTTCAGGAAATTTCAAGCACCTTCCTGAGAAAGCTCAGAGGCTTTTAGCTTTTGCAAACACTGTGTAAATCCTGGAGATTCTCTGGGCAGTGGCTGGAGAACAAGCCCATTTCACTAATTTTTACTGATGCTTTTGAAGCCAGGCTGAATTGTAGCACATGGAATCACTTCCATATGATCACCTACTCAGTGATTTAACAGAACGAACCAAGTTTCCAGGGAGGACGTGCCTACATTACGAACTTGCAACTTCTTCTTCCAGGATCACTTCATGAATGACTCCGTTGGGTGAATGGGCACTGGGGACCAGGCTACCTACCCACCTACATCAGAAGATTAGCTTTTGTCAGCCTGAGAATTACAAATTGCTTAGGTAGGGTGGAATAATTTGTGTTTTGTGCCACACATATTCAGGGGAAAATAAGTAAGCGATGCCACTGTATAAATCAATGGAGCACGCACACCTTGGTTATTGTATGGTCAGTCTTTTCCAAAAGGGGTAGAGGGGAATTACAAAAGACAGAGAAAAAGATGAAGAGGGTGATCAAATGCACGGGACCTCTTACTCATGAAGAAGGACTAAAGAGCAGGCTACCCTTCTGTTCCCCTACAGCAGTAACAGAGATGGAGGCAATATGTATGTCCTGAGAGATATATAACCACAGATGGCATGGGGAAGGTGGGCAGGGAGCAATTTTCTTCTCTTGCCACAGGAGTTAGGAGGCACCCCTTGAAATAAATGGGCAGCAGATTTGAAAACCAACATAAAGAAGCTGGTTTCATACTGTGCATAATTACAGCTGTGAAACTCATTGCCACAAATGGCTCAAAGCAACTGAAAAAAAAGGATTAGAAAAGTTCCTGGGGTAAAGTCTGTTGGTAGTCTATTAAACTAAATCTCAAATACAACCTCTGGCTTGGGAAGTTTTGCAATGGCTGCTTGGTGGAAACTGAAAAGCTATGCAAAGGCAAGGGACACACTGCATTAGCATTTGTTATTTTCTTTAGTTAGTTTTGCATACTCTTTTCCTATGTTCTGCTTCTGGCCACCGTGTAAGTTTAAGTTGTGAACTACATACACTTTTTGTCTGATACAGTATTTTGGGGAGGGGGTGGGAGATTTTTTATGCACGTCTTAAGTGAAAAGAGTTCCTTCCTCCACTCTCCCATTGTGTGACCCTGGGTACCATGCCCCAAGAAATGGTAAGAGGTGGGGTTAATCTGTCTTCTCCTCTTCTTAAATAAAACTCCTCATCTTAAATAAAGCTACTCCTAAACAAAGCACTGTTTCCTCAGGAAACAATGCCTCCCCACAGAAAAATAACCACTATTGTATGCTCTGTGGCTTCATTGTCTTGTCTTAAGATGGAGGAAGAAGGCAAAGCATGCCAACTCATTGCAAGTGCGATGGAAAAACTGAGTTTATACAGACCAAGAACAACTAAATTAGGATGTTGTAGTCACTAACTATGGTGACTTGGAAGAGGCATTTGGTGTCACTGACAGCGGGTCCAAGTGTCAGCCCGTAGGGGACGCAGCAGGTCTTCTGCATATATTTCTGCACACAGTTAGGTCTCAGAAGGACACATTTGTAAGTACTTTCTACTCCCCTTGTTTCTCTCATAAAAGCTACCATCTGTCAGCATTTTTTTTCCCAGTGTCCAAAACACAGGAGATTTGTTTGTACTGAGGAGCATTTTATTAACATTGCAGCAGCAATAGCAGCATAACTTGGGCTGGTGCAACAGAGAAATACATTTCAGCATTCTGAGGAAAGCATTACGGAATCGGGATCTGAACTCTTGCCCAGGTAAAAATGTACTCATTTCAGAAGGGAGAAATGTGGCTTCAGTTTTAAGTCAAGTGAGATTTGGGGCGCAGAGAGTGGTAACGACTTACTAGTGCACTGGTTTATTTGCAAAGTGCTCTGACATCTGATCTGAAGTCCCCATTCCAGTTTCATTGCCCCCTTCCCTCATTGAAGAGAGAGGTATTTCGTGCTCTGCTGAACTGCTAAAGGACAGGACATGAGTCATCACGACTGAGCAGATTTTGCCTCTTCTTCCCATTGCTCAGCCTTGCTGCGAAGGAGTGTTGTGCCAAGAGCTGTTGACATTAAATCTGAACACATTTTGCTGACCATTGCAGAGTGCATGGGTGGCTGAAGCAAGCTCATAACCTCAGATTTCAAGATTAAGCTTTAGCAAAACCCTCCTTTGATCAATAAAGGTGACTGTGTGCTCTGATTCCAATTCAAGCACATTGCAGGTGATTTGCCCAACCAGCACCGAGGGGCCACATTTTCAAGTGCGTGGCTCTTATGGTCTGTACGAGACTTTTCTCAAAGAGCTCAGGTCCCACGGGGGCACCCAGGCAAATAACACCCATGATTTCAGCAGTGCAGGCTTTCATAGGAACCGAGCAGAGGGGACAGCCCAAACCAGGAGGGATGGAGGAAATTCTCCCTTTTGTTCCAAAGGCCTGGGATCAGGTCTCATGGATGTGCCTGGGAGGGACTGGACATCTTGAATCACTAGCCTTATCTAAACTGTTTGCTGGCAGCACAGAGTGAAAGAGTTGTCTCCAACACATCAGGCACTGGCCCTGCTACCCTAATGTTTTCTACCCCCAGTGCTGCTGTCGCTGTTTTTTTCCCAAGCCCCACACACATACAAGTACTAAGGATGACATTAGAAAAAGCCATCCAAATTTCTTGAAGACTGAGTGAATAATTAGTACAGGAGCTCCCTGAAATGCTAGCAGTTGTTCTTTGGTGGTTACATTAACGGGGCTCGGTAACAGAAAAAGAAAGACGATGAAACATATTCTGATAAATTGCTCTACCCCTATGTGCAAGGGGAATGACACAAGCTTCCCATGCCCCAGGGCTTGTGTTCCTGGTGCTGTGACACTCCTAGGTGATGCCACTTGTAGTAGGGACGAAGGGGCTGCTGGTGGGCCTGGAGGGAGAGCTGCACCTCAGGAGGTGCTGCCACACGCGTCCCGGCTCGAGGAGGGGATGGGTAGCAAGGCTCTCACACTCACACCTCGCATTTAACAGTCTGCATTCTTTCCTGATGTGACCTTTCGGTTTTAACAGGATACATTTTAAGTGCAAATAACATTGCTGAAGAGAGGCATAGCAGATGAGAAAACGCTTCAGCGGTCTTGTCCCCTTGGCTGAAATGAAAGTGCAAAAGGCTTAGCAACAAACAAGTGGGAAAGGGGAACCTCCTCCCTCTGCTTCAAATAAATAGATGCTGGCAGCGTCATGAAAAGGCAGCAATTTGAGGGTCAGCAGGAGAGGAAGAGGAAGCCATTCCTACCCCCAGACCTCAGGATGATACAGGAATAGGTCAGAGCTTAATGGCATCCCTTCATGGACACACAGCTGGTACAGGGCCAAGCAGGGAAGCACTGTGGGTGCAATCACCAGGCTTTAGGAGCAGGGAGGAAGCGTGCAGCAGCTCCTGGCTCTGCTCTTGCTTCCAGGGGATGGAGGCGTGGGGGATCTGTCATCCTGAGTCAGGCACGGGCAGCGCAGCTCCCGGGAAGAGCAGACAGAGTGTGAAGCTTGCTGCAGGCAGGAGTTCACTGCAGCCATCCTGGGATTTAAACAGTGCTAAGCAAACCCCTCCTCCATCACAGCCCTGGATGGCAACGTTTATAAACCCGGCATGAGAAGGGGAAGGTCACCGCAATAGCTGCTGTGCTGCAAAGCTGTGTCAGTACCGGAGATGCCAGGGCTGCACCGGGAACCCATACCTCCCCATGCAGCTGTGGTCACATCCCTGCATTTCTGCTACCCAGCTGAGCTGAGCATGTCCCCCCAACCAGCAGATGTCATGACTTGGTGGGTTATCAGGATAAAGGTCTTTAGGCAGAAAGCCCTATCGGCCGCCAGTGGGCTTTGGGCCCCAAAGGCAAGGGATTTAAATCTCAGATGAGAAGGTAGCTGCCTTCTGCATGACTGCTTTTATGGGTGATGGCAGCAGTCCCAGGATCTGTAAGACCCTGGCTCAGCACGAGGTGCAGAACCTCACTCCAGTCCCACACAGGCTCAAGCAGTTGCGGTATTTCTCACCCCGAGAGGTCAAGGGGGCCTTAACTTTGGCAAATATTTTTTGTCTTCAAAGCACACGTTCACTTAACTACCATTCTCCCCTTTCCAGCCTTCTTTAAAAGCAATATTCAAAAGGAATATGCTCCTTCCTGTTGCTTGTTCTGCCTGTAAATCCCACTCCCTCACACAACATTTTGTCTGTCTGATCTGGTTAGACTGGCAGCACTTTCAAACAGGACCAAAATACACCCTGTGTATTATAGCACCTAATTAGCTCGCTCTGCATGTATAACTGTGATGAACACAGTGGCATCCTGGTCTTACTTTGGACTCTTTATTCTACTGTAGTGCTACAAATGAATGAAAACAGGATTCACATAGCCATGAAATGCAGGAGGGGACGTTTGGTATGTGACAGCACCACCATGGGGAGCTTTTGCTTGTTTGGGTTTCATAAAGTCCAGGAAAAGCATAACAAGCAAAGCTTGTTTAAATCTGCTTGGATACAACCATTTCATTCCTGCATTTTTTTATTTTTTTTATTTTCTTTTTCCCCAGAGGCTGTGGAGCTGGGAGGCAGGCAGTGGCTCCTCCAAATTTCTTTCCTCCCATGTTTATAGATACCTTGATGCTAAGAGCTCTTCAGCAGCCCATGCAACACCTGATCTGACCCCATGGAGCTTCTTTCCACCATCTGTATCATTCCGTCTCAGATCATGGGCTGTACTTTCTTTTGCCAGCAAATGGGCTACTGGGCAAGGCAGACTTTCACCTGGAAGGATCATCTTAACCAGCTGCTTCCCTGTGCTGCTGGCTGGCACTCTCTGTCCATTGCTTGGTGGCCTGTCCTTCCTCAGCAGGGATGCTTTGCTGCAAACCAGGTCCTTTGCAGTAGCTGCTTCTGAGCTGAGAACCCATAATGGAAGAGGAGGAAGCAGAGAGACATTACATGGCTCCATGCATTTTTGCATTTGAGTGCTGTGTTCAGCTTTGGTCCCCTCACTACAAGAAGGACATTGGGGCCCTGGAGTGTGTCCAGAGCAGGGCTACGGAGCTGGTGAGGGGCCTGGAGCACAAGGCCTGTGAGGAGCAGCTGAGGGAATTGGGGTTGTTTGGTCTGGGGAAGAGGAGGCTCAGAGGAGACCATATTGCTCTCTACAACTACCTGAAAGGAAGGTGTGGAGAGCTGGGGGTCGGCCTCTTCTCACAGATAACTAGTGATAGGACTAGAGGGAATGGCCTCAAATTGCACCAGGGGAGGTTTAGGTTGGAAATTAGCAGACATTTCTCCTCAGAAAGAGCAGTCAGCCACTGGGACGGGTTGCCCAGGGAGGTGGTGGAGTCACCGCCCCTCGGGGTGTTCAAGGAGAGGCTGGACATGGTGCTTGGGGACATGGCTCTGTGGGTGACATTGGTGGCAGGGGGGTGGTTGGACCAGGTGATCTTGGAGGGCTTTTCCAACCTTTACGATTTTGTGATTCCATGATTCAGGTCCTTCAGCTTTGATCTTGGCTGGTGTGGGGCAGTGGTCCCCTGAGCCAACGCGATGCCTGGCCAGCCTGGGCTCCTGAGCCCGCACAGGCCTGGGCTGTGGCCATGGAGGTGGCAGCAGGCCCGGGCAGAGCTGCCCCGCTGGCACCCTGCCACCTCCACCCCAGCTTCAGGACGTTTCTCTCAGCTCCACCTTCCCATCTCGTCTGGACGGGCTCTTGTTGGACGCACACACGCGTTGCTTTGTTTTATTTGGTCCCCCTGCCAGCGCACACAGCTTAGGCAAAACACTTGAGTATTTTGTCTTGAAGTATTTACTTCCTCAGAAGCCGCCATCCTGGCACCCAGTCAGATTCCCCAAATAAGCCAGTAAGGACTTAAGTAAACCGCCTGCAGGTGTTGCCCAGCTGCTTCATCGTGGAGAGCCCTTGAACTTTGCACAGGCCCTTCGGGCCAGAAGGGAGGATAGCTCAGGACTTGCCTGTGCAGCCCAATGCTCTGCTCCTGCCCCAGGGCTGCCCAGCCCTTCTCCTCCACCTCCTCCTCCTCCTCCTCCTCCTCCTCATCTGACTGCCTGCTGCTGCCTTTTTTCCACTCACAGCCGGCACTCTGAGATCATCTCTAGCACTGCTGTTTCTAAGACACTTTGCCATCTCTCCCTGCTGCAGACAATGGAAGAGGGAAACGAAGCAGCCGGCAGTGGCCAGGCGAAGGGTTCCCTCCATAAGTTGCCTGAAACGGAGGAAGGGGGCACAGGGAGAGAGCTGGGGATCCCTGTCCCCATCCAGGCTGAGGAGAAGAGGGTTTCATCCCCTGACTGAGCAAAAGCCAAATGACCAGGCTTGATACATCAAGCTACATCAGCTGACAAGGAGAGAGTTTAGTGCCAGGTTTCTGCTGTCAGTGATGCACGCACAGCTGGATGTGGACCTGCACATCACCTGCGGTGTGCTGGTAACCCTACCAGCAAGGACCCTCCCTGGGTTTTCGCTCCCACAAGCCAGCACCATCCCCTACTACCACAGGGGATGCAAATTAAATCCAGGCTACAGGGAGAGCTGTCAGCTGCTGCAAACCTACATTCAGCTGCAGCTGGGCTGGAAACCTGCTCCTACTGATGTTCGCCATAGGGAGTCAGGCCAAGGGAATAGAGGCCAGTCTCCAAATCTAGCGTTTAAAAGATGTTTGCTTGTTTGTTTGTTTGTTTGTTCTACATGAAGTTTCACATGTGCCTGTTTTTCTGTGCCTGCATTCTACTGACGTGCTCACCCGGTTGTATTTCCACGTGCCAATCTTTGATCTCCGTGTTTTCTGTGCCTGTGTGCATACGTACATGCACATGCACAGAGACTGGGGGAGAGGCATTGCACTAAGCTGACTGCATCAGCATTAGAAGCAGATTTGATAATGACCCCAAATATGGACCCAAATGTTCCTTCTTCTGCTACTAATTGACCTAATGGATTTCATATTTATAACCAGGCAGTGGTTTGTATTGTGAGTTTCTTTTTGTTTGCTGCTTCAGAAAAAATAGGAAATACTAGAACATAACACATACCATATTTGCACATGTAAATTGCCATGAAACGGTCCCCCAGGCAACTGCCAATAGTGGGTTACTAATAGTTTGGAGCAGTTGCACTTTAATTTATGATGGCAAACTCTGGGGCAGAAATCCGCAGTCATTATGCACACAAATACTGTGCTATATATGTGTATTAATCTATCTTAACAGCAGCATGATATTCTAGATCCTCAATCAAACCCACAATGCTGTCAAAAAGGAAAGCATGTTTTATCAGGTGGGGAAGAAATATCTGGGGGGAAAACCAAGACAACAGATTAGTGCCTGAGGGGAACAGATCTGCCAGCTCGAGGTAGACATCTAGCTGCTTGTGTGCTCCTCTCCCTCTTTGGATGAGCATCCTTGCCTTCCACATTCATGCTTCACTTTATCCCATTGTCCATTCAACTCCTCCCCTCTCTCTCCCCATATTGCTGTCCCTTTTACTCCCCATTTCCTTCCCCCTGTGATCCTGCACGAGTTTCAGTCAGTCTGCCTCACTTCCCACATGAGGGGGAGATTTGTGAGGATCCCTCCGCTCTTCTTTGAGATTGGCAGGCATGGTGGGGAAACTAATAGCACAGCTGCCTGTGAAATACTTGTTCTAGCCACTAAAATGTAATAATAAAGCTGGGTGCTCTACAGCTCTCAAATTGGTACCTTTCAGGAGTACTAAATGGTTTTAACAAGTAAATGAAATGCCAGCTATTTATCAGAGAAATCAGAATGGCACCTTTGCAGCTGTTCCTGTCTCATGAGGAAAAAGATATAATTAGGCAGATTTTTTTTTAATTAAAAAAAGAAAAAAAAAAAAAACACACTTAATCTGGAACCTCTCCAATCTGCTGAATAAGCGTGTATTTAGGTAAACTTTAAAACACATTTTCTGCACCAGATAGAAGAAAATCTCAGGAGGAGTCTCCCTGGCTCATTGGCTCGGCATGTATTGGGGCAGGTTTAGAAACATTTTAGTGTAGCTGATGGACCATGACCTTTTAGTATCAGTCGAATGCAGATTATTTTTCTAAGAGGTATGCTATTGAAAGTCGCCGTGAGCCAAGCTAGAGAAGTCTGCCACAGTATTTTCACAGGATCAATCCAAGGTATTTTCCAGTTCATGCCAAGTAATAAAATCTTTCTTTTTGTGTGCATTTCTGAACACAGCTGTTCTCTCCTCAAAGGCAAATTATCTCCAAAAGGTAACATTTCACCGAGATAGCTATGTTTTGAAGAAGGAAGTTTCACTTTTCCTTATTAAGATACTTAAACAAAAGAAAGACTGATTTACATGTGTTGTACATATAAAACAAGAGAACAGGCGTGTACCCAAATATTGTTCTAATTATTTTTCACTTGTACTTGTAGTTCTCCATATGTTTGCACTGCAGTCAGTGAACAATAGAAGAGCTCTCCTGTGGTTAATTTTACACCTGTAAAGTCCCCTGGATACAAACCAAGACTGTGTGGCCAAGTGGATAAAGTATCTGGCTTATCTTGCCAATGAATTCATGTGCTCCAGAGGGTTAGAGAAGATGGTGAGAATATGAGGAATCCCATTATTTTCAGTCTTTAGCAGATTTCCATTACTCTTACCCTTCCTATTTCCAACACCTGAGGAAGGAAATCCCCACAAGGTTCAGGGCTTCATTGCAAGCGCTTAAAAGCCCCTCCACATCCTCTGTGCTGTGTGGGTGAGGAGGGAGGGATCTGGGGCTCCCTCCTGCCTGGATTCCTTGGTGCTCCACACTCTGTGTGTAGCAGCAAGCGTGCTGAGGACCTGCCCATTCTCAACACCACAAAAGCAACCGAGGTGCTGTTTTCCTACCAGTATAGGGCATGAAGTCTGTGGGGTTACCACACCAAGCCTCGCAACAGGCTTCTCGAGTGACTTAGGGCAAGGCATGGCGCTTGTGCCTCAGGTTCCCCCTCTATGAGCAGGAAAACGCTGTGTCCTGTAGCCCACTGCTTACCTGCTCAGGGGGTAAGCACTGGCTGGCAAGGACTGGCTCTGCTGCGTGTCCCTCACCTCCCACAGCAGGCTCAGACCTCCGTTGCAGTCAGTACGCATTACCGTAATAGATATTAATAGAAATAATTAGTGCTTCACAATTGTGCAGATTTAATATGCCTGGGAGTCTGACACTAATTTATCAATAGCATAGTTTACAGTACATCATTGGTATTCTTTGTGAGCCATGACCTATATTCGGATATAAAGGATCTTCAAGGTTCCTCCGCAAATAAAAGTAAATGTTAATTAAAGCACTTTCTTCGAAAGGCTTTCTTTCAAATGACCTACAGTTCCAATATTTGTTTTATGGTGCACACAGATAAGAGGATTCACAATCTCACAGGAAATGTCATATGAATATAGGAAGGAAAAAGTAAAAAAAAAAAAAAAAAAAAAAAAGTAAGGAAATTAATTCACTTCCACAGTACATCAGCATACATATTTTGGCTACAAGAAAGCTGAAGTGAGGAGGGTACCTATTACAAATGTCTGAAACATTACATTTTTAACTCCAAAAAAGGTTTAAATCCATTTTTTCTTTTTAGTGTAAGAGATGGCTAGGACATACAGAAATTAAATGCAGTGTAACATTCGTGTTGCCTTCAAGAGAAAGCTTTGGAGGTATTTTATTCTCCCCTTCATAAAATTTTCTCTCTTAAAGAAAACTCTCTTACATAGCTGATAGGAGCTTGGAGGTTGTATCCTTCTACACAGTCCTTTGTGGTATATTTTCAGTTACGTTCACAGTGCACTTCAGAACACGAGATCACATGCAAAATGTGATGCTTTTTACAGACATAAAAGGGCTGCTCTCTTTGCATAGAACTGTTCTTTTCTGGTGCATTTCCTCCCATTAGAAGGCCTACTAAAGCTCAGCTAAAATGTATGATCTCAGCTTAACTTCCTAAGACATTTGGATTACCAAGAAATGTTGTGGTTTTTTTTTGTTGTTGTTTTTTTTTTTTTTTTTAAAAAAAAAAAAAGAAGCCCACAACATCCCCAGGGAATTGAAGACTCTGCTATTGTTCTTTCATTTCTGATGCAAGTCAGGAGATACCAGACAATACAAATTACTAAGTCACTGTGCACTAAGCTGCATTTGCTTAAAAAGCTCTCCCAGCTGACCTTCCCAAGTTAGCATAAAGCATATAAAGACAAAAAAAAGCTCTCTGTGTTCAAAAACCAAAGCGCTTTTATCTAGCCAGGTACGCTGGGAAGCTGGGAAGGAGGTAAATCAGGCTGATGTCCCAGAGGGAAGCCACTCAAGCTGGAGCTGATTTGGGTGGGTTTGTTCTGCAGGAAAGTGGGGACAGGGCAGAGTGGGTCATGGCTACAGGGTGGAGGCAGAAAAGGGAGAAGCAGATAGAGGAAAAGGCAAAGAAGCACTAGGAAAATAAAGGAAATGTCTATGTTCTAGCTCAGAGGACATTTAACTCAATGCTGATATAGGGACAGGCAGGGCTTCACTAGCAAAAAGGCACACAGGGCTCGGAAATTGATTCAGGACAAGGTGTACAGCAGCAATCTGCTTCTTTCAGCACTTTTTCTTTAAACATCCTCGAATTCACCAAACAGAAGATATATTACACTTTCTAATATAAGCCTCCTGAGGGGATGCTGCTAAAAGGCTGTCAGCAGAAAGGGGAAAAAAAAAAGTGTTCAAAGTGTGCAAGTAGGGGTTAGGGACTCCACATTTCAACCGATCTGCAGCTGGGGACGAGATGCATTTGCATTTGTTCCCCGGGCAGAAGACCTCACATTCATTACAAAAGCTATTTCAAAATAGTTCTATCTACTTAAAAAAATAAAAAAAATAATAATAAAAAATAAAATTAAAAAAAATATATAATCCAAACAAAACAAAAGATGTAGCTAAGCATCAAACAATCTTACCTACCCCCCAAAAGATCTGTAGATATTCCCTTTGGTTTTATTTGGTTTTGAGTCGGGCCCTCAAATAAAGGCCAGAATTTACATAATTACTGTAGTGCTGAAGGGCTTCATGCACAGGAGCCCCCTTTGCACCAAATGTTGAAAATAGAAACAAGAATAAACTGTCCCAGAAAGCTTTCTTGTCATGGTTTCAGCATCCCACTACTCTGCAAACAAATGACTTTCCTTTATGGTTATTGTTATTTCCCTGGCATTTAATTGCAGGGATTTTCTTTGGAGAAATTAAGATAGACACAAGAAACATCTTTGTGGTCCAAAGCACTGATGATTATGTTTCAGCATTTTACAAAGCAGTTAGGATTTACTGATGATTATTGTGTTCATATTCAGCAGGTATTTGTCGCAGCGTAAGGCATTATCACTCCTCTGAGTCTTTCTTTCTACCTTTACATTTGGGCACACATCTCAACCATTGGTGCTCGGAGTCCAGGGTACTTGAGCAAACTCACTTCCTTGTGCAGGACAAGGTCCCATGCCAAATTATGAAGTGGAGTGGGTAAATTACACACACCAGTGCCATGGGGCCAGTAACGCCCAGGGGTGGGTGGGATGGCTGAATCTGTCAGCTTGTCTGAGGGACCACAACACCCTTTCCCTCTATGTGTTCCCCGTGGCCTTTTGAAGTATTATTATTATTATTAATTTGAGTGAAGCTCAGATTTGCCAACATAGACCCTGATACTTCAGCCATCTTTCCACGTGTTAATCTTTCCTACTTTGAGTAGTCATAAATAGGATGGAAAAGTTACACACTTGGATGCCGCTTGCAAAATTAGGCCACAGGCTTAGTTACCAGGTTAATAAATTCACAGCCAAGCAAAAGCTTGAATAGATTTGCTTCCAGACTAAGCAAGACTGGTTTTTGGTTGGTGGTTTCCAAGTAAAGGCTTTCTTAACACAGCTGCAGAGTTAAAAATGAAATTGTGAAAAGCCACAAAAATACAAAAGGTCTCAATGTGTTGGGGCTCTTTTGTTTGCTTGTTTCTCCTTTTATAAAAAATATGCAGTCCTTATTGACTTGTTATAGGAAAGGTATCTGCTACTGTTGCTACAGTTATAAAAAGGAAAAGGGAATTACAACCCATAGTAAGAGCTCCATGCAAAAATATCTCGCTTGCTAAAGGAAGAAAAGTAAAGAATTTTACATATATTTGCTTTTGTTTATCTCTGCCTCCAGCTAACACTGAAAGTGTAGCTCTATAGAGCTACAGCCTTAAAGAAGAAAAAAAAAAAAAGACAAAATGTGCTCAAACAGCACCTCCATGAGATCACACAGCAGAAAAATAATCCTCACTTATAATCTAAATACATGGGAGGATGGAAATAACGTTTTATGGAAAACTATCGCACTGGAATTTAAGGAAAGTTCTGTAGTGTGGAAAACAAACAGATTTTAATAGGCTGCTGCTTAAAGTGATTGCATTTATTTCCAAGAAGGTCATGCTCATAAAGTGGAAAACTAACACTTCCTTCAGAGCCGTGGCAAAAAGGGAAGAGAAAATAGCTACACTATAAAGTTATCTTTGATCTCCGAGAGGAAGGGGCAGGATGTTGTAGGGTTTTTTTTGTTATTGTTTTGTGATTAAATAAAGACACCTTCTTTATATTTTTCTTTTCTCACTCAATAAATTTTATACAGAAACCTTTAAACACAAAAAGTCACAGCAGTAATGTATTACTAATAATTTATCAGTGTTTTCACCTATGACAATTAGGGAAATAAAAACATGCCTAAATACTTCATTTTCATGTCCCAAGCACCTGACTGCTCCACTCACTCCTTTCCTGTAGTCACTAAACCAGTAGCCTGCAACAGACAAGACTTCAAATATAAATTTAGGCTTTTTTCTCTGTCAGTTTAAATAGCTTTCCCTTTCCTTGTGAAATTTTCTGCCTGCGTAGCCAGATCAGAAAACTACACCAGTCTCTTTTCAGCATATTTCTTGCCAAATCTGAGCAGAGACTGATGCTCTGAGCTCCAAGAACCAAAGCAGGATATGATAGAAAAACTGCTCCCGAAATCCAGCTCCTGAACCATTCGTGGAAGGAGTAACACACCTCCTTGCCTTTGTTGTTACCATATTTTGAACAGCAACATCATTCAGATTCTTCTCAATTCTGAGAGACTGGTCTAAGCGAATATCCCTCTACCTTTTTCAATTTGCAAGGCCCCTGAGCACTGTCCAGTGGCGATGTAGACCTCAGAAAGCAAACTGAAGCTAAATGAAACAGGCTTGCCTTTCTTCACCAGCCCTCATGGTTCACACAAGTAAGGGAAAACATGGTCTGGGTAAAAGAAGAGAAGAAGGGAAGTCACATAATGTTGCACAGAGTGTTTCCCACAGCTGAGTACGTAGGAAGCTCGGCTGGCTACCAGGGGCCTGAGCAGATGATGATATCCCATGGTCCTGTTACCAAACCCTCACATGGCCTCCAGAGTCAAAACCTTAGAGAGCAACTTGAATAAGACAGCAATCTAGTTTCCTACCGACACTCAGCCTCTGTCAAGACTCAATTTAAAAGTTAATTAGCAGGCATTAACTGCTGTAAGAAGCACATACAAGCCATTTTGCTCTGGCCTGGATTAACTAGAAACGTGGACTTCTTTCTGTATACTGGGAGGCACTAGGCAGAAAATATTGGGCATCTTTTTCTGTACTAGTCCATGCAGTATAGAAACACAGCAATTGAGGGCATTCGATACAAGAGATACACACGCCATCCTGTGGTTAGCAACCTTTGCTCCCAAACTGAGATGATTTTTCAGAATTTCACATCCAGTTAGGTCCCTTCCTTTTCCCAAATCATTTTATCACGTCTCAATAAGCTGGAGCCTTCCCCAAGCTGGAACACCTCTCGTTTCAGCAGGTCTCACCTGTCAAAGTCCTTCAGGATGTAGCTACCCCACACAGCTGAAAATCCCCTCTGTTTGGACTCGTTTGTGTCTCTGTCATGGCAATGCAGCGCTTCCTATCTCAGGCTAAGCACACGATAATATTGTTACTGTCTCCTGGCCAACAATATCATTCCTTTGCCTTCTGAAACCTGACCCTACAAATAGAAAGATGAGTTCTGGCCAACCTGTGGTCCCTCGCCCAGCTTTGGGAACTCCCAAAGAAATTAATTACCTGTCTGATGATGCCACTGGAAGTCTCTTCCTTGGCGGGGACTTTCAAAGGAGATGTCACCCTCGGAAAGTTCATGCTAGCAGACTAAATGATAAAGAATCAAACTGTTCTTCAGAAAACTTTCAGCCCTCGGTAGGTGGTGCTAGAGCCCTTCAAACTACCCAGGAGCAAGACAGCCTTTTCCCAATGCAGAAATTTTTGTGGATTAGGATTATCGATGTCACCTCACTGTTCATGAATAGACAAATAAATCAGTGCTAAATACCTACAGAGTTCAGGTGGCATTTAAAGCCAGCAGCTCCCATCTCGCTTCACGCAGACACCACTGTACCTGGTCCTGAACAGAAGAAACCAGTGATGGTACCAGAACTACAAAATAATTGTGTTGCCATAGCTATAAACAAGGCAGGAGCACAAATGTTCAATCCATTCGACGTCATATTCTAAAACCCTGTGAGCACTCCCATTAAACATCCAAATAAACGCTTGAAGAAAATAGTTGTATTGATGCTGTTCAAGGGGATGAGTTGAAACTGTTGAAGCTGAACATGTCTGTGAGAGAGCCAATTTCCATACACGCTGTGAATGGCACCAGGCCTTAGCAGAAGTACTGTCTCAAACCCTGGGACTTGAATCATGCGTGGAGTGGCCCAGCTCTGCTGTATGGAGGATGGAAACTTGTACAGGAGAGTACAGCTCTACTGTACAAAGACAGAGGACGGAAGGTGAATTTTTAATGTTTCAAGGGAGCAGATTACCTTCCTGCCCATTTTATTCCTTGAAAAGGGAGTAATACAGAAACTGATTCCACTGTGAGTATGGCCTGATCTACTAAAAACACAGTAGTTTAAAGGAATTTCTTAACAATTTTACCCAACTCCCACTCTTCTGTGGAATGCGTTTCACACAGCTTACACAAAGCTGTAACTGACAAGTCCAAAAGAGCTCTCCTTGGTTTACTCAATCAGTTAAAGCCGTCTGAATTTTGAAGCCCTCTCACCTCAATCAGATCTTCTCAAAGCTCTGGTGCTTGAAAGGAGATAAAAAGAATCTTTTCAGATGAAATTGTAGAGCCACGGTGCAAGAAATAGTAAACAGACACATATTTAGTCAAGGAGCTATAAGCTAGTTTTATTTGTAAAATACTTTTCTGAAGAGCAAAATACTGTAATTTTATTATATAAAAGTTAGCAAAATTTGATACATTTCTAACAGAAACAAGAAAACTATTTCTACTTTTATTCAATTATTCAACTCTCTTTCAGTATGGAAGCTAGAGGTATGCACCACACTAACAGATTTCAGTGCCAGACAGCTCGTTCAATAAATATATCATTCTACCATTAAAATCTGTGAATGACAGTGAAAAAGTTTCATATAGCTACTGAAAAAATATAAGCATTTTTGTATTTTTTTTTCTGAGGTTTGGAACTAGTAATATCTACACACAATATAAAATTCTTGGCATTTACAAGAAAGATTGTATGTAACAGTAACAGCAGAATTTGTTAACAAAGTTCTTATGTTACTGACAAACAGCAGTACAATGTCTCTATTAAAAAAAAAAAAAAAAGATAATGTCAGCCTATTTCTTAAGTCCTATAGAAGATGTCTGCCAGGAGCTGGCAATGGAAACGTACTAATTCCATATTTGATAAGGCCATTGCATATCCTAACTTGCAATAAAAGCTGATCCTATACTGTATAATATAATATAAACTGCCTGTTTGTTATGAATAAAAGGCAAAATGAGAACCAATATCCTATTTTATCCTATTGCTCACAAAAGAAACAACAACAAGAGACATGGAGCCTTTGCCTTGGAGTGGACAGGTCTAATTAAATCTTGCTCTGCTATGTACACAGGCATAAATTTGGAAGCCAAAGTTTCAGAGGTGAAACTGGTTCCTTGTGTCAGCTATTTTCTATGAAAAAGTTGGATGTGTGAGACTAAGCTCAGAGATTATGCAGATGGTAAGGCAAATTTATGCAGCAGTTATCCAACGTGAGAGGGCTGTGTAACTAAAGCTGAAAAGACAAGTAGTGGAAAGGCATTGTATCGGGTTTCTGTGGCAAGGGTTTGGTAGCATGGTGGCCGCAGCGGTGGCCTCTGTGAGCACAGACAAGGAGCTGCCCCATGTCAGACAGAGCCAGCTCCAGCTGGCTCCAAAAGGGACCCGCTGCTGGTCAAAGCTAAGGCTGTGATAACACGGTTAAGAAAAAAAAAAAAAGTAAAATATGCTGTGTGGAATCTGTGATAGGAGTGCGAAATGTGAGAGAAGCAACCCTGCAGATAACATGGTCAGAAAAGGAGGGAGAGGAGGTGCTCCAGGTGCTAGCACAGCTATCCACGCTGCAGCCCCTGGAGAAGCCCACAGTGGAGCAGGTGGATGTGGCCTGAAGGAGGCTGTGGCCCATGGAGAGCCCCATGCTGGAGCAGTTTGTGGAGGACGGCATCCCATGGGAGGGACCCCACGGGGAGCAGGGGCAGGGAGGGACCGTGAAGGAATGGCGGAGACAAAGCGTCAGGGATTGACCACAGCCCCCATTCCCCATTCACCTGCACCACTCAGGGGAAGGAGGTAGAAGAATAAAGACTTAAGTTGAGCCTACGAAGAAGGAAGAAGAGGAGGAAGGAGAAAGATGGTTTCAGTTTTGTCTTGGTTTCTCACTACCCTACTCTATTTTTAATTGACAATAGATTAAAATAGTCTTCCCAAATCAAGTCTGCTTTGCTCATGACAGTGAGTGTCCTTCCTGACCTTACCTTGACCCTTCATTTTATTTTCTCTCCCTGTCCTGTTGAGGATGGGGAGTGAAAGAGCAGCTTGGCAGGCACCCGGCAGCCAGCCAGTGATAACCTACCACATTCTGAATACTGAATATACCCACCACATACCAAATATTTCCTCATTTGAAAAAAAAAGAAGAAAACAAAACAAGTCATTACCTTCTGTACAGTTACTGCTGCTGAATTTCAACTTAAATTATGAAACAGATGTAAAATTGGATACATATGTAGTCATCTGTTTCTATTTATGTATTTTTAGGATTCCCACACCCCAGTAATTTTCAAAATGAGATTTTTATTATTATTATCTTAATAATTCAATCCACTAATAAATCTTAGTGTTGTGCGGAAATGCAAGCAAGGGCAGGAGTAATCACTGCACATCTTTCAGAGTTAAGTTAACAAGGACAGGATGACAAGTCTTCAGAACAGCAGCCTAACCAGACAGCAAAGCAAATATGCCTGGCTTTGTAGACCAGGAGCCACACGCCTGAATATTAAAAGCTCTGACTGTGAGTTTGAGAAAGGTGCACCACTGATGCTGGTCATCTCTGGCTGCATACAAACAGCATGCAGCATGTGTCCATACAGTCTCAACTGAAGGACCATCACTTGAAGCTGATGGCAAATATTCTTTCTTAAATCTGAATCAGGATCCAAATCCTCTAGATGGCTCGATGAAAGCTGCAGCCCATTTGCACCTTGTGGACATCAGACAGGATGAGACGTGCCACTGAACCACTACGTCCCTGAAGAAGTGCTTTCTTCCATTTTCTTCATGAAAAAACAGAATCAAGTGCTGGGCTGTTTGTTCTGGATGCTGTTTTTGTACAGCAACATCAGAATGAAGAAAAAATTACCAACTGTACTTACAATGTTGTCTGTCTCTTTCCTTATCCTGTAACAAAGACTGTTGCTATAGGAAGAGGAAAAAGAGAGAGATAACAAATGAGCTAGATGCAATAAAAATGTGTTTTCCTTTCTGCGTTAGGTATATTTGCATAATATATCCAACTGCCAAAGCAAATTTCCCTCCTCACACATAAGGAGACAGTCTAGCTGACTATGAATCTTCCTCCACGGAGGGCCATTCTTTCCTCTCCACATTTCTCTGTCTGCTTCTGCTGCCTTGATGTGCAATCCATCTTTTGTAATCAAATTAATCTTTCATTGTCATTTAATCATGAAAAGAAAGTGCTTTCAGGGGACAGCACATTACAGCCGCTACAGGGAATGGTGGAATTCATCTCTGAGGAGCGCCAATGCTACTTCTACGAAGACTTTAGGGTTCCTAAGTCTACTGCCAACTTTGGTCTCGTGAAATATGATATTTAGTGCTGCTGCCTATGTGGGATTTATCAAAACCTGCTAAATGAAGATTTGAGTTGGCTGTTAAGAGATCTTCAGTCTGCAAGATTGATAGTGTCACTTCCACATGGCTTTACAGAAGTAGGACTCTGTGGGGGACTCTTTTCACTTGATGGTGGCCTTGCCAAGATTCTCCGGTTGATTCCAGCTGTAGCCTTTTTATGGTCGTGTCTGAGACTGCGGATTGTGCTGTTTATGGCAGCCACGCATGCCTTCCAATCATATCCAGTTTCCTTTAGATCAAAGGATGGGTAGTTCTCTTGAAGAAAGTCTAAAAATAAACACGAGTGAATTATCGATCATTTATGCAATTTTATTTTCGGATTTAGTTCAGTCAAAACAAGTGCATGCTACCAAAACAAGACTCCATAGGCATGAGGCTTGCAGAGCAAAATTAGAAGGTATATATTTTCCCCTTCTGTTTGAGATATGTAACAATGACAAAAGATCTAAGAAAGACAAGAGCAGAGAGAGAAACCTGTGCTCTAGCAGTTTACTCTACTCTGAGTGGCTTGGAAAAAAAAATAAAGAAAGAGTGAAAAAAGAAAGGAGAATTCTCCTGAGGTATAGTGACAAAGGATACAGCAGCTGTTGGCAGAGGCAACAGCCAGGGTCCCTTCACCTCCATCCCTGACAGCGTGTCTGGCCTCAGAGCTACAGCACAGAAGACAAATTCCTACTACCAGGCCTTTGTAGATGGCCCACAGATCAGCTTTTTAATAATGCTTTTTCTTTCACAGAGAAGGACTAATTGTTGAGAATATAGCAAAGCTAAGCAGGTCCCCTTCCTGCCCTGCAGTGTTGCATTCAGGGAGCCGATGTGACCATCCCATCAGGCTATGTTGTAATGTTAAAGAAAACTGGGCCATGGACTGCCCTCTGGCCTGAAAGCCAAGGGACATGGCCTGGCTGCAAGCACAGAGCAGAGAACTTTGCCTTGCATCTGCTGTGGAGCCCATCTGGTGTACCTGCAGCCTTCAGACACCCTTAATATATCTTCTGAATGCTTGAAATCAAAATGACATGAAACAAAATGTGTGTACTACGGACGTATGTGGAGATGCTTAGAGTGGCAAGCTTTCTCAGGCCAGCGGTGGAAGAAAAAACAGTTCGGGAAAAATTACTTTTGTGTATAGTCTTGCCATAATGGGAATGGTTTCTGGTGTGCTCTGTCCCTCAAGCCATGCCCAAACATCATCCCAGAGCGTGCAAGTCCCAATACCATTTTATTCAGCAATATTGCTGTGATCTCAGAGGTGAACTCACTGCACGCCTACTAACAGCCACAGATCAAATAGCAAACAAAACCATGTTATCTTCCACTCAGTGCTGCTGTTTATGCTGGCCATGCTAAATTCTTACCAGATAATGCCAACTTTTCTTCTGCACAATAAACCACAGGTACCCTTTCCAGCTACAACCTGCTCCACACTCCTCCTCGCCTGCTGTTGAATTGTTATTCTAACTCCACCGCCACTGTCACAGCTCTGCTTGTTTTACCCAGCCTTGCAGGAAGGACCAAGTGAAACAAACAGAGGCTCCCTTCTCAGGAAGGAGCATGGATCATTGCTGCCCAGAGAGGCTGTGGAGTTTCCCACTTCGGAGATCTCCAAAAGCCACCAGGAGATGGGCCTGGGCAGCCTGCTCTGGGTGTCCCTGCTTGGGCAGGGCTTGGAGTGGGTGAGCCCAGAGGGCCCCAACAGCCTCAGCCCTGCTGTGATTCTGTTCCAGAAGTCTTAAAGCTGAACTGAGAACAATGCAGAAGGCAAAACACCTGCTACCATTCCAACCATAACATAACCTCTCTTGGCTTCTGGGATAGGATTTGCAAATAGAATAAATAATACTTATCTCCTGAAGGCATCCTGGATTCATGTAAGCTGATGAGATTGCAAAACTGTCCAAATTCATACAAAGGAATAGGTTGTTCTACATTATTTGAAAAGATACACTTCAGTGAAGAACCATTATCCAACTAGCTCAAACTGGTCAAGTTCGAAATGCTGCCTGTTCACTTGGCAGCAGTCCCTATCCTACCTGTAATTTCTAAACCACTAAATAACTTGCTGAGACCTTTTCCCTCAATGGAGACTGTTAAGTGAGCAGGGACAGCTGACCTCTGAGCCCGTATAAGGGTGAGGTTCTCGAATCTGTTCCTTTTTGGTCACCGTCACTCAGGCTATGAGGGACCTTGGGAGGCCTCTACTCCAACCTCCTGCCCAAACCATGGCCAGCTCTGAGGTCAGGCAGCATTGCTCAGGGATTTGTCCATTGAGGCATGGAAAAAGGACAGAGATAAAAACAACTTTCACAGAGCAACCTGCTCCAGTGCTTGATTGTCCTCATGGGCAAAATGCTTCTGCTCATATCCAGTCTGAATCTCTCACTTCCATTTATGCCTGTGGTCTCTCATCCTTCCACATTCAATGCTGCAAAGAGCTTGGCTCTCCCTTCTCAGTGAACTCTTTCTGGCCGACTGCTATCCCTTGGAGCCTTCTCTTTTCCAGACCAAATAAGCCCAGTTTCCTCCCTGGACAAGAGTTCTAGTTCACTGTCCCTTTTGGTGGTCCACAAGGTCCCATCTATGAGTTTCCCAAATAAGCCAAAGCCTGCTCTCCTAAGCCACAGGGTCTGCTCTCAAACCTTTCCAACTCTCCTCAGCATCCTGAGGTCCCTTATCTCACAGTCTCTACAGGCAATACTGCCACTGATTATCACACCCCAACCTTGTTCATGAAGAGCATCAGAAGCTGCTGTGCATTACTTCTGCTTAGCCTACCCAGCACTTGTACCAAGAAATTATACCCTCCGACCCCCTTCAGAACCCTTGGGGACTGCTTGCATCTCCCGCTATGTCATCCTTTCAAGTAGTATCAAGGAGACTGAGTTCCCCCGTAAGAACAAGATTTGTGATCTGGAGACTTCCTTAATGTGTTTTAATAGACTTTAACTATTGACTTTAAAGTCTCTCAACTTTTTCCACTACTTATACTAGTACTTGTCAAAACACTTTCACAGAACAATTCCTGAAGCTGTATGGTTTGTTCTTACGACCCAGAGTTAATTGGTCTTTTAAATTTCCCCCATTATCATTAGAACAGAGGCTTTCTTTCTTACCTCTGAGAGCATTAATCCTGTTGCAGTCCAGTGGACTCATGCCACGCTCAAGATTACCGTATACGTTGCTTTTCACCAGCACGTCTTCAGTGAAGAGATGGCGGATCAGGTAGCGAGCTGACAGCTCCGGCCGGGACTTCCCCTTAGCCACGTAAATGACTGAGAAAGGCAGCTGGACGTTGCGCCATGGGCTTCCAAGTAGTTCTGGAAAGAAAGTCATGGAGAGAAGTATTTTACTTATTCAGTACCGACCATCCCGTAACATGGCTGTATTACACTGAAACTACAACACAGAACATTCTCCCCTCAAACTACTGTACTCAGAGAGACTGGAGCAAAACTGCAACACTGCAGCTAATTCTGAAATACAACAGATTGTAGACAGATGTTCCAGTAGCCAAAAAGCTGCCTGTTTTACAACAGTGTAATAGCACTTCTGATATGCTTTCAGCAATGCTGGCAACGTAGCCTTCATTAATGATCGCCTTCTAAATCGTTGTCCTCTCACATGTAAAGAAGATGCTATTCCAATTACATAAATAAATAAAAGTTCCACGGTTACAATGGTGCTTACGTCCCTTAAGTGGAAACTGAAAAGAGTAAATATTTTTTACAACTACTTCAGCATGACTCCACTGCAAACCAGGCGGTTTTCTGGGGGTCAGAATAGCAGTAAAAAATCTTGGGTGCAGGAGCAGATCAGTTAGAGCCCCAAAGTGATTCTAATCAAATAATACAAAGGCAACTAACAGTTCATTTTCCTTGAAGCTCTCTACAGGCATCACGTGCTGCATGTGAACTTTTTTCCATCTGATGCGTTTGTATATTGTTGTGTTTTTGTTTTTGTTTTTTTTTTTTAGCATAAAGGCTACCCTAAGATTTTTGTTTTCTTAAATTGTCAGTTTTACAGAAGGATGTTCTTCTGAAATTACAATTTCATTTCATTGATATTCTGAATAAGCTCACTCCATTAGAGTAGAATATCTATAAAAAAAAATAGCAAAAAAGGGACAAGTGTGAAGCAATTCCTGAAAAAGTGACAGACTGAGCAGACTATCTTACAGCTGAACTTTCTAGTCTTAAAGTGTGTTATGGGAAATTGGTAGATGCACACATTCTGTTAGCCAGATCATACTCCTGTTTGCTCCCAAGAAGACTTACACACCAAGAGGCTAAGAGAAGAGTCACAGAGGTCAGCAAATCCCTTTATTTCACAATTTCACCTACAGTAGTATCTTCTGCTTTTCATTGATCATTAAAAGATAACATGCATAAATTCAGAGGATGACAATTTCTCAGATTACCCATGGGTTCCAAAGACTGCAGTTTCTTGACTGAAGGTGTGTGAAAAGGTTCTGGAAACTTCTCCCATCCTGAGTTCTGCAGACAGTCCGTTGTGGAAATGATCATTTTCTGAGGGTTTTGAGAACTGCCTTCACTAGTTTCGTTACAATTTAAATCTACACAAAGAGACGTATCTGGAGCGTCGGCTAATTTTTCTTTCCCGTCAGACATCTCCTGAAACAGAGAAATGAGGTTAACACGTGCACCAGGAAAAGCCTACCTGTTTTCTAATTAGCGTTTCAGTTCATTTCCCATTTAGTATAGATTAGATTCCATGTATTTACAATAGTCCTGAATCTCCATCATCACAGCTACAGGTGAAACAGATACTACATACTCATGGCTTGGCACAAAGGTTTTTAAAAGCAGAGGTGAATGGAGTTACAGGTGTTTTGGGAGTGATGCTTCAGTAAATATAAAGTCAAAATGCATAACTGGATGTATCTGATGGAAAGGCTGTGAAAACAGTGCCAGCAGCTACATGGTTAAGCTCTCAATCAGATCTGATGTTACTACTGGGCTAAGGGAGTTGGGGTTGTTCAGCCTGGAGAAGAGAAGGCTCCAGGGAGACCTTGCAGCAGCCTTCCAGTACCTAAAGGGGGCTACATGAAAGCTGCGGAGGGACTCCTGGTCAGGGAGTGTAGGGGTAGGACAAGGGGGAATAGCTTTAAACTAAAAGAAGATAGGTTTAGTTTAGATATAAGGAAGAAATTCTTCACTCAGAGGGAGGTGAGGCACTGGGAGAGGTTGCCCAAAGAAGCTGTGGGTGCCCCATCCCTGGAGGTGTTCAAGGCCAGGCTGGATGGGGCTTTGGGCCTGGCCTGGTGGGAGGTGTCCCTGCCCATGGCAGGGGGTTGGAATTAGATGGTCTGTAAGGTCCCTTCCAACCCAAACCATTCTGTGATCCTATGACTTACAGAACTTTCCTTTTAGTACCCTATGTCTACATGTATCTTATTAACTGAACGCTGGACATGGGAGCTGGAAGTACAGAGGAAGGAAAAGGACTATGCTGCCAGTACTCCCCATACGGAACCAGTGCTGCAGTCAGCAGACCCACGCTGAGCAATGCAAAGACAGAACCCAAGGAATTTCCAGTTAGAGCACCGTATGACTAGGAGTTCAAATAATTAATTTGACAAGGAAGCACAGACTTAGTACTTAATAAATTACCACCTTGAGACAACTTACTGGGTTTATTTTTGTTTCAGAGCGTAAACAGCGGATCATAGCATTGACATTTGTGATACAGGTTTTCCAGTCTTTTCCATATTCACTCAAGTCATAGTTTGGAAAGTTAGTTGCAAGAAATTCTGCATATAAAATGTAGAAAATTTTTTAAGCTTCATGACAAGAAAACAGAAAAAAGTATTCTAATTTAGAAAGGAGAGAAGGCTAAGAAATGTTTGATTTTTTAGGAGCTTTGTATTTCTAGCTTTTATAAAAAAGATGGTAAACTCATGTTTTGAAGGTAAGTAGCACTATGAAATTAAGATGTACACTGATATCTTTTTAATGTGTTGAGTGATATCTTTTTAATGTGATTTTATTAAGTAAATTCTGGTAGAATTAAGGGAAAGATGTAACTTAAAAAGACTGAGTAATGCTGATGCTGCAACAACTTTATACGGTTCATGAGATCTCCCAGCCTTTAAAAAGAAAGGAGGAGATGGACAGATGCATATATCTGTGCCACAGGATTTGGGGTAAATAGCTTGACAACATTAAAAAAAATAATAACAAAAGCCCTCCTCATCTTCACCATTTCTGAAACAAACAAGAAAAGTGAAATTAAGAGAGAGAAGAGTGTTTAAGTATTATCAGGTAACGATTGTCCTGAGTATACAATGACCATTAAAAAAATTAAAAAAAAAATAAAACAAAACAAACAAAAAAACACAACATACACTCAAAGTAAGCAGTAATGAAAAATTTAGAAGCACTTCGCATAACGGATGAACATTCTAAACGGAACTAGGAGAAAGCAGAGTTTTTATCCATTTTGAACAAAAATGAACATTGAGAATCACAAAACAGGAACTTCAAACCAGCAGAGCAGAGCACATCCACAACTGCGTTTAGCAGTTGCTGGACAATACTGATCATTACTGTAGAGAAACGGACACCTATATGGTAAAATCTCTGACAAGTACCAAAGAAGAAAGTAAACCTGTGCATTTTCAGAAGTGGTATACCTCTTATTGCAGCGATTTTGTTAGGATCCAGTGTTCTGCGCCCCCGTGCGCTCACTCCCATAATGCTACACAATAAGGTCTCCTTGGGGAACAAGACCCGAACTAAGTAGCGAGCTGCGTACTTTGGTTTAGTTTTTTGCCGAGCTTTCATCAAATAGTTTCCGAGAACTTTCACGTTTCTCACCGGATCACCAACATACTCTTTTGTGAAACAAAAACATTCAAAGAGAAGATAAAATATAATAAATTATATGAAAAAAAAATCAAGAGTCATTCAAAAAATAGTTTTTGAAATTGTTTCTTAACCTCTAAGCCAGCTCTCCACTGAAACTAATTCCCCTATATATCACTTATCTTTGCTCTTACAGAAATAAATCCACAGCTTTAAGTTGTTAACAGAACCGTCTTTTAATTTCACATTAACACTAACACAACTAACTGAAATAATAACACCCGAGAAAACATATTAAACACATAGGAGGTTAAAATGTTTGTACAAGTCTATTTTTGCACATGTACAGATTCTATACATTTTCAAGATGACCCATGAATAATGGCACAACCATACACACTACTGCTAAATCATACATTGCTTACAGGTTTGCAGACAGGTATCTGGGTATTTCACCTACTATTCATGTAGCTCTTCGGCTGTATGAACCTGTATTTTACACCAAAAGCAACCAAAACCTCATAGTCCACACTTCCACAGAGCATTTACTCAGTGCATTTACAAAGAAATACATTATCTTTTTAAAAACTTGGTGCTATTTGATGTGTGCTTGCTTTGTATATCACAACGATGTACAGAATTCTTCATTTTCTGTGGAACACAGTATTTTGAAAGAAACCAAACACTGGAGCATTTGAGGACAGAAAGGATTTTTCACAAAACTTTCCACAAGAAGAAAACAGGTATTTTCTTCACACATATCAGGTTAAGTTGTTTCTTAAATACCCAACATCTATGCAGGCATATGCTTCAATTTTACTTGCAATTTCTTCTCTTTTAAAAAATATGCACAGTATGAATGTATTACTTATAACACGCAGGTCAAAAATAGTTTACATCAAGAGTCCTAAGAGAGAATAAAAGGTCTTAGTCTTAAAATAACCGAAAGCATGTACTCTAAATCAAAGACTTTTCTTAGTCTATACAACTGTATATACACTGCACAGAGGTTTTTAACTGATCCCCAGCATATTAAACACTCCTACAACCTTCATTTCAACGGATTTAAACACTGTTCTATAATAAACATGTTTGTAACGGCAGCCAGTTCTGTTCCTTTACTTTTGTTAAATAAATGATGATAAAGAGGTATTCTTTAGGCATAATTTTTTACACTAACAGCATTTTTTTAGCCTAGGTGTCTGTGTTTATTAGAAAGGAACTCACCAAAGCTTGGGTGGATGGAGACCGAAGAAGATGGCAGTTCCTTACTAATGTTCACACTCCCAGGTGTTTTTCTGTAGCCCACCACCACAGGTTTATTTCCCAGGCTGGTCTCAGATGGTGCTGGCATCACTGAGGATGCCACTGAGGAAGGTGCACTGCTGACAGTACTTTCCACAACACTGGCTGAAAGATTTGATTGCGGAGGAAGGTCAGGGATGCTGTTAGCTGTTGCGAATGGTGACTGCAATGAATGTGTAGAAACTATGGTGGGGAGTGGAGGGCTCTGCCTAAGAACGGGCTGCTGCGGTTCAAGCTGCACAGTCTGTTGAACACTTTTTATTGTGGAATTGACCTGAACATGGCCGTTTTGTAAAGCAACCCTTATGACTGGGTTATGCATTCCCTGGCCTGGTGAAGAGAACTGAAGACTTGATTCCCTTTCCATGGATTTTTGTACTCTTATTCTTCCTTGGGGCAAATGACTGGAACTTCTGTATGTAAATCCAACTGGTTTCTGTAAATGTGATTCAGAAAACAATTAAATGGTTAAATTAGATATAGCTGATCTTTCGAAAACCAGGAAGACTACTTTGTAGTATTTATGCTATTGGCAATAGACTTCACAGGATCACAGCAGGGCTGAGGCTGTTGGGGCCCTCTGGGCTCCCCTGCTCCAAGCCCTGCCCAAGCAGAGACACCCAGCGCAAGCTGCCCAGGCCCAGGCCCAGGTCGTTATTGAAGATCTCCCATGAGGAGCCCCCACAGCCTCTCTGGGCAGCCTGTGCCAGGGCTCCTCACCTGCACAGCACAGAAGCGCTGCCTGCTGCTCAGAGGGAGCCTCCTGGGCTCTGGTTTGTGCCCAGTGCCTCTTGCTGGGCACCACTGAAAAGAGCCTGGCTCCATCGTTTTTGCATATGTCCCTTCAGGTATTTATACACCTGAATAATGTATAAGATCCTCCCTGAGCCTGCTCTTCTCCAGGCTGAAGAGCCTCAGCTCTCTCAGTGTCTCCTCACTGGAGAGATGCTCCAGTCCCTTAACCACTTTCATGGCCCTATGTTGGGCTCCTAATCCCTACAGTACTGGGGGTTCACACTGGAAACAATACTCCAGTACACTTCACGCCTCACTGTCATGAGGCCAGTGCTATTCTTCTTCTTTCCTTTTATTCTCACTTGTAGCTCAGACTCTAAGAGTTTATCTGGTCAGTTTGAGTGCTTCTCAAGTTTTCTCCACCTGGGGTGCTGGCTTTTTTTTTTCTCCTTTCTAAAAAGCCAGAGAAATATATAATGAGAAAGGCAACTTTGTGAAAGCTCGTTTTTAGCGGAAAAAAATTGGGCAAAATAAAATTAAGAGTTTTTGAACCATTGACCCAGAATTCTGGATTTTCAAGGACTGTCCAGTGCTATACTAGTTTCCTTTTAATAAAGGAAAAAGGAAACCAATTCACCTTCTCTCCTGGCTCCCTCTTCATTCTTTATTTGCTGGCTGAAAGCACTAAACATCCAGACCTTGCCCACATTGACACACTCCAAAGTGACTAAAAAGGAGAAACTGAGAGATGGGCTATGCTTTCCATCTTTTGAAGTCCTTTCATTACGAAACATATGCACCCTAAAACATATATTCTAGTTTGAAATAGAAGTCACTGATCAGGAGTTACCCAATGTACCTGATATATTCTTGTTTTGTTGTGTAAAAACAGAGGTCTGATCATATTCCACTCTTGTAACCTCGGAAAATCTATAACCTGAAGAAAGGCTTGTCTAAAAGTTTGTCCATTTCTCTGAGTATTTGAGTTGATTTAATAAAAAACTAAATTCCTTTACCACAAACCTCTCCTTATTTATATCCTTATCCCATTACAGCTATAACAATAGCACAGCTTTAAAAACCCACAGCATTCCTGATGGTTTTAAAGAGAAAATGCAAGCAGAACATAAGAAAATGGTTGGCAGCTTACATTTGCTGGCTTCTGCCTTACACCATATAATGATAAAAGTTTTCTTTAAAAAGCTGTGGAGGCTGCTTTTAATTTGAACATTAAAGCAGCTGCCTTCCCACCTGATCAGAGAGGCTAAGAAAGCAGAGGCCATGTGGTCAAACTACTGCTGATGACACCAGTTTGTTCCCCAAATCTTGTATTTTCAGTTAATTGGCCAGTATAAGCTTACAGTTGTCAGGACCATAAAAAAGCACTGCCATATAAAATATAACATCTGATTCATAAGTGACATGCATGAAAGTGTCATCATGTTTACTCACATACATTTTACTCAATGCAAATGGCTTTACTGATGTCTTGATGTCTTGACATCTTGACACCAGAATCACCTCTGCCATGTTAAAAGCTTTGTAGTATTGTTGACAAAGAAAGGTCGTTACAGATTTCACAACCTTCTTCAGAAATCACCTGTAATGTTTTTCCTTTAAGAGCATTTGTACTTAAGTATAAATATTCTGTCTCTTTAGTTAACAGCAGATTAACCATGTAAAAACAAAACAGATAACATACTCAGCATTGTGCCTTCTTAAAATTTTTGAAGAAAGGCATTTTATCAGAAATATACAATTCTGTACTGCAATATTGGAAAGGACGACACACTGCCGAGATCTAAAAATCAACTTGCTAATAGAATCAGCATGCGTTGGTTCTGTGATGCAGAAGCTCTCTTCCGCCTCTTGAAACCAGAGACAGTACACCACACCTGGTAAAGCAGTAACACCAATATAACCATATATAACATGTAACCTACACAATTCCTTCCCATTCCTTCCAATAAGGACAGACTTTATACAGCATCTATTACGGGATCCTTAATTTGACGAGGGACACTGGCAATTCTGTGACCACTAGTCAATAACAAGACAGGAGACTGAAGCTGTCATAAGAAATCTAGAACAATTTAACTGAAATGGAATCGACTAGTTTGCTACTATTTTTAGTCTTAGTGAAAGGAGAGGTTTTTCATTTTAAATAAGCATCAGAAGAAATGAGAAAATTATAAGGAAAAAAAAAATTCTCAAGTTCTTTAATACTCACAGGTTTGAGCACCAGTGGCCTCACACGCGTATGCTGCATTTCTGAAACCTTTCGATGTAATAGGTCAAGCTTTTTATCCAGTTTCTGAATGGCATCATACATGGCCTGATAACAAATGTACAGGTTAAAATAGTATTGTTTCACAAGAACCCACCAATTTAAATCTGAAGAAATCAAGTAAATTCCATTAAAGGCAAAATTCCCTCCCTAAAATTGGGCAAGATCAGTAAATAATAAATACCTTCTTTAAGGATATTAAAATCAATGCAAATGACAATAGTAAATATCATGGTAAAAAGAATTTTCAGAGAAGCCCACTCCTGCTATTTTAACATGGCTGGCAATTACATGTTGTTCTTCCTGCTTGTGCAATGTTTTCCTTTTATCTATCATTTGGTACATTTCATTTTACATTGCAAAGCTACTGACAACCAGTAAAGTAAGCTACGTATATACTATTTTAAGTCACAGTAAGCTCCCAGGTACAGAGGTGAAAGGCTCATAGGCAGTCACTGAAATAGGGATTTCTATATCACTAATGATATATAGATATATAGATATATCTGTATATAACGATATAACATATTTAGAACAATACTGTCTGAAAATTTAAATTCCCAAGTGGAATTCAGTCCAGCCAAGGATGTCATCAAAGACAACAAGAAGTGCTTCTAGGACATGGGTAACAAAGGGAAGTCTAAGGAAAATGCGGGTCCGTTGCTGAATGAGATAGTGGACCTGGTTAAATGGGAGAGGAAAAAGACTGAAGCTCTGAATGCCTGCTTTGCCTCAGCCTTTACTAGCAAGACAGGCTTTCAGGAATCCCAGAGACTGGAGGTAAAGACTGGAGCAAGGAAGATGTGTCCTTGGTGAAAGAGGATGAGGTCAGGGAACACTTAAGCAAATTGGACATTCGTAAGTCCATAGGCCCTGATGGAATGTATCCATGCTGAAGGAGCTGGGAGATGTCACTGCAAGATCACTCCTGATAATTTTAAATCAATTGTGACAATTTGGAGAAGTGCCAAATGACTGGACGAAAGTAAATATCACTCCTGTCTTCAAGAAGGGTAAGAAAAAGGACCTCAGGAACTACAGGTTACTCAGCCACACCTCAGTCCCTGGGAAGGTGACGGAGTAGCTAAGGCTGGAAACCATTTCCAGGCACACAAAGGACAGAAAAACAAAAGTAGTCATCATCGTTTCACCACAGGGAAGTCAAGCTTGACCAACCTGATGAGCTTCTGTGATGAAATGAGCAGCCTGATGGATGAGGGGAGAGCAGCAGATATTGCCTACCTGGTCTTCAGCAAGACCTTTGACACTGTCACCCAGAAGAGTCTCAGACAAGCTGTTGATGTGTGGGCTGGATGAGCAGCAAGGTGGATTGGAACTGGCTGAACAGCCAGGACCAGAGGGTGGTGAACAGTGGCACAAAGCCTAGCCGGAGGCCAGACTTCAGAAGTCAAAAGGAAAGAACTCACCCAAACAACACTAGCAGCATTTTGGCACATTTTTGACAAGCCTCAGGGACTTTCAAAGTCTGGGTATGTATGACTGTCAGATCTTTCCAATTATTGTAAAGCCCCTCACAATAAATCACTTCTGTATTAAAGCTTAAGATTTGAAAAGTATTCATGCCAGCTATGGTGTGAGAAGTTCAGAGTACAAAGAAAGATTATTTTTTTCATTGAAAATACAGCAGTTATGTGAAAGCCA
This sequence comes from Anas platyrhynchos, assembly GCF_047663525.1. Taxonomy (NCBI): domain Eukaryota; kingdom Metazoa; phylum Chordata; class Aves; order Anseriformes; family Anatidae; genus Anas; species Anas platyrhynchos. The sequence continues at coordinate 127,556,677 of NC_092587.1, forward strand.
GCAAGTGAACAACTGGAAAGGCTGAAGTCCTAGCTTATCAAATACAGATTTCAAATCTTCCTGAAGTTTACCTAAAATTGTTTCAATGCCATGGGAGGGAAGGAGAAAAAGAAATACCTGGCAATAACTGAGGACCTCCATAAGAGTTTTCTGCTGATCTCCAATGTAGGAAGCTTCGGATATAATACTCCCCTTTTTCATTAAAATAACATTAAAAAAAAAAAAAAGTGTAAGCTAGCAATACACACACAATCTTGCGATAAAACATTAATGAAACAAATCCCAACTTCAAACATCATTTTAGTCTATGCCAAAATATATAGCCCCAAAGCAGTACTTACAAGTAATAAACAAAAGAAAGCGAACTTACACATTCATAATCTGGTTCATACTCATAAATGACACTGTCACTGTCTTCATATTCTCCTTCCCTGGTTCTTATCTGGGAAATAACATAAAGAACTTGTAATGTTCTGAAAAATGAAAGAATTCTGCACATAAACAACAGAGAGAACCTGTTAGGAATATTACTTGGATATTTTCAGTTGTAGCTATATTCCCTCCCTGGCTACAAAAGGGCCCAAGGAAGTGAGATTGAACAAAGGCATCTCGTTTATGTGCCTGCAGTCAGGTCATATGAATACTCACCTCATATTTGGTTTTACAGTATTGTATTCGTGTTTAAAATAAACCTCTTGCAATTTTCTATTAAAGATATGTATTGTTATTTGGTTAGACTAAGGACAGAACTTTCTCATGCAGTTACATAGGTAGTAACTACTATTATAACTTTAATAATACATAACTAGTCATATCCTGTATAACCAGCCTTATGTAATTATGAGACTCCACACACATTTTTACACTAATTTAAATAAATCTTTTTTCCCCTAATTGATTTATTTCAATGGTTATAACTCTGCACAAAAAAAAATGCTGTAAAAGTGTCTATTCACCAGCTAATAAACGTAATTTTCTTGCTTGAAAGGAGTTGCATGAAATGTCCTTTTAGATGGGAATCAACAGTGCCACCACCTGGACAACGTTAATGTTTTTACTTTAGTGGATAGGAGTAGTTCCTGTCCACCATACAGGATAGATTTTGAGTCTGTTTTTACAAAACAGAAACAAACAACAAAAAAGACATCAAAAAGAAATGAAGAAAAAAAAAAAAACACTTTAAGACATATTTGATTGGGGATAACTGTGAAAGAGGGAATTATAGTCTTTACGAGAGGTAGTTTAAGAGAAGGTGCACTGTTAATCATTAGACAAACCAACTCCGAAAATTTCAGGAATTATCCTCTGTACGGTGACATGAACAAAATTTCAGACCTGCCTCAAGATAAAAATATATGTAATCTGTCTTTGATCAGAACCTGTCATCAGCTCATGAGTACAATCCTTTATCCAACAACATTAAGATCCAACTCTATTTGATCCTAAACTGCACAAATATTTTACTGCAAAATAAGAGGATGTACATGGAAAATAAGTTGCTCTCTTGTGTAGACTACTTGTTACTCTACATAAGTACAATATCAAGCATAAGGTTTTACCCTTGCTAGAAGCTTCCAGATACACTATGGACATATCCTACCTACCCACGCTTCATCAAAATGTCATCAGATGAGCATAGAAAAGTGAAGGAAAAACGGCATTTCCGATGACACTGAAACTGTTGAGAAAACAAGGGGCTACTGTTTGGCTACACATACCACATTCTGTCCCACTAGAGTGGGGGCAAGCCGTTTTCTTTTATTATGCAAAAACACAAAATCCATTTTTTCAGGCGTGTGACCATTTCCTCTCTGCATGCTTGCAGAATGGCTCATTTGTGATGGCACTCGTTCAGTCAGGACTGATAAGCCTCCGCTTCCTGGAAAGTGAAGAGAAAGCAAAGCACATCAGTGGGTTTCTCCCATTGATTTAGACCTTTGACTATAAAAACATGTACAGCCGCTTTTTAGAAAACAAACAAACAAACAGAGAACAATCACCACTTTCAAACTGCTTGGTTATTTGTGATTTATTTACTAGCATGTTATTAAATGCTTATTATTCCAGTTTATTTCAATCTTAAATTGATAAATTCAATTTGATATTTTCTTCCAAATTCATTGGTGGAGCTGGACAATAGGCCATTGCCACTCTTTAAAAGCACAAATAACCCCAGCAGTTTAGTACAGCCTAAAAAACAGTTTACTCTATGGTCAGAGAATATCGAGGCTCCAAGCACATAGTAACACAAGTACAAGTTAAGCCAGGTCAGAGAGAAGCAAGCTCTAAGGATGATCACCGTGAGAGGACATTTAGATGGTATTCCCCTCTCTTCTGCTGCCAAGAGATTGCAGAGACCCACCGAAAGAGGTTTGGAAAAGAGTCACTGCAGTTTTAAGGGAGCCAGCTGCCCATCCCTGGGAGGATGTCCATGCCTCGCCCAAGAGGAGGACTCCAGACAATCACTTACGTGCTAACAAGCCCAGCACCCACGCCTGGGAGGGATGGACTCCTCCAGCAGCCTGATAACCACGTTATCAATTGCTAACAATTGGCACCAGGGAGAGGTGGCTCTTGGTGGAGCCTGCCTAGTGGCAGAAGCGGGGGTGGGAACCAACTGCAGCCAGCTAGCTTTCCATCGAAAGGAATGTTCTTTTAGCTGGGATTAACTTCTTAGCCAGACCTCTCAAATCTCAAGAAGTAATGATTTTACCACCATGCTAGAATATAACGGCCACTGAAAACAAAACAAACAAAAGAACCAGCCCAACAACCAGTTTGCCACTCTTCCCTCCTAATTCTTTGCAATCCCACACAATTGCCAGACCTACCTTTTGAAGGATATTAAAGAATTTCCATATTTCGTATTGCAAAAATCTCGCTGTCCATCATTACGTGTTTCTACCTCAAACTTTCAGGAAAGAGCTGCGGCAACACTCTTAAGAGGAAACAATTTCTCCCTGATTTCTGTATATTTTAGATACAGACAGAACCTAGCACTATGCAGATAGCACTTGTAGAAGAGAGGATATTGAAAGTGGAAGAAAGCTGGAGAAGCTATGAAAGACCTTGGTAGGTTCTGAAGAAATAAGGAGAAAAAAAACCTCAGCTGGCATAAGAAGTCTCTGCCTTTCTATCTGCTGTGCAGTAGCGTTTTGGAGCTTAGGGTGAACCTAAAAAGCATGGTAGGGTGTTTGTTCTGTGGTACGGGGCAGCAGGATAAATGCTCTAGCACAATGTACTCCCTCAAACTCCAGATGCTTTCTGCTGCCAAAGGAGAACGCCACTTCACCTGGAGAAACATTAGCTAACTGGTTTCATTACATTTAAAACTCATTACACTTCTGTTAAACTAACCAGATTCCCAACTAACTTCCCAAATATAGATTTAAGAATATGATAACATTAAAAAAAAAAAAAAGTGATACCAAGTTACCAAGTTTGTGGACATAAATGGATAAATAAAAAGCATAATAGTTGTGCTCTGGCAGCAAGCAGGGAGGAATAAAGACCTATATCTGTGTCTCAGCGATGTTGAGCTTGCTCTGCCAGCTAAGTATCTGTAGGTGAGAAGATTGGAGACAAAAAATAAGAGAAAAGTTTTGGACAGACAGAACCAAATCTGGTGAAAAGGCGCTGCTCTACAAGATACCAACCTAAGGTGGTGGCTGAGTAAGTGGCTGGTTTGGAAAGAACCTTATGGATCACCTAATTCCAAACCACCTGCCCTGGGCAGGGACACCTCCCACCAGAGCAGGCTACCCAAAGCCCCATCCAGCCTGGTCTTGAGCACCTCCAGGGATGGGGCATCCACAGCTTCTCTGGGCAGCCTGTGCCAGGGCCTCACCGCCCTCTGAGTAAAGAATTTCTTCCTTATATCTAAACTAAATCTATCCTCTTTTAGTTTAAAGCTGTTATTCCTTGTCCTATCCCCAAACTCCCTGACGAAGTGTCCCTCCCCGGCTTTCCTGTAGCCCCCTTTAGGTACTGGCAGGCCACTGTAAGGTCTCCCTGAAGCCTTCTCTTCTCCAGGCTGAACAACCCCAATTCCCTCAGCCTGTCCCCACAGGAGAGGCGCTCCAGCCCTCTGATCATCCTCGTGGCCTCCTCTGGACTCATTCTAATACATCCATGTCCTTCTTGTGCTGGGGGCCCCAGAGCTGGATGCAGTGCTCCAGGTGGGGTCTCAGGAGAGCAGAGCAGAGGGCGAGAATCACCTCCTCGAACTGCTGGCAACACTTCTTGTCCATGGGGGGGTGAAGTGATTCTGTAAGGGCACCTTAGTCTTTGGGGGAATCGTCTTCCTCCTGCTGGTCCTTGTCATTGGCAGCTTCTACTCTCTGGCTTTATTGGTCCCCCTCCCATCTGTGAGGTCCTGTGAGGGAGTTTCAGGCTGTGCATCCCCTGCAGACTGTGCTGGGATCCAGCTGTCTAACTCCTCAGCCTCCCTGATGCTACGCAGACAACCTATACAAACAACGCTATAGCTTCTGAATAAAATCTGCTTTAAAGATGGGTAACACAGAAAGCATTAAAGGCAGAAGCACTGAACATACAGCATTAAAATTAGCCACTAACTATGAGATCACCAAAGAAAACGAAGTGCAATTACCATACGCGAGTTGAGGCACGTGGTGAACATTAATGTTTACTTCAGAGTTTTGTTCCATTGACACGCAGCTTTGTGTGGACAGTCCATTTTCTCCATCTTCTGCCTCAGAATTGTCAATAATCACTGCTTCAACATCATCCTCAACGTTCACGGGGTCATAATCTATTCGTGTCAGCAGAAAGAGAAGCAGGTTAAGACTAGACACTATTCTGCATATCAGATGAAAACTGTAATACTCTTATCGTGTCTAGCATTATCTCAATTCCACCACAGGCGAATTTTAGAGCAGTTTCACTTTAACATTTAAATATGAGGTCACTTCAACACGTGTACTGAGGTTTTAACACATGCTAGAAGGGAAATGGCTTGCTATTGCTTAGTTGGCAGGACTCCTAAAAGCACCTAACCCCGCCTGCAGCGCCCAGCTCCAACAGGACCAGTTCCAGGGCAGTAACAAGCACTCCTGAAAACCCCATTTCCATTCAAGCACCCAACAAGACACACTGATTTGTTTCCGAAATTTTACTTCCGTAAACAAGAAACACTTAGCACACTCGAAACAAACCAGCCTACAAAACCTAATGGCATATTTGGTATTCAGATCAACCCAAGCACTGGCTCTCAGTGAGATGCTGTAGAGAAACACTGAATGGGCAATCTCTAGTGCTGTGGTGTTGTGGTTTTTTTTTTCCAATTAACTGTATCAGGTCAAGAAAAAACTGTCCTGGTTTCAGAACAACTATTAGAGCTACTACAGCTAGATTTTTTTGATACAGCATTTGGAGGAGGGCAAGGAAGGGAGAGGAAATTATCCTTGATGAAAGAAATTAATGGAAGGAATCATATTGTGAGGCACTAGACTGAATTAGAAAATACAGCTTAATTCAGCCAGCACCCACACGATGACACATGTGTCATCTTTTCCACAGGATCTCTGCCCCATTCGGTGTACAAAATGGGATGAGCTCTGGGGATGAATCAGGGCTGTATGAGTTTAACAGTGGCCTGCTTCTTTACTCTCGTACAAAGAGTTCACTCCCAATCCTGCTCCCTTCCCTCTGTTCTAATTTCTCAAGAGCCTAACAGGTGAGAAATAAACTGGATCTACAGGTGAGAGTCTTCACTCTGGCCAGTACTCCTGTTTAATCCAGAAGAAACAACACAGAAGGGTTTGGATCTGGCTGTCATCAGGTTAGGAAACACTACTTCACCCAATTACGGGTATATGCAGAGATGCCCATCAATCACCATGCAGCCAACAGCTACATTTATAGCAATAAATGAGGCTGAAAATCCAGTAGCCCTGCAAGAGGGAGCTTAGTTGAGCAGACATGAGCTGGGATACGCTGCTTTGGCTCCAAGTCAGAGCATGGTTCCTGGCCAGTTTTAAATTGCTGTATAGAATAAGGAACGAGGAGCCAGCACGTGGCAAAGACAAAGCAGGTCCATCTGGAATAAAGGATGGAGAGTGTTATCAGATGTCGGGAGTGTTACTACAAGTGGTTGACAGTAAAAGTCAAAGCTCAGTTTCCATGCCCTCTACCAGCCTTCCTTAAACAAGTTTCAAAATCAGCATCTCCACAGCAGAATTCCAGACAGAAAGTTTGCAAAATCTGCAGTTACAGAAGTTTTGAGCTAGAGGATGACTAGAGAATGAACATAAACCAAACAGGGAGACACCCCACTTTCAAAAAAAATATATTACATTTCTACAATGATGTAGCACCAAAAAAAAGCACCAGTCTCTCAAAACCTTTAATCCCCAAGAAAGAGGCCAGGATCCTCTTCTTATCTGGGACTTTTAACTTCATCACCTGCTGCTCAGCACTCAAAGGGAAATCATTTCCTCTTCAGAATAGCACTCTTACCTGGACAACCAGGTAATACTGAAATTAGCACACACGACCCATTGCCATTAACATTTACCAACGTGGCTGGTCATCTTAGCTCTATAACATAAAGAAAGCTGCTCCAAGAAACAGACCCACCTGCTTCATACCACTTCTTCCTTCTCCTAATGCATTCTATTTTTTTTTTGTCTATGAGGTCAGTGGCCAAATTTAAATGTCTTTGCTGCAAATTGCCTACGTTCATCACAAGGTGAATGTCTGTGCTCAGAAATATTTCACTTACGCTGCCTAAAATACTTGTCAGTTAATACTAGCTACTAAAAAAGGGTGCAGGGGAAGTAGTTCTCATCTTGTGGTCCAATATATAACTTACTCAGGCAAGTTATTCAACTTTTTAATGTCGCTCCTGTAGCCACATGTTCCCAACTACAATCTTTATAACTTTGAAAATTTGTTACAGAAGAACTCCAGCTATTTACCCGTAAACTTGAAGAAACCGAAACTCATTCCTGTAAGCAATTCTGAGTACTTCTGATGCTTCTAGGAAGTGCTAGCAATACGGGGTAATGGTATAGATATAGCGCTGACCAATATGAAATATGTATCTGTCTCTCTCAAGTAGAAACCACAAACTGCCAGACTCTGTAATTAACTTCTGCTCCTAAAAAAAAGGACAGTAAAGTAAACCCATTAAGACACTTTTTTTTTTTCTTGTGACTTGAATGAAGATGCAACTGCATTTCTTGGAGCAATGGGAGTTAACAACCTCCCTGCACTAATTAGCTCCCCTGGCACAAAATACCATGACGCAGGTATTTAGAAGTTTCCAGTGAGTCTTTAAATCAATTTAGAAATTAAGAATCAGTGTGATTGAGAAAATATTTAGGTTTATATATTTCAAATAAGGGCTTTACTGTGAATTACACGCTATAGTAAGACTTACTAAACAGGCTGTTTTGTCCAATGATTGCAACAAGCTATATGTTTAAGAGCCTTGTGAATTTCTGTTTGAAAACTGAAGTGACAATTGTTCTAAATTTAGAAAGCATCAGCCTGCTAATTTCCTGCTCAGACTCAATGAGTGCTCTGAGTTACATGAGTTGTTATTTTCAGCCAGGCACTAGGATGTGCTACATCAGAGGGTAGATGCTGACAAGAATCGTGCTGTGCAGGAAGGCAGCTGGAGAGCAGGGCTTTGAAATGACGAAGTTAGAAATCCAAGACTGGAGGTGCTCCTTTGAACCGAAAAATGGCTTATGCTCACTATTCGGGATTTGTCCAACGTTGTTTTAACAGGAGCTTTTTGTTGCTTCTGCACAAAATCATCAGGTAAGCAGGTCTTTGCAGAAAGCCAAAGATACTGAACTTGAGCCCAGTTTTCATAACGATTTATATGCAAGAATGTCCAACTGTGTGTCTAACTCTGCATCAGAAGTTACACAGCCACATTAAGCTACTGCTTTTACACAGCAAAGATCAAGCCTCAGAAAAAATTTATTCCCAGTAACTGAAGAGAAGTATGTTTATAAATCATTGTGACTTCAATATTCTGGCACCCACTGACTGCTTATATGTTGATCAAATGACACAGACTCCAAAGATCAGATTTTCAAGTACTGCTCCTTTACCTATCCCCAAACCACAGCACGGCAGTATAGGCTTTGGGGTAGAGAGCTGAACATGGAAAAATGTGAAACAAGTAACAATGAAAGATGAACAGAACCAAACTGCAATATTTATTTTTTTTAAGCACACTTAGAAATCGAAAGATGTTGATACAAACATCAAGATTTTTTTTTTAAAATACATTTTGAAGGCTTTCAAAATAAGCCTGCTGCAGAGACACTACTCTGGAAGTTACTACTGAAAGGCTGACCCCACATGCAAAACTGAGAAGTTTCCATGGCCTATTTTTTCTTAGTGTAAGGCTCCATTCACAGCTCTCCATTTCACTTCTTCAAACATGTGAGATAGATTTTCCAGTTTTCCTGAGTGAATATATTTTGTGAGCTTTTTTTTTTTTTTGAGGGGGGGAGAGGCATCCATTCCTCAAAAGAAACTGAAGGATAAACAAATTTCAAGTTGTCAAAGTCATATGGTACAACTCCTTACTTCAAAAACTATAATCCCTGAATGCTTCTGAAAAGAATTCTTTGCTGAGGAGAACTAGTTAGCTTAAATTAGGGATATACCTGCTGCTATCCTAAAAAATGAACCTACCAAGTCATAAAAAAAAGAGAAGTCAAAGCATGCAGATGACCAATTAACACCACCTTAATATGTATTCAGTAAGATTTCCAAATTCTCTAATGCATTTTGAACATACTATTAGACTCCTGGGATGATTTCTTCTGCCTGCCAGGGATCACTCAACCAAAACTGTCCAGAAGTGATCCCTTCCCCGCACTCTTCTCTGTGTCCAGAAGACAACACTTGATAGGAACCCAAGTGCAAGGGTGGGAGAGGAACTCTCAAGCAGCGGGGACATAACAGACAAGGTGAACTGGTGGAGACAAAAAGGAAAGAAAAAAAAAAAAAACGCAAAAACAAAGAAACAAAACTGTAGCACTACAAACTACATCCCAATGTAAAAGCAAAGCAACTCTAGCTCAGTGAAAAGAAAGATACATACCAAGAAACTTACCTGAATTTAAGTCACAAAAGGAGAACCTGCTAGCATTACCTGGGACCACATCTATCTAGATCCTGGCCTATTTGTGGCACAATGTTTATGCCAATACAAAAAAGAGTGAGCTAACACAACGAACAGGATGGGGACAACAGTGCCATAATGTCTTCCAGTGGTAGCATCATGTTATCCCGGCTTCAAGTAAACATTTGCACACTGACACTGTCTCATTGCAAATATAACAGTTTTAACCACATTTCTGCATGCTATTATGCTCAAAGCTGTGAGCAGGGAAGTGCAACCAGAACTGATACATCAGCTGAAGTCAGAAGACAAGCTGACAGACTACTTTTCCTTCCCTGAGCACGTTACTAATTAAATACACCACATATGCCTGTGGGATAAGGAGGGGCTTGTACTGAGTCAGACTTTACTTGCTGAATGCTCTCATTTATTGCAGAAACAGGAGTGTAGGTAATCATAAGTTAAACCGTACAGAGAGGTAGGTGACCCAAGGGCTGAGGAGGCTGTAAGCAATGGGCAGTGATGAATCACATCCCAACCTCTACAGCAGAGCTTCTACTGGCAACGTCACCAGAGCTAAACCATACTTTTCACAGGACGCCAGCGTTTGTTCTTCATTCCCTAAGCATTTAGTTAAATGCATCTCTGTAATCTGCAAACATGATCCCCATACTCCCAGCTGTAACCGAGAGCACTGGGAGACATGCATAAGACAAGGTAAGTTTTATAAAGATGCTTTCTGCTGCACTCAGGAAAACTGGGTACCATCCACCTTGATGCATCCTTAAATTCAATATACTTCTGATAATTCTGTCCTGAGTCTGGATAGTTCCTGCCCTGTAGCAGCTGATCAGAAACACCAGAAGACTTCCAAAGATACTAGATACTCGTCAAGTCTCTGAACGCTGAAACAACTGCTAACTTAGAACGCAGGAGCCAGAATCTGTGCAACTGAAATTTGCAACGAAATTAAGACAGTGGAATCGTACATTGAGCAAGCATAGAACAATCATTATGGTGAAGGGAATAATGAAGCCAGGTTTCCCAGGGCTTTAAGTTTCACGTTCAGGTTACCAAGATGCTGGTAAGTAAAACTCAGGGGAAACAGGCCCCACAAAGAGGCCTCTGATGTTGAGTCAGATTTGATCTATATGTTTAACTGAGGAATATTATTAATGGCACTTCTATCCCACTGCCGAGGGATTTAGAGCAGTTTTTATATTAACGATTGCTGAGTTCGAGCAAAAACCAGTCAGGGGACTGAAAAAACTGAGGACAAAGCAGGCTGCACTGACACCCACCACATGACACTGCGTGTTTGCCCGGTCAGTGTACCAGGACTGCCGTGCCCCCTCAGCACCCTACATCTAAGCAGCACCCTTTGCTTGGTGCCTGTATGTATAATGGCAGAGCGCACTGACCAACGCCTCAGTTCACCAAAAGCAGCTCCAGAAGAGACCAGGGCTGACACCTGCTCCAACGCCACCCCGGGGAGGCCCGTGGTACACTTGCACGACACCCTCTGCCTCCCCACGGCAGGATCAGGGTGCGGGGGACCCTCCAGCAGCTCCACACTCCTTTTTTTTGCCGTTTTGGGGACCCCCTGAGAGCTGTGGCAGAGCGCCCTCCCCTCCCGGCGCCTCACCACCACCTGAGGGGCGCCCGAGCCCCCCCACCCCCGCCCCCGCCCCCGCCGCCGACGGGCAGCAGCGCCAGCCAATCGCCGCGCCCCGCCGCTCCGCCGCCGACCAATGGGAGCGCGCGGTGGGCGTGGCCCAGCGCCGAGCGTTGGGGCCGTTGCGAACGTTGAGGGAGCGTTTCCCCGCGCGCCGCCGGCTCGCGCCTCCACCCCCCCCCCCCGCCTCCCGCCTCCCGCCTCCCCTCGCCCCCTTCCTCCCCCTCATGGCCGCCGGCCCCGCACCTACCCGACATGGCGGCGGAGCCAGCCGGGGCTCGGGCTCGGGCTCGGGCTCGGGCAGGGGCAGGTGTGGCCGGAATGCGGCGTTGGGGACGGAAGCGGCTGGCGTGAGGCGAGCGGCGGCGGCTGTCGGCGGGCAGTGCGGCTGCGCGACGCGCCCGGCAAACGGGAGCAGGGCGGGCGGGGCCGCCGCCGCCTCCTGCCTCCTGCCGCCTCTGCTCGGCCGCCCGCAGGGACCGGGGGGGAGTGTTGGCTCTGAATCCTTTTCTGTATGCCAACGACTCGCACCAGTGTCACCCACTGAGCCGTGTCCCCAAGCACCATGTCCAGCCTTACGCGTATCAGTCTCCGGTGGTCCCTCTGGGGGTCTCTGGTGCTGAAGGCTCATGGTCTTCCTCCCTCTTGTCCAACTTGGCTGGATGTCAGAGCCTTGTGCAGCGTCCCACGCAATGGTCATCATAGTTAGCAGTTATTCTGAAACCCCCCAGATACCAGAGACTTCAAGGAAAAGTCTACAAATACATTTCCCTCCAAGCTCTCTATTGACACGAATTGCTAAAGCATTCCTTTGCAAGATACAAGAACTATATACATTAACCACTCTGTTTTTCTTAGACTTGTGGTTATACAAGGGTCTGTAGGACAGAAGGTCGCATTCATCACACCATGCGGCCCTAGCATTGTTCCATACTGACACGAATCAGATGAACACATTCCACAAATGTCTCCTCATTTCCAACCTGAACCTCCCTGGGTGCAACTTGAGGCCATTCCCTCCAGTCCTGTCACTAGTTACCTGTGAGAAGAGGCCGACCCCCAGCTCCCCACACCTTCCTTCCAGATACCTGCAGAGAGCAATGAAGTCTCTCCTGAGCCTCCTCTTCTCCAGACCAAACACCCCCGGCTCCCTCAGCCGCTCCTCACAGGCCTTGTGCTCCAGACCCCTCACCAGCTCCGTATCCCTTCTCAGTGGAGTACAGGAGAACGAGGATAGGTGGGAACCTGAGTAGGTGAAGCACCCTGCTTGGGCCCCTTCCAGGGCTGTCCCATCATTGCCCCATCCCCAGCAGCCAGGTGTGGAGCCCATCCCCATGAGCCACCACCAGAGGAGCTTTGGACTGGGGGTTGATGCCTAGGGGTATGGGACACGCTATGGGATACCCATGAGGGATTGCACAAGACAATTTAGCATTAGGGGAGGAACCAACAGCAAGGGAAGAGAGAGATTTAGGCAACTGGGGAAACTGGGATCCATGGGGCAGACTGGGTGTGAGCCCTGCTGCTGGAAGGATCCCCACAGTACCCATGCTTATATATATATATATGGATACACCAGTGAACTCCAACCTACTCAGGCATAGAGAAGCAGGATGAGTGCTTCTCATGGGTGCTGTCTGTTTGGGTGGGGGCTGTTTGTGTGCTGTGGGGCTGTCTGCAGGTATGCCTACGTTTGTGGTGTGTATGTGCTCTGTGTGCATGTCAGGGGAATGTGCCTTCAGCCTCGCCACTGGTTGAACTCGTGGCTGTGAAGCTACAGCAGCTTTGCCTCTCCTGGGTTCTTGGATCCAGCACGATGTATTTTCCTCTAGCATACATTCTGTATTTAAAGCTTAGAGCATACATCTGAAAGATTCTGGGCAGAAAGAACTAGAAAAGATTTAAAAGCTGTTACCCATATTGGTGAGAAAGGTAGAATGATGATATAGCGTGCAGTTAGTTGCTTATCTCTGAGAAAGCTTGTGTAAGAGTTAGGTACATATAAAAGGACTATTTATAGACTTTACCTTTTTTCCTCATAAGCGTTTTGAGAGAATCTGAAGGATTAGTCAATGCTTCCTTTATTCCTTCCTGATCTTTATTAGGATTTAAAAGCCTGTTTTCTCTTTGACATTGATAGCCAGACCATCATCTACAAGCCCCATCTTGAATCACATCAACGTGGTACATCCAGTTTCTTATACAAGCGATTCTTCACCAAAACATGTCAGATTTCCTGCTGCTTTTCAATTCAAGTACGGGGCTGGAAGAGCACTGGGTAAGCCAAGAGCTTAGTTTTCCCAGAAAGCTTGAGGTGGCAGGAGAATGCCCAAGTGATAGGGAGTCCAGCTGTTTTCAAGATAAGCTTTTATCTTCCTCGTTTGTTTTTCTGGTGTTTTATTTGTTTGTTTTTGTAGTTGTTTTTAATGATAGGGCAACAATTTGTATGTGTATAAGGAAGGAGTCGCTGAAAAGAACAATTTGGGAAGAGGAATATCTTGGAAGTCCACGGAGGCTGAATAGGAAACTGAGACACATACTGCTGACTGTGGAAAGGAAGTGCTCGGGACAAGGATAAAGAAGTGTTGGCTTTCGAAGGAAACAGACTGAAAAAGTTTGTACAAATATCTGATTTCTGTACTCTTGTGGGACAAAGGTATTTGGAGGAGCTAACAAGACAGATATTTGAGGAAGGGGTAAGATGAACCCAATCTTTAGGAAGTGAAGTTAATTAGAAAGTATTATCCGATACACTAGAGGCCAAACATTTCTGAGTTACACCATGTGATTTTAGAAAACTTTGTCTTGAGATAAAAAGTGGTAGACATTCCACAGTGGTAGACATAGACAAATATTGTTTCAGTGGCTTGCTAATCATGTAGAAGAAATGATGGATTTGAAAAGAAAACTGAAAGAGGTGGAGGTAGGCAGGAGATTGTTATAAGGAAAGGAGTCAGCTAATAGTTAATACATTTGAATGTGGAATCATAGTTTCGGAAGGAGTGAGAAAACCTGATCTACAAGGCCTTTGTTTTTCTTGGATCAGTTTTCACATAAACTTTCCTGGAACTGATTTGTTGGCCATCTTTTCTGGTACTTAAATTTTGATTTAATTGGATCCAATGACTCTAAGCGTATCTACTTTATCTGCTTCTGAAAGGTCTTAATTTGATTAAAACTTGGTATTTTATATTGCTGGATATTTCAAATGACAAGCGAAGATCTGGACTAACTCCAGTTACGCGTTGATCTTCATAGACCCCAGAACTTGTTTTGTGCATTGATTTGACAAAAGTACCAGAAATGACAGCCTAAATTTATATGTTTAGGGTTTGCTTGATGGTTCAGCTGGCTTTGTAAAATGAAATGCATAGAAACAGATTGCAGTATTAGGATATTATGGTTTGGCATCAGTAGTTAGAGGGTGTGGTCTATATTTCATTCGCGTTGCTTTGGATCAGCCCTTAAATTATCTACAAAAAAAAAAAAAAAAAGAAAAGAAAAAAGAAAACGGTGAAAGCATGAAGCCCGAGAAAAGACTCCAGATAATCCGGTTTTGAAGCTCTAACATTCTTAAATGGTAATAAAGCCACTTGTTGTCATTGCTCATGATGATGAAATTATGTAAGGCTTGTCCATCTGCTGTTGAGTAAGCTTTTAAAGAACACCTGAAGGAGGTACTTTTTAAGAGGACAGCATTCCTGTTAAAGAGTGAACCCTAAATACTGGCAATAACATTGCAGTTCTGTGCCAGCCTTTTAAATGTGTAAATAAACTTGAGTGATCAGGAACTGAATTCCTTCAGATTTTGACTGTCATTTACTCACAGAGATGTTTTTATCTGATGATTTCTTTTTTCCAGCTTTGGAGGCTTGTGATAGGTCTGAGCCACCTGACCTAGATTCAGTGTGACTGGTTACCCAAGTGACCAAGCCACGGGTTCAGTGATGTTACTTGCGCAATTTTCTCAGTCTCGGTGAAAACCATAGTGTGAATTTCCACAGGAAGCTCATTGGATGATTGGTGTCTTTTTTTTTTCTTTTCTTTTTTTTTTTTTTTTTTAATGCATGATTTTGAGTAATAAAATAAAGTGGAAACAGCCTAACACCAGATCAAAACTATTGCAAAACCATTATTAAAGGGCAAGGCATCTCTTATTTGTTCACGTACTGTTGCCAAGAAAGCCTGTTTTCCTGCTATATGAGTACCTCGCTGTTGCTGCTAGGCATGGAGAGCAGTGTCTTAGCATGAACAGTCTGAACTGACCTATGAGTTGATCAAGAAATGGCATTTCCTTGGCCTTTGTTATTTTTCTCTGGGGACTGAAGGAGCAGTTCCTGCCTCTCCCCTTGCTCCAGCTGGAGATGACTGAATAAAAAGGGAGCTGTGGATGCAGTTGCTTCCTCACGGGAATAGTTTATGGTTTGCAGCTTTAATGTGAAATGACAATAGTAAGAATAGTAACATACTATCTGGATAAAGTTCTGTTAAAAAAAAAAAGCTATCTATCCAGAGTGAAAATTAATAAAAGCTGCTGTATCTATTCCTAGCACTGTCACTACCACTGCTGTTCTGTGCATCTTTTGAATTTACCTTCTAAATAAACAGAAAACTTCATTGAGAATGCCTGTCCCTTTTATAGGATAAAATTGCTTTAACATTCATAGTGGTTTTGTGATTTTCCAACTCTGGGGAAGTTTAAATGTCAATGCAGGTGAATCAAGTGGGAAAGTCTGTCTTTAGCTGCTTGCCTGTTTTGTTATCCTGACCTTGAGCCTCTGTTGGAGGATGTGGATTCATCATGAATACTCTTCCCGTTTTCTGTTTCAGGAGTATATCCAGATGACAGGATATGAAACCTCTCCCATTCATACTGAGGTAACTGAAGGCATCATCAGTCAGCAGAGCTGGATAACCTGTGTGCAACAACTCACAGAATCACAGAATTTCTAGGTTGGAAGAGACCTCCAAGATCATTGAGTCCAACCTCTGACCTAACTAACACTAACCAGTCCTCCACTAAACCATATCACTGAGCCCTACATCTAAACGTCTTTTAAAGACCCCCAGGGATGGTGACTCCACCACTTCCCTGGGCAGCCTGTTCCAATGTCTAACAACCTTTTCGGTGAAGAAGTTCTTCCTAATATCCAACCTAAACCTCCCATGGCACAAGTTTAGCCCATTTCCCCTCATCCTGTCGCCAGGAATGTGGAAGAACAGACCAATCCCCACCTCACTACAGCCTCCTTTAAGGTACCTGTAGACAGCAATAAGTTCACCCCTGAGCCTGCTCTTTTCCAGGCTGAACAATCCCAGCTCCCTCAGCCGCTCCTCGTAGGACTTGTTCTCCAGACCCCTCAAGTCTTACGAGGAGCTTAGGAGAACCACTGAAGAGTTCTTATGACCAATAAGGTTGGGCACTATAAAAGTTTCAGGAGAATACCTAGAAGCCAGTAGTTAAAAACACAACTGGGACAAGCTGGGTCAACAACCTGTCACCCTGAGTTTAATCCCAGAATCAGAACAGTAAATACATGCTTCTGTCACCAAGTAAAGAAATAAAGGAGGGGGGTGTAATTAACACAGCCAAACATAGGTTTATGGAAATCAGTGCTAGGGCTGCAGCCAGCCCTGAGCTGCCCTCTTCCCCAGGAGAGGAGTTTGTTGTGGGAGCTGAAATGGTGAAGGGTTATTAAGGTGGAGAATAGGGTTCCAGCTCCCAAAGGTGACAGTGCCAACAGCACAGAAGTTGAAGATAAAACTCACCAAACTCTGTGTAACTCCACAAGCTGGGGATGTTTGACATACCCGCTATTAAAGATCGAGATCCAGGAAATGCTTTGATATTAAAAATCTTATTTTAAACACCTAAAAGCCCTCACACTCAAACGAAGGCTCCGAAACCTTTGGAGGAATCACCTTTCCTTTTCTTGTGGGTGGCTGCCGAGTTGAGAAAGTGCTGTTGTGTTTTCAGGTGTCTCCACCCATGGGTGCAGGTATGCGTTGTGGTGTATCCCCGGGGCTGTCAGTCTGCTTTTGCGCAACAGCCTCTTCGAAAGGCCTCATCGTAGACATTTGATATTGGGAGTGTCCCTCGCTGACGGGACGGGCCCTCACACAGGCTGAATTTGAAACTGTGGTACTAAAACAAGAGTTCTGCCTGTTGCTGCCCCGTGCTGGAACAGCCCAGCAGGCAGAAAGCCGTGTGGATGGCGGGGCCCTGTGTGCTGCACAGTGGGTGAAGTGTAGAGGTAGATCTGTTGTTGGGGGGGTGTGCGTATATGTCTGCTGGAATTCCACTCTGTGGAGAAAGTACCATAATTTTCACCATAGCATCTGAAGTTCTTACACCCACGTGCTTTATTATCTTCCAAGCAGAAAGCACCCCCCCACTCGTAAGTCGTCCCTTTGTGCACGTTTCTGTACATTCACACAGACACCCACACAGCACGATGAGATGCTTTGCCGAGCAGGAAGGCACAACCTGAGAAGTGCTTGTATATGCAGTGATGCTCCATGTAGTATCTGGTTTATATTACCACTGGACGGGCTTGACTGTGGTATGCTGTGTACGTGTACCCAAAGGTACATGCTGAAGCCTGGATTTTGCAAAGGCTTTAAAAAAAAAAAAAAGTCACCAACTTCACATATGTTGTAAATAGTTACAAAGATTTCAGCTTGTATATATAAAAAAGCAAGGGGTATATTTTATGAGGTCTAATGTTTAATTTTCTCTCCACTGAGCATGAAAAAAATACACAAGTGTATAGCGAGCAGATAAAAACCAGATTGTGCCTGCCTCTGTAGGCTAAGCTCGTCCTGCAGTTCTTGCTTATCTGTACTTCTGGGTTGGGAGAGGCATGTAATATACATCAGCAAATGATCTACATAGCCATTAACTGCTTGACCATCTGGTTGAAACAAATGTTATAGAAGCTGATTCCCACTTGGAGACCACTCTGGTACCACACCCATAGGGGAAATCTTCATATCTTTGCGAGGCACGATTTCAAATAGGTCAGCTGTGTTCCCCAAGGCTGATTTTTCCACTCTAAGGCACTAGACTTCCATATTTCAGCTTTTGTCCATGTGTGCTTTCTAAGTACCCATGTCCAGGGTTGCAAAGCTACTGACAGAATAGCAGATGAAACAAAAGCTTCTTCTCTCCCCCTCTTCCTGCAGATATACAGTTTTGGAACATTTAACCCACCTAGCACCCGTGTCCAGACTTCTCTATCTCCCACTAACAAAAATGACTTAAACTTAGAAGTGCAAATGCTACTTTATTTTATGTTCATAGTTTATCACCTTCCTTTTTGGCTACAGCTTGCTTTATGCGATAAGGTTCAGTCACTGGATGCTTTATGCCTTGGGTCTTACGTGCTGCAATTTGTTTTCCAGCCAAAGATCAAGTAGCAGTCTTTCCATTATTTTTCATCCCTGCTTCCCTTCTTTCCTGCTTAACCTTTTGTCCCCTGTAGAATTTAGGCAAATCCAGCAGTCTTTATATTCTGGCAAAATTGTACTTGGGGGCTAAATTCCACTTAAACCCAGTGACGGTTTTGGTTGGATACAGATTTTTCCCTTACTTGGTTTGTACAAAAACTTAAATTGAAGGGAAAACAAGATCAAGTGGTTTGAAAGGCGCGATGCACTGAGACTTGCTTTTGGAAAAACTGTACCCGTAGTCCAGTAGATCAGACTCTACATTTCATTACAAGTAAAGAGAAGGTGTGATTTAATTGCAGTCACGTTTATTTGCAGTTTCTATACACACTTTCTAGGTAATCAAACTTTTCCGACACATTTTTTGAGAGGGGTTCACAATGAAACTGTCACCGTTTTTACTAAAAATAAATACAAGACTTAAAGTGTTGCACAGCTCTAAAATATACAAAGGCTTGGATTTAATGTAAACTTTGAAAACATTTTACAAAAGAAACCATCTTTGCAACAATTTAAAAAGTTCATATTTACAAATATTACAAAAATACAAAATGGATGCAAGTCCATAAACCATTGTCTTTTCTGCCAGCATGAACTGGTGCTAGTACCAAAATAGTTACACTGTAACCTTCTTAATTTTTTTTATTTTTTTTTAAATTCTTTAAGTCATAACCTACAGTATTTCTCTATATCTGCCACCATTGCAGCAAATGCACTCAATCACTGACCTTTGGCAAAAGCAAATATATGCTTTATTTGCTACAACTATTCCATCTTCTCTATGCTGCCATGAAAAAAAAATAAAAAAAAAAAAGGGGGGAGAAAATGTTACTTTTCAGAACACACAGCTGTGTAACTTCCAAAATCATTTCCAGAACATCAGTGCAAACAACAGAACAACAGTTTGAAATGATGGTTCACTGGTGGCCATCAGGCACGTCCTGTGCCCTGTTTCAAGTTGTCTGATGTTCCCCTTGCTCTACAGCTTGTCCTCCAGTGCCTTGGAGGCACACCTGCAACACCAAAGGGGTCTCCCTCCATTTCTTTTCCCCTGCCTCCCACATTTGTTATGAACTCTCTTCTTCACAGTGGATTTACAGTGGCTTTGTTTGGGTTTCGATCCGCTGAATAGAAAATAGGAAGAAAGCCCCTCATAGATTTTACACAAAATAAGACTATATCTCAATGTGATTGTTCTCTGGTCATTTTGTATGTGAAGTATTGCCTCACAATTCAAGTCAAAACACATTTTAGTGTATATTTATATATGGCACCTATTGAATTGTTGACTGGTAATAAAAAGTGGTATCACCAAAGTCAATTCAGCTGTATTCTCTTTACAGTTCTGAATGATTCTTTAAAGCACATAGAACACCTTTAAGGGTAAACATGTTATAAAAGAGCTCCTGGTAAAATTTTAGGGAAAATGACTTAAGATGACAAACTAAGGAGTTTCTGCCCAATACCTAAACTTCCTTTACTCATGTTCTCCAGAAAGTGTTTTGTTATACGCTATACAATTCCTATTAAAACATTCCCATTCATTCATTTCACTTGTGTTTAGACTTATTTTCTTAACTAAGCTACTAATGTGACTAGCCTGTAATTTCCAAACCTCACCCCACCTACCTTTTTAAAAACTATGTTAGACTTCCCTGTTTTGAAGCCCTTTAGCTGATTTACCACCCCTCTTCCCAACACACGTACCACATGCATAGTGATTCCATCTGGCATACTGCACACAACCAGACTACACAGGAGGACGGTAGGATACCCTGAATTATATATTTCTTGTGGTAAACGCTAGACAAAATGAGACACAAACCTTATGGGAAATAACATTCAGGATTTGTGTTAAACCATTCTGACTTGCTCAAGCTCTTTTAATTCATAACTGCTTTAGGTCGAACCTTCCTCTTAAAAACACAATCTGCCCTCTTTTAAAACTCTCAGCTTTATGCATTACATGAATAAAAGCACAAAAAAAAAAAAAAAAAGGAAAAACCCATTTCACACATCCCACTTCCCTATTATTTACTTATGCTTAAAGCCAGCTTTGAGTTGATTTCTTTAGTACCAAAGTACGCTCCTTCTGCCATCCTACTCAACCTGTCCTACTGCACACCAAATTCCTTCTTGTAATATTTTCTCTGCACTAACCTTTCCTCTGTTCCTCTACTCCAAAGCATATCCTACAGCAAACAACACCAACTGCACAAATTTTGGACAAAGAGGGCCTTGTTCTCTGAGTAGCATGGTCAGGCTACATCATTGGAAACCACAATGGCCCAAAGGAGGGTCAGGCCAACGACTGGTTTTATTTCATTTAGAAATTAAAAGCATAAAGCAACTTGTGGGTTAAGTTTAAAAGTACACGTCCTTTCAGTTTTAAGACAAGAAAATTCAAGTAACTTCAAGTAATTCAGCTTTTATTTCCCTGCCTTCATTTGTATCAAAGCAGTTGCTTTGACTTGTCTCCTCTCCCGCCCCATCCCAGTCCCCCACCCTGTTGCACATTTCTGGTGAACCCAGACAAAATCCAAACTGTATGTGGCTGGCACAATGAACCAGAGCTTTCCCCTTCCCGGATTCGCAATGAATATAAATAATGCATACACATACCTATTTCCCAGCTACATTTTCACAGTGTCATTTTTGTAAATATTTAGGTAGCATGAATCTCATCAGCACAAAGAGAAAGCTTCACTGAAAACTCATCGCAGATATTTACTGATAAATTGAAAGCGCTTGTTGCATGCTTATAATTTATTTGTTTCCCTTAAGAGCCAGAAACTAATCATGTTTAAAGATTATAGTTACCAGGTTATGACTGTGTTATGTATCCCAATAGCCTAATAGGAATACGAAAGGAAGTACTATTTCCTCGCGTCTATTCCCGCCCAAGCAGTCCCTGTTAGCACGAAGGCCCAGGGGACACTGTCAGATGGGACCGTTTGGGGCTTCGTATTAAAAATGACTTAGTTGTGTCAGAAGCACGCCTGCCTTCCCAGCCGGTTATCACGGTGAAACTCACAGCTGCACTTTCCAGTTAGCTTGTTGGGAGCTACGTTAGAAAGACAAATGGTTGCTTTAATCCGATCTCAGTCAGCCTTTTTGTTTTGTTAGCTAAGGTGGAGAATTCCTTTCGACTGTTAAATGTCGTCTTTGAGGCTTATATGGCACCGAAAGTGGTTGTTGGTGGCCATGTGAATTTATGCTTGATATGAAAATGGTATTCACAGAATACAGTTATTACATTTGACTTCTTTTGTCTTCTATAAACAAAGTTGTTATGCAGTAAATTGTTTGCCACGTGTCCACTTTTTGATAATTCTATTTACAAATTTCTATCAAAAATATGGTATT
Organism: Anas platyrhynchos; assembly: GCF_047663525.1. Classification (NCBI taxonomy): domain Eukaryota; kingdom Metazoa; phylum Chordata; class Aves; order Anseriformes; family Anatidae; genus Anas; species Anas platyrhynchos. Next base: position 127,578,282 of record NC_092587.1, read on the forward strand.
TACATATGCTTTGTTAATTTCTTCTAAATTTTGTTTCAGCTCATTTTAGTGTAGAAAAATACCAATCCTCAAGAGCATTTGCTTTTTTATTTTTCTCCCTAGGGAAGCACTACAGTGAGGGATTTCTTTCTAGATGGGCAACTTCTGTGAAAAAAAAAATAACACAAAAAGTCTCTCTGAACTCTACGAAAAGTGTATAGCCTTGAAATCTACAGTGACAACAGAAATGAGAGTGGGATAAATGAAATGAAGCTAAAAGAAAACAGAATAGGCGTAGCATATCTTTCTACTTTTAGAAAATGTAGAGTAATAAATAGCTACAGCTGTAGTCCTGTTTCCCCAGCATCTGACGAACACAAACACATTTAAGCATCGATATTGCCCTGCAAGTATTATTATTATTATTTCTTTGACTGCTACAGCATTGCCTTCTTATATTCACATCCTTACACAACCCACGTGGTGTCAGCAGTCCCTGGCAGCCTATGTTGAGCTCTGAGAAGACCGGTCATCGTGGGGGCTGCCGTCTGAATTCTCGGTCTCTCCCTCCGAGATGGCCTGCATCGGCGTGTTGTACAGCCTGCAGCGCACGCTGTACCGGCTGCTGCTGGCTGCCGGCGGCGCCCGGGAGCGCCCCACTCGCGAAGATGCTGACATGGGAAAGCTCTTGGAGGAGAATCCTTCTGCGTTGACCCTCGGGGAGCAGGGGGACAGCGGGGACAGCGCATCGGGGCTCGCTGCTTGGGGAGACTCGTCCAGGCTTTGGGGTGCATCCGCTGTCAGCTCTCCGGGAGACTTGGGCAGAATTGGACTCTTCAGGATTTCTGTGGCGGACATCCTGTAGCTAGAATCAGACCGACTGCCCTTTTTAAGGAGCAGTAGCTTAAACTCCTCGTTAGATGTGTTGGACTTCTTGGCGTTCCTGTATATAAGCCCGGGGGACCTCTGGCTGCTTATGGGAGCACCTGTGCTGCTGGCGGGTGGCGCGCTGCTGGCGGGCAGCGTACTGCTGGCGGGTGGCTGGCTGCTTGTCCCAGAGGAAGCTCTCAATCTGTTCCTGACAGACAGGTCTCCAGAGTCCTTTCTCCCAAGAACTTTCCTTTTCGATCTGTAAAAATACAGAGGAACACTCTTTCATATGCTATCTTTGTAGCCTGCAGTTTCATGGATTCACCACGCTTTTAAACTAGCTGGAGCTCCCTTAATCCTTCTCAATCTTACCCAGTTCTTCCAAAAACAATTCATGCACAAACTGCTCTTTATAAAGACAATGATGCTTGAGTCCCAGGTTAGCCAAATACTCATCATAACCCATTTAATATCAGAAATCTGTAATTTCAGCTGTGATCACAAATTTCAGCTGAATACAAAACATGCTAAATTTGAAGAGATGCCTTCTCATCACTTCAGTGTGACAGCTCACTCATTAAGACGGAGCTGGGGGGCAGCACCCAGAAACCACCATGGGGACTTTTCTTTGGAGATGTGTGTTTATTAGAGAGAACAGTCTGATGTTATTTGTAAAGCATCCTACACATGCTGTAAATACTCATCATGCACACATGTGACCAGTATCCACTGCTCCTGACCCCTGGTAATATGGTTAGCATTGTCGATGCCATTATATAAGGCCAACAACCATAATATGTAAGCTAGCACCAGTGGGGCTTCAGGACTTTCAGTACCATCTCGTGCATGCCACCACACCACACCAGCTATGTCTGCTGGCGGGCAGGGCAAGGCAGCAGACATAAGCCACAAGAAGGCTAGATCACCTGTGAATGACTGCAAACAGGTCCTCAGTAGTGCGAGGTTTGTTGGGAGACACGAAAACATCCTCAGCATCAGCCTGAGAGTCTTCACTCAGCGGGGACATGATGGAGTCGTCACTTGGAGAAGACTCTAAGATAAGGACAGAGGCCATGGTTAGAGTCTGACCACCGCCATGTTCTGAAGCAGCGCTGCTAAGGCAAGGTGTGAGCTCAGTGTGTGAGCCAGAGGCCAGTGCTGGTGACACAGACTTTATCCTCTAACTACCGTGCACGTTGCATGTCGGAGCCATGCGGCGGGCACTGCTAGGGCCCAAGAGCAGGACCTCGTGCTTGCAGTACAGGCGCTGGCACCAGCTCTGCAGTGGTGACAGTGCAGCCCTCCTGCACAGCGGGGCAGTGTTCCTCCTTCTCCTGTTTTCATCTGGCATGTAGCATAAGGGAAGAAGCATTTATCAGAGAAATACACCCCTCTGAGAGAGCACACAGCATCTCTGGGTGGCTGCTCTGCTGTCAGACCAGGAGGGCTCACCAGGGCCTGTGGAGTGGCACCTCCAGCCCTCAGGGCACCCAGCTTTGTCACCCTGTCACTGCCAGTCACACCCCACCCAGCACAGACAGAGGACACAACTGACCTTTCAGCGACGGCTCTTCTGTGCCACCCGCTGGCTCGTCCGCCCTGCCGGCATCGGAGGCACTTTTGGTAGGAATACCTGATGCGATGTCGTTCTCCTGCTTGCAACATGCTTCACCGAGCGAGTTTACCGCTGCCGTCTCTGATGCGAAGCTGATATTCCCAGGCACATGGTGGCTTAAATCGAGTTGGTGCTTAAGCTGGTCGCTGACATCCACTCCCTGCGCCTGAGCAGGGCTTTCAGCCACAGGGCCAGGCTCCAGCTGCTGCCCACCGCCACCAGAGAGCTCTGGCTGCGTGCGTTCGGGGCGGCCATCTACTTCTGCTCCTTGGTTAGCTTTCTCTGCTTCGTAATCACCTGTGGGGATGGCTGAACCTTTCTGAAACCCTTCTGTAGGAACGGCACAAGACTGATTCAGAGCGCTGTCTGGCAAGCGCTCGGTGGCCAGGGGCACTTGGTCCTTCACGGGTTTGATTTCAACCAGAGCCGCGCTTGCTGAAGTTAGGGTTTCTTGCTCGCAGTTACTCTGCCCGCTGAAAGAGGAGCTCTTTTCTAAGGGCGGTTTTCCAGGGCCCATTTCTACTGGGGAAGCATCGATGTACGGCATGGTGGCCTCCTCAGTGGAGTACTGCCGTGATACCGGCTTCTTGGTTAGGAGCGGCCTCATTTTGCCTGGCGAAACATCATTTGCCACCGGTGTGGTCTCTCGGACGCAGAGCAGGTCAGGAGTGCTGCCCTTCTGCTTTGCTTCTTCGGGCCTGTTGACAGCCCTGAGGTGCACGGACTTGAGGACGGAGGGCGTGATGGCGAGGGCAGAGGGCGGGCTGGGGCTGAGGGCTTCTCCCACCGTGTTCTGCTTGCTGGGGTTGAAGGCGTGCAGCTGGTGCCGGTGAGCGAACGGTTTGTTCAGGACGCTGTGAAGAGCACTTAGGTCGAGATGGGTCGGAGGTATAATCGGGAGTTCGAGGTCTTTGCTTGCAGACATGGTGCCGTCTTTAGAGAGCGGCTGTTGCAGCGACGACTTCCTCTCGGGTACTTTCGGCTTTCTCTTGCTACCCCCCGGAGACAAGGGTCCGGAGAAGAAGGCAGTCGGGAAGGAGGAGGTTGGCGTCTCCGACTGGCTCGAGTACCCGCTGGAGGGCGAGGCCAGACCCGCCAGCTTCTCCGGTGAGGCCAGCTTGAACTCGCTGTCGACGGAAGGGAGGGATGGGGTGGTGGCCCGTGACCCGGACTGCGACGTCTGGGACTCGGAGCTCTCTGGTGACTTGATGCACTCTATGACCGTGGTACCCGTAGCAGTGCTCGAATTAGATAAAGACCTGTAAGGATCGCTAGATTTCAAGTCGTTCAGGAGCCAGAGGTCTGCATAGTGAGGTTGTTCAGCACCTTCGTCTTTAAAGGATGGCATGTCGGCCGTGTCGAACTGAGCGTCCTTCAGGCCGCCGTCGCTCTGGCTCGCCCAGGGCAGCTCGGATTTGGGTGGCAGGCTCGAGCCCTCCGCTCTGGAAGGTGTGTTGGAAAACTCAAGCGGCAGCTTCATTTCCCTGGCGGTGTGCGACACGTGCTGCCCGCTGCTAATCTTTGGTTCTTTCTTCTCAGGAAGATCCACGCTGCCCTCAGATTTCCTCAAAGACGAGCTGCGTTTTGGTGGGGCTGGCTTTGCCTTTGGTTTCTTCAGAGAGATGCTCTGCCGTCCCTGCCTCCTGTGGTTCACGCACTCCTGCCAGGCACAGTCGGCCAGGCTGGAGGTCGCGCTCGCCGTCTGGCCGCTCTCGGAGCCTGCGGCTGCATAGTTGCAAATATAGCTCTTGTTACCCTTGAGACCACAGTCAAAGTGCATGGAGGTATAGTATCCTTCAGTATCCACGGAGAAGTGTGAGCTAGTGTCTGCCTTGTCAGAGGGGGTCTTCTCTAGGAAGCTGTCGTACGTGGCCATGCTCGTGAAGCTCGGGCATCCCAGGCTGTCGGCCTTGGGGCGCTCGGGGCTGAAGTCCTGGCGACAGGAGGCATCGTGGTGGTGGTGCAGGTAGTTCCACTCGCTGTCGCTCGTGTTGCTGTTGTTGGGGTCATCAAGTAAATCTGCCACGGTAGAGGTGAAGGAGCTCGCCCTGTGGCCTCTGACCTTGTCCACGTGGTCACCAAACTGCTCCGTGATGAAGACGCTCGAGTCCTCGTTGGCGTTGGGAGCGGTGTTGAGGGACAGCTCGGAGTCACAGTGCGAGGAGCCCGTCAGCGGCGGAGAGGCAGCAGGAGGAATGGTTTCGGATGTCTGAGAGGGACACGTGGAGCTGCTCCCACTCCAGTTGCCGCTGGAGGACTGGTGGTCATCCTTCTGGTCCATGTGGCTGCTGAGCAGGACTCCTGCCGTGGAGATGGAGTGAATGGGGCTCCCAAAGGTGTCCGAGTTGGACGAAATCTCGCAGCTTCCCGAATCTGCCATCCTCGACAGTCGCGACCTCCCTCTCTCGCCGATGCTGTGCTCGGGGCTGTGCAGGTGCTGAGGGCACGTTAAACCTAGGGGCTGGTGCTCTTGTGAACCCTGTTTGCTCAGGACCTCCTTCCCCTTTTTCGGGAGCCTCTCCTGGCTGGCTAGGAAGTGCTCTGCCTCATACGCCGAACTCTTGGTGGCGGTGGCTGGGTCACCCTCGCTGGCTCTCGCACCCTCGCGAGGGAGGCTCCGCGAGCGGATGCGGTTGCTGACAGCGGCAGCAAAGACGGCATCCCCGTTGTCCGCCAGCACCAAAATGTTGCCAGCGGAGTGCGAGAGGGAGGCGACCACGCTCTGCCCCCTCTGCGCGCGGATGCGGCGCCGGGAGGGAGCGGCGATCAGGATTTCTTCCGTCTGGCACTCCGAGTCCCTGGTCCCCGACCGCCGGCTGCCGGCGCTGGAGAAGTCCGGGTTGGCGTGCACAATCACGCTGCGCTCCCTCGCCACCGGCGACTCGTCCGAATCTAGGGTACACGTAAAGCTGGGTGAGAGGCAGCTTCGCGCGTCCCGACACGAGACGACCCGCGGAGAAACCCAAGAAGCATATCTGCATTTAATCTTGCTGAGTTTTGTACCAAAGCTAGCTCGGCTATAAAATGTACACAAGGCAGACCTCATCGCAGTGAGGTGGGAAATTCTGCTAGTCCTGCAATGTGATCTCAGTTCTCCTGTTTCTGCAATGTGATCTCACGCAGAGCTGATCTCGCTGTGGTAAATATTAAGATGAATATTAACTTTTCAGTTTTTGTCACTGTACTGCAGCTGGTTACAGGCAGTTGTCAGGAGTGGCTGCCTGACAAAACACTCCGTAAACTTCTAAAAATAATTATATTCTATCTATCTTTTCAGAATTTCCATTATCTGCTTCTTTCCTACCAAGAATATTTGCACAGTAACAGGATCTTTGTTTCATAGGTTCTCTGGTTGCTTATTCCCTATGATAAACACATTCCTTCTGCCTCCGATCAAATTTCACAGCAACTGACCGAGATATCAGAGTCATCTTCAGATGCAGATGAACATTAAGAAATAATGATCCTGTTCATTTAGTTTCGGGTTCAGACCAATTTTACACTGTATTTGCCCTCAACAGAGTTGCTCCTAGTTTACCCGCAAAAGAAGCAAGGCAAGCCACTTGATTTCAAGCAAATATCCTTGGTAATAAAGAATGCAAGGAAGGACTTGAGGACAAGCATGACAAAGAAAAGGAACTTTTAGCAAAGCTTTCAGTGGGGTACCAGCAGCTGTCTCTAATGCGGATATCCAGCTGATATCTGAGTGAGTTGTGACAGCTCATCACTTTGCTGAGCAACATCTGTCATTTCTTTACCTTCAGATCCCCTCACACAAGAAAAAACTTTCACTTAATCTAGTTACTTTTTATGCACGCAACTATGGGTTTATAACAAAAATAAAATGGAAAAAAAATAACTGATTAACATTTACACGATAAGAGCTGAACACGTACATCTATATTACTCGGTAAGGCCCCCCGTACGTCAGGGCCATATGGAGTAATATAGCTTTGCTTACTGCAGTAAATCAAAAAAACAAAACACATCATTCCCAAACTCCACAACCAGTTATGCTTTCAAGGATTCATATCTTTGGAAGGCCGGCTACCAGCTCATATCCCTGCAATTTAAGTTGGTTAGAAAGCTATCTATGGAAGAGTTGTATTTATACTACACCTATTTCTTGTTGCACTCTTCTGGGGATGCCAGAGATGGTTTTCCTCCTCCTCAACTTTCGTCTCCGCTGTAGTACAGATTGTGAATGAACAAGAGAGCAGCGTATACTAGCCTCTCTGTCAAAACCAACTCCTGCAACCCATAAATAGGTCTCATTAGCCTTTAGAAATAGTAAACAAATTTTCATGGCTGGAACACAGTGGAGGTATGTGAGCTTGGATTAAGCCTGTGAATAAACATAAGGGAGCCCTTATATAGCTCTTATGTGAATTATATTACAGTATATCACAGTTTTACATTTAATTCCAGCTCCCCCTCAGCAGCCTGGTCTGCCAAAAGTAACACAAGGACTAAAAAAAAAAGAAAAAAAAAGAAAGAAAGAGAGAAAAGGAAAAGAAAAATAAAAAGAAAAGAAAAGAAAAGAAAACGAGGAAGGAAAATACAGTTGAGGGCTCCTGGTAGCAGGGCATCTTTCTTATCACTATTTATCCATCTGTCACAGGGACAATGACAGTTACTTGTCTGCAAGGAGCAAACTTTTCAGCTACAGCCTGACTTACTTTAAGCAACTAAGCATAAGGAAACAATTTAAATTTTAATGCCAAATTACAATAGTTGGGGGCTTCTTAGGAGACCAATATGCCACAAGGGCTACCATTTCAGAAAGGAGTAAGACAGCTAAAATGGGGCAAAGTCCACATGCAAGTTTAGAGAGCAGTTTCCTTGACTATTGCACATGGCCAAGGATGAAATAAATGGGCAGCAGGTATTGTGCACCAGCACGTGGCCTGATTTTCCCAAGTGCTCAGCTTGCAGCAAGACACACAGGAGTCCGCTCTGGGAATCAGCTCACACATTTACCATCCTAAATTTGGATTTAGGAGCCCAAGTTCACATGCACACCTATTTATAACCATGGTCATGCAGAATGGGCAAGAATTCCTCCTTTTCTCTATGTTTCTATGGAATTGCCACAGGGAAGTCTCTTTGACTTTGTTTTTTACACTGTGGTCAATCTAAAATTAAAAGGAGGCCCACCAAAAGACCGGCTGTGGTCTCGCACAGCTATATGCTTCTGCTCTCTAAAGCTGACGTGGGACAGGTCGGAAAAAATGTGCCAGGTCCATAAAAACACTAACATTGGGATCATTGGTACAGTGGTTTGTAATCTTAAGAAAAACGAACAAACCAAAGTAAACAAAATAATAATAATAATAAAAAATCCTGATAAAAACTATTGTAATAGCGTATAATTATATAACACATAATTATACACAGACATACACATACATATTACACTACATAACAATGTAAAACGTTAAAAAGTAACTTTCTTGTAAAAGTTCTTCTTGAAATCTACTACAGTGAAATAGAGGCTTCAGACAGATGTCCTGTAACCACCAATGCCCCTGGAATAAGCAGAGGAAGAACTTTCTTTAATATGGAAGGCAAGTGCTGTAAACTCCAACAACAATCATTTCAGAAAAGTGAACATTTCTCGGGGTTGGGAGAAGCTTAAAGAACAAAACAGAAAAACGAAAGCAAACTCTTTGAAACGAAAATCAATCCGAATCATTGCTGGGTGTCCAGCAATTGTGAGTTATCCGAACATGCTCTGTGTGCCAGATGCACGGGTCATCTCCAGAGGAAAGTGGCAGAGGGTACGTCCTCCCCGTGATGCATACAAATTATTCCCATTAGTGCTAATGAGAATGATACACATAAACATCCAGAAGATTACATACCATTCTTGATCTGTAAAATTTGGTTCCAGTGTATGACAGGTGGAGTCTAGGCAAAAATTGCTATTACTGGAAAAGTTCACATCGGTCCCAGGCCTAGCGCTGTAATTCTGCTCTGGACTGTGTGACGTTAGTGATGCTGGGCAGCCTACACACCTAGGGTCCTACATGCTGTGGGGGCAGAGCATCACTCAACACCTCGTGGATGCATGCCACTCTGTTCACTTCTTTCTGCAGGGGCTTTCATCGGGAGTGCCCAGCCTGGAGCAGGCAGCCCTCAGACACAGCTCCTTCTGCCCCAGGTGGATGGTGGGGCAGAAGGGATGCTGCAGTGAGCCCCCCAAAAAAGTGAGGCCCTCGGAAAGTCAGCAGCAAGTTCCTGGGAGCAGAGCGGGGCAGGGGGCATGCAGCCCTCCCCAGGCACCACAGGTAGCTCAGCAGCCTGTCTTGTGGGAAGGCTGGGCACTGCCGATGGACACAAGCAGGAGCGACGTGACATGAGGGGACGTGACCTCCCTGCCAACCCCCCGGATTCTGGAAAAACACAATTAAACACCAGAATTTTCTCTGCAGCTAGCTGAGAGCTCCCCGCTTTTTCCCTGACTATTCATTTTCAAGTCTATAGCCGTGGAAGTCAGCCCACTTTATGCTCTTACATTAATCAAACCTTGGTGCAAAATATCATTGAGGAAAACTCAGATAAACCTTATGTTTACCATAGCCCTCTGGAAGGAGAGAAAGAGAAAGAGAGAAAGAGAAAAAAACAACCTGATTTTTGATTCTGGAAACAAGTCATCTATCACATTTAATAACCGATAAAGCTGATGCTTACACAAACAATTCTTGTTCAAACAAATCTAGTAAAATGCATCCAAATGTTATATAAATAAAAGAAAATGCCATTACTATACCTTCAGCATAGCTGCATATAAAGAGATCTCAGAGCGGTGGTTTGCATGCTACACAGTCATGACTTGCATGTTTAAAGCACTGCAAATAGTAGCCTACATTCTCTAGTTTCTCTTCTCCTGCTACACATGATAATCATATGATTAATCCTGGTGGCTTTCTGCATTATTTCAGTCAGCTACATTCGAAAAGCTATTTGAGGTCTTTGTGAATACAGGCTGTAGGTTATATACACAACAAAAGTACATTGTTTATACAGGGAGCCAGCGTTACGTTACACTGTACAACATGACTCGAAAAATGTGGGCCAAATTCATCCTAGATGCGGCTTCAGGGACTTCAGTGGGCACGCATGAGGGATGAATTTAGCCCACTCTCTTCCAGCAACTAAATCCTCAGGCCAGGGTCTATGCCCGCAGACTGTAAAATCCAGCGACTTCAAACAAATTAAACAAAGTAAGCACTTGACCTCCCTCGAACCATGCAATAAATACAAAAAGAAATAGAAGAGATTTGTACCAGTGACATTGATGGGGATAATGCAAGAAGAAATCACTTGGGCATCTTGTTTCATTTTCTCCTCTGGAGTTGGGAGAGGTAGTGCTTTACTCCAATTGGTTTGCTTATCCAGTGTAGAAGGGATATTATGTATTGGATTTTTCGGCCTCTGCCCTAACATGACATCTGTATCTTCGTCCTCTGGTGGATGGGACTGCAAACGAATACATTCAGAATCAGTGTCTGCCACTCGGGCATGCGCGGCTGCTGTAGGAACAAAGCAGGCAGACAGATCAGCAATCAGTGACAGGGAGCAACCACGAGCTGCTCTGGGCAAGGCACACAGCGCTGCCTGCTACCCGCTGCAGCGGTGATAACGCAGCGGGCGCAGGGGACAAATACCTCATCATGCGGGGAGCGGAGAAGCGCCTTCACGGGGCAGTACAGGACGCCCTCCCGCTCAGAAGAGGCACACGTCCCGTGTTTGCACGCTGCTGCCTTCAGTGCACACCCGCTTACCATTGGCGTGACACCGGGGCACGCTTCTGCATCCGCAGCCTTTGGAGCACAGCAGTCTGCTGCTAGCAGGGAGCACCGGCCCCGGGGAAACACTCGTTCAAGGACAAGCAGCAGAAGGCCTAAGGCTTTAAGCGAGACCCCTCCGCGCTTCGGGAAGTCACTCGCATCTCATTTTTACAAACTAGGGACGTGACCAGAAAAAAAGTTGCAGAAAACGGGCAGCGACGTGGTTGGAAGCGGCAGGTGTTAGCAGGGCTGGGGTCAGGAGGATGTCGGCCACAGGGAAGGTCGGCCGCCACCAGAAGAAATTGGAAGTATTGTTTAGAAACCATGCAAATTTTTACAGCATGCTACAAGAAGCACTAGGTACGGAAGATAAAGAAACAGAGAGAAAAGTAAACTGCGTGGAAGCAACACAGAGGCTTTGTTTTCTTTGTGAAGCAAAACCAAATCCCCCAGCAGCACCCTGTCCTGCAAAGCTGTTGTAATTCCACCCAGTAACAGAGAAATAAATTAAGCAGGTTTTCATGTGGCATCAGCTACCGACCCCTTGTTTGGAGTCCCTTTGTTTAAAAAAAAAACAACAAAACAAACTTCCCATTTTGTTTGGAAGGAGCGGAGGGGAGAAACACTCACCTTTTTCTGCCCAGTTCCCCCCCTTTTTCCATCAAAACATTCTTCCACAAGCCGTGACAACTCTTCCCCTAGCCCGGGAAGTCGATCTGCCTCCTCTTTAAACACGAAGAGCAGCACCTCTCAGGCTGGCTTTCTCCCCAGCCCTGAATTCCCAGCTGCCCAGCTACCCGGCTTCTCCCTCATAACTGCTCTTTAAGCTTTCTTCGCCAATTTTTGGCGGAGACAAAACGCCGCGCTCCCCTCCGTGCTGGGGTCCAGCAGGCTGTGGTCTAGCGCGGCGCGCTCTCGCCAGCCTGCCTTTGTAGCTCTGCCATTCCTCCTCCCAGGCTTCGCACAAGTCCCCGGGGAACGAGCTGCCTCCAGCTCCAGACAGTGCTTACGCCCCAGCCCCAAAAGCATTTTGGATCCCAAAGCCACGCTACTGGCTGTGGGGCGGGAGGACGCGCACTTACCTGGCCGCCGTCACCCCCCGCAGCACCCCAGGGCCGAGGGGACGTGTGTCCTCCTCCTCCCGCCCGCGGGGAGCCCCGCTTTCCCACGTAGGGTTTTAGCAAAACATCGCAGCCTTCTTTCTCTCTGCGGCTTTTGTGCCGATCCCCGGCAGACGTGAATAGCTCGTATAAACTTCAAGCACAAAAGACTTTGTTTCCTAGGTAACTCCCCCCCCCAAAAAAAAAAGTTTGATGCATGCATGCAAAAAAAAAAAAAAAAAACACACAACAAAAAAACCCCAAACCCTGCACGCAGGCAGGCAGACACACAGAGGCTGCACTGGCTGCTGGCTCCTGCCAGGGTAACAATGGAGCAGGGGACAAAGCGGGTGAAGTGACCCCGGCTGCCAGAGCTCCTGCTCAGCAAACTGCAGCATCGCCGAGCATCCAAATGCACGTGTTCGTTCTGGCAATGCCCAAACCACTCCTTACCATTTGGAAAAATAAAGCATTGGGCAAAAACGTTGCAAGAAAATGAAAAGCAGTCACTGCTGCTATGGGCTCTGTCCTGGACCAGGCCACTGAAAGGGGTGGTAGGATCAAGGAGGTGGCCTTGTGGCCATGAGCTCCTCAAACTGATCCCAGGTGGAGAGTGAAAGAGGGAAAAAGACGTCTTTATTGTGCCTTACTGACATCGGAAACAGAAGAGGCAGTAAAGTTAGCAAAGTGAAAAGCAAGCAAGAGGCAGGGTTAGGGTCTGGAAGGAAGAGTGAGAGAGGGCTGTGAGCTGAGGATTGCTTGTTTTTCCAGTACCTTTCTACTCCAGGGGGTCATGTGGCAACACTCAACTGGGGAGGGCGAACGGGTGCTGTTAAACTATAAATGTGAAATGTGAAAAAAGAAAAAAAAAATTAAATTAAAAACACAGACAAAATGTTGTTGGTAAAAGCACATTATTTCTGCCTGGATAAACGAGTGTCAGAGGAAAAACAACCTGAGCTTTCCACCTCGATTTCCAACCAACCGATCAGTCTGTTCTGATTTTTTTTTTCTGTTTTTTTTTCTGATCAGTCCCAGAACAAACTATTCTGTATAATGCAGCCCCACCTCATTCAAGTTCGCCTATGGGACCCATGTGAAGTCTGTGCTGATTTTGCTTACTCAGACCAGACGAAATTGTAAGGAAATTGGTTCGATCTCCTTCTACGGACATAGTTAAATTGTCCTAAGAATGTCTTGTATTGATTTGGGGAACTCAAACTGTGTACTGCCTGAAGCTGGAGCAGTGCAAGGTGCTTATCCAATTACATTATAAATGATCTATTTCATAATATAAGGATTTTTTTTTTTTTGCCTGAGGTATTTATAGGCAGCAGATATAAATAATGCTGGTCCTGAGGATGATTTATCAAATACGTCGATTGCCAAGGTTTCCTGATGTTATCATTACATTTCCAAGGCTGCAATCATTGTGTCAGGATGACAGCGACCAATTGGCGTTTTGTCACATTTTATAATGCTTGAAAGGATAAAGAGGGATGCCCAGACTGTCCTAGGTCTTGCTGCATCCCTGCAGCTCTGAAGTCCTTTAACGGTGGAAGCTCTGGTTGGTTTGTTGCAACGTCCTATTTTCAAAATGAATGAGTGAAGGATGACTTCTTTCAAAACAGGAAATAAAATGAAAAAAGATAAAAGAAAAAAGGTCTGATCACCATGCTGGAAAGCTCTAGCAAGTGCTGTCTCCCCTGGCATTACTTAGCAGACCTGCCAAATGATCCTATGAGCATTGCTCTGCCCAAACATAATCGGTGCTGCTGTGATGAATAAAACACAAACCCTCATCTGAGACACTTTGCATTGTATGGTCTCCTTCCAAAATAATACAAGAAGGTGATGTTGAAGCTCCAAAGGCTGAATTCTCTGTCTCATCCTACCTTTTAGCTAGATATGCAACACCTCTCATTGTACCCTGGTCCATGTGCAGGACTAAAGTTGAGTGAAGCCTCCAAATAAGCTGCACGTGAGCCCTATTGGAGAGCAGAGGGATAAAATTTAAAGAAGACTGTTCCTATTTAACGTTTCTATCAGGCCATTCAGATCTGTGCAAAACCAGTTCTCCAAAGCTGGGAAAAGGCCCTTACTGTGGGATGAACACCACTGTTTGTGTAAGAAAAGGTGCAGAGATCCTGAACACATCAACAAGTTAACTTTGCTCTTCAGAGTCACAGGGATCATTTTGCCCTTGATCTTCTGGCCAAGTTTCCCATCACCTGCTTTGTGCAGATTTACCACAGCTAAAAGGATCAGGTTTTGAAATTCAGCTTCCCCATGGAAGGTGTCTGAAGAGGAAGCTGTCTTGGAGAGGGTTGAGATGGATGGAGACCAACACCAGTGAGGTGATGAGTCCAGCACATGAAAATCTTTTATTTCTGTTAGAGGTTCCACAAAAGCTCACGAGGGTCCCAGTCAGTGCACAAGAAGAAGGGGATGGGGAGGGACCCAGGGCAAACCACCAAGAGACAAACAGCGTGAGCTCGATTCTGGACATGGAGAGAGTAGCTGTGGGCTACAGCAGACACAAACAAGGGCTGGCACCAATGGGACATCAACCTGTCCCATTGGTGCAGGGCTTTTCTACCTCCCCATGTGCTCCTCTGCCTTCCTGACTCCTCCAAGAAAACACCCCGCAGTTACACGTACCCACAGCCTACACTTCACTTGCCAAGGTGTGGGGATTTAAGATGGAAGAACAACGAAAGGTGGGAAAGGCAAAGGTTGCCTGATTACTGTCTTTTCTTCTCCCTGCCATGGAAACGAGAGAAATGCCACGGAGGAGTGGGTCTAAAATGGCAAAAATTTCAGCTCCTGCTATCTTATTGGTGTGACCTTCCACTGTGACCTGACCGAGGGGTCCCAAAATCACCCGCTGCTGGATCCAGCACGATGCCCACCTCTGGGCAGCTGGGCACGCTGTGATACAGCAGCAGCCTCAGTGTTTCGATACCTCCGTGCTGGGGGAGGGAGCGAGCTGCTGTCCCTCAAATGTTCTCATTCACTCAGAAGACCAGAATATCTCTAAATGTCTTGAGTAAACACATAATTAAGCAAGAAATTATTATTATATACCCAAGGCTGTTCTGGTCCGCTGGGCAAATCTGCAGTTAGGCAGTTTTCAAAGTGAATTTCTTTTGTGTGGGTGTGCTTGGCAAATAGCAATGGTGATAATCAATCTGTTAAATACAAAGCCAGAATACTTTAAATAGGCATTTTTCTTTAATGGGCTAAGATTGCTTTGAAACCAAACTGGTGTGTAATTGCTTGAATAGGGATTTATTCTGCAGTCACTGACAAATGTGAGCCTCTCTGTTTTCCGAGCTATCCCATCAACTGCAGTTGCAGAGGTGTCACTGTGCTCTTGAATCTGCTCTGCAGTAAAAATCTTGGTTGCATATGCACGTGATCTGATTTCTCAGTGCTCTGCATCTCTTCGGTGTGAAAGTCTCTGTTTTTTGTGCACTGCAACAAAAAAAAGTGAGGATGTCCAAGCCTGAGATCGTTCCCTGTAGGGAAGCAGAAGGCAGCATTGCCACAGAGCAATCCAGCTCAACCTTCATCAGTACCTAACTCGGGATGAGGTGACTCCCTGAACGCCCTATATGCCCTGAACGCTCACCCCATAGATTTTAAGAGGAGCCTAGCATTACTTGTTACTAAGCCGGGACACATGAATCATCCTTTTAGCTAATGAGAACCCTAAACCCCATCAGAGCAGTGACACAGAAGCAATTTGGCTATCATGAACTTGCCAGCGTGGCAATTTATGAGACCACCCCATTCATTGTCCCAGAACTGGGATCAGGAGGAGGAAATGAGTGGGTCAGCAACAGTACAAACTCACCACTTAATCCCCACTTCTGTTCTACATCCTCCAAAGCTTTGAGGTGCCACTTTGAGGTGCCTACTGTTTAGGATCTTCAAGATACGAGGGAAGACTAGCGCAAGAAGCATCGTGTGCACCAGGTCGTGCATCTAGCCTGCCTGCCTTACAGCCATAGTGTTACAGGAGATACTTGGATTTCAAAGTTAGAGCACAGGACATGGTGAGCACTGTGCAACAGTGAGGCAAAAAACATAGCACCAGGAATAAAGAGCTTACTTCTGTTCAGAGAATTAAAGCTGTTCAGAGAATGCTATAGCCTTGTCAAGAGCCATACACATTTATCCTCAGCGTGTTTGTCTAATGGAGTCACGGCTGAGTTGATCCTTTCCCCATGCCCTCAGCACTGGTTTGACCGTGTGGGCGGCGTGTTGTCTCCCAGGAAATGTCGGTGGCCAAGTCACAACCCCTGCAGCAGCAGCGAAGCCGGGGCGAGGGCAGGAGGTGGCTGGCAGCACGGCTCTGCTCCCCAGCGGGTTATCCCTTACTTCTGCTGCCTGTAAGCTACAGCCAACGACAAGCACAAGGGATCAATATTGTTTACGACTTCAGGCCTCTATAGCACTGGGTGGTAGACACTGCCTTCCCAGGATGACCTTATGAGAGAAGTGGGCAGCGCATTAGAGTATAGCTTCAGCACCAGCAAGCTTTGTATATGGTCCGTTTCCAGCAGCAAAGGGAACATATGCAAGATGCTTTCAAGCTAAGTGAGCTCATAAATCACACGTACTCATTATGAGTGCATCCCGACCTGACATTTGAAGGCAATCATTCACGTACTGGAAAGGTAACACGCAGAGCAAACGAGAACTGGTGCTTTGTCCTACGTTTGCGTGAGCCTGCTCCTGACTCCCGTGGCCCTGGGTGAAAGCTCCCTCCCACCCTCTCCTCCTCTGCCTGTAAAATGGAGAGCCTGCTGCTTCATTAACTCACGGGAGCTCAAGGAAATGGTATGGATTTGCATGCTGGAAAAATTAAAGGTCTGGTAAAGGGAGAAGAAATACTAATAAAAGGTTAGCAGCTTTCCAGCGTTTTCAGAGCACAGCTGACTCCTTAATCAGAAATTAACATTCGTACCCATACAGCATCTTTCTTATGCAGTCAGCTGACTCTGAAAATAGGAATACTTCTGGCTGCTATTTCTGCTGCAACGCACAGCCCTGCTCACCTGCTGCTCTCAATATTTATATTTCCGTATGTTTCATTCTCCTCAAATTTTTGTTTTATCTGTTTGTGGGTGTTTTATTTTATTTTGGAGCATCGCAAATGTGATCTGCTCAAGTACTGACAGTCCTTTAATGATTAATGTACTGTTCAATGTTTTGACAAGGTAAAGATGTGCTTTCTGACAGAAGTCATAGCACACATGGCATTCCAGCAGATGAAGGTGCAAACAATAATCCCACGATACAGGGTGGTAGGTATTACGCTCAGTGCACAAATAGTGCTGTACAAGTTCATTCTGATGAATGATGTTAGCTGGCTTTCATTTTTAACAGCTACAGGCAGGATTTGGACACAGAAAGTACAGAGCCCAACTCCTGCCTAGCCCTTAACTCAGTTTGTTTTTTATTGAGGCTTCGTAGAGCTTCAGCACAAAATTGTGTAAAACTTAGGTATGAGCAGTGCAAAGCTCCCCAAGGCAGACCACAGGGAGTATTTTTGAAATGGCAGAGGCATAGAATAAATTACCTGATCCATTATTTTCTTTTAATATTTGTTCTAGCTGAGGTCTCAGGGAGAGGCAAAGCCTGACTGGAAAACAACCTCCTGCTTTCTGTCCCTTAGATTTCTGCTCAAGCTGTAATTATGAGCAAACTGACACTGCACCCTGTGCAACCATGAGTGTGGATTTCCAAATATTATGGGTTCCTTGCTCGATCTCCCTTATTTTATTATATCAGCTGTGCCATGAGGGGCTTGAGAAATTGTGGTCCCATGACACCTGCACTCTGCACTTGAACACTGAGATTTTGAAGCCTCACAGGGGGCACTTAGTAAAAACAGAGAAAGAAAAAAACGTGGAGAATATGAAAGAGAAGTCTGAAATGCAGCTGGAATGACACAGCATCTTCACACTCAGCAGAGCTACAGGCAGGGTTGTCATGGGAACATGTGTAAAGAATATTTCCCTCATTTTCCCAAGTCTGCACCTTCCTTGTACTTTCCTCAGATCATTTTTTGTTTTCTTCATTGGCAAAAATGCCTGAATGAATGATGCTTATAAATTTGTTTGGTTGTGTAGGTCCATTGTGAAGAGAAAGACTAAGCATGCTAGAGTTTTTCAGCTTGAAAAATGAATGTCTGGGATGTATATGAAGTGAAACCATGTCTGCAAAAATGGGGGGAGGGGAGAAGGCATGGAGAAAGTGAACAGGAAGACAGTGCTCACCATTTCTCACACTCTAAAAACTAGAAGGGATGCGATAAAATTATGAGGCAACAGGACTGAAACAAACAAAAGCTATATTTTCATATGGAAGATATATTTTCATACGGATTGTTAAAGTCATTGTCATAAAATGCTGTTGAGGGCGAAGGTGTAAATTTGCTAAAAAGGGGGATTAAATGAATCTCAAAATCAATGCAGGCTTGTTCCTTAGTGTGTGTTATTCTGTATTGGATCTCTAGCTCTGGAACTCTGTAATTCATTTCTGCATGAAACTGGAAGAATAAATCATGGGACAATAAATGGCATAAATCATGCCCTGTCCTTTCCTGAAGGATCCCATTCTGGCCTCTGGGCTAAGTGGACAAATCAGAGCAGCTCCTGTAATAAGAGTAGACTATAATGAAGCTAACTTCACACATATCTTGTCAGGGACACAAAATATCCTAGGACACAAAAGATCCCAGGACACAGCTGCTTCTTGTTCTCTGCTGCTCCATGACAACGTGATCTTGTGATGGAACAGTTCGAAATGGCCTTCCAGACCCATTTTCACTGGCATCAGTCACTTTGGACTGTAATTCATTTGGTCTTCCTTGGAATTTATGGGACTTTGGCACCTTCCCCCTTGCAAAAACATCCGGCCATGCTTAAAAGTGAATCTTTAGCTGTTGAGGTTGATATTCTCTAGCTTTACTAAACAATATGTAAGATCTTTGGGAAAGCTCCTGGTTGGTAGCAATAAAAATAGCAGCCAAAATGTAGGAATCTGGAGGCCTCAGCTGGTCTCAGACAGGTGATCTGTTTTATGGTAGCTTTCACTATGGATAATTCTCACAGCTTTCACAGTGGTCGCTTATTTCAGTGCCTCAATGCACGCATTTAACTTAGATGCCCAATTTGGAAAAGTCAATCCTGTAACTTAAAGATTTCCCAGCTTCTCGCTGAACACTTTCCTAATTTCTAGGAAACCTGGAAAAGGGCTTCTATTGTCATTTAATATCGCTTTCACCAGCACCTTTCCCATGCACCACAACATCCGAATTTGGAATAGACTGCTGTGCCATGAATAAAAACTCTTGTGGGACTTAACATCTTTAGCTCATCGATGAACAGACGATACAATCGACTGGCATCAGGTATCAAACAATTCCAGCCACCCCTGAAGCATGTACGCACCTGCAGATGTCAAAAAGCTTATGTCAAAAAGGGCGAGCTAGCCAATAACAGCACTCTCAGCTATCTCTTGTAATGATATCATTAAGTCAAGAAGGCTGGCACAGTATCAATTAGTTATTCATTGCTGCGGTATCTTGTAAAAATCTCTGATTAGCCTTCTCCCAGACGGAGCATTCATGTGCTGTTTCATCTTGCCTTATTCTCTCGATTTATGGTTGCCCTGTGGTCAAGGAGTTCCCTAAGAAATGGGTCAAGGCACTTTGAAGTACCCTGGCCTTGGAGTATTTGCACACCCCAAAGCAGAGCATTTCCAGATGCCTTGAAATCCATAGGACTGCAGCCTCCAAGCTGCTCTCGTTTGCTTCTCCTCAGGGGACCACTGATCCTGGTCAGCCTCCAAAAAAAAGCCCCAGCATGGGTGGGCACAAAGCTTAATATTTTCCTTCTTGAAAAGAAAAAGGTGGACTCGCTGATAAAGCCAAAACATCTGCATTCAGCATGACTTAATTTTACCATCTAATGCAGGACTCAGAGGGTCGCTCACTATTTATTATTATTTTGTGTTACACAGATGGAAGTAATGTCTAAAACGCCCTGGTTCCAAGCACAGCAAAGATTCAGGCCTTTCAACACTGAGTATGCAATTTCATAAGATATGACTCGTTCCCCATCTGATACTAACTAAGAGAGCTTTATGTTCAGTACATTGTCCAAACTATTATCCATAACTAGTTCTGATCTGTAATGCGGGGTCACCTCTCCTTTACCTTTCAGTGACCCCATAACAGCATTAGCTTCGATGATAACTTAGAGAGAAGAAGAAGGTAAGCCTGTTTCTCCTTTCTGTCTTCCTTTTCTATGCTGTCCCTTAACATCAGAGTATCTCCTTTCAGTTGATTCACAAGGCCTGCAAATCTAGCCGGTTAAAAGCCTGCAGTGATGGTGATGCTCTCCTTGAAATTATCCAGATAAGCAGACAAAAAGCCAGAATGATCAATCTAATTAAAACCTCGTCATGCATTTTGTGCTCACAAACGAGAAACAAAACTCTTTCTGTGGACTGAAGTTTAAGTTCCTGAGCAGGTGCTTTACAGTGTGACTCATTTACCATTGCAGTAGTTCTATATGGTTAATGTAAGGAATTGGGGTGAATGGACTTGGAATTTTAAGTTCAGGAGGTGACAGTTCAATAGCTATACATTTATAATGTGCTCGTGGCTGCAGTATCTCTGAAGATGCCAATGTACCTGTGTCTGCACATGCCCAAATGTCCCTACACTGAGGGCTGGCAGTGAGCATGTACATCACAAGTCAAACCCCAGCTGGACCAGTGGTGTTTCAGTTGGTTTTAGGAATGCAGTAGCTCTTGGCCCAAAGCAGAATTTAGCCAATCTGGCTAAACTCTGGTACTATGGTCTTACATGAGTGAAAACTGCAGCTCCTGATAGCTGGAGACGTGCTGCTGAGCCTCTCTGCACCCGTGCAAGCCTCCAGTCAGTGCTCAAAGCCCTTGAGCTCTTGGCTCCTGGCAATGATAATTCAGGGCTGAAATTACAGCACTTACTGAAATTACAGGAGCGTCCTGGAAGTGCTGCCCAAAGCAGGAGCGGGGAATGTGAAGGACTGTGGAGAAGCATACGAAGAAGTGTGTACGTGTGCTGGCCAGGGGTGAAAAATAAGAGGCTTCATAGTGGAAACTTCCACCCTGAGGCTGGCTGCTGGAAGCTGCTACCTGAGCTGTGTTACTGATGAGATGCCAAGGCGAGTTGTGTTGTCCCTGCACGTGCTCAGGGGGGCACTTGTGACACAGTGTCACACCTGGGGTCCCACAATGCTAACGATGTGTTCACGTGGGATACTTGTAGCACGCAGGAGAGACTTACTGATAGGAAGTGCCGGTCCTTTATCGCTTGCCTCTTCTGAGAGCAGACTGCAGGGAAGGGAGGAAAGGGGGGAGCCACCACAGAGATGGGCCCTGGGGCTTTTTGCTCTCTGTTATCACCTCGGCTTCGATGTTCTGTTTTGGAGGAGAATAAAGAGGACGTGAGTCTTTCAGAGCATTAAAAACATAGAAATGTCTCTACTAGTGGTGCAACAGAGCTACAAACAGGACATGGACTCTAAAGCTTAAGTTCTTCCACTGAACGCTACTGATGATCCTTACCAACACTGAACAGGAGAAGCACTTTCTGGACTCCCAGGCCTTGGAAAAGCAATGCATGTACAATGTACCCCAGCACGTGTGTTGAAGCTGAATTCACCCCACATGGTACTTACTCCAAGGGACAAAGGAGCTAACTTGTAAGTGCCTGGGACACAGCACCTGATTCCCAGTGGGAACCTGCAGCTCCTGTGGCCTTGGAAAGTCAAGATGAATGAACACCTGCATTCTACCCCTATAAAATATACCCTTATGAGGGAAACACAGTCCCAAGTAGGACTTCCTTCCATTCCTTGATATCACAAAGGTCATTACTGCAGCCACTCTATGCCCCAGCACGGAGGAGCCCATCCTGGCAAAATCCCCATTGCTCTTCTCCTGACCCAGAGGAGTCTTCCTTCACCATGGGCTCACAATACCCAGCCCTCTTCCAGCATCACTCCCAAGTCTGAAATTTTCCATGTGAATAGGGTAACGCTGGTGGATTTCCCATCTCTAATTTTAGGTGAGAGTTGGGTAATTATTGTTTGCTCAGTGCTGCTGGAAGGAGATGATGGATTCACCTAATGCACAGAGCTATGGTCTAGCCGACCACGTTTGTTAGCATGGATAGCTGTTTCCTGATCTGATGTTTAGTTTGAATTACCCCTGGTTAAATAGAGAGATAATTAAGAAATTATTACACAAGAAATGGGAGAGAGACAATAAACATGTTTAGGGTAAATTTCAGATTACAATTTCACTCCAATATGCACAGTTATTTAGAGAATAAAAATATCAGGATATGACACGCTGCCTGCTGAACCTGCACGGCTGCCCTTAAACACGGAGGATGGGAAATTGCCCAGAGAGAGCCGTGCTGCTTGAAAGCGATGAGGCATTTCTGCCAGCTGCCTTCCCCACCGGTGTCAGGATTTGAGCTGCCCACCAGATGGCAGGCAGAGACCAGCCTGGCGCTGGGACGGCTGCAAAGCGGAGCTGCTGAGAAGAGAAAAGCCAACTTCTGCTCTACGTGAGCACGACCGCGACTGCGATCCTGCCTTATTGCTCTTTGCAGTGCTGCGAGGAGATCCTGCACCCACAGTGCAGGCCTGAGGTAAACTCTGCAGAGAGGTTCACATGTGGGAATTGACAGGAATGTTTCATCTGTCCAACAGATGCTCCCCAGAGCCGAGTAATTTTTATTATAACCCAAAAACAACAATAAACGGGCAAGGCAATGATAGCTGCTGGTGCAAAACACTTTCAACACACAAGGCTTCAGTGGTTTCACTTAGCAAATTCCCTGTATGGCAGGAATCCCTCTCTCTGCAGGCTCTCAGATGCCACCTGAGAAGGACACAGGTCTCCATATCTTGTTTATGACCCCAGGCGGGCAGCTTAGCTTCTGTGGAGCTTATTAGCTTCTCTCTAATACCACTGGGCTCCAGGTTTAACCTCTGAGAAGTTAAATCTTATCTGTCCTGGAGCCGAGGCATTGTTTAACGTGTGTTTAACATTGAGAGGGAGAGATGTGGCCTTATTAAGACACAGTACCTCCATCCTTTTGGGGTCAGTGCATCAATTTGCCCATACTCACAATTCAGACATATCAATTTAATAGAAAAACACGTAAAACCAGAATGTAAAACAGACTTGTAAAAAGTCCACCCCAGATCTCCTCCAGTAACCATAAATAAGTTGTAGAGGGCACATGCCTCCTGCGCTGCCAGAACTTCTTCTTCACCCCTATTTCTCAGCTTGAGCCCCTAATTCCTCAGGGAGAGCAGTGCCCACAGCCCCGTGGCAGTGCCCAAAACTCCCCAGCGCTGCCTGGTGGGGACGTGCCAGCACCTACCTCTGCGCAGGGCTCGCAGGTGCTGCTTGGCGTGGTGGTGCAGCTCCTCCACGCACGGTGGTCTGGTGGAGGGGAGGAAAATGTTTCTTTGCTGATGCCAAGGTGCCCGGTAGTAGACACTCAGTTTGCTCTCTGCATCCAGGTTGGAGACAGCTGTAGAAAAAACAAAGAGAAGCCCAGGTGAGCCTTGGAGCATCTCGTGTGTCGGTGTAGCTGAAAAGGAAAGGCTCCCACTTGGAACAGCAGTGCCAAGAATGAGCAGTGAGGATGTTACAACAGCTTTCCTCCCACCAAGTTACAACCACTGTTATCTTCACCGTGTTGCTGTATGACATTATGCCACTTAGCATTTAGATAACGCCTTTTGCCAGATCACAGACCTCCAGTAAAGGCAGCAGGCAGGTGCAAGCATACATATCGTCTGTGTTAAAGTATGGACTAACGGGCTGATCATTTTAAAGGCAACAAAATGAAAATGCGAAGAAACTAAGCGACATTCCCATGGTGAGAATGGTTGAACAACACAGCAGCAAGAGGACCAGATCCCCCCATTTACCCGTCCTCCTTGCCACCACGGTGTAGCTCTTCCACTACATCACGTTACACAAAGCTGAGTCCTGACACAGGTTGCTGGCTCGCTGCCTTCCAGCCCGTACCGACCAAGATTAACTGCCCGTCCTGCTGAGCACCTCTACCTGTCACCTAGCAGAAAAGGTTCCCGTGATGGACATGGGCTTCTGAGGGACAGGAAAACCTCAGTTCCCCTACAGAAAAAAACAAAGGCTGCCTCTGAAAGTTGCAAGAAATGTTTCAGGTCTGAGAGACCTCGTCTTGTAAGGCCAAGGAGCTTTGCTTACAGGGCACCGCAGTGGGAGGAAGGATGGTGGAGGGATCTACAGGGGGTTCCCAGCCCAGCCAAGGAGCTTCAATCTCCTTGGGCAAGAGCCCTCTTCCAGCAGTCTATAACTGTGATATGACTGTGCACCAGCCCCTTCTCCAGCCACCTCATTGCCCACTTATACGACACGTATTTTCACAGAATCAAAGAATCATCTAGGTTGGAAGAGACCGCCCAGATCACTGAGTCCAACCTCTGACCTAACACTAACAAGTCCTCCACTAAACCATATCACTGAGCTCTACATCTAAACGTCTTGCGTCAGGGCCCTCCCCTTACACTGTTTCTACAGTTCCTGGCAAAAGCAGCCCCCATTGCATGGCCCTCAGCATGCCACAACAAAAAAAGAAGGGACGTGCCCTAAGTGGGAGGCCAAGGGGCACCGGCAGCACATCCGCAGCATTATCCTCTGGTGGGGATGCTTTGCTCTTTCTGGCTTTGTTGCTTTCATTAATGCAAAACAGCATTTACTCAGACTGAAGGCATGCCAGTATTTTGCATGGAGAAAGGAAGAGGAAATGCTAAAATCTAGAGTAGGAGAAGGATGGAGCACAGAAGGGGAGAAACCCAGGAACCTTGCTGCCATGTGCAGGATGTTGACAGACTTTATAGGTTTCTTTGATGAGAAAGAAAACAGCTTGCTAAACTTTGTGGTGCCGTGATGAAGACGGTGGCTTAAGAGCGTGATAGACCTGCTGAAGTTTAGGTTCTAAAAGCTTCAACACCACTGACCCCATCCCAAAATTGGAGCCTAGCAGGAAGCCTCTCTTTGCTTTGCAGTTTATTTTTGCAGATGGGTTATTACTCAATTTTCAGCATATTTGCACTGCCATCCCATGCAACTGGTTGTGCTGTCGGTGCAATGAATTGCAGCAAGGTGAGACAAAAATGGGTAAGGGGATGGTGGGAGTGGGTAGTGGCTGTAGGATACCCCTTGAGGGTAAGCAAGCACAATTTCTATTTTACAGTCAAGGCACCAAGACACAAAGGGACTTGGCCCGATCCCGTTCTAGCAGCTGCATCGCCTCCTGGGGAAGCTCGTCTTGGGACAAGAGCTGGTGAGAAACAGCAATGGAACCCCACCCGTTCCTCCTGCCTCTCAGGATATGTGATATTCATGATCGCAGATTGCACCCTGGGGGCTAATGAAAAGGCAGGCACAAGCAGTTCCTTCCTGCTCCCAGAAACAGGCTGTCTAGACTGCAGCCCTAGTAGTTGTCTGTGACGGAGCTAAATAAGTGAGCGGAAAGTTTTACCTGCTTATGAGCTGTTCAGACATTTCATTAGAGTAGAATAGATTTCACTGCAATATTTAACTTGTAGAAAGCTCCTCTGGCTTTGGCAGCAGCGCTTTACAAGTAAGATGAGTAGGAGTTGGATTAACATACTTTGTGTGAGACTTAAAAATGAAACCAAGCTAACACAATCCCGCCCCGCACTCGCTGCGGTAGACACACGCTGCTATCACAGATAAAGCAGCATGACCTCTTGGCCATCCAACAAGCCTCCAAGAGCAAGCAAACCTGGCAGAGCTGTGAAAAATACTGTACCAGAAGGAAAATAACAAGGAAACCCGTTGCTTATCTTGAAAGGATAGGGCACTGAGCAGCTCACAGCACCCTGTAGTAAGGTCCCAGTTAATGCACACCCCTGTTACTGCACATCTGTGCATCCTCTTTTCCTGCAGGAACTCGGATTCACTGTGCCAGGGAATGTGCCCTACTGACACCAAGAAGGCAGAAATATTACACAATATGCACTGAACCAAACAGCCCTTTAAAACATTGAAAAGCTGGAGTGGATTTTCTAGGCGCTCCAGAACAGAAACGAAAAAAGCTGCCGAAAAAGCTGTGAGGGGGTGAATGTCCTCTGCCTGTGGGGCACGGGGAGAAGCTCAGAGAGAGGGAGAATCACTGGGCAGGGCAGAGGACAATGCTGGCCCAGGGACAAAGAAGCATAAACCCGCCTTGAATGCCATCAGGCTGGATGCTGGAAGACACATCCCAGCCCCAGAGCAGTGACGCTCTGGAACCATGTCCCGGAAAGGGGCAGGAGAAGGAAAAAGCCCTCTGGTAAGTGATGGAGGAGGATCAGAAGACGTGACTGCCTGTCAAAAGAGGGACCAGCATCTAGTTCACCCTCACGGACTGTTGCTTGGCCTGTGCTCCTTGCAAGGGCATCCAGACTGATTTTTGGGTGCAGGCCCTGGGAGCTGGGCACTGGGGGCTGAAGCCACCAGGACTGCGAGCTTCCAGGCCGCCGAACATCTCAGTCTGGGCACAAAGCTGAATCTCCTGCCTCCACTAAAACAACAAAAGCCAGCCCCATGGCAGCACAATTCAGCAGTCAAAGACCACTGGGCTGAGATGCAGAGGACCTCTTCCATCATAGCTTCACCACATGCTTCTGCTGAGAGCCTGGGTTAATTGGTAAGACTCCCCGTGCCTCCGTTGTGTAAAATGGGGGCAAGGTATCTCTTTCGGCCAGTGCTTCCTTTCACTGGGTGATTTACACTGCAGACTGTTTTAACAAGGCCTTGCCTGTGTGCGCCTCCAGCCCCTGAGCATCATCATCATACGCATAGTAAATAAAGCAGCACTGAAACTGTAAAGCCACGGTCTTTCAATTATTAATGGCTGGACAACAAAGTGAATGAGAAAAGAATCCTGCGTAGATGTAGGAAAAGCATTCCAGGCATCAGATACAGATTGTTAATACATCATTAGCGTGCGCTTCGATCAGTTTAGAACATACAAGTGAATCATATAAACTATCATG
The DNA here is from genome assembly GCF_047663525.1 of Anas platyrhynchos. Taxonomy (NCBI): domain Eukaryota; kingdom Metazoa; phylum Chordata; class Aves; order Anseriformes; family Anatidae; genus Anas; species Anas platyrhynchos. Next base: position 127,604,779 of record NC_092587.1, read on the forward strand.
TTCATTTCATTCCCAAGCTGAAGTAATTGTTTTTTGTCTTGTGGGATGACAAAACGACAAGAGACCATTTAAATGGATTCTCCATTACATTTTGTGGATCCATTAACGTTGGCTGGTTTCCTGACAACCAATGTCAAACAGACGTACACTAATGGCTGCTCTCCTGAGAAGACTTTTGAGGGTTCCCAAATAGCTGTTTTATCAAAGCTGATCATATTTATCATTCACAGACCCTTCTTGTCGTCACGTCCTCTCATTCACTCTCTCTCCTCCTTTAACAAAGCAAAAAAGGATCCTGCCATAGCAGAGCTACATGTAGATGCTTGAAGGTTGCGCGGCTTTAGTGCACTCAAGCGTGGTTGTTCTAATAATAACACCACAAAGGCCAAGCAAGAAAGATTTCTGCTCTATTTACTTGATAGGTCCAGGGGTTTCCCCCCCCAGCTCCGTCTGCTTCTCTAGACGCTCACCTCCCCCCTCAGCTCCTTCTGTTTCGTGACTTTCTGTTATATTTTTCTGTATTATAGCTGCCATTAGGCGTCAGGGGGAAAAAATGATGATGTCCTATGCTTCCTGGTTCAAAGCGAAAACACGATTTGGTGTGGGGTGTGAAAAAGTGCAGAGCCTGGAGGGGATTTTAGCGGCGAGCGAGGACGGAGCCTACATGCTCAGGGACAGATCCCCCAGAGCTACCACACTGCCAGCTCCTGCACGAGCAAAGCCAAACCTGTGGCTGCCATATCCTTATTAAAGCACCTTGGTTCCAAAAGGCAAAACCATGATCTCTTCCACACAGGCTGCACAGGTGAGCTACTGTCTGCCAAGTTTGTGTGCGAAGCATCACAAGAAAATGAATTCTGACCGAGACCGGTTCACCTCAAATACCAGATAATCCGGCAACACATCCAGCTCCATCATGCATATTAGTGCATAAATGTTTCATTGAGGCAAGTGCTGAGTCTGATGTGAGTTTTATTTATAGCCCTGCATGTCTCGAATGTATGCTTCCCCTAAGCCCTTGTGTCTCTGCTGTAAAATCCAGGGGGCTTAAGCCTACATGGCTGGTAAAAATCTACAGTCACTACCCTGCTGTCCATGTCCCACATTTTGTGCAGTATCAGCAAGATCAGCACTTTCGAGGCAGCTCCTTATGTGGCTGCTGCTCCCAGGGATGCTACAGGGGGTGTCTGGGCCTACCCAGTGGGGACGGACGCCTGGGGGGACAGAGCCTGGAGCTCCTCCAAGGTGGGACAAGCTCTTTTCTACAGTTGTACTTGCTCCCAGCTGTGTGTGTACCCAAACACTTCCCCCTGTTTGCCATCTCAGACCAATGCCAACAGCATTTCCCTGTCCTCCTGTCCCTGGGCCTGCTGGTGTGTGGTCCGGCTGCCCCAGGACACCAGAGAGCCGAGGCAGGTAGCACCTGGGCCTTGGCAGGGCTTTGTAAGCGTGCTTCTGACAGGAGACGAGATGCCCAACTCTCACTGAAACAGAAAACTGTGTGCCAAAATCCCTCTCTCCTTTTCCTCACCGCTCCTGTGTGTCTTTGGGGTTTGCTCAGTGACAGGATGGGATCCCCCTATCCTCAGTCAAGTCTTTTTTTCCTGCATTCCTGGTGTTCCCACAGTCACGGGGTAACTGACACCTATTTTGGATGGTCTGCTCCTGGGTTACTTCTCAGTGGGGTCCCACAGTGGAAAACATGGTTTGCAGGGGCCTTACACATCACTAGGCCCTATTATTGCTCTTTCTGAGAATTTTGTGCCCTGTGTGTCTCCAGCTCAGGATGGGTGTGAGGAGCAAATGCCAGCAGAATGCCCTGAGACGTGGTGGGGGCAGCTGGCCTGGACGTGGAGCCTGGACCACCACATCTGCACCACCACCAGCACTCACGCATGGACATCAAAGCTGGCATGGCTGCACCTACACAGGCTGCAACCACCCTCTGGAAAAGCAGGAGGGGAGACACAGCAACACAAGTTCAGCCCTTAGCTACCTGACAAGAGCACAGTTATTATTCTGTTCTATGCTCACGGATGGACAATTTGCAAATTTTTCAAACTCAGGCAAAATACAGAACTCCACTGAGAGCAGAAGCTGTTGAGAAAGACAGAGATCTTATACTCTTTGTATTGTTTTACTTCTTGCCAATACGGTGAAATGTTGCATGTTTCAACCAGAGTTTCTTAGTGCATCCCTGTGACACTTCTCTGCCTCCTATTATGCCACACATCTGGAAATAACAGCTATTCAGGAGAAAAAAATGGACAAGTGGACAAAACCCCATCCGTAATCAGCGTTCACTTATCCGGAAAGATGAAAATATTGGAAAGCATACAATTTAGATGTCATTTTCACGTGAAGATCCTTGAATTTCGCATTTACCTGGTATCCAGTTAACTGGCACAAAAACAGACACAATTCAAGAGGGCTGGGAAGCCTGTGATTCTTATACACGTAAGAAGATTATGCTGTTAAGCAATATGCACTTATGTGAAGAGTGCCACATGCTAATCCCGTTCTTGGCTTTGCTGCTTTCAGTCACTGCTGGCGGTGTTTGAACATATTTTTAACTGCTTTCCCTAACTCTGTCAAATAAGTTACAGTGGCCAGATTGGGACTTGTTATTTCAAAGTATTTCAAAGCTGTCACTGCAGGATAGACGGTAACCTCACAGAAATGCACAGCATTTTATATGTTTAACGCTTCATTCCTGCAAAGCTTCTCTTGCCAGTGATTTCTTCCTCTCCTTTTATTCCCATTCTCCAGCCTATGTTTTGCACTGTCTCCACGAGTGGATGGGAAAGAAATATCTTCGTGCTCTCAGCTACAAAATACCGGCAAATGTAGTCACAGACAGAAGGTTTCTGTTGGGGTTTCATTAATGGAGCTGCCCTTCTCACCCATGAGCCAGACTGGAGAGATGAATGGCATTTTTATTCTAGGTGCACATGTCTAGTTATTATACATCTCTATGAATATGTGCAATTGTGCGTACGCCCCCACTCCTATCACACCAAGCTCTGCAGTGAAGAAATACTCCTGGGCACACTGCCCGTCTAATGCATGGTGACAGCGAGCACTGGAGGGAGTGCAACACACTTATCTATTAATAAACATCTGAAATGCTCAATAATGTATGCGTAGCCATGGTGTTTCTACTGTCCTTGTTCTGACATAGATAGCAGGAAGCCCATCAGGGCAAGCAGGTTAGTAAGTGAGAAACAAAACTACTAACATGGTCCAGCTCTATTCCTGGGACAGCTGAATACTTATGACTAGACAAAAGGTTTTTCAGCTGTGCACTTGTATGCATTAAAGTGAACATTTAATTCAATTCTACTTCTTCAGAGACTGCGACCCAGCTGGGAAGTGACTCACACCCCAGCTCAGTGGTTCAACCAAAGAGTGGGAGTGATACCACAGGCAGCACTGGTGTTGCCTGCAGGGCAGGCAGACAACACCTGAGTCCTGCCTGGCAAACTGAAGGCTAATGTTAGGTCAGCTGCTCTTCAGGATGAGTCCATGTAAAAATTCATTTCCATTTGCTACCATGCTCCACGAGGAAAAAAAAAAAAAAAGCCAATCAAACAGTAAAATAGCAAAGGGATAAACAGTGTTAATGAAAAACATCACCCAAATCCAACTAGTTTAAGGCTACTGGACCCAAAGGTAGGGATGGCACATTAGTTCTAGGGATGATATGACATCAGACACATGTACATATATACGTGTGTTTATGTCGTGGCACGTAACTGAAATCAATGTCTCAAGACCCCCTTCAATCTCACATTCTTAATTAGCTGAAAGCACTTCTCTCAATCTGACGTGCTTTCAGCACTCATCAACACAACTTTATTCACAAGTTGACCCCTCACATTACTCCCACTCTCGATGACACGCAGCAAGATAAAGCCTCTTGTCTCCAGCAGTGCGGTGCATGGTCTCTACAATGCACTCAGTAAGCAGACTTCTGTATATCCTTTGCAATCCTCTCTCACTGCTCTGCTATTTTTCTCCTGTACTGACTCATCCCAAATCACTATTAAGCTTGCCCTAGTTGCCCCAACAGGTCACCATCATGCTTTCCCTTTTAAAACACAGAAGCGTGCTGTTCACTGTGATGTTGCTCTCAGATCTGTCACCTTGATTTCATATGCCAGCACTCAAGAACAAAGCTTTACAAAATTAATTTACTATGCTACCTGCCTTGGTTAATGTTTACCTTCAAGATCTTGTGGAAAAAAACCACCATCCTCATGTTCTCCAGCAGCCCATTTCTTCATGAACTATTCTATCTATTCTATACACACTTTTGTCATAGTTCAGTGTTTCTGCAGTAGTTTTAATGCATCTTGCCTATTCTCCTACACAAAACATTCGATTCCTCTGCATATTTCTCTGAATATTTATACTTAAAGTGGGCCAGTGGGCCTTTTGCATCCATGCCAAGGATTCTCTTTTCAAGACCAGAGGCCGTAACATCATAGCACCTACATGTATTTCCACATCATCATCCACAACACGAAGAACCTATGCTGCTGTAAAACCCCAGGAGCCTTGAAAAAGCACGGAGGAAGATGACACTCAACAAAGAAGACACTGTGCTTGGCATGTTGGAAGATAAGATTCAGATGACTTATTCCAAGTACAGCAAACATATTTCCATTTTCCTTGAAATCTTTATAATCTGCAGCCTTCCATCAAAGCTGTAAGAGTGAGTCTCCATCAATCTCCGTGCCTTCCCCATTCAGCTCTCAGGAGTGTCGTTCAGCAGCAGCTGCACCGACGGTGCAGTGATACACACGCCTGTCTCATAGACAGCAGATTGAGGGCATTGACTTATTCTGCACAGGGCATCAGATGGCCATGAGCAGGTGACAGCATTTTTGTTTACTACTGACCTGTGCTTCATTCAAGATGATAACCTGTAAGAAATAAAGCCCGGTAGCCCCACTGCTTAATCTTATTAGTCCCTAATGTGGCTTCCCACATGACGAAGTCACTGGTCTGGAAGGGTGAGACACACTCTACAGAAGAAAAACACTATGAAATGTGAACAGCAAAACCAAACCAGAGACACGGGTTACATTTTGTATCTCGTGTAAAAGTACGGGGGATGTTTTTCTAAGAATGTTTCCCCTGTTATTATTTTTAATGGCTCCTGAGATCTCATTTGTCATATGTGAACTTACAACATTCATTATCTGTCCTCCAGAAAAAATGAACTGCCTTTATTATTTGTGAATAATGATAATTGCCATTAGCAAGGTGATTATGATTAAGAAAAATCAAGAGTTAGAAAACAGGGTGGTTTCTGGGTGATGGAGACTGGAGTGTGTGTTGGAGGTGGGAGGGACAGTCCCATAATGAAGGTTTCCCTGGGAGGGAGGAGAAGGAGAGACACTTTCCTCATTGGCATATTTAAGACCCTTGTCTTCAGCAAGTAGCGGGGGGAAGCCAGTAACCAAGGTCAGAAGCTGCTCCCAAGCAAAAACCAAGACTGCAGAGTTCACACACAAAAAGAACAAGCAGGGCCCCTCTTCCCTTCCACTGGCACTGCATGTAGGCTGAGAAATGAAGCCCCCAAAAGTCAGGAACAACAAGCCATGTGTTAGGAGCAGAAACGGTGGCTCAGATTTCACACTTTTTCCTCCCCATCAGTCTTTTTCACTGTGCTTGGCTAGATGCCCTGAGTACCGCTTAGCTGCGAGTTGAGGTAAGTAGCAACAGTTTCTTCCAATTATATTTAGTAAATACTAGGCTACTATTGCCACACATGCTCCTCTGAATTACTCACAGGCATCCAGGGAAAAACAGAAAGTCAATCATCTCAGAGGGGCCAAAGGCAACTCTTTTTTTGTCTCCTGGGGAAACATTTGTGCAGCTCCTGCAGCCCCATCACTGCCTTCCTGCAGAGGCACAGAGATACATGGCTCACTCCCAGGTCTCTAATTGTTCCTGGGGTCATGGCCACACCACTGAAGCTTCTTCCCCGTAAAAGAAAAGCAGCTTGTGTCTTGGCTCAGGTGGCAACAATCATGTGTGCAATACCACTGGGTTATTCCCATGCCACCCTGATGATGGCCCAAGGCTGGCCTAGCACACAGGTGAAGCTGAAGATCCAACTTGTTCACCAGGTATCTCTTCATGCGTCCTTCCAACAAAAGACTTCCCCAGCTCAGCAAATACCTAAGTCATTCATCACCACCCCTCTCAGATGTTCCTTTTGGCCTCAATCTCACAAGTGATTTATTTGAGTGCACAGTTCTGTACAGCCAAGTTTGAACTGGGTGTGCAGAGCACCTAGCACAAAGGAGCTCAGGGCGACGAGGGGGAGGTCTCATTTCAACACCGTCTGGCAACATCCTTCTTCAGTCCCACTTCTGACAAGACAGTTCTGTAAAACATTACAGCAAGCAGGGCCAGAAGGGTTCAGGGAGCCACTCTGAGCAGCCAGCTGGGAAGAAGTAACACGGCTGGCCAACTTGCAGAGTTTCAGTTGTTGAAATAAGACTAAATGCAGTCTTTGTTGTTTTATACAGGGAAGGAGAGCTGCCTGAAAATATAGATTTTCCTCTCCCCCCCTTTGATGCCTTCTCAATCAAATAGATTTTATCCAAAAAAAAAAAAAAAAAAAAAAAAAAAAGAAAGAAATTCAAGATGGAATCTTGTCAGCTTTGTAAGATGGGGAGAGCACAGCAATTTTCCCTTCCTCAAGCCCTTGGTTCCATACTCCAAAGACACCTCAGGAAAAATGGGTCCACAGCTCGTCCATTGCACCTGGGGGTGCTGCACCAGCAAGGACACATCCCAGAACTAGTCCCTGGGGCACCAGATCCTACACAAGTCTTGGAGCCTTTTGTCAGTGACATTGTGCACCTAGACTTCAAACCGAATAGCTTACGTCAAGACCAGCTATTTTCCCACTGTTATTATTGTTTGAATAATATGTTCTCAGCTTGCTCACCTTAGGTACTAACATTTTTCTGAGGCGTTGAACTGTTTTCCCACTGCATTTCAGGCCCTTGCATGCCTAAAATGGCAAACAAGCACCAAATGGTAAATGCTAGCTTGCACGCCTGACCAACTGGTGAGCACTGTTTGTTAGCCACATCCCCTTGCATGACTCTGCAGAGGACGCAAACCTGTTACCATGCCAGCTGCAGAGCCTCTACAGCTCATGCTAACCAGCTAACCCCTAGCTTGGATTGAGACATCACAGCCGATGGCAATTAGCACAGAAAATGCAGCTTGAAAACATTCATGCTAAAATAAATTTTTAAACATTTACTTCTTGTAAAGGGTCATAAGGTGTTAATAAAGATTATAACATAGACTGTCCCTTTATTGTTATGGCTAATACGGCTTTATGAGCCCAAACCATACCCTATTGTTTGCACTCACATTTATATCGTTAAGCCACATATTTATGCAGAAGAACTAACTGAGTTCTGACGTGTTTCTGTTTTTTGGTGTTTTTTTTTGAGCAGCCACAATTGCTGAAGAGCTCCGGCATTTGTCAGATGCTGCAGGGCTCTGGACCATTCCCTGTCAAGAGCTTTCAGTCAGGACAGCAAACAGCAAATTCTCGCACATTTTTAACTCATCTGTGCTTGTGTGTGTGTGTTGGACTCAGTGCAAGGCAGCTTTCAACACAATGGGTTTAGTACAGCAAATACCCAGCGTGGCAAAGGGTTGCTAGCTTAATGTACATATGAAATGATCACCCTTTAAGCGTGGTCAGACGTGTTATTATGACCGTGTACTGAGTGCTGTACCTGAAACATAAAACAGAAAGTGTGATGAAATGGGGATGTTTCCTTGCAGCCAGCCAGAACCAGTGCAAAAATGCCGGGTGCCAATATCCAGAGGTAACTATCAGGAATCCTGCTGAGGAGTGACATTGGCCTGCAACACCGGACAGGAAGCTTTCAAACTCTAAATTGCAAGCAGCGATGAAAATTAAATAAAAATAAACGGCAGGAAATAATCCGCTTTAAAAGCCACAGGAAAAGAAATTAAGCCAGGATATACTTTCCAGAGAGGAAAAAGGAAAGGCAAAAAGGAGAGGGGAAAAAGAGCATTGTCATTAAAACGATCATGCAGGAAGTGTAAGTAAAAGATGGGGTCATCAAGTAGAAAAAAGAGTTTGACCTTAATGTATCACGTGCGGAGTGGAATGGTGAATCACGGGAGAAAGCACCCTTGGGAAACGTAGATTTGTTCACAGGGAGCAGAGCTGACAACACTTCCAAGCAGAAAGAAGCAGACGATGGAAGGTAAGAACAAAAGTAACTCTTCCCATGGGAGATTCATCTCCCTGGAGTACTTCTACAGCTAGCAGATAGGCTCCCCTCTGATTTTGAGTATGAATGAGCCACAGAGAGCTCTGGGAAGTCCTCTGGAGGAGCCTGTCCTGCCCTGGTCACCCTGGAAAGACTACAGGAAGATAGACTGTGCTCAGCCCAGGTGCCCCAGCACTGCCAGGCACGAAGAAGAGAGATGCTGCCTTTGCAGGAGACCAAGATCACCTCAAGCAATCACTCAAAATGTGAAGCACTGTCCAAGAGACTGAACAAATAAACACATTTTTATGAAGAAGGGGACAACTGTGTTTAGAAATGTGAGACGATAAGCTGGACCAGGGGTCAGATTTTGCTGTCCTTGCCCTGTCCTCTCTCAGCCTCTGGACACTGTGGCTACACAAGGACATCAGGTCTGGCCCTAGCTGGCTCCCTCTCTCTTTACTGCCTTCTCCTCTTTGCTGCTCTCCCTTTTGTGTGGGTTTTCCAAGTGGCATTAAAAAAAGAAGTGCTGGAAGAGGTGCTAGACTGCACTAGAGGCTGAAATGCTCTACGCAGTGAACAGCAAGAGGCAGACGACACCCACGGATACAGCCCAGCCCTGATCCGGCAGGATGCTGTCTGGGGGATGCTGTCTGTGGCAATCAGGCTTCACATCCCATCAAATCCTGTAGCATCTGCCAACAGAGCGGGGGGAGCTACCCCAGCCAACTTTTTTTTTTTATAATATGTATATTTTTTGTTAAGTCAGAGACATTTCATATACAAATACAGATCAGTTTGCAGCCATCTGCTTATTTTCTATGTATCATCTCAAGTATTGTTAGGGTGTTAGAGAGAATATGAAAACAAGTTCTTATCTGTGCCTCTAAGCTTAAAAATGAGAAAAAAAAAAAAGAGAGAGAGAGAAGAAGAAGAAAATACAGGAATTGGTATGCAGCAAAAAGGAAAGAATTTTCTGTTCTTTCAGGCAGCATTTTCAAATGGTGGTGGCTGTGGTTTGGAGATGCAGGTTGGTCCACTAGGTGGATATGCAGGCAGATCCCAGCTCTGGCCCTGGGCAAATCACCTCCTGCCCTTCACAGCCATTTCTTCTTCTCCCAGGGACCTTCTAGCCTTGCCTCTGTTTTTTCTGAAGGGCAGAAATCACTCTTTTCACTTAACACACACAGTACTTACACAATAATAGGCCCCTCATTTCATGTGATATTCCAAAACTACTTTTTTTTTTTTTTTTTTTTTAATAGTGCTATATTCTTTCAGACAAAAGTAGGCTTGCCTACTTTTTAACCTTGACAGAAAAGCTGTGGTGTGTGTTCCCCGTCCTGTGGTTCTGGATCCACAGGATGCCACGGCACAACAAACCTCTGCCATTTGCAAGCAGCTCCGAAATGCTGGCCTGGATAAATACTGGGTGGTTCATTATTCAGAATTAACCTGCCATGCTCAGTAAAGAGACAAGAGGCAGCCTGGCTCCCTGGATGATTTCTACCAGAACCCTAACCCATGTGGCACGGGGAGACGCATGGATTCACTGGTCAATTGCCAGGTTTAGTATCACTCGAGGTTCCTCTAACTACTCCCGTAAAATCACAGCTAGTTCTGGAAAATCAGGATTATTTCCCTGACTTGGCAGTTTGAGAATTCCATCTTCGTGTTTGTTCATATTAGCAAGTATCGATTTCCTGTGGGATGCAGTAACTCTGAGCATAGTTAGTGTGGGTGAGGTCACTGCTTGGCGATCTCTCCGTTACACAGAGTTACATCTGAGGTTCAGGCATTGGCATTCTTAGCACGCTTTCATTTTATCCAAAAAACGGGATTCTATGCAACAGCACAGAAGAAAACATTTCTAAAAGGTACAGCTACTACTTAGCTATGAAAATGGCATTTCATTGTTTTTCATTTGGGTTCTCTTTTTTTGTCTTCTATTAGCATCCTGACTCCTTTCCTCATTGTAATATTTGCTCATCAGTAACATTTTACAAACACTTCAATGCTTTTTCACTTTCCAAGGGACAGAGAAGCCTGCCAACATTTAGTACAACTCTTCCTACTTTCTGCAAACGTTTAGACTTACCTTCATTCAGTCAGTCAAGAGGAAATATCTAAACTTTGAGGGTTCTCATTGTGACATTTTAAGCTTTTAAGAATCCCGGTTCTATTGCTATTGATATCTATGGTCACATCCATGATAACTCAGGGAACTATGTGCTAAAGGGGTGGCTTTAAGATGCTCATATTGCTTTGCCTTCAGTGCCCTTTTACTTGTGGACACTCAAAGAGTGTAGGATCCCTGCAGCCTGGTGCCTCCTAGCAGCTGGTTTCACTGTCATAGCTCCTGATGACAAAAGTTTCATCACAAAATTCATACCAGCAGTCTTCCAGTTTTCCTGGTTTTATACCTGAACTCTGCTTTCCTCAAATCTCCAAGCCGGGCAGCTGACTGCGTGCAGGAGTTGTGTGTGGGATCACCAGGCGGCGTACTGCACACACGAGCTCACCCCCTTCTGGCAATAATTCAGCTTCTTACCGACTCCAGCTGTGTTATCTGGGGTCATTTTCCACTCTCAAACTATGAAGGTTCGTTGGGTTTTGATATGTTAAAATTACTTTTGCCTCTCTGCAATACATTACGCTGGCAAAGTGGCTGCGGCTACGCAGACATAACTGCATTTTAGCAGTAAGCCTATTTCCTCACACCCCCATATTCATCAAAAAGACACGTTATGCTGATAAATGTTAGCAGGGGCTTTGGCTGGCACAGTTATAGCAGTCAAAGATCACACAGTTTTCAAAGCTTTGTCCAATACCTTTGTACAAGCAGAAATGGATAATGAAGAAAATGGACTTAGATACGTTCAGTCGGACTTGGTAAGGGAAAAGCAACCTTTTAGGGTCTGGCTACATGAAAGGGACTTAAAAGTGTGGGATGCTGTTGCCCTACAGCTTTTACTCCCCAGTCTTGTTGCCTGAAGTATCCCCCCTTGATCTTTCCCCACTTGACCTTCTTGGTAAATACTTCTCATGCCCAGCTGAAGGCCTTTTCCAGAGGTCATAAGGACATTTTGTGTACCAAATCCTACTCTGATAGCCCACAGAAGACAATTTATAGTATAAATAAAGCTTATTGCATCTCTTGGAAGTATCCCCAAGTACACAGTGCCTCTGTTTAAGCAGCAGCTGCCAGAAGATGGGGGCTCTGTCTGCCTCCAAAAAAGTTTCCAAGAATCCTGATGAGACTTCACTGTGATGCTGGCATCAGAAATCATCGGGGACCTGCAAACTGACTCGGCCATGGAAACACCAATTTCCTTCCTTCACTGTTCAGCCGAGAGGGTATCGCATGGCCTCCTGATGTAGAAAAAGAGACCATAAAGAACAAAATAGTTACCATGCTCTAGCCTCTACTGCTTTTGTTATGTCCCTCCAAATGTATTAGTTGATAAAGCAGAGCTGCTGTGCTTCTGCATGCATCACTGCTTCTGCTAAGGTTGCAGTAAAAGCCTAGCTTTCTTTGCTCTCACTCTCTTTCCCTTCCCAACTTGCTTTCCCAACTAGATGTAGATGTGACGAAGAGGCACTGCAGAACAAGCAGAAGAAAAACTGAATGAAATGTAAAATCTGCATTGTGGGAAAACAGTGATGTGAGCTCAGGGCATGGAGCTGCAGCAAAACAGACTGACACATCAGTCAGCTGCTGAATAGGGAAATGCATCCAAATTGGCTAAACCCTTTTTGGTACATTTATGTAGTGATGTATGACTTACAGATTTACTTCTTTTTTATTTTGCCTCATATGAAACAGGCACCCAGTGCTGCCAAGACAGCAAAGTAGAGCAGTCAGTCAGATATTGAGATAGAAACCGTTCTTCTCCGGCCTGTCTCAAAGCTTACAGCAAATGGTAAGATTTGGGTTTGGGCACAGCCCTGCAGCTTTGGAGTTGCCTGAGAAGAGTGACATATATCCATGCATTATTACAAGATGCGAAATAAAGCACAGCAGTGCATGAGCAGGTTGAATTTCAGGAGACTGCCATTTGAGCAGTGCAAACCTCATGGTTTAAAGCCCTTCCAATGTATTACTGAAGGTGTTCACTTTTTTTTGTCTTGTATTACAGCTGCAGCACCTCAAACAGACCATGCCTTCCCAAAATGCTTATTAACCCCAGGCTTCTGGATTACACCTGCTCCCCCTGCCACTGGGACAGAAGTGGGATGTCAGATGAAGCTGCCATCCCACCAGAACACTTATTTTGTTGTTATATGATGTACTGTTTCTCAGTTAATTGAAAAAGCTGGAGAGTCATAGAATTGTTCCGTTCTGTAGTAAAGACATTGGAAAAAAAAGGACTTGGTATGGTGGTGCTGAGAGAGGATGTCTGTGGTAGGCCAAGTGCAAGGGAAAATGTGTCTTTCCCTTACCAGCCTGCCTTCACGTGCTGGTTTTTGAAGCAGGCAGCATGGCGCAGAGGCCTAGCAAGGAGATGCCATGCACCACACAGCCAGCCTTGCTGCTGGGGGTGGCTGAGCTGAGTTGGGGCAGTGCTCAGGACTGCCGAGAGCTTGCAACGCTGGGGATGGACCACTGAGGCCTGAAGGTGCTGCCACAGCAGACAGCGCACCATACCTTGTCAGCAGGCCGCAGTATTGAATAGCAATAACTTTCAATAATAACTAATTAGTGTCACATGCAGAGGCTTAAAGACAGAAAGTGCTGCAGCTCTGCTGTGATCAGCCTGCAGCACTGAGGCCGAGCTGCGGGGCCGGCACAAGAAGCACCTGCACGTGAGCTGTGCCCTTCCCTTTGGCACCTGCATGTCCACCTCCTGCTCCATGGTACTGGTCTCCTTGCAGCCATCCAGCCCAGCCCACCAGCTCTGGTGCTTGTGCCTCTTCCACGCTGATCCCTGACACATCCTCCTGCTCCCTTTGAAGAAGCAAGCTGAGGCCCATTTTGGCTGGCTCAGGAGTGTGGGCATGGCCAGCACTCCATTCACCCACTGTGTGTGCACGTCGAGCAGAGGGACATATCTGTGTCGGCCCATGTCGAGCACGACACCTTTTCATTCATAAAAGACAGCCTGCATCTTTAATCGCTTTGCCAGAATAATAGCAAAGAAACAAACACTTGATTGCCTGCGTTATCAGGCACTATTGGAAAAGTCTAGATAAGGATGCCGAACAACCTTGGCTGATTAGTATTCCACATGCAAACGCTTCCCCATAACCCAGAGTCATCTGTATCCCGGCAACCCTTAAAATTTCATTCTCACTGAATTGCCAGATCTTTATCAAAATATAATTACAGTCTTAATTTGGAAGATAAATTTTGATTGCCTGTGCAGTGCAAAAAAATAAATAAATAAAATATATATATAAAAAAAAAACATTGTCAGGTACACAAGAGCTGAGGTACAATGGGTAAACGTGAATCTCCATACTCTGACATTGGTGCATCACCTTTCCTCTTAGCAAAAGTTGGTGCTGATAGCTAGCAGTGAGGTTATGCTGGGGGAGACAGGCAGGGACGTGAAAAAAACAGACTCCTGATGCCATCAGATGAACTTTGTGCTAAAAATGGGGGGGAAAAAAAGAAATCTGCAGCTGTATGTGAAGATTATCGCTATTATGAAGATTGTCTGCTATTATCATTACAAGGTGATCGATGTGCAGCACTGTTGTGTAAACCCGGAGGAAAACGCTGGTCTTCCCTGAGAGAAGGGGAAATTGTACAGAACTAGCCTTTTCTCCCACTGCTTCTTCCCCTCCTTCAAGCGCTGGCAGAAAACAGCACAGCGTTTTACAGTTATATCCAGAGGGTTCCCAAAATGCAAGGGTCACAAAATGGCTTCAGATTTCAGCAAATTGTTCTTGTGTTCGTCTCCAACCTAACTGACAGCCTTTAAAAGCACTCTCAAGAGCAGCCTCTGAGGTTGATTCATTCGAATAAGATCTGGCATCAAGAGCGTGGCTGTTAGGAGGCTGAAGGAAAGGGGGGCTGTTTTCCAGCAGTGATGGTGGAGTCCTATGTATAGAAGCTGCCCCCAGCTAAACACCTCATGTCTGCACACTTTGCAGGGCACAAAACAGCTGTTGCTCCACGTAGGTGCACCAGCATCTTTTATCCCCCCAAATGACCGAAGATATTAAGATTCATGCATGTATCACGACGACCAGAATCACCCATCTTCACTGTGTGCTGTTACAGCGATGTGTAGTACTTGATCCCACTCCCATCTGCAGCAGACGCAGCGCCAACCTCTGCATACAACACGCGGATGCAGTTGGAAATCCCTGTCACTTCAAGCGTTATTACCAAAGACACGCTGCTGCGCGGGGAGTTGCTCTTGTTACTTCCAAGAACTGAGGCGATTACAAGGATTTTTCCCAACTCAAACATGTAGCCTAGAAAAAAAAAACTCCCGGAGGAATATAGCCACTGCCTGCTCTACCAACAGGGCCCAGAGGAGAAGAGACAGCCTGGTAGGCAAGCCACCGAGGTTACCTAGTTTCTGACTTAGCAGACTCCAGCAGTCCAAAACCACCTCAGCTTTACCCTATTGAAATGCCAGGGGGGAAAAGATAATTACTTGGATGGCAATGGCATCAATGCAATTAGACGCCTGACCTCAGTGTTTCTTGGTCACACGCACAGAGTTGAACTCATTGTTAAATTTGGAACGGGGAGGTTCTTTTCTTCCTCCTCCCCCACACATACTCACAAGGACTGTGAATTCCTTGTACTTTCTCTGCAGTGCTGATAAGGAGCCCTTCCTAGGACAATGTGATCCCACCCCTTGAAACGGACTTCCTCGCCTCCTGGGGTGGCTTTGGTACCCAGCCCCAGTCCATTTTGTTATCTACTTCTATAGCTTCAATCACCATTGCATGCCCCATGAAACACAGCTGTACCTGACACACCTGTAACCTTGAACTCACTCCCAGCTTACGCTGTCCTCTCCTGGGAAGACAATACAAGGTGAGAAGAACTGGCACAGTCAGTAAAATCCATCACGTATGCATTCAGAAGGATTATCTTGGAGATAGGAAGTCATACTGCGTCAGAGTTACAGGAGGAAAAAAGTGCTTCCTCGTGGGCAGTGGTCAACAACATCACACAAGTGAAGTTTTCTTCCTTCATGCTCCCCTGCCTCAATGCTCTCCAAAGAAACCAAGCGTGGTTTTGACCAGAGTTTCATTTAAGCAAGCACGGCTGCCAGCTGTAAGACCCAAAGTTCACCAAAGTTCAGAAGGATGCTACAACCTTTGCAGGCACTCTTGTGCACTGCCTCCCATTTCCTAAAAGCCACATCCACTCATGTGGCAGTGATGCTTTTTCTGACAGTATCAGTAGTTTTACAGCTGAATGGGCTTGGAGACTGAACCATTCTCAATCCCTTGGTGGCAGGACCTCAGCGGGGTTGTGTCGTACTGCAGTAGAAACGGAGGGCAGGAAGGAACCACAAGAGAACAGTCCAGTCCATTTTTCAACCCTGAACCACAGCTAAGGTGCTATGAAGAGCAGGTGAGGTGCCCACCCCCAGGCCCAGAAGATGCTTCCTATAGTGA
Organism: Anas platyrhynchos; assembly: GCF_047663525.1. Taxonomy (NCBI): domain Eukaryota; kingdom Metazoa; phylum Chordata; class Aves; order Anseriformes; family Anatidae; genus Anas; species Anas platyrhynchos. The sequence goes on from NC_092587.1 coordinate 127,620,657, forward strand.
ATTTTGACTTGTGTGACTGAATCTGCCCTAAAAAGGTCAAAGAGCAAAGCCAAGTGTAATTTCACTGCTCTAAATTGGAGCAAGCGTTTCTAGACCGCCCCAACTTTATTCTTTCTTGTTCTTTAAAAGCCTTAAAGAATGAGATCCCGCAGGCTGTGTAGGCTGCCTGTCCCAGTGCTTTATTTCTGTTTGCACTTGGAAAGGTCTTCCTAACCTTCCCTGCTGCAAAGTCAGCTGGCTCCTAAGGGGGAAGGCTGCAGAAGCGGGCTCAGCAGCTGCAGTCACATGCAGCTCCCCTCTTCTTTGGGTAGCGGATTCCATCTCTAGTGACATGAATTCCCAATTTCTATCCTCAGATGAACCAAGCTGACACAACCAAGCCAGAACTAGTGTCCTGGTGTACTCCAGGCACGGGGCACAGGGAATAGGTAAGCCTCCAAAGGAGGAGGATGAAGAGATGCTTACTCCAGGTGCACAGTTCTTTGCTCACCTTTTCAAAATGCATTATTTTCCTGCTGGTGAAGGGTGCCACACTGAAATCCAAGGAAAATAAAGTTGCCTACCCACAGCAGCAGATACAGCCTAGCAGTGGAGGGACGGAAAGCCTCCATATGCCATGGTGACGACTTTGGTACTGCCTGTTATCCAGTCCCTCCACCTGCCAGGCACACAGCCCCCACATAAGCCCTATCAGCAACCAGCAAGCATCTATCTGGATGAAAACCAGACCGATACGAACATGCCATTTTGAAAGCCTGGCATTTTTGGCTCTGAGTTGCATATTCCAACACCGAGGCTCACGCTGGGAGGACTGGCAGAAGAGAAAGGTTACCAGATTTACTTTCCCTCTGCACCATGGCATGTTGCAGGGGGAGGAGTTAAAAATGACCTTCTGAAAGCTGCCAGCATCTTCATGATAGCTGGTAAAAGAATGCCTTATTCCTCCCAGATGGTCTTCACTGAGAGCTTTCTCAAGGGCAGTAACAGATTTCCCAAGCCTTTATCATCAGCAGGAACCTCCTGAAGGAACATTTCATATTTGGTAGGTATCATGATGTTCCCATTTCTCTTCTATGCATTCTCAAGCCCAGATTTCCCAGCTCTAAATACACAATTGCCATGATAGGCTACAGCAGGAGGTACGTGGTTATCACATATATGTCCCAAGTTCCTCCTAAGCAAAACTAAGGTCTGGCCTCCTCAGATATTGCTCATGTTCTCTTGGATGAGAAGACAAGCAAATCTTACTACCAGCAAATGAGAGCTCAGAGGGGAATATTATACAACTTCCACAGCCAGCTGGACCCTCAGCATTACACCCTCTGCCTTCTTACCATGCAGCAGCAACAGCAAGCACAAACCTAAGCTGTGCCAGCGGCACCAGCAGAGGAACACTTGAAAATATGAACTGGGGATGCTCTTCCCTGCCTGCCATTTCAGCAAAGCCGCTTCACCTTTGAAGGACCTGTCTTAAAAACCTTATTTATCTGAAAACGGCTTGCCTGCTGCTGCTGATTGCAGGAGCTGGTGAGCAGAACAAGCCCGTGTGCTGCTGGCTGGCCACGGAGCAGCCTGGCAGCCCAGTGATTTCTATCAAAGCCAGCAACAGGGCAAGTGCAATGGAGGGTGCAGCACACGAGTGGTTAATGCACACCGCTAAGAAATCTATACGCATCCGCTGCCTCTAACAGTCAGAACATCTTCTGTTGACATTTTCCATCCAGTTTCATTAGAATTAAAGCGCTCATAATAAAAACCTGGCAATCAAAGGAGAAGAAGCTGTCACCAAGGCAGGATGCATTTCTACCTACACAGTTAAATAGAAGTCTGCTTGCCTCTTCCAAGCAGCATTAAATAGCATCCATTACCGGCGCAAACACCAGCCGAGCCCCCCTCCATCCCTCCACCTGTGATATTAAAAGTCCAGCGCAGCCCGTGCAGGCAGCTTGGCAACCTCCGCATCTCCCTCCCCGGCGAGTCGCAGAAATGCTGCATGCTAAACTCTCTCCTGCACCGACACGGATTCACGCTACGGACAAAAAATAAAAAAAAAATAAAACTCAAAACTACCCTGGCAAAACTTCAAACAAACCGGCAAGGTGTTTGGCAAACCCAAGGCGAAAAAGCCGGAGTCGACCCCTCGGAGCGCAACGCGGGGAGGGCGACGTGCGATGCCCTCGGCTCGCCCCGAAACGCGGCTCCTCGGGAGCAGCCCTGCGGAAGGAAAGAAATCGCATTACCACCGTGGCCTCCCTCCGCTCGGGGCCGAGAGCCATGCCGGGACTGCGGGTTTTTCCTCCAACTTCACGGCGGGCCCTGGGAGGAAGGGGTTAACCATGACATCACCCAGGCTGCCACCTCCCTCTCCCCCCCCCCAGCCTCGATGCCTCCCCCGGGGGACCCAGCGGGACGGGCTCGGAGCCCCCCCGGGAGCCCCCCAGGTGCTGAGCATCCCTTCCGTGCCCCTCTTCGGTGTGCTGCATCCTCCTGGCGTCAGGACCGCAATCTTCTCCCTTCTTCCTCTTTTTTTTTTTTTTTTTTAAATTTATTTATTTATTTATTTATTTTTCCCTCCCTCTGAGCGTGACATCATCACACGCCAACAACTCCACTTCTCTCCAAAAAACAGGGCCCCGAGCACAGCTGCCTGGGACGCCTGGTCCCCAGCACCCTACTTTCCCTTCCTATAGCAGCATACGCCTCGGGGTGCCTGCTGTGCACCCACTGAGACAGGTGCGGGTGCATACCTGCATCCCCAGGTCCCTTACCGTACCAGCAAGCATCTCCGGGTCTCTTACCGCACCAGCAATGCTGCAGAGGTACCGAATGCTGCTCAGGTAGCAGCACAGCGCTGCATCTGCAAGCACTCTCCTTCATACGCCGTGTGTGCACACGACAGGCTGCATGCGACTATACCCTCGCTGGTTACAGGTGAGTGCTTGGTGCAGAGCTCTGAAGGCTTTACAGAAGTCACACGAGCCCACCCGAAAGGCGCAGCGGTGCGCAACGCGCGTGGCGTGTGGTGGTGCTGCCCTGAGTGCCAGAAAGCCTGACTTGGGAGGCACTGCAGGAGTCTTTCAGCAGTGAAATCCCCGTCAGCCCTCTGATTTAGGAAAATGATGGTGAGCCAGGTCCCAAAGAAAACATGTGCCGGAGACAGGGAGGCAGTGGGAAGTCCAAGGAGGTCAGTTAAAGGACTGCCATGGGGTTTATTCACAATTCCCTCCCCTTATCTCCCTCAGCAATGTGTTTTGCCTGCAGACTGGCTAAGACGTTTGTATCAAACACCAAGCCACGGCTGAAAACCTGACTGACACCTTCTGTCACCCAGCACAGGATGTTACACACTCAGAAAAGACCAAGTGTGGTGGCTCTGGGACAGGATTTCCACATGAGGAAATCTCCCTCTCCATCTTTTAGTGAGTACACTGCCCTGTGGGTCCCTTCCCCAAATGGCAGCTGGGTGAGCCTGCCTCTGGCACAGGCAGGGAAAAGCCCCAGACTTAGGAAGGATGCCTGTGGTGCACAGGGATGTGGGGCCAGCTTTGAAGCTCCTCCAGTACGAACCTTCAGACAAACACAGAAGAGCGAGGCCTCTGCCACCATTCATTAATCAAACCTCAGTTTTCTTACTGCTCTGATAGGTATATCACAGTCATTAGCAAAGGGGGATGCTATTTACACATAGTACCATCAATAACATCTCTGGAGTAACATCGATTATACATCATATACTGGATCAAAAGAAAAAAAAGCAGAAAATGCCCATTCACCAGAAACATCTCTGCATTTCCCTTCTAAATGAAGGAAGTGGTTAGTTCAGCTTATTAAGGAAAAAGGCAAACCCGCTGTCTGTCTCCCACATCCCAAACCCTCAATTTTTGAGTTCCCTGCCCACAGAATTGCCAGGATAATTTGATTACTTTCTATATAATTAAGTCCCTACAAATTTCAAGTTGAAAAAAAAATAAAAAGGAGAAAACCAAATTAATGCCATCCTCACTGAGGACAGCCAGGTACAATTCAGCTATTGCACTTTCCACAGGGAAACAACCAGCTGGCCCTGTGGTGGTCCCTTGCCCTGGGAGAGGGAAGGGGGTCCCACGGCTCTTCTGAGAAGACAAATCAGAGAATAAAGGACAAATGGACAAGTCCACAGGCAGTCTTTACTTCTTGTTTTTCTTTGGTTACTGAGATTATTTGTTTAGTGTTTGTCTCCTTTTCCAAGATCTGCTTCTCACAGGCCTACCAGCACTCTAGAGTTCAAATGCATATATATGCTTTTTTTTTTTTTTTCCCTCAAAGAAACCACTGAACACTCCCTTCTCACTTCACTTTGGTTCTTCCGAGTGATGGCATTGGTTTAACCTGTAGCCAGGAGTGTTAGCAAGCTGCCAGCTGGTTACAACGGCTCTCAAACCCAACCAGATCCATGCTCGCTCCCGACTGTGAGACGTTTTTGCAGGAAAGCAAACAAAACCGTTCTCCTAAGAAGGACCAGGCAAGCAAAGTGCAGGACTGGGGGTGGAAGGAACCCAACATAAATAAGCGAGGGCTCCTAAAACTCCCAATCAAAGAGGAAAAAATCTTCCAGCCAGAAGAAACTGGAGCTTGCCCACCTCTCCCATCATTTCCTCTCCCATTACATTGATATTAATGAACAGTTTCACTTGGCAAATGCAGATCTTTTCAAGTATTTGGGTGACCGAGTTGAAGATCGGTGCCCAAATAAATGAGCACCAAACAGCAGCATTGCCTTAATGCGTGCATTTCAGTGTACCTTGGGGTTTCTCCAAAGTAAATGGGGTAGAATATGCTCCATGTTGTATGAATTCTCCACTTGCCTTAGCAAATGCACCTCATTCAGGATTTCCAATAGCCTCTTTAATCTAGTACTATGCCTCCCACGAGCACAGTTTAGCAAATGTATTATGTCGTTTAAATGGGTGTTTCCCATTTTAAGAATCATTCAGAGACGAGACGAGAGTCCTGCACCACTTTTCGTCTTTGACCACTCTTTAAATGCAATCAAGTTTGGTAGCAGACCTGAGGAAATTAGCAGATGAATGTCACACAGCTGAATCCCCTGCTATTTTTAACATTACAGAACGCACCGAAAGGAAGAACTGAAAGTCCTCTTCTTTAATGACGTCCCTGCAATTTTCTAAAACATCCAGATCTCAATACTCTTTCATTTTAATCCAAACTGTTACAAAGTGAATCAAGGTCACGGCTGTCTGTCACTTTTCCAAATTACTCTTGAGTAAAGGCTGCCCTCAGCCAAATAATATCAGCCTAAATAGGACCTCAGCCTCTCCTGTTTCATTATCCCAGGGAGGTTTAAATTTCAAAGCTGACTTGGACTACATAAAAGTTAGCTTTCAAGCAGAAGCAGTATGAATATTCTTCCCACCCATCTATTTAACCTTCTCAAGGAAAGAAGGAAGAAAATAAGACCCGGTACCAGTCCTGCTGACCTGAGACAAGATGAAGAGGCAGAATAGTGTGGCACGCCTCTGAGAAGAAATCTCAATGCCATTTTTTCATTGCCTGATTTCCTTTCTGACCCACTTGACTGTGTGGTGCTCCACAAACAGGCTGCTCCAGCCTGCTGCTCCCTGCTCAGCAGAGCTGGCTGTCCTCAGCAATGTCATCAAGTCCAACCATCATCTAACACTACCAATTCCCATCACTAAACCACGTCCCTTAGTGCCATGTCCACGTCTCTTAAATGGCCCCAGGGTTGGGGACTCCACCACTTCCCCGGGGAGTCCATCCCAATGCCTGATCACCCTCTCCATGAAGAAATTCATCCTCATGTCCAACCCAAACCTGTCACAACTTGGACATGCCCATCATGTCACCTTTGCTGCATTTAATTCACTACTGCTGGATTTCATTTCCTCAGAAGGCGGTGGCTTCAGTGACAGACACACTTAACTTCCATCTCAAAGTCTTCACGCCAGGCTCCTTGTGGAGACCGATGTTGATTTTAACATTCCTTTTTTTAAAGCTTTTACTACCCTTAGGGACATAGCCCTCGCAGAGCTATTTCCTGCTTCGTTTACTCATGTGCCTGATGGTTGTGTCGCTGGCCTGTCCCTGTCTCAACCCTGACGGTCAGACCAAGGGCACTGCTCTGCACCAACAGCCACCCACTGCAGCCCCACGAGGGAATTGGGGAGCAGGTCATGGGAGGGCCTGTCTCGCACCTCCCAGTTCCTCCTGATGTGGACACAGACCCCTCTTCTCACCCTCACTGAATACTATGATAAAACCAGAAAGCATCACGTTGATCATCTGAAACATTGTGGTTCCTTGTTCCTTAAAAGGCTGCATAAAATAGCATACATTTTCCTCAAACATAGTAAAAAATCATTTTTCAAGGCTGTCCCTCATGCTGCCCACCCTTCCTCTCGCCCTGCAGCCTCCTTCCAGGAGCTGTGCCTTGGCACCAGCCAGGCACCCACCCTGCAGCATTGGCCATCAGACCTTGCAGCATCCCCAAATATCACTCATTCCTAGATGAAAGAATAAACAGTCCCAAAAAACAGGATAAGCAACTGAATCCTGTCTCTAGCAAGCAAACATAGTGAGAATCCTGCATGCAGTGTGCACAGACTGGTCCATTTTGGACCTTTCTTGTCACTCCATACTGCCATTATTGGGTTTTCTGCAGCTGTAGCAACCATGCAGGTTGGAGCTAACAAGGTAAAAGCTTCCACAGCAACATGAGGAGATTTTAAAACTGCTTCACTGCTTTACTGCCAGTTTGTTTTGTTTCTAATACAGATAATTTTTAAAATTGGAAGTATATTTGTAAATATCAGGAGGACACGGGGTTATACTTTTCCTCCCCCTCAATTTCTGGGTTTAATTTGTCTGCTCTGTGTATTCTGGGGAACTTGTGCAAACATTTCAAGGCAGCACTACTGCAGCACTGCAAATGTCACACACACACGTACATACCTACATATATATGTACATACATCAGTGTGAGAGCAGGAGCCTTGCCTCTCTTCATGGGGGCTGCCTGGCCAGGGACAGGCACCCAGCACCCAGCAGAGGCCACCAGAGCCATGCCTGCTCGCACCCTGTTCAGAAAAGGCCAGGTCCCAGATATGCCTTATGCAGCAGCAGCCACATGTTATGGAGGTACTTGAACATTACACAGGTTTCTACTCTTTTTCCTCCCCTGATAACAGGGTTACAATTCCCACTTTACACTACTTTAAGGTCTCTGTAATAACCAGATGCATATTTTTGGACTTCTGTTCTTGTTGTTTGGCAGCTAAGCAACATAAATTATAAAATTATTTTGGTTGACTCGAGCTAACAACTCAGTTAATCTATTTTCTTCACAAATTCAAGATTTTTCACATCATCCTCACCTAGCAAAAACAGTACTCCTCTGGTCAGCAGGAGCACAGGGACCATAACACCTCACCTAAGCACAGGAGACATGGATGCAAGTTCTTCTCTCCTCAAAGGGTGCAACGTTGTACCTTCTGCCCATGAGAGCAATACAGGTGTGTTGCATTAGTGTCCAGTACTGGTGCTATCTTGTGTCAGATTTAAGTAATAAGAGGGAACAAAACTTCCTACTTACCAGGACATGACGATCCTTTCTATTTTTATTAACAAAAATGAAAGGATCTGAAATGAAACTTGGATTGCCATGCAACCAAAAAAAATAAAACTCTCAGCTGAATCTCTGGTCTTTCCCCAAATAGCGAGGTAAATGTTTAACCTGTTTGCTAATCCCCCCATGCTGCTGTTTCCTTGCTGCCCTGGGGTGGCAGGGTGCGCAACCCCTGCTTTGGGAGAAGTATGATGTGGCTTGCAAGTCTTACAATGATTAGAGATGTTGCTATATATGTAACAGGATCAATATCTGTGCCTGGTCTTTTACCAGCAGGAGCAGAATGGAAGTGTTTTATAGGAAGTGTAGTGGTGTAAGTGTTTTGGGTTCATAATGTACTTTTCACCTACAACCCCCTAATTAAGGTACATTGGATAGGTGGCTCATGCACTTCTAGGCAATCCAGCAATGCCTCAGCTGCCATACTACTTGGGTACCACCTAGAAAATAAGGATTGCAGAGGAGAATTCTCTCATTCACTCTCACCAGCACGAACTTGGACACTGGCTTTGTTTGTCTGAAGTCCAGAGGTGACTGTGCCAGAGTTTGCAGAAGAACCAAGTCCTGAGTTATATGAGTTTTATACCCTAACAGTATTATGTCCATTGCTTTCACTATCATTTCCAGCCTCCACCATCCCTTTTCACAAGATTTTCTTCATGTTTGGATCAGGAGAACTACTGATTATGTCATAAATATTGATGTTTGACTTAATATATTTTGCTTTTAGCCTGGCAACTCTCTATTTCAGCTTGCCAGGGCTTTGCTTTTCAAACACTCAGAGATACAATTGTTGCAGTACAGATTAATAAAGCTTGGAAGGAGTGGAAGTTTAAGATGAATGGAAATACAAGTCACACTCAAGTAACTTACTGCCAAAAATAGTAACCATGTTGTTGTCCTAACACAACTTGCATCTCTGAAAAGCCTGCAAACCATCTAGTGAGAGCTGCCCTGTTCTGACCTGTTAAAACAGGGCAGAACTGCAATATTTCATACTATTTGTTGTGTGCTTTGGAGCAACGATCTACCCACAAACCACAAGCACAACCCAGTGAACTATCTTTCCATACTGACTGCATTGGTTCAAATCACTATTACTTATCTAATAATTAATATTGCTTGATTGAAAAGGATGGAGGAGCCTGAATTTCAGTACCATGCTCTCAGCACTGCCTTCCTGCTTTGATATTGAGTTAAACCCCGAAGATATTTCTGCTGAATTTTACCGACAAATTACATTCATCATCTACATGCCTGTCTTGTCAGAGCATGAGATGTGATACATATTAAAGTGTGACACACAATTTCCCTGTTAGCACATTTAGCACACACACCACTCTTACATACTGTGCTTGATTTCCCAAAATTCAAACCAAGGCGTTTAGTAACCTCCAGGGAGAAGCCAAGCCGCAGGATTAGTGACCTCTATAAGCAATGACCACAAAAACAGGACTCAAAGCAGAATTATCCCCCAGTGAGTTTGCCATCTGTTGCCCCAAGAGAACCACCCCAATTCCTGTCAACAAGCTCAGAATGTAAAAGGACCGTGGGAAGGCTGTGTTTATCCCTCTGCATCCGTTTTCTTCATCAGTCAGCTAAGGAGGGGCCGATAACCATTTGCCCTGACTATGTCTGTGAGCTAGGCGTGCTGTTTGGTGGTATGATCAGGAGGACACCAGGCTGTGAACGTAGGGGTCAGCAACATCCACCTGCAGTTCACCCCTTCACTACAGAGGGCAGCTCAGGAGGTGGCCATGGCTGTGGTCAGGGTGGAAAACAGCCTGGAGAAGATCTGTGCAACCCTGTACGTCTCAATCTACCACAGTCGGCTGCGTCTCTTTAAAAAATGTATCTCCACAGTGCTTGTGTTGCTGGAAAAAAGGTAGCGGGGCTGTTCCCAGGTGTGGGCTGTGTGCTCAAAGGGGGACTTTGGTGGTGGAGGAGGCCAGAGGTGGTGTGGGATGTAAATGGGACCTCTACAATGCATACAGCCCTACGTAATTCAATTTCCCGTATTTTAAAACACTTAATCCTTCTGTTTGCTTTTTACATCTGGGGAACAATGTGCAGTGGAATTCCAGCTGAACTCTGGAAACAAGAGAAAAATCATCTATTACAGAAATTGGCCTTCCAGACTGAAAGCAAGGGGAAGAAAGCACCTGAGCATGTGTCTTTGAGGGACAAGGTGTCTCTTCTATCAAGCTTTGACATTTGACTCTATGCTGAAAACATTTAGTCTGGAAGATGCAAGGCTCTTTGGGCAGGCTGGTGGCTGAGGTAGATGTGTGTGACAGCAGTGCAATAAGCACTGGTGGTAATCCTCTTTGTGGATCAGTCTTTAAAAAGCAAAAAACCAAAATGTTTTCAGAGAGCCATGTGACACCATGACAACACGCAAGGGAATGACAGAGTGCAAATATTTTCCATGATTTTCATTAGACAGCCCTGAATTTTGTGGAAGCACTGATGGGCCAAAGGAAAAGCCCAAATGCCATTTAATTTTGAATGAGGCAAAAGTAATGCCTTGTACGGAGCATGACAGCTTGATAGTCTGCTTGGCCCCTTTTCCTTCGTCAAGGATCAGCTACCAAAGGCAGTAGCCAGAATAAAGCACATGACAAACACAAGGAACCAGAAAGGCAGAGAGATTTTATGATCAAATATTTACAAGGGAGGGTGGAGGCTGTGGGGAGGGAAGGGAGGATGTATATGGAGTGCATAAAGCAAATGGTGCGGAAGAGACAGGCGGGAGATACGGAACTGCCTGACATGAAGCCAAAACCCAGGCTGATGGGAGAAGTGACCCACCCCCACCACCTAGTTACAACAGTTTGCAACTGGAAGTCATCCCAACAATTTATTTCAGTTCTTTACTCAACTACATTGCTATTTGATAGGAAGATAGCTTATCCCTGTTAGCATCTAAGAGACCTGGCTAAATTCCTATTCATAGTAAATCTGGGACTTATTTTATTACAGTCCTTCCTTGGTCATTGCACCCTTGAAAAAATACAATGCCAAAAGCTACAAAGAGAGTATTAGCTCATACAGACCTAATGTCTTTTGATTTGGTATTGGCAACAGCGATCGAAGTTGGTTAGACAAATTTGGTTAAGCTTCTCTGTTTGCAAATGAGTAGTGCTGTGGACAACTTAGCTGCTTTTCTGTTTCTGCCCTTCCTGCATTTGCAAATGCTGCTTTGGTTGACTTAACACGGGTCAATACCTGCCGTGGGATGGATACACACAGAGCTCTTGGTCTGGAGCTCCAGCCACCTACCACATCTGCTTTGCAAGGCTACTGCACAGGGCCTGTGAGGCAGACACACGAGATACCAGGAATGGGAATTAAAGAAGGCAAAATCATTTCTCTGTGACAGCAGTTAAAATCTGCTTCCCCCATTCCTTTGAAAAACACTTCTCACCAAAGCTTCCCGTTCGAACAAACCCAGCGCGCGGAGCAGTGGATTGGTCACAGGCATCTTTGTTCTGCACCCACGCCAAATTAGAAGTGACACTCGGCTTCCACTGCCGGCCAGACATCAAGCAGAGTCGTGTCCCCAACTTACAGTTTATTTAAAGCCATTGCTGGCTTTTTAGGGATCAAAGAGAAGGGGGGTAACAGGAGGAGTTCAGAAGAAGACCAGGAACAAAACTACGGTTTAGCCAGATGTGTCTTTGACTGCTTAATGTTTGCTTATTAATTTTCTGAGGAGACCAGCTCCAGGGGCTCAGCCAGGCCAGGGCACAAAGCAGAGCTAGGATACAGAGTGTGCTGCCAGCGTCAGAGCCCTGAGCTGGGACGTTTGCAGAGGCCACAAAGTTTGGGTTTTGCTTTCTATCACCACCTGGACCCTCTTCCAGAGGCAGCCCCTCCTGGGCCGGCATGGCCTGGCCTTGCAGCCAGCTGGGCCCCCCACCCCTCGCCACGGGGTCTCCAGTTTACAACTCTCACAAACGAGTTCATTTCCCCTCATTAGCTCTCACACGCAGCCGCCGCTCCTCTGAACTACCTACTTCTCTGCCCCCCAACCCCCGGGGACCCTTCTGGAAAGGAGCGGGCGGCTGCCCAAAGGAGCAAAACGAAGGGGGCCTCCCTAGGCCGGACACGGCTCTCACAGAACGGATGGGGAAGAGGATTAAATCAGCGGAGAAACTTATAAAGCAGAAATCTGAGCAGCTCCATTTTTCTGGGATAATTGCTTTCAGCAGGTTTCTTATTTGATACAAGCCTCGGCCAAAGTGGTATTACAAACTATTGATCTCATGCTTGCAAATGCAGTTTACTCCTCTCCCTCCATCCCAGGCCTCTAATTTTCTTGCTTCCCTTAGTGGCCCAGTAAGTTCTCCAGCTGGCAGCTGAGACCCCAGGCTTTCCCCACCATCAAGTATTGCTCCCAACACGCAACACAGCAACCTTTTTCACCCTAGAGTTCATGGCAGTAGCGGTCTGGTTTGAAAACCTTCCTACACCCTCTGTGCCAGGCGAACTTTTGGGCTGTCCCCTTGACACTTCCATTTGGCTCTGTCACACACAAGGCTCCTGGCCTAACCCTCATGTCCCTGTGTATTTGCTTTCAGTCGGAGGTTTCTTTCTCTCTCATTCTGTCTGGTGGGATTTTCATACCCTGGGCTCACACAGACATTTTCTCAAAATGTGGAACAAATATCCCCAGGCAGCCACACAGCTGGGGGAAGACTTGGCACAGGGGTATTAAAATAGCATGTGCATTTCTCTCCAAACACCAGCACAGAAGATGCAATAACATCAAAGACTGACATAAAACCACAGAAAGTACAGTAAGCCGAAGGGAAAGGACTTTCACCCCTTTCCAGTACATGAAGTACAGTGTGGAGAAGCATTTGCCACCCACTGTAAAACTTCTGTTAATGACCCTTGGCTAGTTAAATTATTCCAAAATAACAAAAGCAAAAATAAATTCAACCAGCACTACCACATGGATACATTCATTTCTGAGAGAGGGCACGGCACGTTCCAGTGATCAAGATGCTGGATAGCACATGAAGAGATCTGGGCTCAGGTCCCAGCTCTCACAGAGGCTTTACATATGATCTTGAGCAAAGCACATAGGGTGGGATTCAGTTGCTTAAGCAGAGGTGTCTGGTACCATTTGAGATGCCCTAGGGTATCCCACACATCTGTACAGGGCTGGTCGATACAAAATAGGATCCTGGGGCAGCAGCTGGAGGCCAGGAAGGATTTAGATACCTATACTGCATTCTGTACTGCTTTCTGCATGTCTGCTAGAGATGCCTCATGTAGCTTGTAGAGATGCCATGCAGCTACAAGGCTAGTGCACCAATTACCCACCTTTCCTGAACCCTAGTGCCCTGTATTGTCAACTATAAGCTACAACAAACACAGAATCACGGGATGGTTGAGGTTGGAAAAGACCTCTGTAGATCATCTGGTCCAACCCAACTGCTCAAACAGGGATGTGTAGAGCAGGTTGTCCACAAAAATGACTGCGGAAAAGAATATTTGAATTCCCCTCTGCCTGCACCAGTCTGTTTTTGTTTATGTTTTTGTTTTTCCTCCAAGTGAAGAGTTTAAAGCTGGTTATGCTCTAGCAGGATGCACGGCTGCAGTCAGGTTATGCCAGCCAGCTGGTCCACTCACACCAAGTTTTTGGGCTCTGTGCTGCAGCCCCTGTACTGGCTGCAAAAAGCTGTTGTCACCTCATGCAACCTAACAGTCCATTTCTCGCATTTGTCACTGCAATCGTACATTAAGCTTCATTATGTGTGTGAGGCATAAGATAGAAAATCCTGTATGGTGATAGCATCTCAATGTGTGACACTCTGCAGCATTTGCAAAGAACAGTGATGTTACCGCCTCTTGGTGTATATAATGTCACAGATTGACCAGTCACCACATGGAGATGCTTGTTTGTTTTCTTTCTTTTTTCCCTGTTTCGTATGTTTTTGTAATAGCTGCTGCCACATGTAACAATGTCCACAACCTTCATAACAGCTATTATTCCAGCAAGTGACTGCACCTTGGTTAGACTGCAAATCAATCAGAGAAACCCCACTCTCAATCCAAAGTCTGCAACGCACTCAGTGAAGTCTTCCCTGTTCGTCTTTACAGTGCTGGGCACACAACCCCCTCCCAAAAAAAAATCACATCCTTGTTGCTTCAGCAGTTTCCATCCACTCCCAGTAGGCTTTAAAGCACCGTCGTCTTTCATAATTAATCACCCAAGTCCAAATTGCCAGAGAATCTTCTGGGGAGTAAAAACTTTGGCAGCTGGGGTTGTTGGTGGCCAGAGGCCATTTGTGGTAAGTACAGCACAGACAGGGCATTAACTGTAACTAATTTACTGCACGCTCAAAAAGCGCTTTCTGTGCTGCAGAGAAATCACAACTGGGTGTCAGAGACTGTCCCAAACCCAGGGTAATTCCTACACCCCTCCGTCTCAGGCCTGCTTTTTGGGGAGGAAGCTTGTGCCACACCTGGATTAAAAGATTCAGAGAATAATTGTGGTGAAGAACTGCTAGAGATTAAAAAACACTTCTGGGTGGCAGAAGTGCAAAAGTAGAGCAAAGTGGAGCTCTGTTTGTCCTGCCCACGCCCTGCCAGGGGCTGCACAACTGCTGCCCTGCTACCATGATGGAATTAATGCAAAATCCACTCTTACACCAGCTGCTACTGACTCTCTGCTATCCGACAGCAACCTGGATAGTTAGCAACAGCGGAGCAAAATATTAGATCGATTGTGTTTTTGAGGGACTTCATAACAAGCCAACAAAAGCAAGGACATTCAAAGCTCTCAGTTAAGCATAGCGAGAGGTCTCTGTGGAGCGTCAGATGACGAGAAACAGATTTGCTGCATTACATAGTCATGTCAAAGGGTTGTGCTGGAGCATTAGCTGACGGCAAGCCTGAATTTCTTTGCACTCGCTGGCTTGAGCCAGACCGAGGACCCTGCAGCCTCATGTTTCATATTTTGCCTATCTTTTCCCTTAATTTTGTTGCTCAAATTCTGATATGTCTCTTATGAATCTTATCTTACTACAAACTGATCCCACTGTTTTTGTGATGGGGATGACTTCAGCACCACCACTGGAGGAGTAAGGCCTCTCTTGTTATGATTAAGGGTTGGTCCACAAATCCAATTAACTGAAGGACGTATTATTAATTTGTAGGTAGTCACGGTACAAACCCTTCATGGTAAATTGAGATGTAGTTCTTGCTTGGTTTGGAGCAAACTCATTTCAAAGGCCATTTTTAATACAGGGGATTTGACCAACACATGGTATTTCTCTCTGGCCATTTTGTGTAATTTCCCGGGAGGGCTCACTATTCCATAACAAAAGTAGGTTTAGCCAGGAAGCACCGTATTAATCGTTTCCAAAATCCCTATTTATTCTGGAATACAGTCCACTAAGACAGCTGTTCCATAGCAGCTATCGTTAGAGTGCGGCTACGTTCACTCTATTCACCCTGCTTCCCCAGGAGGACAGAACCTGTCCGATTCACACTGCATCAGAAATGAACTGCTGAAGAAAAATAGCCCATCCCAGAACCTGCATCCCTACAGTTTATTTTTTAAACTCACACCTTTGTTTAGTCTAGAATACGTTTCTCACATATACAAAGATTTAGAATTGGGCTCAGCTGAATCAAAGAATTCCCAATTAAATGAAACAGAAGTGGCTTCACAGACTGTTTCTTGCTAAGGGCACATCTGCAACTGGCTTGCAATGGCTTAGCAAGTAATATCTGCAGAGATGCTCCTATATGTGCACTACCATACACACATTCATCCACACTGCAATCAGTGCTACTTATAACTCAGGTGAATGACATTAAAACTGGAAGGTTTTAAGCTGAGCTAGATGGGGATGACTGAATACAGAGGTATGGGAAGGCAGCTTTGCTGATGATGGGAAACTTGGTAATTCACCATAACTCAACCCTGTCTGAATCTCTGCAAATCCTGTTTTTACCTGATTTAAGAGTGTGAGACGTGTTTAGGTTGTATATTTCAGATCTCTGCAGGCCTTGGACCTTGGTAGAAGGCATTGCGCACCATTACACACACAGACCATGGAGATTTTCTCTCAACATAAATCCACCAACATCAGCAACGACATCCAGAACAATAAGTTTCTTTCTGGAGCCACAAGATATAATTGTATTTGAGGAACTTTTAATGTACCACGATGCCAAGACTGATTTGCTTTTAACTATTAACTAATAGGGAGCCCCAAAATTCAGCAGGGTAGGGAGAGTGGGACTATTTCTATAAAGAACATACTCATAAAACAAAATGATGTTTTATAAGGCTTCATTCAAGCTCTGCTTCGTAAACCCATTAAGGAGAAATTCTGCATTGACTTCAGTGAAATGTTTCAGAGTGCCACTGGGAGGTGTTACTCTATAGCAATAGCACGAGGCCAAGGAAAAGAGCTAGCTGCGGAGCTGTGTGGAATGCAAGAGGACACATGCCTTATTTCCAGGACTACAAAAAAAAAAGGGGAGAGGGGGGAACATGGGGACAGGGGGCAGATGATTAACTCATTAACACTCAGATGGCTGACATTTTTGCCCTCAGATGCCATCCACTGGCAATATTTTAAGATGACCGACTCTGGCCCCTGCGTTAAGCGATACATTATTGACCTCCCCTTTAATCCTGTTAGGATCAGCATTCCCCGGCAATACATTGGCACATGCATGCGTGCGCGCACACACAGGGGGAAGCCCCAAAGGCTCCCACATTAGTGTAATCTTTACCAGGCGTCAATAGGTTTGACACTAACGAGGTTGAACAACAAAACAAAAACCTATCCTGCCGATCCTCCAAGTTACGGAGAAAACTGCTGAGCGAGCGAACTGCCTAGCTCAACAAATCATGCCTCACGCTGCCGCTCGTGCTCTCTCCCTCTCTCCTGCAATCTTCCTCCCTCCAAGCATTTAGCTGGATCTCCCTTATTAAAGTGATCATGCATCCGATGCAAAAATGTTTGAGTGAATCTGCATGTTGCCTGGGGCCCTATCCATTTATTTATTTCATTTTGCCTTTCACTCGACAACAACAACAAAAAATCCTGCCCAGTCTGCACTTTCAGCAGACAAATGGAGCTATTTCTCCATGGTAGCAGCCGCGAACAAATCAGAAAGTGTTTTTACAACCTTCCTCTGGGGATTTTTATCACTGAAGCGATCAGATGATACCAGGGCTGTCACTCAAACAGTAAAACAAACAAACAAACAAAAAAAACCCTGCTCCCACTGGTGGTCTGCAAGGAGAAAAGGAAAAGGGAGAAGCAGCCAGCAGGGACAGGGACCCCCTGGCTGTGGGATGTGAGGGCTGTGCGCTGCCCTGCTGCTGGGCCCAAACCTCCTGGGCACCCTCTGTGGGAAAATGTCATGGCCATGCGCTAAGGAGAAGATGATAAACATGAAATACGTGGGGTCAGGCTTGCCAACTTGCAAAGAAGCAAGGACAAACACTGAAACCTCCCTCAGTGCAGGGAGGCGAGCTGCCCTGCAGCCCCCCTCAGGTGCGCAGGTGGCTCAGGCCGGGAGCGGTTCAGGAGTGAGCCTGGACAGAGAGGGAGAAAAAGCAAGGCCAGCAAAATTTGCTAGCAAAAAAGAGAAACAAAACAAAAATAAACAAAACACAAAACAAAAACAAGCAGCAACAAAATCAATAAAACATATATGTGGTTAAAACTAGACGCTTCCTCATGGTTTGTGGCCAGCATCTCCTTGCTGAGGGAGGCGATTCTCCCCCTCTACTGAGACCCCACCTGGAGCACTGCATCCAGCTCTGGGGCCCCCAGCATGAGAAGAATGTGGATATATTAGAATGAGTCCAGAGGGGGCCACAAGAACGATCAAGGGGCTGGAGCACCTCTCATGTGGGGACAGGCTGAAGGAGTTGGGATTGTGCAGCCTGGAGAAGGGAAGGCTCTGGGAGGCCTTACAGCAGCCTTTCAGTACCTAAAGGGGGCTACAGGAAAGCTGGGGAGGGACTCCTTGTCAGGGACGTAGTGATAGGACAAGGGGAGATGGCTTTAAGCTAAAAAGGGTAGATTTAGATTAGTTATAAGGAAGGAATTCTTCACTCAGAGGGTGGTGAGGCCCTGGCACAGGCTGCCCAGAGAAGCTGTGGGTGCCCCATCCCTGGAGGTGCTCAAGGCCAGGCTGGATGGGGCTTTGGGCAGCCTGGTCTGGTGGGAGGTGTCCCTGCCCATGGCAGGGGGTTGGAATTAGATGGTCTGTAAGGTCCCGTCCAGCCCAAACCATTCCATGGCTTTGTGATTCTTGCTGTCCATCAGGCAGTTCCCAATTGGTGCAGGCACTGGCTGAGTCAAGGGTATCAGTAGCTGGCCATGGTTTGTCACTGCTAACCTGAGTGCCAGGCCCAGCATTTTAACACCAAGCACAGAAACCATAACAAAGAGGGAGACGTGACCGGTGTCTCTCCGTGATACTTCCCCAGGTTTCTCACCAATTACCACCCCAATCCTTTCAGCCTCTTAATTTCTGATCTCCATACACAGAGATGATTCTGTTCAGAACAGCAAAAAGTTGTTTTAGCTAAATAGCACTCCTGCCCCAAACCCACTCACTGTTCAATAAGCTGCTCCATCACATAATGGCACCTACAATTTGATTGCCACTGTGCAGCAATGTTCTCATGGTGGATTTTTTTTTTTTCATTTTCAGATGGACTGCATTTGTTCTTAATAGATTTTTTAAAAATAAAAACCATCATAACTGCCTCTTATGGTTCACCTGATACTACCATTGATAACAGTGCTGATCATGGATTATGACAAATGGATTCCCCGCCCCCCCCCAAAAAAAAAAAAAAAAGGAAAGGGATATTGGGAGAGATTTCAAAAAATTTAAAATAACAACAGTGATCATAAAAAAAGTTTTTTTTTTCTGCTTGTTTGTTTTTGTTTTGTTTTGTTTTCCTCTCCTTCTGGGCAACCAGAAAAGCACTGGCTAGTGTTCAGCCTCACTAGTCAGGGTACCCACCTCAGTGATTACCAGAAAAGCTGAATGGCATATCTCAAGACTGCAACGGGAACCGGAGCAGAGCAGAGTCGCTTTGATGTGTTAAGACAGCCCAAGCCACCAGCAGGTCTGGCTGTGACAGAGGCAGCAGCCTTGGAGAACGTGACCTACATAGGGGCTGCAGCCTCCCACCCTTCAGCGGCTTACGCAGCCACAGACATTCCTGAAAATACTTATAATTGCAGTACTCGCAGGCTGCTCTGTCCCCTCCCTGCTTTGTGTGTAAGCCCTAGTATCGAGACAAAACAGACAGAAAAGCAGACTGAACATTTCTAGGGGTTTTTATCAAGGTATGACTTACAAACGATCATTTCCATTAGAAAGTAAAAAAGGTACGTTAATCCATACATTTATTCAGATCTCCTGCTCTGATGCCAAGTCAGGCACAAAACAACATTTCCTTCCGAAGCCAGTGTTTTTTTCCATTAAAATAACCTCACAAATGGAAGGAAAAGGTTCTTTACGTTTTATTTTCTCTAGGAAGTAATAATAATTTTTAAAGGGTCGATATACCTCCAGCCCTGTTTTTCCCTTAAAATGACCCCAAGCTGCATAGGAAAAATATTTGCTCTCAGTGCTTGAACAAACCTCAGTGAATTAAGTTTTTGTTGTTAATGGCAAGGCTGCTGTTTATCTGCAGAGAATCAAACCAGATGTGGAAAATAACTGTGGGTTTGGTGGCTCAACAGCTTGCCCTTCAACCTCAGGGAGGAAGCCCACCGGCAAAACCTGTTCGAGGTCACCAGCAGCCTGAAAGCCCTGGACATGCCCCTGTTTGCCTGTTGTGGCCATCAGCACTGCATGAAGTTACCCACAGGGGGCCAAGGGGGCTGAAATAGGGACCCCTGGGAGCACCCCAGAGGGAGAGCTGTGTGCTTCTGCACATCTCTGCCCTCCTCGGAGAAAGCTTCCCACAGTGCAGCCAGCTGTGAGCTCGTGCAATCATTTAAGGTTAATTAAAATAAAATATAAAAAAAAAATCACAACTGCAATCCAAGAGAACATACTGTGTTCAATTCAATAATACAGGTTGCGTATAGCATTTTGTCTTCCAGCAGAAAATCCTCTCGGACTGGAAGAGTTGGGTACCTGGGAAGAGTGAACGTGGGGGTGCTGCGGTGACCACAGCAGGATGCGTGCAGACTCTCAAAGCACAAGAAATAAAACTCCCATGTGGCCCCACAGTGGTGTTCCTGCATTTTAGCACAGGATCTATGTCAGAAAATGTTTACTTTGTTCCTTTTACGTTTGTGTTGAAGACTTCTGCAGGAAGACAAAACAAAACAAACCCCAAAGCCTCCAACCACTCCTCAACATTTTCTGACCAGCTCTTTTTAATCCCATTTTTGACCACTGAACCATGAGGATGCGGCATTCTTGAAGCTCTTTCCCTATTTGTTTCCAGCCCATCCCAATAAATGCCTGCAGTATCAACCACAGAGCAAGTGCACAAGGGGGCTGAGCTCAGTTGGACGCTGTGCTGGAATAAAAGCAAAGGAGAATACTTTCTCTCACCCCATTTCCAGCACTCCTTCACAGAATCACGGCATGGCTGAGGTTAGAAGGGACCTCTGGAGGTCACCTTGTCCAACCTCTCCTGCTCAAGCAGGGAGACCTAGGGCAGGACCACATCCAGGTGGCTTTTGAAGACCTCCAAGGAGGGGGAATCCACAAGAGACACCTTGCTTAGCATCTTGCAAACCCGAATAAATACTCTGTTGATCTAGCCATATTTATCAGACTATGCATGTTAAGAGTTAAAAAATGAATGCAGATTAAATATTGCTGCAGCACTGCAAGAAAGGCACCTGCACGTGTAATGCAGATTTGCATGGGGCTGTCAGTGTGTACGTATGAAAGGAGGGTTGGCTTACAAAATCAGGTTGCCTTTGTAATGCTGTGCACAGATCTCCTTCTCTCTCCTCCCTGGAGAAATCAGGATGTGAAGAAGCAAAGCTTTCTTCCTTCTTGATGTTTCCTAACTAGGCCAAATCACTTTGGAGGATGGCCAGAAGTTAATTTAATATTCACTGCTGACCTGTTTTATTCCTCTGAGGTTTCAGCAAAAAGTTGGGTGAAAGCCTTTTCCTCTGTTTGTCTGAGAGTGCGCCACCGTTAACGCCAATCCCCAAAGTGCAGTCTGCAGTGCACACATAAATGATTTATTCTGAGCCTCTGCTCCTTCCTTGCTCCATCAACATACTCCTGCAGAAACTTGCTAGCTGCTGCTCAGGTGAGCTACTGCTCACCAGCAGCCTTAGCAGCACTGGGAAGAGGAAAAAAAAAAAGAATAAATTGCTTTCTTTTTATTTTAATGCCCTTCTTTATGTCTCTTTAGAGTCAGGAAGGAGATTTGGAAAACAGGTAAGAAATATCAAACTTGCAGCTCTCCTCCAGCTGACTGCATTTCACTGTGCTGCTCAGCCAGGAGATTATGCAGCCGTGTCATCTGCAATGCAAAGCTGAAGCCTCCTGCTAACCACCAGTACCTGTCTCCAGAACAAAGGTACTAATCTGGCAACGGGAACCAAGAGACAATCAGTGGAGGAAACTGCAGAGGCAGAAAGTTTTTCCTTAACAGCACATGAAAATCCACGTGCAATAAAGTGCAAATAAATTTGCAGTGAGAGAAAATGGCATTTTTTGCACTCGGAGGGCATTGAATCAAGTGTTGCTAGACATGCTGATCACAGCTGCCTCTTCAGAAATCACCGTTTTGACTAAATTAGGGATTTATAAATACTATGCTCACATCTGCGTGTGTTCACCTGCAGGACCACCGATTAACTATGCAGCAGATTCTTCTGTCTATAGACAAACATACACATACATACACAAAATGAGTCCTACTTGCTCCAGTAAGATGGCCATCAGTCGGCAGTAACCCTCATGACTTTGGAAATTGCCCTAAATATCAAGCCTATGGTATGTATTGTTAATCCTCTTAGCTTCCATTTTCTACAGTCGGAGTTGTGAATGTTCAGCTCCTTCTCAGACTTGGCTATGGAGGAGAATGTATTTCTGTGCCTGCCACTACGTGCTCAGATACCTAATTTAAGTTACTGGTTGTGACAGGGACATTGAATTTAAATTAATGATTTTGGATTCAGTCTTTCTTCGGTGGAGGAATCAACTGCTGTGCTGTAAATGCTGATGTCCCAACCAGTAGTGGTCATTAAAGATCTTGATGACACGTCTCACAAAATGACTCCCGGTCTTTTTCTTCAAGTCAAACTGCCTTAGAAGTACATACCCTTCTCATTTTAATTGGAAAAAAAAAAAAAGTGTGCTGAAGTTGCTGAACTACAACGTGGTATCTGCAGCGAGCCCTGGAGCCTATGCTAAGTGCCTGCACTGCTGCTTCTGCTGTGGTGGCATTTCAGAGGCAGCAGTTCCAGGCAGATCTTGTCCAGATCACCCCAGACAAGAGCCGTTGTAGAAGGTAACGTGTCATACAGAATTTGATGCTTGCAAAATTTTACCACGAGCAGATTTTCAAATTGACATGCTGAAGGGCCCTGATGGATGCTTTACGGAATACAAAATATATAAACGCGCTATACTTAAATGCTTCGCAAAAGAAGGGTGGATTTTCATCTGCCCGTGATTTCAGTAGCACCTAGGTGACACATCACAGCACTTCTGAGAACTCCCAGGAGGATGATATGCCCCCACAGGGCTAAACCCCATAAAAACCTTGCCCCACAGTGTGCAATTCAGCTCACCTAGCAGCTGGTGGCTGAAAGTGAGGTGCCTACTATAATGACTCCAGGGCGAGCCTGGAGCACGCCAGGCCGGGGAACTAACTTTCAGGGAGCTGCTACTAGACAAGAGGAGTCTCAGACTCGGAAATTAGCTGGAGTCTTCTCCTCAGGCCTTCTTTCTTCTTGTTTGCTGGCAGAGATCCCCGTTGGGAAGGCCCTCAGATCCTCAACTGAGGCTCCAGGTAGGGAAATGTCTGTTTCCACACCACTAGCACTGTTCCTCCTTCTCCTACCAAATCCATTTCATTCTCCAAGAGATGAATTCCAACAGGTAAGTTGAACGCCACAGAACAAGCAGCTGGGCAGTGCTTGTCTGTGTGTACAGAAACTTTTAATGTTTTTGTCTTTCCATCGCAGTAGATAAAAAAAATAAATTCATGAGGCAAATTTGCAGAAAAAAATTAAACTGAAAATTGGTGGTTTGCCTGTTTTTCCTGCTAACCTCTGCTTGGCATCCAAGTAATGCTTGCTGAAAAACCCCCGTGCTACACAAGCTGAGGTCCTTGAGTGGGGGCTCCCATGGAAGAGCTAACTTGCTGCTGACACACAGCCCAGCTCTCCTCTGATTTACAACCTCCTTACGCTGCTCTGATGCAGGCTCCCTGCAGCCCAACCTTACCGAGTAACTCACTCGATCTATCTCCTGTGATTTCCATCAAAAACCCCTGGCCTAAAAGATTTCCATAGATCATAAATCCTCGGTTTTATAGATTTCCTCAAGGGATGGTGAGCAAGATGTGTGCACCTATGGGAGCCTGTTGAAAACTTCCTTCAGCAAAAGATGTTTTTTGAAAGAAAAAAAAAAAAAAGACTTGTGATTTCCAAATCAATACCATCACTTTGTAGGCAAACTAAAGGGAAAGTGTTTTGTTTCCATAGGAAAAAAAAATCTTAATACCTGAGGCATTTTGCTTTGTTCAAAAGTTTCCATGGATGAGAAAGAAATTAAAAGTCTCCTCCATCATCATTACCTGGTGTTTAATTAAGTAAACAACCTTTCTTTACTAGAAACATGGTAATCTAATATCCATGTTTTGGATCAGAAAACAGACATTTCAACAAGTACAAAGGCAAAGCAAGAAACTGCAGGCACACAATAGCAGCCAGTGTTTTTTCTGCCAGTGGGAGAAATGTTTCCCTTCAGATAGCAAAAACTGAATTCACTTCTTAAGGTGAATAGTTCAAGTGATAAAGGCCTGTTTGATAAGAAAGCAGAGGACACAAAATAAAGCACGCTCAAGCCAACTACAAATCATCTCATGTAGCGTGACTTATTTATACTGCACATAAATAAAATAACAACTTTCAACCCACTTAGTGAATTTTTGTGTAGGGACAGAAAGCGAGCACACCTGAGTAGACAAGGAATATTCAGGTTAAATATACAAATTATTTATACTTCACAGTCTATTTTGGAGGAAAGGGGTTGGGGGAGGAAAGGGGAAGAAGCTGAATGCACTTCAAATAGCATTATTTATCATTTCCTGACTAAATATAGCAAGTGTCTCAGGAAAAGATTGACTTGGGCTTTCCAATCAGCAGCAAAGGGAATTAACCCATGCTGGGTTTGGTGTAAGCTGCTAAATCCTTCAAATATGATCCACCCTTTAAATTAAAGTCCAGGCTAAGCTACTGGAACTGGATGCAAAGAGAAGCATTCCCCTTCTGATGACAGTTTGCCTTGAGAAAAATATGATTTTGCCTTACCAGCTGCTGACCTGTGCTCGTATCAGCATCTCCGTGATGCTGGTGTGATGGTACGGGAGGATCGCCTGCCTCCCTGCAGCCATCGGCGTGCCACAAGCAGCAGACCTTTTGGTTGTAAGTCCTCGTGTTTGTGTAACTCCTCGCTTCCCTCCCTGTTTGGTGGGCTCTGATCTTTGCCTCATCTGCCTCCACAGCATGAGCGAGCAAAGTTGGTGGTGCTGTTCGCCAGAAGCATTAACCAGGAGCACTATTTCACCAGTATGTTCCTGCACTTACCTCGAAAGCCATGCAAAGGTGCAAAATACTGCGTGCCATTCAGTGAGGAAAACTCACAGGAGAGCTGAAATAGTGACCCCTTTAGAAAGGCAACAGATTTTCCACCAAGCAGAAGTAAGCTCGCCACTTCCAGCACCAGGCCTATTTTACAGCCCTCAGAATCAACTCCGTCATTTATATTTCATCAGCTATAGCACACCAGGGTGCTATAAATGTAAGCCAAAAGAAGCTGCCAGCTCAGCTTCCAGAAAGAAAAAAAAATAAAAATAAAATAAAATCCCAAACACTGAGCCCATGCCCTATTCCAAATGAAGAGACGAAGCAGCCATGAGGGCTGCTGCCATGCGTGCCCCTTCCCAATAATTAAGGGTGGGATACTGCAAGAGGTTGGAGGAGAGTGCCTGGTATACCCATGCTATAAAGAGAAAGAGACAACTCAACTGACTTGGCCTAGGATGCTTATCTCATTTTAATCCCAAATTTATTCCTGGCCCCAGAAATCACTGCCGTTATCCCACATATGTTATTATGAGTTATATACGCCAAGCACGCTGAAATGCAAGCCTAAGGCTACAGACAGCGTACTTCCCACTACAGAAGTTGCTCCTGCGTTATCTGAAATAATTTGTATGTCTGCTTTTCTGTCTTCTCTCCGTTAGCTCTTTGCCCAACAGTGCTGTCCGTGTTTGCGTTGTGATAACCTGACAGATACACAAACAAATAGCAAAAAGAGTAGGGAGTATTTATAGCGTCCCTGTAGCTCTGGCGTTACGTTATCTGGCGTGCCTGCCTAAAGGAAGAGGAGTCGAGGAGGGCTGGATGCCTTGGCTGATCATAACACACCAGCAAGCTTTCCTGCTAAGTCACCCATTTTGATGGCAAAACCAGCAGGGCCTGGCCACCACTCTGACTTGCTTCAGCTGCCTTACAGAGCTCCCAAACCATTGTGAATTCTCACAAGCTACACACCTATTTCAGCAGAAAGGCTGCTGCAGCAGCACTTAAAGCCACCACCAAGAGACCAGGCACCAGAGAGGTGTCCCATACCTCCTCACTTACCTCGCTGCCCCCTGTGCAGCCTCACCACCTCCTTGTCCCAGGCAGCTGCTCCTACCCTCCACCCAAATTTCATGATGAATGCAGCTGTGCACACATGGATCCTGTGCCCAAAACTGCTGCTACCCAAAACAGGGCCATAAATAGCATGCAGGCTATGGCAGGTGTGACAGGAGGTTTTGCCGCAAATAGCAGAAGAAATAGGTCAAGCTGTGACTCCTGCACCTGTGCAGACACGGGGGGCTGCCCCCTAATTCTGCTCTTGGATTCCCAGTGGAGGAAAAAAGAGATGGTCTAAGAGGCTCTATGCACACGGGTTTCCTTCAGTTTGATCTGAACTACTCTGACAATCCGATCTTCAATATTTCTTCCAGAACTTAGTGTACAGACCAAAAAAAAAAAAAAAAAAAGTTGTTTCAATATTCAGCCCGTTACTGAGTTACTGCTTACTCCTGTGAGTAATTCTTCTCCTGTCTTGGCCTTTACATGCTCTGCAGGTGCAGACGATTGCATCTCCTCCTCAGCTGTGGCACTGCCAAGCAAGCCAGGTTTAATTCTTGCAAAGCACAGCAGACAGCCTAGCTCCCTTCCAGCTCCACTTTGCTGCTCTTTTTCTGAGCTCCAGCCAAACCTCTGCTTTTCCAGCAACCCAGTTACCAGGACCAATCCCCAAATTCCCGTTACAGACCAAGTATGCAGGAGACAGGCATTACCACCTCCTTCCCAGGGACCCGAAGCCTCCCCATAGCACCTTATGTTTTAAACCTTCTTTGAAGGCAGTCAGCGAAGTGCTGCCCACCTTCCCACATGCTCCTTCAGCACAACCCTGCTCCACTTCAAAACATCAAAACCACGTTTCATGTTTTTCCCTAGAGCTTAAACTTGTGTTTTAACAAGTCAAATCTCACTTTGTTATTTTCTGCTCTTTTTTTTTTTTTTTTTTCCAAACTGGCAAGGCCTGCCTGCCTCCCTGTTCGTTGCTGCTCCAAGTTCTCACCAGCGTTTCCGATTCTTCCCAAGACAGTGTCACCTGCAAACTCCTTGAATTTGTTTGAGAAAGGAGCTTTCCTAATAAGAGAAGAGAAGAGAAGATCAAAGAAAAGAAAAGAAAATGCCAGGTGAAGTAAGCCAGCAAAGCAAGTTGCAGAGCCAGGCTGAAGTGGCAGACTTTGCCATCTGTGTACGCACCAACCAGATACAGAATAACACGAATACAAAGAGAGATAATTTCTTGCCTACAGAAAAATTAAGTTAAAGATCTCAGAACAAATGGTAATATCTCTGCTTGTCCCAATAGCAGGCGTTATTCATTGATCTTTCACGGAAATTAAGGCACGGAGATTTAAAAGGCTTTGCTCAAGTCAGCACAGGAAAAAAAAATTCACACAGTCACACGGATTATATCCTGATTTTTGTTGTATAAAAGCAAAACCACATCTAATACACACACACACACGTGTATATATATATAGTTTGATTGTAGACTCTTGGTACCTGTGTTCTCCAGAGTGTACTGCAGTATGATGAATTTTATCTAAATGTTCAAGAAAGAATATATACATCATATAACATCAGCAATAGAAAAAGCACAGTCAAACTCAGTTTGGTTTCACAGACAAGATTTCACCTGCTGTGTCTCAGCTTATCTCAACCAGTTTCATTTCTCTTCCTATCTGCTCTCCTGTTACACAGTCCCCCTCTTGGTACTGAGTTCTTAGCAAGTGCTTAATTAACAAAACCAAAAATTACAATCTTTCTTCCTTCTCAGACTGCTAGAGAAATCGCTTCATTGACATATTTTTTAAAAAATTATCTGTTTGTGGTTGGCTGTGTCCATGAGTAATGAAATGAGTAACTGCAAAGAATGTGAAACAAAGCTAAAGAAATTAAATGAGTTTTAAATATATATATATATTAAATCATTTATTTTCATGTATAGAACTAAGAGCAAATCACTTAGTTCTGGTTACTGGGGTTTAACTTAAACAAAATCTCTCATAATGAGTACAGTGTATTTCAAAATAATGTAGCCAGTTTGTAGCTCCCCCACCAAAAAAAAAAAGAAAAAAAACAAAACACCTACAAAGAAAGGTGGACCGCATTCCCCATGACAGTAAGAGATGATTAATATTCCAGATGGTAGAATGGTCTGTAATTAAACCACAATATGCCAAAAGATTACAGCCAAACATGAGGCCTGCCCTCATCTGCTTCTCAGTATTACTAATTGTACAGCTACTAGGCTAAACGGGGGCTTTCCTTATTATTACAAATTCCTTTATTTGCTGTGCAGTGTTCCTGCCTCAATGCCCCAGACAGCAGAAAACCAATTTATGCCACAAATGACTTGGCAGAGGTAGCAAGGGGCACGTGTGAGTGACACTGACAGAGGTGCATGGATGGAGGGAGCTATGGCACGGAGCAGCCCCTCAGAACTCTTCCCTTCAAATCTCTTTCTTACAGCTACCAAGCCAACTGTTGGCCAAAAAACACAACCAAAATAAGGTCTAGGCTGGGAACATGAAGCAGTTTGGGCACCCAGTCCTTCCTGTTCAGTGCTCCCACTGCAGAAACACGCTGCGGGTGGGAAGGTTGCTCAGCCCCTGTGCACCCTCCTCTCTCCCCTAAAACAAGCAAAGCCCTTCAGCTTATAGCCCCAGTGCCACTTCTGCCAGCCTTTCTGTGTCAGACGTGTCACGGGAGAGAACCAAACGTTGCACAGCCCTCAGGCACCTGGGGGCTGGCTAGCCTGCAGCATCTCCTGGGTGGCACCCATGGACCTGAGGTGAAGTTTCTCCTGGAGGAGCGTATGGCCCCAGAGGTACCCAGGTGCACAGCAAAGTGGTTCGTAGTGCCAATAAAGCCTGGTCTCATCAGACAGCCTGCAGCCCACCACGCTGGTTATCTTCTCCAGTGCTCTGCTGCAGCTCTGGGCTGGGTCCCACCGGTGCTCCTGG
This sequence comes from Anas platyrhynchos, assembly GCF_047663525.1. Classification (NCBI taxonomy): domain Eukaryota; kingdom Metazoa; phylum Chordata; class Aves; order Anseriformes; family Anatidae; genus Anas; species Anas platyrhynchos. The sequence continues at coordinate 127,649,123 of NC_092587.1, forward strand.
AGCATCAAAGCCCCACATCCACTGCACTGCAGCGTGGAGCTGAACATTTCCACTCCACCAAAGCAAGCCTGACACCACACAGATGAACCAGCTGGGACCTGCTCAGCACATGTCCTCCCTAGGTCTGTGCAGATGCACACTCAGGTTTCCAGCAGGCGTCATATGCACAAGATGAAGGACATGGAGCGTCTTGCCCATGTGGACAACATGCATCCTACTTGAATGCACATGGAAAACACTTCCCCATTGGAACTCCACATTACATTTTTTTTTTTTAACTTCAAACACATGCTGTACTTAACCTAAAAGGAGCTGAAAGAGAATGTGAAGAATTGGATGTATTTCAAAGTCCCAACAGCCCAGCTTTTCAAATCTCAGACCACCCTTCATCTGATTATTTGTGAGCCTAATGAAGTAATTGCAGAGTGGCGGCCTGATTTCCTCAAATCAAATGTCAACAGTCACGAATCTCCAGGAGCTTGTGCAGCTTGATAATGCGGCGGCTCTGCAACATAGGGGCCTGCCCATGTTTTTCGTATTACGGCGCAGATGGAAGCTGTAATTCCCTCTAGAACAGAGGGATGCATTTCAGCAAACAGTAGCGGATGACATGCTCATTTCTGGAAATGTTTTCTGCTTCTCTCCAGCAGATCAATGAGCTGTGGTTGAGAAGGGGCTGAAACAATCGTGGTTGGACAAAACACTGCAGAGGGGATGGGGTAATAGAGCAGCTAGCTCGTGACCTGTGCATCTCTGTCTGTCTGGAGCTCAGCGTGGGCTGCTTACCCCTCTGGAAAGCCAGCCTGTTGGGTTGTCATGCACACACAAAGCCGTCTAGCTGTTAGAAATGGCAATCCCACCAGCACACATCATGCTATTTCTCAAGACATCCGCAGTTTTGCACTAGGCGGGCTCTGCAGGTGATGCAGTCTTTCTGTGGAGAGCATGCCAGCGCACCCCCTGCAGTGGCAGGACACCTCCTGCTTCTTTGGAAGTTTCCGTGTATTTAAATTGCACAGAATACCTTTTCTTCAAGTCAAAGTTTTTGAAATCCTGTCTGCAGAAGGGTCAGGAAGCCTCTCTGTTGTCTAACTAAGGAAGTTTGGCTGAAAAATACAAAACCTGGTTACTTCTTTAAAATGCAAATACCCAGGCTTGCTGTCTCTGAACCCTTTTTCAGGTGTACCTGTTTGCTCTGTCAGCGATGCAGATGCTCAGAGAGGAACGCAAGGAGCACAGAGGGCTTAAATCATCCTCTCAGCCCAACAAGGAGATTCTTCCATGAGCAAAAAGCTCAGGACTTTCAAAATCAACCTTTGCAACCCAGTCCCTGCCAAGAGTATTTCCCCACCCCCCTTTCCCTGACTCTCCAGCAGGAAGAGACCAAAGCCTGCCCTCAGGAAAATACACTGGTACAATTTAGAAGAACATGAACTAGCAGAAGGAGAATAACCAGAAGACTATGAAAATACAGAATAACGTGGCTTACAGTGAGATCTGCTCTGTTGTGCATTTTTAAAAGGTGCACAGATTTGTTTCTCTTTCATGATGCTGATTATATAGACTCCCAAACTCCAAGGGGGTGTTTGAAATTCCAACTACTGCATAACTTGGTTATTTCCAACCTTTCGAGCTTTGTGGAGTGCTAATTTCCGTGCTGGAGTGCACCGACTTAGCCCATTTCTAAGCTACCCGAGTTTCTCCCTGCTGACTGACAGCACTCGGCGGCCAGCCCTCTGGTTTGTGCTGCTCTGCAGGACCTGAGCAAACATCTGCATCACGCAATTACTGCAATAAACACCTGCTTTCCTCCCTCGCTTCCACCACCCATGTGTTGTTGGAGGAAAAAGACCACCTTGCCAGAATGGCCTAAGTTTTTAATTGGGAACTAACCACCACAATGGCAGGTGGTAAAGCGTGTGGTTTTTATACCACCTTTGGCCCATTTTGAAACACCCACCACCACTATTAAAAGCAAAAATCTGCCTCTGCTATTTTCTTTTGAGGGAATGAGCAGCAATTTTCCCATTGATACTGTAACACCTGATTTGGGGACTCAACAGGCAGACACCTTGCTGCTGGTGCTGCCATGGGGCGCTGGGGCCAAACCCAACAGCTGGACAGGGCTGGGAATGGAGTAGGAAAGGGGAACCTCTGGGTCTGTGAAGCTTGCCCTCACCGGAGCAGATTTCTGACCACAAATGCCATCCCAGGCAGTTATGAGCCCTCAAACATGTAGACTTTGAAATTCAGCTCATCTGGAGCATTTGCAGAGCTTTTACTCGTGCACATGAGTAAATCTCTTCCATGAATGGCATGATCTGATGATAAGGCCCGCACCGGATTCGATTAGAGGAATTTCACTTGAAACTGCAAAATTAAATTCTCCTGGCAGTCTCAGGCAAAATAACTCATAAGCTGACAACACATTCAAAATTAATTCTGATTTTTAGAAGAGATATCTTTTGGCAAGTTTGATTTTCCTACCAGAATGACTTTTTTTTTCTTTAAACGTGCAGCTTGCTATTCAGTAAGCAGCATCTGAAAATCCATGGAATGCTGTTGAAACAATTGAAGCAAACTCAGATACATGAGGAAAGTGTGATGTGATACTGATTTATTCAGCATGAAAACAGATTTATAGCAAAGTAGACGTCTACAGCTGAAAAGTCTAAAACATTTGCAAATTTGCTCTCATTTCCCCTCTATCACCTTTCTGTGTATTATATCCACATTTTAAAATGGGCTCATGCATGTATTTTACTCATATTTGATTCAGATATGATCTGTAAGAGTTCATTTAGCCATTTCCCCATGTGTATTGAGCTATGTATATAATGGAGGGCTGACCATGAATGCCCTTTTCCACTGCCCAGGCACTTCTGTGCAGGCCACCTTGAGCTGCAGAGCTCTCTGCATGGGATCCCGAGGGAAACTCAGCTCTGAAATGAGGTGACTGACCCATGCAGAGAAGTGTGCCTGAGAGGTGCAGCGCTGATGTGCCGCCACAAACAGCCTGCAGAGGTTTCAGCAGCTCCAGCTCCGGTTACAGCACAGAGAGACAAGAAGAAGAAGGATGTTTCAAATAGATCTGTTGCTACAGAAGGGAAAAGGATAGGACATGTTTAAGAATTCATGTGGTATGACCACGGATTTGTAGGACTGCTGTTCACATCTGCACAGCCTGCATGGCCACACCGCAAAGCATCACCCTCTGTGAGTGGGTAGGCAATTGCGTGTCTGGCCCCGTTGCAATTTTGTCTTTGTGTTTTCCGCTGACCTTGGTGTATAGCATGTGCACATACCTGAACACAGGCAAGTCATCCAAGGCAAAAAGGGCTCCTTGGAGCGGACAGAGGTTTAAAAGTCTCTTGTTTTTGAAAGGCACTACCGCCAGAGCAGGTGCTTCCACTCACACAGACAGGAGCTAATTGTAGGATCGGCTCTGGCCTACGGGCTCTTTTTTATGGTTATGTCCACAAAGGCTTTGACTGGTCTCTGTAGTTAGTGACTGCACACACAAAGAGGTCTTTCATTAGCGGCGCTCCGTAGGAAGCCAGGGCAGAGAGTAAATGATACCTTAATGTTCCCTTTCAAAGCTGAAGGGCTTGACAATGACGCTTGTTAGAGTACCGTGGCATGTTCCTCCAGCCCTCCTCCTTCCAGCCTGCTCTTAAACCTACGAACATCTGATATTTAGCTCCAAACACTGGAGGTAATTGTTTATGCACTACTTTGGGAAGATGCAAGGAAACAGCCGCGTTTGAAGAGCGTGGCTCCAGTCCCACCTTACAGCCAGTGCCCATCCATCACACCGCCGATGGACCGAGCCCGCGGCTGTGCACAGAGCATCTGAAGGTATGAGCAACTATGAAACCGCACTGACAAAACCACTATAAACCCTCTTATTCATTCAAATTAGCATTTAAGTGAACACCAGAAAAAATATGAAGGAATTGGTATGGGACAATGTCCTGTTTCTGAAAGGTGGTGGTTTTATTCCCCATATGATCTGATTCCCTGTGAAAAGGAAGCTCTGTTTACCCACACTGGGTAGCACAGAGTTGCGTGTCAGTAAGTGAAAGTCCTGTTTTTTTTATACGGCACCTCACTTTTCAGGGACTTCGTATTAAAATCTGCCTTCCTGGGGGAGTACAAGAAAAGGACTGCATGAAAAACAGAAGGAAAGAAAACCAAAGAGTGCAATTGCTGAGTCACATGCAAGGCACGTTTGCAACAGCAGACCAAATAAACCTAAATAAATATTTTCATCATTATTCAATTGGAGGCTCTTCTGGTATTTTACAAAATGCTCTTAGTTTTGACAACTTAGATTATTAAGGGGGATTTTATGTACCCAGCCTAGCTGGAATGACGTGACTACAAATGCTTGGGAAGGAAAAAAAAAAAAAAAAAAAAAAGCCCAGAAGTGAATACTAAGTAAGCATATTTAGAATCATTGAAAAAGAAGGTAATTTGTCATCACTTCTTCCATGGATTTTAGGTTGTATTCTATATAATAGAAGCTGATGGAAATGTGCTATAAATACTTTAATTTAGATTTTTTTTTTTATTATTTTTTTTTTGAGTTGCAAAATTAGCATTCACAAAGCCAGACAGCCAGGTGTTTTGTCTGTGAGAGATAAGCATCTCATCTCTCTCCCAGCTTTGTTTGACAGATGAGCACTATCCCATCACTTTCGAGGCATATCAGCCAAATAGAGATCTTCCAGCTGCAGCCTTTGGAGCAGATCAGCAAAATGGTGCGTAGGAAGTACACATTAGTGAGGTAACTGCCTAAAGCATATTTGGAGATACTTATATTTGGGAACAGCTAGCTGCAAATATATGACACAGCTCACCCTACAGAAGAGTTGAACTGTAGTTACACAGCATATTTTTTTATATATCAGCAAAGCCAGCTTAGAAGCTTGTGTTAGGCTAATTGGTATCTCGTGAAGGCAACGGAAACCCTCTGGAAATGCTGTGCTTCCCACTGCCCACAGAGGGAGCCCAAATAACTGGCCTGCGCTAGGAATCCAAGTGCGAGAGTTAGAGTGATAACAGGAGATAAACCCCCAGGGGAAGGAGCAAGCCCTGAGGCTGTGCTCTATTGGGCTACAAACTTCTGGAAGTAAAATGCCAGTCTTCTGTGCTGGGTCCCTGCAGGTGAATTTTGGTTTCACTGGGACCAGGTTTTAACTCTGCCTCTCTGATGGCATAACCAGAGCCTCTTACACTCCTTATAACTTTCCAGCTGGCTGCGCAACATTTGTCTTCACAGGATCACAGCGTGGCTGAGGCTGGCAGTGCCCTCTGGGCTCCCCTGCTCCAAGCCCTGCCCAAGCAGGGACACCCAGCGCAGGCTGCCCAGGCCCATCTCCAGGCAGCTTTTGGAGATCTCCAAGGAGGAGACCCCACAGCTCTCTGGGCAGCCTGTGCCAGGGCTCCTCACCCGCACAGCACAGAAGTGCTGCCTGGTGCTCACAGGGAGCCTCCTGGGCTCCGGTTTGTGCCCAGTGCCTCTTGTCCTGGCACTGGGCACCACTGAAAGGAGCCTGGCTCCGTCTTCTTTGCACCCTCCCTTCAGCTATTTATACACATTGATAAGATCCCGAGCCTCCTCTTCTCCAGTCTCGTAGAACACGATTACCCTGGAGTCTCAGCCACAAGAAGGTTCTGCTCGGCATTGCTCCCATTCCTCTGTCTCACCCTTCACTGCTGTTAGGATGTTCCTCAAGCCTTTTTTTTTTTTTTTTTTTTTTTTGTCTTATCCTTTTCCTGCAAGCCTGGCCTGTAGTCTTTATCATAACACCTCTTAACACATCTGAACCACCATATTTTTGTCAGATGTTGCGGTCGTTCAGCATCTGGCAACTTGTGCCGCACTCTCATGAAGTGACACATCTTCCAGGTCTTGCTTTGATGAGGCACCAGGCAGCTGAAGTCTATTTTTAAATGCACTAAAAATAATTGTTCTTTTTGTTGTGAAAACCAGGATTAAGCTGTTATTCTATGCTAGGAATGTGTAGGGCTTCCTGCAGGGGCTCAGTGACTCGCTCCAGCCAGGTTATTTTTAGAGCATCCAAGACTAGTTCCATAAACATTTATTAAACAGAATTTTATTTTTTTTACCCATGCAAAGCAATGTATTCTAGCACATTTGGTACCTCCATTTTCTGTGTTGCTGCTCATTTGGTATCAGAAATTTCTCTACAATCCACAAGAAGTAAGAGATGGTTGGTGGCAACAAATTATCCATCATCTCTCCACCTTCTCTCCTCTACCCTTTCTGGCAGATACACTCCTTCTGCATTTTCAAAGGTTAACCTACCTCTGGATATTATGAACTCAGGGTTACTTTTGTTCTGGAATGTGCCTGACAGTCTGCTCCCCTCTGTGAACACAGGAGGGGACAGATGCAGACTGACTGCAGCAGAAGTGACCATGCTAATACTAATACTCCGCTGCTCTTCTATTTGCTAACACTCTTCTCCTTGCTCTTTTGTGGGAATATTTTCAAATTATATTCCAGGCAGCAGTAAAAGTGGTAGCAGATTATGCTAAACTCCAATGTAATGAATCTTGTAAATCATCCAAGTAGTTTGTCTGCAAAATATTTTGGAACTAGAAGCACACAGCAGTGCGTGTAGCTTAGAAAAGAGCTATTTTCCTAGCAAGCCTTCCCACAGTGTTGTTGACAATTCTCAGTGCCTTTGTACACCCATGAATATCTCACAGTAACTTTGGTTCCCTCAGGTTGCCACTCTCCCCCTTATTTCAGGGTCCCACAGGGCATCCTTGAATTCCTCAGATACAGAGGATAAAACAGCTTTGTGCCATTCACTGGTAGCTTCATTAGGCAAGCTACTTTCTTGGCCACCTGGCTCTGTTTCCCTCCAACACCTGGGGTGCAATTCTCCCACCATGTTTCATTAGGGCAATTTCTGCTCTTGCAACTGGCTCAAACCCTTAGGAAGGAAGATTGCTTATCATCTATATATTCCACATGCAGTGTGGAAACTCCCTTCCCATTACACATTTTCTAGTGTGGATATTTCCATTCTAAACTGACCTCATAACATTAGGAGTGGAAGGTGAACCACAGCTCCCAAGCAAAGTCTGTGAAGAGGTCTCAAAAGCTGGTCATCTTCACATCTATAGCTCCAGTTTAAACAGCTGATGACTGAAGGAGCAGAAAACAGGTGCCAGTAAATATAAAAATAAATAAAGATAGCAGGGTGAAAAGGAGAAGCTTAGAGATGTTCACTGAAATGTTAGCGTCACTATGACCTGGGGACACATGCAAGATTCAGCAAGACAGAGTTGCTGGAATAGTTTACTATGAATACTCTGTCCTTTTTTACTGATTTTTAAATGAGCACAGCATTGTTAGGAAACTTTGGTCATTTTCCACATCCCTGTAGTGCCATGCGCATGACCAGGGCTTTGATCTTGAGCACTTGCCCGGTGTTTCTGGAAGGCTCCTGTTCAAGATCTGGTACAAGTCAGATACTTTTAAATATAGCTGCAAGGTATGTTAAGGAGTCTGGGGACATCAGAGAGTGGGTTACCCTGCCCAGGTAGAAAAAACTATTGTGTGGTTCGTGGAACAAGCCACTGCACTCTCTGTCTCCTCCTGTTTATTGATGAGGAACCCAATGGCTGAAAGCTGTATGGAAGTACTTTGGAGTAAATCAATAAAAAGATATGCATTAGAGCAGAAAGAGGGTTTTTCTTAATAACTACATTTTTCACTCTTGATTTTTTTTTAATTATTATTATTTTTTGTCCAGTAAACACCTGAGTCACAAATAATGCAAGGCATGGGATGGGTTGGCTGTTTGGTTTGTTCGGTATTTACAAGCAAACCTTTTTTTTTTTTTTTTTTTTTTTCTATACAGCTCTGTAAACTTTTCCTTTTAACACTTCTGCCTCAACTTTTGGCAACACCTGGATCGCATATTTAATTTGCTTTTTGTCTCATCAGCTTGTTAGCTTTAAACAACTGACACGTTCCATCAAAAGAAGAGAAAAACCAAAACAAGAACCCTATTAACCTCTGTTACCCATACAAACTAATTACCTCTGACCCCTCCCCAGTTATCCCTGGAGAGGGGAACTGTTTTCATTAGCTTCCTGCCCGCTTTCCACCCCTCCTCTCCATGGCTGCCTGCCTTGCTCCTCAGGAGCATGGTGCTGATGTGCCCCCACTCGTGGCTGCCCTCCCAGCCCCGAGGGCTCTCCAGGGTGAATCCCCCGTTCCTACTCAGCTGAGGTGCTCTTCAGAGCCGCCGGGGTGCCTGGGGAAAAGCCCCCTTTTTGCCACAACTTTTGGTCACACCTGGTTGTTTGGTCCACAGTCAAGGGTGGTGACCCTTAGCTTCTGACCTTGGATTATGTTTCAAGTCTTAAACGGGCTTCCCGTCTGCTGATTAAAGCTTGTTTGTTCAAAGCGAAGGGATTAAAAAGAGTAATTATAATCCTGCTAATTTATGTGATTCTTCATGCTAAACCATGCCTGCATGCATAGACATCTGTGAGCACACGTGCCTGGGACATTTTTGTGTGCATTTGTTCTAAACCTGTGCCAGCAGCAAGGGAGACAAAGATTATTAACTGGCTGCTGTTAGTCCTCTCCGTGCCATATATATGTCAACGCACGCGATCTTTCTTCCTTTTTCATTAGGAACGAAGTAAAAGCGGCGAGGCATTTCAGTACGCTAAGCTCTTGCTTCTGAATTAATATTCAACAAGTAATCTGACGTGAAAGGTGAGAGTAACCGTGACTTCGGCCATCCCTTTTATCAAACAGCCACAACCACACATTTACACACCACATACCAAATTTTCAGGGCACGACAGTTGCTCTCACGTTGTGCATGTGGAATTGAACAAAGCAGGCTAGCATCTACTTATTGCACACAGGCCAAGGCACTCTCGTCAAGAGCCCAATAAAGCAGAAGGCAGCGTGAGGGAAGAACTCCCTGTTCCAGGCTGGCAGAATGGATTTTCTATAGCTGGTCTCAGGCTGCCACCATTCAGATCAGCATCAGGCGAAATGAGTGGATCAATTCAGAGCTCAAAGCAGGAGGGAGGTACACGGCACCGGTCTCTTGGCAACCCCGTCTTAATTATTTTGTGTCGAGGAGGTGTCGGATGGAAACTGGGCTCCTCTCTGCATCTGGACCAGGCAGACAGACCCATGCTGGCCTGACTAAAACTCGAGGCATGGTCCATATTTACCTAGAGGGGCTCCTGGCTGGGTACTACCTTGATCCAAAAGTTTCTGGAGGGACTCGTCAGTGCGTTTCATGGCCTGGGCCAGGAGATTAGATGTTGTTTGGATTAGGATTTGAAGCCTGGGGTGAGCCAGAGGGTCTGAGTCCCTCTGCAGTAAACGCCTACAGCACACGTCGTGCTGCCAGGCACAGGCCGGGAGGGCCCAAGCAACCATGGCCAAAGCACAGGATCCACTTATCCTCATCCTAACAACACCAATCATGAATTCCCCTGCCAAAAAAATCCAGCGAGCACAGCTGGACACCTTCAGGGGCAAAAGAAAGCACACTGTTTTTCCACATGAGATATATTACAGATGGAAACAGGTGTCTGGGCAGGCTCTACAGAGCCCACAAGGTTTTGCTTCCGTTGCCTTCCCACTACCAGCTGAGCAGCAGTGCTTCAGAGAGCAGCCTTGCCTTCCGTCCAAGGGTGTGTGACACTAATATTACCACTTAAATAAATAAAAAAGTACAGGGTGAACTTGATGTGCGGCCATTACAGAAGCGCCTGTGTTACAGGGGCCTAGCTTTGATGGCCTACAGCCAGCCTCTGCCTTCTCTATGTTGGTGAATTTGTGCTCTTCTTCTGGCCGAAGCATCCCCTTTCCCATCCCTGTGGCAGTGGTCTCTTTGGCAATGCAGGGACTTGTGCCCACAAGACTTGCGGCCCTGTCTTTGGCTCCTTGCTGGGCAGGCCTGCCCCACTGTAGCATTAACCAACTCATCAGAGAGTGCAGCCGCAGCAAAATTAAGGCAGAAAATTAGAAATGCTAAAAATTTTTAGCACCCTCCCCCCCCCCACCCCATCCACCTCTTTGGGAAACTGCTTTCAATCATTTTATGTACTGAAAACAAACATGAAAGGGAAACTCTCCTCTGCCTTCAGTTGTCAGAGCAAAAACCAGAATTCCCTGAGCTCTTTTCAGAAGTGCTAATATTCTCCCCCAGGCCTTCATTATATCGCACACAGATCTGCAGTCCTCTGCACACAGGCGAGGAGGGAACAGCCTGAAAAAGTTGGGCTGCTACATTTAGTTATTTATTTTAAAAAAAATGAAAATAAATAAATAAATAAATAAATGCCAGCATCAGTGAAAAACAAATCTGGGAGTGCAAAAATTTAAAATAAATAAATAAATAAATGAAAAAGAGCTAGAGAGAAGCTTTGGTTCCAGTAGCAATCTGCTGGGAAATGTCAGGTCAGTGTTACGGGGTCTCAGAGGGGGTGGAAAAGATGATGGGGCTGCATCCCTCTCCTCCAGCCAGGCGCTTGCAGGGTGCAGGCCACGCGTGGTTCAAAGTGTCTGAAATCCATTTCTGAAAGTGTCAAGTTTTCCTTCCCTTGATCTCAACAGGAATCCCAAACTTCTTCTGCCTGCTGTGACTGAGTGGTGCGGCGTGCTCTGTGCTTCTTGAGAAAAAATCCACATGCATGAATTTCACTGCGGATCTCCCCCTGCACCATTCTGATTTTGTCAATGATACTGCTACTTCCAAGCTCAGGGAGAGCAGGCTCCCTTTTTTTTTTTTTCCCTAAGGGAAACAAATAGTCTTAAAAGTCAAAATTCCTAGTAGAGGCCAAAGGGGATGTTTTATACATCTGGGCAACCCCCTCGATCATTACTAAATTTCCCATTAAATAAAACTGAATTCCTTTCAGTTTGTTCACTTTTTTTTTTTTTTTTCTCGTTTCAACAACAGTGGAAGTACTTTGTTTGGTTTGGATTATCTTACATCGCGTTGTTTTATAAAAAAGATGCTTATGTTGAAAGGAAAATTATTTTGAATAGGAAAATCATTTAATAAGATGAAATTTAGAATGCAATTTTTAAAATTTACTGGAACACTTCAGAAATGATTCAATACAATAAAGTTAAATTGCAATTAACATATTTCAGGGAGTCTTTTCTTTAACAAATCAGCACTTTCAAGTAGAAAAATATATATATATTAGGAAATTTCTGAGGATGGGTCAGCTTCATCCCACAGTTACGGATCCCATTCTCTTGCTCATCTTATTTTTCATCTGCTTATAATTTGAATGAGTCCAGTAAGGCCTGGCTAAAATATAACCTGAGAAAGGAAACATATTCAACGTGAATGCTCCCTTTTCTCCTCAGTGAACAGATTTGACTGCAATGATGAAGAATATGCATAATATACATATGCAATGATTGTAAATAGCGGGTTTTTGTAACAAGGAGAAATTCTCTTTGTGTTCCTTAACCTTTCACAATGTGTGTAGTTTCACTGGTGCTGCAGCATCCCACTTAACCACATTGACTGCGTGCTGAAGTCGTGCAAGAATTTGCACTGTCAAAACGTATGATTTTCTGTTCATAACAAAGGCAGTTGTGAATTTCATCTGGGGCAGAACCACTTGAAAATCCAACCCCGGACTTGGCAGAGCCCCATTTTACCAACTTGTGAATAAATTTCTAGGCCTACACAAAGTGTTCTTTCGTAGTGAGATACCCAAAACACAAGGTAATCCACTCAAACACCAAACCACGACCAGGCAATGGAAAGAAAAGCCAGAGGGTGAAAGATGAAGGAGACAGCAGAAGTGACCAACATAATGACTGGTGCTACCTGGGAGAGCTGGCAGGGTAGAGATCCTTTCTGGCTTGATCTCCAAAAGAGAACCAAGCCCAATAATTGTAATGTACTAAACACATCACTTCTTGTTAAAGCATGATGAAGAGAGGAAGTATCATTTGGGGGAGAATTATATGGCAACAGGCACCAAATTAAAGATTAACATAAAGAAGTAAGGGGCTGTGTGTTTAGAAAAAGGCGTGCTTAATACGGGTCTCTACATTCGAGCACTTCATTTCAGTATCTTCATTTAGGTAGGCCATGTGCATTTTATTTTTTTTAAGTGAAAACAGAAGCAGCTGGGAAGAAGCCCCAGTAAAAATGATTCCTCTTAAATACTGTAGCTTTCCCTACTAATTCCCATGTCCTGAACCCCATTTTTACCCCTGTAATACCCCCGTGTTTTTTTTTTTAATCACATAGCAGTGGCGGGTATTGGCTAACGGCAGGATGGCACAGACAGCACCATCGCTCCTGGAATAGCTCCAGCACAGAAAAGACATTTATAGCATGCTGCCAACAGCCATCCACAGCAGCCCCCTCAGTTTTTAGATCACAGTTTACAGCAGATAGAGCTTTTTTGTCTCTCACTTTACTCACAGTGTCTAAAGAAGAGAAAAAAAAAAGCTCTAAAACATTACTGTATTCATCCCTTTAAAAACAAAAACAAAGCAAAACATGAAGCACCATTATAGTCAGGTTTCCCAAACACCCTGTGAAGACACTGATGCAAAGATACCATTGCAGGCACATGATGTGTATGGAAATGAGGTTTCATTTGGATTTCACCTACTTGCCCAGGGCCTCTTTTGGGTTCCTCTAGGTTTTGGTAAGTTAGATGAGTCTAAAAAGTCAGTGACAGCAATACAGCATTGGGAACAGATAAAACAGCACGTGAGCTGCCCTCCTGATTTGAGCCAAACTTCAAACACAATACACACCATGAGACATATGCCTATGTTCATAGCAAGGTACCTGCATCAGGTCAAAAATACAGTTTTCCAAGTGCAGAGCATCTTCCACCTGCCTCTAAAAGCCTTGTGGTTAAAAATTAGCTTCAACTGCTTCAATGTGCTATAAAAATGCTTAGGTATCAAACTAGGATGAACCTTTCACTGTTAAGAGTTGAAAGCTTTTTTACTGTTGTGTCTCTTCAATCAGTTGGTTGTGCCAGTACTGGAAAGCACTCATTAAATCTTACTCTCCCCAGATGCCACCCCAAAGGCCTGAGGCATTTGTCCTGTGTCTGGGGCTCAGGATTCGAGTGGTTTAGCCTGTACTGCCATAGCTTCTTCTGTGTCTCAATGCATATCAGAAAATGTTAGGATAAACAAACTACTTCAAAAACTGGCATTGCATACTGCCTGCTGCTGAGCATCTAATACAACAGCTAAGTTTGCTCACTTGCTTCACTGGAGTAATCCTGAGAAAATCAATAATGTAGTCAAGATACAGCTACTCTATTCATGTGGAAGTTGCAATTCAGCTAGAAGTTGAACATGGCATCCCTCAGGCTGTTTTCCAAGGCCAAGGAATTGTTAAACGTCATTACAGCACTGAATGCATGCCATCTAGCATATGTAATACACCCCCTCATCCCCTCTCCCCTCATTTTCTTTTGACTAGAGACAAAAATCTCTACAAAGCCGAACAAATAACAAACTATCTTGTTTTATGATTTATATTGTGCCCAGAATATTAACCCTTTATCCTCAGAATATATCCAAGACATGAGGCATCGATAAAGCAGACAGCTTTTTGGCATGATTACCTACATAATTTACCCCAAATGATCCTAAAGTACTGATTATAATTTTCTTGCTCTTCTGTCAGATCAGTTGTGGTTGACGACTGCTCTCTGCTACTCTCTTCAGTGTTGGTTAAGTTCACTCCTGTAGCTGAGATACAACAGAGGGAGGGTTTGCAGGGAGAAATTTCTTTTCATAGATGAAGGCTGGCTCTGGACCATGGCAAAGCAGGCAGTCCCCTAGGGCAACATGCTGCTCGCAGCAGTGAAATGGCCCAAGTCCTTCTACTGACCTTGCTCCTGCCAGAGCCCTGGCAAGGCAGGGTGGCTGCTGTTTCAGAGGGGAAAACAGGTGAGGTACTTCCAAAGAAGGGAGAAGGAAACATCTGCTGATGAAGGTGCTGCTTCCAGCACTCCAGGCTCCAAAGGGTAGCAGCAGATCTGCAGATCCCTCCATCTCAGCCCTTCACCTGGCTTTGGCCCCCTTTTTGCCACAAGCCTTGACTTTTGCAGCAGCAAAAATCATTTTTGCCTGTGCTGCTGAGCAGCTTGAACAAGCAGTGTTAATTAGTCCCACAGACCAGAGCTGAAAAAAACGGACAAGCTTTCGTGCACCCAATGCTTCTTATTTGATTAAACAAGTAGAACACATTCAAATATTAGAATACCCTTTAAAATGGGCAACATATCCAATTAACTGACAGGATCTGAAGCGATGGGACAAGGAAGATAAAGTAATAAATCGTGAAACTGAAAAAAAAAAAGTCCAACATAAAATGAGAGGGATTTTGAGTGTTTCTCAGCATGGAAGGAGTGACACAGCCAAAAGGAATGGTTGTTCTTACATGTTATCACCCACTTGGTAAAAGCACAACTTGAAGAACTTGAAGATATTTAAAAGTTAACAATGGCAGAGTGAAGTATGTATGTTCAGGGGGTTCCCGACCAGTCAGTATTAAAAAGTCTGAATTTTAGAGGGGTTTACGCCATCAGGGATGGAAAAAGCTGAAGCTGGATCTCAATGTCGGTCTAGTCTCATAGCCCATGTGAACCACCTAATGGGTTATTGCATCCCTACTGCAAGATGCGGGCAGCATTTCTGAGGAGCAGCTAAAAGGAAGTTGTACAAACAATGCTTCAAATGCTGCTATTGCAAGGTCAGCATAGGCTAAGCTAGGGTACAGCATGCACAGACACCCTCAGTGAAACAAGAAGCAACTCACTTCTTTAGTGCACATAGTACACAGCTTGCTACACAAGTGGAAGGGTCAAAAGTCAAGACAAGATTGATACTCTTCAACGATGACACAAAGGAGAAGAGGCCCTGCTCATAACCATGGCACCACTAGCCCAGCAAGAAGCTTTTATTTTCCTGAGGTTGAGGATAAGATAACTGTGATGCATCCAGCTGGCAAGGTTGTCAAGGAATTTCCCCAAGGCAGAATTTGAGCCCAGACTCCACTGGGCAAGATAAACAGATGTACCAAGCACATACTGAGATCTCCAAGACTATACTAATCATGCTTTACACCATGCCTGGAAACAATCCCACCAAGGTTTACTGCATGGATGCGATGACCTAGATACTTGCAAACAAGGCAGTAGAAGGTGGCAGCATTTCCTCATGCAGTTACCAGCAGGATCCTCCAGCCCTGTGAAACCACCACATGACAGGCATGATAAATGATCCTGGCTCTTTACTGTTAGGTATAACATTAGCAGGACAAGGGAAGAAGCACAGCAGAAGGGGACAGACTCAGGAGAAATACAAAAGAGATCATCTCGGCATATCTCAACGTCCTCCTTATGTCACAATCTCCTTCACCCTTCAACATCCTTCTTCTCCTCCCTGCCGCCACCCACCAGCAGGGATGAAACAATCAGGTTTTGCAGATGAGCATTATTGCCAAGAACATCTGTTTGGAAGCGTACTTTTTCAGCAGGGCTAATTGACTATTTCTAGGGTTGAGTGTTTTTTGAAGCAAAGATGTGAATCTGATGCTAAAAATGAAATTGCAATAATTCACCCTTTATCATCCCATATCTTGACAGTACCAAGGAAAACGACAGGGTCAACAACTGTCTCCTTCCTAAGAAGTTCATGTTTCCTGATTTTTCCTTTGCTTTTTACTTTCCATTTACGTGATAATTCTGCTCATGGTCTGCTGAAGACAGAAGATTATTCATGTGAAAGTTGCAATCGCTTAATTAATGCTAATACACACCCAAGAGGATCACATCTTAATTAGTGCAGCTCCATGAAAGTATTGGAGAAAACAGAGTGCTCTACATGCAGGCTGCTATACCATCAGATTGACAAGTAAACTGCAAAACTGCTTTCAAGCAGCATAGGGCTGAATCCTGTTCCACTTCTACTTTTGTCACTCTAGTGATGCTATCATGAGATACAGTGGTGTAAGTACGACAACCAGCCCTGTAATTCAGCACTGATTCTGCTTTACTTAAGATTATCTCCAGCCCCAGAGAAGGCATTTCTTCCTAAAACACCCTGACTACCCTGGTGGGTTTTGAAATAATGTACCAATTCTGGCAGCGTACATGTACTACCGGACTGGAGCAGTGACACAAAAACCATCTGAGCTGTTCAGAGCCAATGTTGCACTTTCACTTGTCATTGATCTGCCTTTTGCTTGTTAAAAGCAATGGTGCAACTCATCCTGGTTTCCACAGCACAAAATCAGGCCTGTGAATGACACATCTGGCCAGGCCAAAAAGCCACAGCTGGTTGTCAGTGTCCATTAGTGCCACACAGTATCTACAGGTGTGCAGAAATAGACTTGGGCTAAATTTAATTTTATTTACAAGTGTTATGTAGAGTAATATATTCTCACAACTAAGTAGGCTGCCCCTTCAATGCTGCTGCCTGGGGCAATAGTCACATCAGCCCCCAGAAGAGGCCTGCCCTGACATTAGACACCCATGACGTTCATTAGACATGCTCGTATTCTGCAAGGGACTCAGAGCACCAAGAAAAAGGCCAATCAGCATCACAAGGCAGTCAGTACGCTCAGAAAGATTAAACCCAACAAAGACAGACAGCTCCGATGATGATTCTAAACTGGCAGTTTGCCATGCCAATGGTGAGGTACAGGTTTTATTAACTAACTTTCAGTTAATTTGCTGTCCAGTGGGATTCAACTGTCAAGAGGCCGCTCTTTTCATGCAAGTTAAAATGCCACTGTGGCAACCCCTGAGTAAGCATATTCCCACTATGTCTTGTAATAATGTAATACAGCTTGAAAAACAAAACCAGCAAACACTAAATAAACAAATAAATAAAAAGGCAGACTTTTTAAGTTGTCTCAACCTTTGACATTGTTCCCAAATTCCCCCTAAATGCTGTGGCTGACATCCTTGCCTCATGGCAGCAAGAGGAAGGGTCTCACAGGCTCCTGGAGCACAGACTGTGCTTTCACTTCACTGCCCCAGCCTTCCTGCTCTTCTTGGTTTTGTAGTCTGCCTCCGTCCTCTCCTTTTAGCTCACGTTAGTGCAATCACTGCCAAATTAAAAATTAAAGATGTTAAATCAATACAAACCTCAGTGCTAACAATCTGTGTCCAAGCCTCATTGTTCATTATTATTCCTTGCTTCTATTCCTCTGGGATCTTGCTTTTGCGGTTTCTACTTCTCCCATGTGAGGAATCACTTATGCCAAAGGTGCCAGATTATTATTAGGAATGGTACACCGGCTCTCTTGGGAAGAGCTGAACTAGTTAACCTGTAAGCAAGTGCCTGAACCAAGTGCAGGACGGAGGAGCCAGCTGACCTTTCCCTGTTCTAGGGGCAGTTCAGCCTCAAACACAAAAATGCTGTTGTTGTCTCATTCGCAGCTGTGCGATGAAGATCAGTTTCCAGCTAAAACAGCAATTAACGGGTGTCTCCAGCTAACCCTCCATTTTTTCCTACCAGAAGAACATGGACATTGATTCAGCACTGGAAGGACTGGAGATCCTGTGTTTGGACAGATCCTTTCCTAACTCCTTCTGGCTAGTCCCAAGCAGCAATGAACTTGACTGCATGTCACACAGTGGAAGACAGAAGGGCCTAAGCTAGAGAGAAAAGAGAAAATTTGTAAGTGCTTTGTCAAGCCCAGGCAGCAAAGGGAAGCTGAGGCAGTTTGGCCTCTAGTAACCACTTAAGAATGAATCAATCCTTTCTGTAGTGTATTGCTATCTATACTTATCTGCCTATCAAAGAATACACATAGTATACATCTTATAGAAGGGACATGCACTATAGTGTACACATGTGAAAAGCTCTACAGTGGTGACAAAGATATAATTTGCAGCAGTAAGACTCCTAAGAACTCCCAAGCAAACAGCATTTGACCTCTGCACTTTCTGATGCACATAACCTCTTAGAAACAACAACATAAAACAAAAACAACAGCAACAAAACAAAACAAACCCGAAACCAACCAACAAACAAACAAAAAAGGTAAGATGATTACCGCAAAGGTAATCATCTGCAGAAGGGAAAACATAGGCAATGTCTGTGACTGCTCTCTGCCCTTGCCTTCCAGCATTAATACCTCCAAAAGGGATGTTGCCCTCTCTGTGTGCATATAATTATTGTTTTAGTTACATCAAGCGTGAGCTCTGGAAGCAAACTTACAAACCATTCTCACTTGTCAGATTTTGGTTTACGTCGTTAAATTTTGAATTAGATTTTTTTTCCCCTTGAAATTAAATCGCAAGACGTGTCCAGGAGTTCAACCAACGTTCTCCATCTCTTAATGTGCATTCAGCTACCTGGTACCAGACCAGAGTTGGTCTGCAGTAAAACTCCTAAACATGGTTGAAGATCAGTCCTCAGCACCATCTGCTCCTCTCCTCTTGCAGCAGGGTACTTGCTAGCGTAGGCACAGCCTCTGAAACTAGCTTCTAACTTTCTCTAGGGACTTCTTGCTTATGGCCCGCTGGGCTACTGCTGGGCAGCAATCCCAGTGCTTCACCTGAAGTCTGGGCTCTTGTAGGTGGCCCTGCCTGAGCAGGGGAATTGGAGCAGGTGACCTCCAGAGGGCCTGGCCAACCTCAACCCTTTGGTGATTCTGTGCCAACTATTCTTTCCAACTATGCCATAAAATCTGAAATGTATCCTCTCACAGGATCAGAGGAACATGCTGTTAACTCCTCATGGAAGTGGTTTGAAGGTTCCTGGGGCTGGCAGAGTAACCTAATGCACCATAACTGATGTGGAAGGATGCTCCTGGTCCAAGGAGCAACACTAGGCCTGCGCTTCTACAGCTGACAAAATCAGGCTTTAATCAGAACATCTCCCAGGTCATAGAAATGCCATTTTCATGGACATGGTGCCCAGGGACCTCTCCTGCAGAAAATCAAGTATTGCAGCCACCGGCAAGAGGGATGGCTCCCTGTCTAGAGCTGGGCAGAGGCCTCTCCAGCTCCCCCGCTGCCCAGGGCCTTGCTGGGAGGGACGGTCTCACTGACCTTCCCTACCACTAGTGCTACAGGCAGCGAGGCAGGAGGAGGTATTGTATTAGTGTATGCACAGCAGGGCACTGAGGGAAAAGGGCAGATTAATTAGATCACAGACAAAAAGGAATGGTGATCCGTTTTTTCAGGGTCAGCATTTGAGGAAGGGAAAACAAAACAGTTTTGCTTGTGGTTCAGGAGAATATAATGTAAAACTTGTTTGAGGCTAAATATGTTCTCAGCTCAAAATAGGATTTTTACAGGGGTCAAATATTTTTTTTAAAGACAAAAAGGCTTAAACATTGCAGAAAACCCATCATTTTGACTAGTTACAGTAACAAGTGCTGGGCTAGCAATATCCTCTAGCCAACTCTTTTTGTCAGAATTCATCATAAAAAGCATTTCAGATGACCACTCTGCAGCCTTACAGAGCCTTCAGCAGAAGCTCTTTTGTGGACTGCATAGCCTATAGGACAGCACAGCTGCCCGAGGAGATCTCCTTATCAGTCACATGCAGATACATGGACGTTACAAGACAAAAAGCTCCAAATGGATCAAAAGCAATACAGTGAAAATAAATGACATTTAAATACATGAAGAAGCACCAGATATAGTATCTAAACCATGCATTATAAACAAAAGAATAAATAAAAGCACGTCTTGCCACGTGCTTTCACGTGATGACTTTTACCGTCAGCCACAAAGTTTGGGTTGGGTTTATTGCATGTAGTCAAGAACTCTCAGCTGGATTTATAAGTGTGTCATGACACAGCCAAGGCCCGCAGAGTGTTTTATTTACTAATTAAATAGAGGCTGGCAGGCTGAGTGCCAGTCTGTGCCATTACGCAATTACATGAAGAGGTCTGGATGATGCAGAACTTCCATCACCCATTTGGGATTTTAGCAGGTTGTTTCACTTTCTTTCCTAATATCGGTGTATTACAGTAGGTGCTGCCATTAGTTCTCTGCAGCCAGAGCTAGATTTGCAGCCAGCCAGACACAAGCGTGTGCTGTTGTGTATCAATTAGTGAAGGGCTAAGTGTGCCACGTGACCCATTTTCCTCAGCTCTGCAATTAGCAGCTTTACAAAATCATCTTTGAGGGCCATGAATGTGAGTTAATCTTCTGGGGCAAAACAGTAAAAGAAACAATCAGCAAAACATTTTGAATGGGATTTAAGATAATGAAAGGCCATGTGTCTATGTGATCACTTTTAGGACACTGGCAAAGCACCATGTCTTTGTTTCTGTTATAAAAATTCCAATGGAGTATATTGCCCTTCATGTTCACATCTTTATTTCTACGTTTTGGAAGCCGCAAAATCTGACCCAGCATCTTTGCTTGCCTTATTATAGCATGAGATCACCCTCACTATAATTTGAAAGTAAAAAACTTGTTATTCCTGGTCGGATACCCACTGCAGACATTACGTTTGCTTTGTCAATCATTCTAAGACCTAAAGAAAGCCAAATGTCTGCAGTTTCTGAAAACTTTTTTTTTTCTTTTTTTTTTTTTTTTTTCACTGAGTTTGTGCAATATTCAAAATGGTTTCATGCTTTGACTGAAGTGGGAGAGGAGTGGCCTCCAAACAGCTTCCAATGATGTGCTTATTTCCCATCTCACTAAAGGGCAAACTCACTCTCTGTGAGTTTTCAGCCCATGTTTTCATTCACTTAGTTATTTCCTACGGCTTGGAAGGACCTAGCTGACAGGCTCAGGGACCCCGGTTACATTAATTGTGGCTGGAACTGAGCCCATGAACAACTAGATTTTTCATAACAAACTCCTCCATAAAACTGGCTTTTACAAGTAATTTTCTATTAAGGATGAGGGAAAATGGTGAGGACCAGCTCAGGTAAACATTGCAATTTGGAGTCTGTCCAAACGAGATCAAACATTTTGAAGCTCTCCTCTTGTTCAAGTCTCTGTCAGCCCTTGAAATTTCTGGCAGTTGCTTAATACCTTCTGGCACTCTCCCCTTCACCCGCAAGCACACAGTATCCTTGGGGGTTTCATGGGAATTGCTTTTTTCTAGTACAGTCCCAGGACTACTATCTTTTACCCAAATGAGAAATACATTTCTGAAATACGTGTAAGGAATTTCTCCCTCAGCCCCAGCTGAAATCACTGAGTAATGACTGAACATAAAAACAATGCTTAAATCCAAAAGTTAAATAATCTAGCTCAAGACCAAGGAAGGATTTCTGTAACAGTTTGGTGCAAATTAGGTTGGCATCAGATTTTATAAAGGCTGGCTCAGTTCCTAGATTTTACAGACACCTGTTAGCAGCCATTAGCCACATCTTTGGGTTTTACTTCTAATACAATGGCATCATTCCAAAAAAAATTCTCCAGCAGGTAACACAGATGGGCAATCAGCACCTACCAACCAGATCAGTGTGAATACTGTGTGCGATAACAGCTAGAATGAGGATTCACCATGTTTATCTGACACGATATTCTCACTGACATATCAATTTAGTTAATCTGACACTCAGCTAACATTCCCTGCAACAGAGCTATTTACACCAGGGATACTCAGTGACAGAAAAACCTTTCCAGATCCAGGTGATAAGTGAATGTCACCTAGACATTGTGGAGGTAACACAATGTTCTCCAAATTTCTGCAGAAAACTTGCATTTATCACTGCTTTCCTGATCTCTGAGAAGTAGCTGCGGTTAGTCCCTACAATCCTAGCCGTGAGCACGGGCAGAGGACTTCAAGTCACCTGTCTTGGGATTAGACAAAGTATGAAGCAGCCTTGAAGAGCAACACAGGAAAACTTAGGTCCCCAATTTCTTGAAAAGGTCCTGTTCATGACAGATGATATGCAAGAACTAGACAGGACAACATTGTCCACCTGTGTAAAACATTGCTCCAATCTCAAATCGCTTTATAGATGTTCACTAAGCCTCACCCCTACCTCTCTGACGCTGGCTGTGTGCCCATTTTGCAGATGCCCGCATTGAGGCATTCATAGCTGCTATCTAGGGAGCAGTAAGTCAGAGGCAGAATTTTAAGTAAAAACTAAGAATCCTGTTTTTGAATCATTCCAGTCACTCTGTGATATTCCTTTCCCTAGAAAACCTTTAAACTTGAGCCATAGAGAGGTCAGAAACATAAATTATCGGATTCATTACTTGTAGGCAAAGCTCCCAAGAACAGCAACAGGGGAAAATCTTGAAATTCCTTTCCCCCTCCCTGTCCATCCTGGAAGCCACTAGCAACATCCCGCTGAACCTAATGGAGCCAATACTCTTGGCACTGTCAACTGACTTTCAAAGCTATGTTGTCATCGGTTACAGGAGGTTTTTGTGATGTTCAGACACATGACTAAGAGCAGAGACTTGGGGCTAAGGGGTGATCTGAGCTACTTGCTGTGACTCGCCTGCAGCTGATGCCACCAGGTCTTCAGCAAAGGTGTGAGATGATGCCTGCTGTATTGCATTTGCTTTGACGATCTTTAATACTAAGAGTCAGTTCCCTCCAGGCAAATGTTTGCAGACCCATGCAATTAATGTCTTCAAAGCAATTTGCTCGCAGCCTGCATTTCCATAACGTGCAGCAAACATCCTTATAAAGGCATCAAGTAAGAAAAAGTGGTTTGGGATAATCAAGATGTCTCTTGGACCTGAGCAATGACTACTGACACACATGGACTTGCCCAACTCATTTTAACCATATTTTCTCTTCTCTGGGTTGTTTTATTACCCCTCCTCCTTAAAACACCTCTTTTTCCTATTGGAGAAATACTCTATTAACTCCACTTTAAGAGATTTTGGGCACCCATTGTTATTGTAGATCCAGAATTATTGATGTTGAGATCTACAATGTAATTAAGCATTAAAAGAATAAAGCTGAAGACGGTCTACCAAACTTTCTGTCCAGTTCAACAATAATACAGCAGTGTTCCTGCTAAATAAATTAACTTAGGATTCCTACACTCCCATGATGAAATATTCTACATGGACTTCAAAAAGGCATCTAAATGGATACATAGATAATTACCGCATGCTATATACCCCTTCAAATTGCAAGGTTTACCAATGAGTAGCCAGTAGGTATCAAACAGTCTAGATACTACACTCCCTGATTTGGGCAGTAAGGGTTTTAAGAGGAGGCTTTTTTTCCAAGATAAGAAAAAAATATCTGTGGTAGTTAGATTTATATTTTCTTAAGAAATTTAACTGAATACCAAATTGGGCTTGATTTCCCAGCTGGCATCCCAACTCAAGCTACCAGAAATAAGACCATCAGTGCATTAAAGCAGAGGTGTGCACTGCCTGAAGAGCATATTTTCAAGGGTAGATACTGATATTCAAATGGGATCAGTATCAGTAGAGCTGATACTCAAGCGGAATGGTATTACTCCCGTGGAAACCACAATGTCCTTCAAAGAAGGAAGTCATCACCTTGAATATTCTTCCTAGACAAAGAATCTTCTAACCTTATCCAAGGCCCACCAAGGCCAACAGAAAGCTTCTTCTATCAGTCAGCAGGTTACCTTCTTTCTAGGGTTTTCTGAATATGTGTTCATTTGTTCATGAAAGACAGTGGTTCATGGCTTTGCGGGAACAGTTGCTAGTCTGTGTCTTATCAGAAACAACACAAATTATAAGGAAGCATCTTCATCACCCACCATTCTCTTATTTTAAACACAAACTTGCCTATGCATGTGGTTGAAATACTAGCCACCCAGAATGGGGTATGTAACATTTTGCAGAATAGCTTCTCTCAGTGGCAACAGCTGTGATGAAAAATTAAATGTTCCATGATGAAGGAACATTCAATGCTCTTCAGTTAAAAATTGAAAAAAAAAAAAAAAAAAAAAAGGTTTTGTGGCATTGCTCTTGTTCTTTCTCTTTCTTGCTCTCTCTCTCATCCGGATATTAATTTGGGCTTCACAGCAGGCCTTCAACAGAAGAAACCAAAAACGGGATAGATGCTCAGCCACTGGATGTTGTTAAGAGCTCTACTGAAGTCACTGAAGCTATGACAATTTACACCAGTTAAAGATCTGCCTGCAGGGCTTGAAATGCAGTCAATTGCCCCTCCTCCCCCTTCACCACACAAGCAAAATTTTGTATCTCTTCTATGGTAATTCACTCCATGCTATTGGGAAGAAGAGAGAAGAGGAGAGGAGTTCCCTAGATTAAACATTTGCTGTTCAAGGCTTGGACAGAAACCCACAAAACTGTGAGTGATCAGAGTGCACCACATGGAAATGATGATGGAAAACCCCAATGAATAAACATGCCAGCAAAGCCCATCTCTAAATAACATATTATTGTAGGTTTTCTTAAAAAATAAAACAACACAGAATTTATGGTTCTTGCATTTTTTTAATAAACATTTTCTTAGTTTCCTGTATTCTGCTTTTTCTCTTCCATCCATAAATTTCTCCCCTCCCTCTACAGTCCCATATGTTCAAAAGGGAGACAGCACATTAACAACGAGGCCAAGTACAGATGAAGAAGTATGCAGAAGCACGGAGCAGGCTATGGGATGAATGGGAGCAGTGCCTCATTTTTTTCCTTGAGGGTCATCTGGTTAGCATTGAAATGGAGGTGATGAGCTGTACCAAAAGTCCTTCTCACTTAAGAGCAGGAAGGAAACCCAAGTGTATGGGGGCATCCCACCACCCAGGGAGACACTCCACAACCTAGTGTCATTCTTAGTCTGGGTCATCAAAAGACCTGGACCTTTGGATGTGCCACCAAAGGAATCCTCCCCATGTAGCAGCTGTGAGGAATCCTCACCCTTACACAAAGTTCAGGTACTGTAAAACTGAGTGAGCAGAAGTGATGGGGTTTATTTCACCTGTCTGTAAGTTAGATCTAAGTTCTCTCCATAATCAAGGGAGACATGCACATCCCCAGCAGAGTTCCTCCCACCTATTTTAGGATGGGCCACATCTCTTTTCAGACGTACTTGTCTTTCTCCACTGTCCCTAGAGGACATCTCAGACACTTTTAGACAGCTAAAACAAATTAAATGATTTTCACCCATGTGACAAAACTGGTTTCTTCCATTCTTGCAATTTGACTGATATGATTAATCAGTGGAAGGAACTGACTCAGGATAATTTTGAAGAACGGGGACTAATAGGATTCAAGACACGATAAAAGAATCTAAGTACTCTGATGATGTAAAGGAGTGAAATTTATAGTTACTGTCTGCACTGTCACTGGAAGAACATTATATTTCTATAAAGAAAGCTTTGTATTCCAGTTCATGAGGTACAGAACATGTGTCGATTGTGCCCAAAATGTCAGCCTAGTAATTTCCAGTCTGGTAGTTTTGACAGTCTTAATGAACAGGCTCTTCGCTCAGCAAAAAACAAGGACTGGAATATGGAGATAACTGTATTAGGTGGACTGACAGGCTCTTTGAGAATTACTGGGTAGGACCTGCCCTAAATATTCTTAGCCATTCTGTGCTAGTACTTTCTCACTTTCTTAAGCATGAAATTCACTTACATATTCTAAGAAAGAAAAAGAAGGGGGGGGGGGGGAGTGAACAAGAAATAGGCATTTTCAGTGTACAAGCATATTTACATAATCAGGGCAAAAACCTGCATTTTAAAAATGCCCTAAATACATATTTACATGAGAGAATGCAGTGATTCCAAAGAGGCTGATAATGTGCATTTTTAGTATAGCCAACTATGTATTTACACAACCGAGACAATAATCCCCATTATTTATTTATTTATTTGTTTACATTGCCACATTAGAAAAATCGAACAGCTATTAATCCATACAACTTCACATTAACTCCTCAATATTGCATGTCCTCGGGGCATTCCAGTATTTGCAAGTGAACACTGAAACCTAGAAACTTTCTCCTGAGGAAAGGAGAGATTCCCTCTCTTGCTGGGTTTCGTTCACTTATTAGTCCTCTTCCAAGAGATCTTCTGTAACCACAGGTTCCCTGCCACAAGCAGTATCCTGCTCAAGTCATTGCTGATCTGCAGCAAGGTTGAGAGTAAGCACTTCTAAAAAAATCTGGACTCAGAATGCTATTTCTGAATGAACTGTGCCTACGCAAGGGCCTTGTCCTCTTGACGAAGGATCTGAGTGAAGTTGTACGTGTGGTAGGGAAATCCCTTGTCTCTTCTGATGGGAAAACCTGGTCTCCTTTGGGACTGTGACAAACAGAAAGCATGTGGGAACACACCGCTTTGGGTGTGAGAAGGCAGGGGGAGACACGGCAATAGTGTGAACACGAAAGAGTCTGTGCTGTCCCCAGTAACAGCTTCTTACAAACAATTTAATGTAGTGAAGAGGTAAGTGATATCAAAAGGCATCTGTCTTTCCCTCTCCCATACACTGTGCATTTTCCTCACTTGGAAATCCTGTCTCATTAACAAGTTGTAAAATGTTTTAAATATCTTTTTTTCCCTTCCCTTCTCCTAGCCTCAGTTCCAATGACACAGGTATCAGCGTGTTTCAGGAAGCAAGAGGTACTAGATTTTGTATTCTGCTAATTCACCATTTACAATCAACCCAACTACTTTAGTGTTTCTGTGGGCACACAATTTTCTTTTAAATAGACTGAAAATAATAAATTATGAAACACTTTAAAAATTAATGCATGCTCCAGTTTAAGCAGCTGTCGAATTCATCTGCTCCTCCCCCCCACAGGAAATCCTCTCCATCCTAAAATATGAAAACCCTAAAGACAGGCAAATACAGTGCTGTGACTGGCATAGGAAGGACAAACATCCATCATCAGAAGTACCACCTGTCTTTCACATCTTTGCTGCATTACCCCACTTCCAACCTGACCCCGCCAGCAGAACACCTGAACTCCCTGCAATGCACTGCACAACGTGCCTGCCATCTGCTATGTGTGCTTCATCCGCTCTTATCTGCTCTCTGAGGGGAGAGCTGTGTATGCAGGCAAGTGTTTCGGCAGGGTTTTGTTTCAGGTTTCCAACCCCGCTATAAAGACAGGTCTCCTGACCACACGTGGGCAGAGCTTGGACAGGCAGGTAGAGAGGTCACCAGTACGTAGGAACCAGCCCAGAGAGCTAACAGTGACGTTGTTCCTGCGAACAGTCAAGGGCCTTATATCAGTCACATCTATAATGTTTTTACAGCCCTTTTGTTTGCTGGCCAAACTTTCTTACGCATTTATTTTGCATTAGCTGACTTTTGCTGCTCTTGTTCTCAGGCTCCTCACAACTCTCCTTGCTCTCACTTCACTGATGAACTTCTAAAAAGCTTTTGCTTCCCTGACAAATGTCCATCTTGCTCTTGTTCCTGTTGTACTCCTTTGCACCTCCTGTCATTCCAGGTCCATTGGCATGATTTGTGCTGCCTGGTAGGCAAACATTTTCATAAAGAGCTGGGGTAGTTTCTTACTCAGATTAAGCAAACAATAGTATGCACATGAACACATACACATGCTCACGATGCTTAAGGAAAGATACAAGCTGTGGCTATCCCTGACAATTGCTTGTAGACACAAAAGCTGTTGTACACAGCCCTTTTATGAATATTTTCCTCTGCTGTAAACCTACTGGTCTGAGCACCCCCAATAAATGGACATCAGAACTGAGAGAGCACAGAAAAAAAAAATAAAAAATAAAAAATAAATAAATAAAAAAGAAAACTCAGCAGGGTCATCAAAGAAAAAGATTGATCAAGAAGAAAGTTATGCAGCCAACACAAGTGGACTGAGAAATCAGTTGTGCTTTCAATAGCATACGCTTCCTGGGCCATAAAGCTGACACTGAGACTGCACACTTGCATTCCAATCCGACACATTTATTGGAGAAGCAGAAAGCTAATGTTGGCCTATAAACAATTGCTGTCCGCTGTAAATCACTGCAGGACCCCCCTTGAAGCATATTGCCTCCCATTTATCTCACGGGCATCAAGGAACCCTGTGCCCTCTTCAGCTTGTTGTTTGGCCATTAAGTGAAGACACTGCCTTTCAGGGAGAGGACGGGTCCACCAAAGCCAGAGTGAAAGACAGACAGCTCCAATGCAAGGTTCAAAACATGGTTTGTGGATGTATGTGACTTTATCCCAAGTTGCCATGAGCTTCTTGCAAAGATTTGACTTCATTTTATTTCCCTTTCTGGAAAAAAATAAAAACAGTGCTATTAGGGTTCGTCGGTGCTCCAAGAAAGTACGACAGAAACCAGTGGCTGTTCAGGGTAGGATGCATGCACAGATTTGCAATCACTTGGAATGAATGAAGATTAAGAGTCTTGCGTGTTTCCTGTGAGTTATCCAGAAACAATTTTCCCTGCAGAGTTAATATACAGCTAGAACATCACAATTTAATGCTATAATTATAATTTTCATAAATCTAAGTTATGCTGAACAATTGCAAGAGTGCTATTTTATTTTATCTTATTTTATCTTATATATTTTATTTTATTTTATTTTATTTTATTTTATTTTATTTTATTTTATTTTATTTTATTTTATTTTATTTTATTTTATTTTATTTTTTTAAACTAAAGAGAAGAGCATCCTTTGTAATTCTTGTACTATTCATAGAAATGCCAACTGATAAACAGTTGTCATGGGAAATACAGAGAGATGGAAAAATGGAGAGATATTTCTAAGTGCTTTCTTATCATCTGGACTCCAAGGACTTGGCCAGATATGTTCCTTGATAAAATGATTGCTTCTGTGGTCAGTGTCCCCTTCTGCTGACGGGGAGCAGATGTGTCCCGGAGTGGTTGCATTTCACAGCACAGCACCAGCTGAGTGGCAAGAGCCAAGGCTCAGCACCGCTGTGGAGCAGGGGAAGGAGAGGAGCTCCCCTCAGTACAGAGTGGATGGAAGTCACTTGTCTCCAAACACCATAGGCACATGAACCTGGGCACTCTTGGATGGACTGTGCCATGTCTTTAAAAGACGTTTAGATGTAGAGCTTAGGGATATGGTTTAGTGGGGACTGTTAGTGTTAGGTCAGAGGTTGGACTCGATGATCTTGAGGTCTCTTCCAACCTAGAAATTCTGTGTGATGCTGTGTGTGTATGTCCCTGAGCGTGTCACAAGCCTATCCTGACACATGTCCTCACCCATCTGGGAGAAGATGAACTAAGCATGAGCTTTGTTCACAGGAAGATGAGAAATACCAAGAGCTGTGGGGAACATTTAAGGTCTGAGGGCTGGAGTCAGGCATGCAGTTAAGCGTCTGTCTGCAGCAAGGTGCTGGAGCCAGGCTGGGAGCGGAGGGAAAGAGGTGCCAGGAGCCGAGCACACTTGTGCTCGGCGGGTGAGTGCCTGTGGATGCTGTCTTGATTTACTCACAGGCTGCAAACATGAAGCAGATATTTTTATGTTCTGTTATTAATGTTAACCACAAAACTAGAAAGGTTCTCCATAGTCAATAAAGATAACAATATGAAATCCACAAGTGCCAAGCCGCTACAGAAATGTGAAGCTGTAGAAAAAGTTAATAAATTCTGGAGGAATGCCTCAGGCTTACTCTATTTCCAAGGAATCCAGAGATTTCCAGCATACGTTGTTCGCAGGCCTGCCTTCTCAGTGCCTGCTCCAAAGGGGGCTTGGACAGACTTCAAGGGAAATCTGCAGCTATCTGTGTCCGCTGCCAGGAGAAGTTTAGCGGTGCAGTGCAACAAAGCACCGCTGCCGATTGACAGAGGAATGGAAAAACAGATCAGATGCATGCCTGCCTCTGGGGAAGTGTGCTGTAATTCAGGAGAACCTACCATCATTTTGATATACTAGTCCTCCTTTCAGAAAATGGTTTCAAATTGATTAGCCAGGTAACGAGCAGGGCTCCCTGATG
Organism: Anas platyrhynchos; assembly: GCF_047663525.1. Taxonomy (NCBI): domain Eukaryota; kingdom Metazoa; phylum Chordata; class Aves; order Anseriformes; family Anatidae; genus Anas; species Anas platyrhynchos. The sequence continues at coordinate 127,678,992 of NC_092587.1, forward strand.
CTGTTGTGCCATGATGCTATCGTGACACAAAACCAGAACTCCCCATAAAATCCAAACCTTCTTACAAAACCAGTTTAAAAGCAAGCAAGGTAAATAATGTTTCTACACCTTATAATGGTAAAGAAAACTGAGAACTTCCAAGGACCACATTGATATAGTCGTGTTCTCCTGAGTCAGCAAAACTGGTGCTGTGAAATCCACTTTTAATAGAATCACAGAATGGTTTGGGCTGAAAGGGACCTTACAGACCATCTAACTACAAGCCCCCTGCCCTGGGCAGGGACACCTCCCACCAGACCAGGCCCAAAGCCCCATCCAGCCTAGCCTTAAGCACCTCCAGGGATGGGGCATCCACAGCTTCTCTGGGAAGTTTTTTTCAATGTACCCTTTAAGTCTGAAACCTAATGTGACATTTACCTGGGTCACCATAGATCATGTTAGCACAAGGCCCTGCTTGCCTCATGCATCATGATAGCAGCTTCCAGCTTCACCCCACACAGCTACAGAATATCAAGGTGTAATACTGAGGAGGTACATGTGGGAAGAGAAAAATAAATGGAAAGGGGTGGTCACAGCTGACCAGCTGACCAGAGGAAGGACAGAGCTGTATTTCCTTCCTCGCACTCTGGGTACTCTTTCTAAGGGTACTCTTTGATATAATGCACACTCAGCCTTGCTTTTTAAGACTAATATTTCTGTATGCCTTTGGATCTATTTGTCTGAAAATGGATTGCAAGTTCAGAAGCACATGGACACAACACAGACCTGCAGAAACTACATTACTGAGTGAAGGAAAAAAATCAAACACAATCTTAGTAAATGAAAAAAATAAATAAAATGGAAGCAGGAAGGAGCCCTGTGCTGTTGAGATACTAAAAAGGGGAAAAGGGAAATGACTTAAAAAAATCTAAATGTATAAATCATTTTCCTATTATTCTCACAATACAGCAGGATAAAAAGTTATTTTAAAAGGTCTTTTGAATAACTCACAATGTGCACAGTTAAAAGGTTTATTTTTACCTTTCTGGTTTTAGGTAAAAGTTGTTTTGCTGATCAGAACAATTATGCTTATAAAGAGGTGAAAAAGAAATCTGCTACCTGCAGATATGCAAACCAGGGATACTGGAGGTACAGTTAAGACACAGCATTCTGCTACTTAAATTGGTTTCACCTCTGAATTTTATTTCTCCACAAAATATACATATTTTATTATTATTATTATTATTAGAAGCTTTCCATTATGGAGTTAACATATGTTTTTACAACTGTGGAATAATCAGGAAAGCTTTCCAGTTTGGGAAGAAAGAAAAGAAATAGGGACTACAAAAAGCAAAACAGTGGCTACAACTTACGGATTTAAACCAGACAAAGAAATGTCAGAACGTGGATTAAACACTGGCTTCACTGTAGCTACTGCATGAAAACGTGCAGTCTCATGATTTCTGCTATGTTCAGAACTCACCGGTGTCAGCTGCTGTCAGCAGGGAAGCAGATCACACACACTGCTCGCTGTCACTGTTCTTACTTTCCCAAAAGTTTTTATTCCACTGGTATCATATCAGATTCTTCTTATACACGGTGCCTATCAGTAGGAGTGCATTCTTCATTACCCCTTGGAAGGCTAAGACTTATTAACCCTAAGAAGGCTAAATGGAAGTTGGGTCTTTCAGTAGTTTTGCTTCTTTTTTTTTTTTTTTAACATTGTCTTATTGCTTAAACTGTAGAGATCCTGCTGTAATACCAAAGCATCTAAACTATGGAAACGTTATCTCTCAGAAAAGTAAAAACAAATGAAGATTTGAGTTCAGGATGGCTTCGCGGCTGACTTCCTACTCGTATTCTTCACATTCTTGCTGAGGCTTCAGCTGACTGTCACTTTTCTGTTGTTCTTTGATTAGCAAGGCACGCTTTAGGTTTCCAGGGAACTGCTGAAACACGTTCTTGCAATACCCATGCTCAGCGGTGTTATGGCATGTGGAGAAGAAACGATGAAAAAGCACATGAGGGGAAAGATAGAGGCAGCATGGAGACACCACATCTTTCCTGGCATCTAAAGGGAAGGAAACTCTCACAATGAGCACAAAAACTCTCACAATTTCAGCCTGGAGAAGAGGAGGCTCAGGGGCGACCTTATCGCTCTCTACAGATACCTTAAAGGAGGCTGTAGTGAGGTGGGGGTTGGCCTGTTCTCCCAAGTGCCTGGTGACAGGACGAGGGGGAATGGGCTAAAGTTGCGCCAGGGGAGTTTTAGGTTAGATGTTAGGAAGAACTTCTTTACTGAGAGGGTTGTTAGGCACTGGAACGGGCTGCCCAGGGAGGTGGTGGAGTCACCATCCCTGGAAGTCTTCAAAAGACGTTTAGATGTAGAGCTTAGGGATATGGTTTAGTGGGGACTGTTAGCGTTAGGTCAGAGGTTGGACTCGATGATCTTGAGGTCTCTTCCAACCTAGAAATTCTGTGATTCTGTGGTTCATATAGCAAGGATGTAGCAAAAGAAACCAGAAGGTACTGAGGTAGGATCACCTTGGCTTTCACAAAGCATGAGGTACAGAAGCACTTTCTCTCTTTTAAACCAAATAGCTTCCCAAAATAAGACTTTCCAGTAGGTCTTAATAACTCATAGGCCTGAACAATTCTGTCGTGGTAGGACCCTGAGGAGAAGAGCAAGCAGAGTGTGGCAACCAGTGCAGAGTTAGACATGGCAATGACCACAGAGGCAAGTCAAAAGTCTCAGTTTCTTCACCTGGTGAGTCTTCATTATCTTAGTTTTGCAAAACATATCTTGCAAAACACATGGTTGTAAAAGAAATATTTATAAATGAGCCAAAGCATAGGTGTCTGCTTTCACCTGAGGAAGCCTGAAGAAAATCGTTTCACAAGATGTAAGCAGTCCCTGCTCATCTCATCCTCAAGCAGAACAAATGTGTGGGCACAGCAAAGGAGCAGGGCGTGTGAGATACATGGCGGGCTCCCGATGCCTTCAGTTAACCCATGACTTGTGACAGCACTTTGCATGTGGCTTCTCCAGCTGAACTTACAATATTTAGGCTTGAAAACAAGGGGGCAGTGTGTACTGCCACAGCCAATGCTGTAACGCCAATAAACTTCAAAATTAATATGAAAACAAACAGCACAGATAAGGCTAACTTTGGTTTGTTACAGCCTATTAGAAAGGAGAGAAAAGAAAACTACACCAAGTTGGAGGTCCCGTGGGATCCCAAACCAGGATTCCACGGTGCCTTTTAAACAAATTGTAAGATCAGGACTGTACTTGTCACTACAGAGCTGTTGGATGATACAGTTCCCAGGTTTCAACATCCCCTCTCTCCTTTGCACACAAGTACCTACACAAATACTCCCACAGACTCAGCAAAGCTCCTGCACTCACCTCTGCCAATCCCTTGCCTGTGTCTGTATGAATCCCATTAAAGCTGGCATGAGTTCAGGGAGAAAAGGAACGTATTTCTCTCTGTGCCATAATGCACGCAGCACTGCTTTCTACCACTGCCATTTGTTGTTTATTTAAAAAATCACTCAATGCAAAACAATTAGGAATATTAAAAAATGAGAGGGGAGAGAACTTGTCTATGACTCTTTGAAAAAGTAGCATTTAGAATAAAGAACAACAAAATTCTCCATTCTGAACTTAAAGTAGTCCATGAGTCATCTAAAATAACAGGCTACAATTAATTAATAATGTAATGAATTAAATTATCATAAGCTTACACTAGAAAATTACTTAAACAAAATACACAAGGGTGGGAAAGGGCTGGGGCACGGGCATGCTGTGTGGCTAGGAAGGAATCCCCCTGCGTTCAGTAACCACCCACCAGCTTCAAGGCCCTGATTTCTCTCCAGGACTCTGTACCAGGTTTTGCTCTCAACTTACTCTTTGAGATTACAAAAGTTTCCAACACCTCCGTCTCTGCCAAGGGGGAAACCAGTTACCAAATTCAGGCTGCTGTTTGATATGCTAAAACTTTGATCCAGCACAACACTTGGGCATTGCGGTTACCTCCTAATGCAAGAGGAAGAGTCACCCAAGGTATTTTTAGCCTCCTGGAAAGGTGTACTTTCACTGCGTGAGGCTGGAGGAAGGCTTGGCTTGCTGATGAGATGCTGCGTGAGAATACCTGTGTTCTGAGCTCAGCCCCTTAGCTCCCCATCCTCCAGTGAGTGCTGTTAACCCGTAAGGCTGGCACACCTTCTGTTTCCCAATCCTGAGAGATGATGTCATTTTAGACTTTGGAAAAAGAATTAAGCGATTACGGCATCCATGTCCCAAAAGACACTGCTGCCTCAGGCACTGTCGTGATTTAAAACCATAAAATAATAAAAACCAACTTATCTCCCCCTTAAAGGACACATGTCCTTATGGGAAAATAGTGCTCTAAAGACTGTGGTGAGTAGAGGGGTAAAAGAGGGAGACAGATAAGGAAAAAAACGTGTGTGTTTTGAAAGCACTAAGCAAAATGGGGGGATGATCTCTCTCCATTTGCATTGCACTTTTTCATTTACCGCCTGTGTTTCCCACCTTTCTGTGTCTCTCACGAAGACACATAGTATGGGGTTTCTTCACAAATGCTCTTTGGAGCTGGGAACACAGCACAAGCAGAACTCCAGTCTCAGGGACAAGATACAGAGCACGTTGCATTTATCAGGGGAGCAGAAGAAAAATCTTTGTCCTGCCCTTGGCTCTCATCCCCCCAACTTGTGGGGCTGGGCTCCATCAAGGTGGTGGCAGCAGGGAATGGGACAAAGCAGGGCAAAGGACCTATTATAAGGGGACAGCATCACCAGGCAGGAACTCAGATAGTACATGGGAAAAACAACCCATCACACTAGATTAATTTTATATATTTTTTTTGTTATTCTTGCAACATTTTCCCAAGGAGGTGAGATAATCCGTTATTTGTCATCTCTGAGGAAGATTTCAGGCTGATGAGTGGTTAAGTGAAGCTGTTAGAAATGGCGGGGAGCCCAAACTAAAAGTACAAGGAGACAGGACTTGAGGAGGTCTGCTCTGGGTTTGTGCAGTCTAGCTGTCACGGCACAAGATAAGGAAAGACAAGAATGTGTCTTCTCTGACCACAGAGGCCCTGTAGATTTCATTTCTTAATGGCACTCCAGAAACAATTACTCATCCTCACTCAGGCCTGAATCTTCATTTTTTCCACATAATTTCCTGCTCCCCAGAGAAGCCTGTCTTTTCAAATCCCTTCTGTTTCCATGAGGACTGTCTCTCCCATGTTGTGGTTTTGAAGGCATTCAAGTCCACATACACAGCACAATGTTTTAAAGGTTCCTCTCCCGTCTGATTAATCATTCTCGACCCGTTTTCCTACCAGCCCTGTCCAGTGCAATAGCACTAACATTTGTTGAAAAGTGGGAAAACAGATCACAAACCAAAACACGGATCTGTAGATCTGTTATATATCTATTATATAGCATTGCTGCAACACAAAATGACTACTCGTGCTGGGTGCTCCCAAGCAGAAATCCAGTATGGATATAAAATACATACTTACACATATCCCTCCTTTCTTTGATGTGGCCATGTTCAACACACTGGAGCTAGGCAAAAAAAAAAAAAAAAAAAAAAAAAAGGACTTTTTTCTCCTTTTCCTATGTGCAGTGTCCACAATGTCCCCCAGCACAGCAGCAGGGAGACCTGGGGAGTCATGGCCAAAGCAATAGGGGCAAATGAGCATGGGGTTTTCAGAGCCTTGTTGGCACATACCACATCCCATCAAAATATGCTGGCCTGCTGCAAGGGGATGTTCAGTCTCTGAAAGAAATTATAGCCCTACAGCATCTGCTGCCCACCTGGGCAATCTGAAGAACCATTCAGGAGCTGACTGAAAGCCCAGTTTTGTGCTTTGGGTCTCTCTGGGGTGTATGAACAAGTCTTTGCCTCGCAGTACCTTTTGAAGCTCAAGGACTGAGATGTCCTGGAATGAAAAACAGCAACTCTGTACCCACATAATGTGAATGGCCAGGAGGATGTGAAAAGACTACAGCAAATCTCTGACTTTTTTGTTCCTTAGTTTATTCTTCTTGGCTACAGTTTACATTTTTGGTGGAAAATTCCTCCATCTCTCTGTTGGCAGATCAGTTCTACACTTGTTGCACATGTGCTGCTCTAACAGAATAATAACTTAATTTTCCCCACAAAGCAGTAACATGCTATGGAATGAACATTTCTAATTATTTTTTTTTAACTGTAAAAAGTCTCTTATTCAATCTGTGTAATAGGTTAAGTGGCCATTTTGTATTAAAAAAAATAATCAAGTATGCTTTGCTTCCCAGCCTCTCTCTCCCTCTTTTTAAATGTGATGTTCTAACAGTTTCAGGATCAGGGAAGTGGTTATTTTTGGCATAATATTCAGAAAGACAATCTTGCAATAGTATTCTGTACCAAGTAAGTGCTCAAATGAACAGAGCTTATAAATGATTAATATAACAGCAGTGAGATAACCCTGACATGTACATCTGGTGTTTGTTAACTGAAGATTATTTCTTTTAAGGTTTTAATTGGGCCATATTAATTGGATGCTTCTCTTTGGTAGACATATTTCGTATCACAAAGTTAAGCCAGGTTTTGTTCAGCAAAACTGTAAACATGCAATTACTCCCAGAAAACCATGGACCCCTCCTCATGCCTGGAACACACCCTCAAAGTCATTTTCATGGGGTTTTACTTCCTGAAAACAAGTGGACTCACAGAGGTGAGGGTTAGCACGATGTTCTGAACACCGAGTGATGTGTCTGTAATTGCCATGAGCCTGCACAACTCTGGCAAATCTGTCAAGAGGCCTCGTTGGTACCAATATCCTGTGTGCTTCAGCCTGGAGTTTCTTCATAAGAAATGGTTTACAAGAAAAAGACTGCAGCATTATGATACAAATTATGATTGTACACAAGAGTCTAGTGCATTGTATAGGTACGAGAATGCTTTTACTTGAGTAGCTAAATAACTATATAAAGAATAGCTATATAACATCTATTCTCTAATGAGAACTGGTTGCTATAAAGCTCATTTGCACTGAATTAACTAAGTTGTTCCTCTTACAGATCCCCGCCAAAGAAGTTATGATTGATTAAAAGTAGTTCCAGCCATGATCTCCTTGAACACCATGTCAGAGGTCTGCAGCTGAGTGCCCATGTAAATTAGAGTACTACAATTTGCCTTTCATTAGCCATCAGGTTTTTGTTTGAAATGCCCCGGAGGAAACTCTGACCTACTCGATGATCTGTAGAAAACACACTTTGCTCCCACAGGCCCAGTTCAGGGCAGAATGCAGCACAAGCCTGGTGTTAAGGTAGTGGATGTACCCTGACTTGTCTCAGCAGAGCTACTCACAGGCTTAACGCCACGCTCCTGCACGTACTTGCTGAACCCAGAGCTAAAAGCAGATCAACCTGAGAAAACAAATTTGTTCTCCATGATCACTTTCTGACATCGAAAAGCGCTTTTTTTTTTTTTTTCCATTTTAACTTGTAACAAAAAGACAAATGACAGACGTTTTCAGGAGACTAAAATCCAGAATTATTTAATTCTTGGGACACAATGTGTTTTCCAGTTTTCCATCAACCATTGAGATAACTGCTTGAGAGCTAAGGACCCCGAGGAGTCACAGCTTTCTGGCAGCACCATGGTGGAAACCAGAACTGTGGACACAGAACTTGCAGACCGTCAACTGGGGAGGGACCCAAACCAAGCAGGAAGCCTCAAAGCCCTTGCAGACCTACTTGGAGATCTGGGCCTGACAGCAAGGCTCCCTCCTCAAGGATGGCAAAGATACCAGAGGAGCCAACTAGCATAGGAGGCCAGAAACCATGAGGTGCATTTCCTTAGGGCAGAGGATCCAGTGGGGTGGTCCAGCAGCTCCAGACCCTAAAAGCCTCTGCACTTCCCACCCTGATGCTGTGTTTCAGGCAGATGTGTAAGTTGCTGGGCAGGTAAGTTGGCAGAAAGCCTATAAGGTTTTGGAGAAAATCTGGCTGGCAGGAAAGTTTTGAAACCTGTGTGACAGGAGAGGTCACATTGGAGCACAGGGGAAAAGGGGTGATTGACAGGAATTCAGTTGAAATGTTTTACATCTGAAAAAATCAGCATATTCTGAGTTGAAGACATTCTTTTGGAAAATTTCCATCACCTCTACTTAAATGACTATCATCTGACACAATCTAGCTTTCAGCCTTACAGAACTGGATCACCATTTGCTCCCCGCAGAAAGCCCTAATTGGAGTAATTTCTATGGCAGATTGTTTCTCAGAGCAAGCTTCATTTACCCATGGACAAAGACACACCATTTAGCTCCACCATGGTGCTTACTGTGTTAGATTGGGATTACGATAAAAGGAAAATATTCCCCTAACACAAAATACCCTCTCCTGAAAACCAAATCCGTGGGATACATGGGTTATACAAGGTACCTTACAGCTATCAGGTAACTGAATGGCAGCAGCAACCTGAGTCCATTCCATCATGCAGACTTTTCCCTTTTCTCCTTAAAGTTTTGCAGAAGAGTTCCCCATACCAAGTCGCAGCGGTTAAGAAATACCATTTGTAAGAAATCTGCCATCCAAATTTTAATAGGGTTTCAGCCACTTCAAAGCTGTTCATTTCTAGCAGTTTTAATCCTTTTCAGCCGCTGGCTGTCTCCCTGCCAAAGTCAAGTCAATTAGTTAAGAAGTCATTAGAAAAGCCCTCGGATATGAAAGCAATGCCTTAAAGTCCATCTCTTTTGCGGCCTCTTTCAAAAGGCAGGGCTGCTACTTTTGGCACGGTTTCAGCCCCTTGCTCTACCTGAAAGAGAAATACAAAATGAGCCTGAGTCATCTTGTTGTGTTTGATTGCATCCTCACCTGCTGGAATACGCTTCCTAGGGGAAAGCAGACGAGCAGGTACCAGCAGGGCAGCAGCCACAGCTTCCGTGCTGGTGGCTGAATAATGAACCAGTTGCTTCAGCAGCCTCGCTGTGACTCGTCACACATGATTTTTGATGTCCCCAGGGATGCTGCTGTACGCCCTGGCCTTGTGCAGAAGCCTTGATGATCGGCAGCACATTACGTCCCACCAATTCTCCATGCCAAAATCACTCCTTATGCCGGGGCCAAATGGTGCACACTGGTTCAGGATGGTTCTCAGTGTGGGGTCCTGCACAACCCACATCCAGATTTCCCTTCCAAGAGAAACACTTGGCTTGTTTCTGACGGGCCTTTACCTACAGCGTGGGTGAGGAGAGGAGCAGGGCCCCGGGGCAAAACAGGGAGTGAACCAACTGACAGCACAGCAACACCCAGTGACATTTATTTCCTTTTTTCTCCCATCTTCTCCAGCGAGCTTATCTCATGTTGCCACACAAGCTCTAACTCATGCCAAGACTCAAAAAAGGCCTGCTCTGAGCAGCAATGGTGTAAATACCCATCTCAGGGTGCTGCCACGTGCATCGCCCTCGCTGGGTATCCCGCAGCAGCACAGAGGACAGCTGGCACCCATGCTGCTGCCAAGCAGAAGAGGATTCCTTCCTCCGCAGTGTTTTTTTGGGATTTGCTGTTGACGTGTCCCTTCGTCTCACCCAGCTGCACCTCGGTGAGCAGCACTGGGGAATTAAAAGCAAATCTGGTCTGTAGCATGCAGCCCTCCCAGCACACACGAGGCAGAGACGGTGTGCTGGAAACTGTCTGACAGGTCTCTTTACCAAGCCCGTTTGCATCCTAAGGCAGGCTGTCATCAAACTTGGCACTGCAAAATAGAAACTGGCAGGGACCAAAGGCAAGAAGCATGCGTCTGCTGCAAGCACTTCCTCCCAGAGCCACGCATTTTGCATCGCAGCACAGCAGCAAACAATTATATCAAGCAACCCAAATTCGCTCAAATTACATATATTTACCCCTACAGTAAGTCAGAATGGGAGTTGATTCACTCATCACTCCAAAGAAACTGGATGGAGTGACTAATGTGGAAATGATCATAATTTTCCCTGCCCTTAATTTTCAAACTGAATTTAAAAACACACAGCCTGATGATGGCAAAAGATGGGTTGTAAATATTTTGATATGGCAGCATGAAAAAGGAGGCTGGGTGTTAAAAGACATCACAGCAAGAAGCAGAAAGGGATGCTCTCGCTGTACTTGCAATTTTGACACAGATTGTACAGCATTAGAAAGATACTGTCAAAATAGAAGAAATTTGGTAAATGGCTAAATGAACCAGGGCTGGAAGAAGGCTTATGTGAAAAGACCGGCAGAGCTACCACTTCTACTGCAGAAATGGTAGGTAGACAAATTTTGAAATTGCGAGTGCTCTAAAGCACAAGCAAAAAATTGGCTCAACCACAACGAGCTTAGAAAAACGAAACAAAACAAAAAAAATACTGTTTTACAGTTTTGCCATGTAAAAGCCAATGGAGATGAGAAAACTACACAAAAGTGCTTCTGAGCCAAAACACCGAGAGGAAATGCGGTCAGAGCAAATAGCTGACACGCTCTACCTTTTCTAGGTGCCTTTTCTTTCCCCTTGGATTTGCCCAATCCTACTTCTCCACCTTGTTCTTCTCTGGTAGAGCAAACACGGCGCTGTGTGCCCTCATGAAAGAATTGTACAAAAGACCTGATATGGCCATGGTTTATTTTGTAGTTGCTTTTTTTTTTGGCTAGCAGCACCTTGCAGTGCCATGACATTAGGACATCTGGGCACTGCTGTGAAGCCAGCCTGCATGTCAGAGCCAGAAACTACCAAAAACCACAGCTGGCAGAGGGCTGCTCAGCACCAGGCAGGTTTCTCGCTGTGCCCCTGGGGCCACAGGGCCACCAGCAGTGGGTGGGATTGAGGTGGAGAGGACAGGGGGATGCAGCTGTCCTGGGAAACAAGGTGGGGAGCCAGCAGTGTGCTACCTGCAGGTGGACACCTGCCTCACTGAGAGAGGGTGAGCTTACAGCAGGTGATGCCCAGCTGAAGAGGGAGAAGAAAAAGGACCAAACCCCATCCCTTCCCCAGCACCTGGTCCCATGCCACGTGTACGTCTGCTCTAGTTGGCTACGTGGAACGTCAATCCTCCCTGCCCTTCCCTGGAGATGCTCTGACCCTCAGCTCTTTGCAGAACAAGACCCAGTTTCTGTCTCGTGTTGCACCAGGCCAAGACCTGCCATGTGCAATCAGGCCCCAGCGTGGGCAAGGGTCCCCTGCCTGGGGAATGATGGGCTCAGCTCAGGGCTGCATTCCTGCCCTGGGGGAGTCCTCACAGAGCAGAGACAGAGCTGCCTCCCAAAGAACAGCCAGAGGACACGATTGTCCCTAACCTGAGAGATGAGAAGCTGGCGAGATGGGGAGGAGGGAAAGGGGGCCAGCCATTTGCTTCTTTCCTACTCTGTTAATCAGAATATCTGTACCTCACATGTGGCGACTGTGACCACACTGCCAGCAGGGATAAATCAGCAGGAGCAGAGCTTGTGCTGCCTTCCCGGGGACCAGCTCTCCAGCAGCATTGGCACCGGCATCCTGACGGAGCAGACTGGCAGATTTGGAAGAGCCAGATGGAAAAAGTCTTGGAAGAGCCAGATGGAAAAAGTGCTGCACATGGAGGCACAGGTAGCCACCTCAGCATCTCTCTCTGTGCATGCAGTGAACATTTTCCAGGACTTCCTGATGACCATTTAGACTGCTGGGAATGGCTCCTAGGCTACACTAGTACCTGAACGGCACTCAGGCATTGCCCTGCATGGTCTGTAGGGCCCACCAATGGTGTAACACCATGGGTGATGATGTGAATATCATCGGGCCTGTGCCCTGGAGCTGGGTTACTGCACTGCTATGGGTGTACGCTGGCAGCCTGCATAAGACTTCTGTCTTTGAAGTGACCCTGTGAATCTGTTATTCTGAGTATTGCTGAGAAACAGCTATGGACGGCACATGGTTGGGATAATAGGTTTGCAGTGTTCTTCAAAGGCTTCACGGTGTCACCCTGACCTGTAGAGAGCCTGATATTTCGATGCCAACTTCATTGAGTGTACCTTTGTTCCAGATAAGCTCCTAAGCTCCATAAACAATCTTAAATCTTTTTTTTTTTTTTTTTTTTTTTTTTAAGGGAAAAGCGTCTGTCTGCTAACAATGCTGTTGTCATTGGAAACAAAATTAAAACTTTTGTTTTTATAAACTAGAAATAATGGTGAGAGGTATTCAACAGACTAAAATCTTCATTCTGTATGTATAGGAGTTATGATTTCTCTAACGAGATGGCTGTTTGAAGTGTGTTTGTGTGTCTCTAAAGAGAGCTGAATAGTATGTATTGATGTTAATTGCAGAGCTGACAAGTTGCTCTACCCTGCTATTATGTTGCCTCCTTTCACATGATCCTAATTCATAAGCAATCCGAGAAGTTGTTTTGTTTTGTTTCAGACAGGCCTCCCTCGGTGGGGACAGGCTGGATGTGTTCTGCCGCCAGTGCCAACACGAAGCTACAGAAAGCACAGCGCCTGCTCTCAGCCCTCGTTTCGGCTTCGGGATTGCACGGGTTTCCTGGAAGGGAAGCGGATTAGTTAGGAAACAACCCCTCAAAGTTATTATCTGCTTCGTGCAAAAGTTCTTTTGGATTACCACCCACTTCAGGAAAGTGTTAAACTCAGCACTTTATCCAGTCCTCAGAGAAGGAAAGGAAATGGCTGGGGGAGGTCTGGGGCTTTTACAAGCGCTATCACTGGCTGTAAATGCTCGGTTCAAGTTCATTTCCAGGCTCTCTACAAAATGGTCTCCTGGCATTGCAACAGCACCGTGACTGCAAGAAATTAGCTGACTTGTAAGGGTCTTGAAAAGCCAGTGGATGGTGACAACTGAGGCAATGGGTGTGGGTTTCTGGCCCCCAGACAGCTGAGCAGCAGGGAGGTCAGCTTGCTTGCTGTGAACAGCCACCATGGCTGCAAGACATGCGAAGCAAGTGATCACACTGGGCACCCCACCCAAAATCTACACTCATTAGAGAGACCATCTGCAACTCGGGGAGGACAAATGGACCAGCAGGCAGGAGTGGCAGTCCTGCTAACAGCACAACTAAGTCCTGGAAAACCTGCCATTAGGAAGCACCACAGGTTCTTTGTCTCCTTTGCACGCTGATGCATGGCAACACATCTGGGCCACATTTCCGCACTGAAGGGTGAAAGTCTCGCCTTATCACATAAACGTACCAGCTGGAGCTTTACGAGATCTGTCAAATATCACAAGATTTGCAATAGTATCACAAGTGGAAGTGTTGGGCTCACGAGGCTGTCAGTCCATCCCAGAAATGGGATTTCTAGCTTATTAGTGGGTAGCTACAGATGAATGACTGAAGTGGGAGAATAATTGTCAGGCAAAACAAATCAAAGCAAAAGGTGGCAAGAGGCCATGTGAGAAAGCAAGAAAGTGAAGGTTTCCACTATTGAGGAAAGGGGAAACCAAGGTTTCCTGCTTCCAGCTGGGCCTTCAGTATCACAGCCTCCATCTGTCTCAAAACACTGCAGAACCTTTGCATTTGATCTCATGTGGCACGTAGCCTTGACAAAAGCACACAGATGGAAGGGGCAGAGGAAAGAGCCACACATGCATTTTTTTCCTCATCTGAACAGTCTCAGCCAGGGGACGCTGGCACCTAGGTGACATGCTGTGGCGGTGTGCTATTTGCTGCAGCGTGTTTGCTCAGGCACACAGCTGCAAGAACACTATCCTATTAACAATACTGGAGCAGTGTATTTTCTCTGGTTTGCCTCTCCCTGGCACACAATAGCACATTGTTAATTACCACCACGCTCTATTTATAGCTCACCCCATGCAGTTAGCGGATGCAGACTGAGTGGGATTTTCCTCTTCCTTCCCTTGGAGAAGACTGGTTTCATAGGAATGCCTTCTCCTTGTTCCTCTGGCCTGAGCTATGCAGCTGCAGATGCCAGCTGCTCTGGGACTGCAGATCCAGCAGGAGCACCCTTTCCCTCCATTTCTTGTCAATCCCCGAGGAAACGGAGAAAACTCTGTGCTTAACACAGTCAAAGCAGAGGTTAACATCCACTGTGTGCACCATCAAGGAAGCCTGTTTGTCTCTCCTCTGACACAAATGCAAAAAAATTACTGAAGAGGGTGAGGTTGAGCAGAAGAAACAGATCACCATGGGCTGCTGTTACGGTCACGGTGGTAAGAACACTTTCATTGCGTAGCTGTATGTACAAAACCCTCTGTGTGCCAACGCCTGCAAGAACAAACAGAAGTCAAACTACTGGAGGGTCAAAATGTCCCTGTTTGCTGTTAGTCTGGAGAGAACCGCTCCACTGAAGGGAAAGTGTGGAGGAGCTGGGAGTTTCCTGCCCAGCGCTGTTTGCTCCTCTTTGGGCTGAGCAAGCTTTGGCACGCCAAGGGAGGTTCACTCTTCTCACCTTTGGCTTTCTCCTTCAGAAATGGTACTACTGGTTTTTTGGCATTTGGAGGAGTAAAAATTTTCTTCTGCACATGGAAGCAGAAGATATACTCCTGCTAAGTGATGAGCGTGTTCCATTCCTGCTGACAGAAGCGGCTTTTTAAATAACACACTATCTTTTCTGACTGATACACGTGCTGACAGGTTATATTGTTTGAGAATAACGCACGAGGAAGTTTATTTTACCATAATCCAAATGGACAGAGTTAAGGTTAAATGCTATTGTTTTACTTTTAAGAGAGAAAGTTTAGGAACTTATCATTCTCGTGCTGATTTTTTTTTTATTTATATAACGTGTCAAACTGTAAAGCATATCAGTACACACAGTCAAACAAGATGCTCGGTATACACAGGGGGGTTATGGCTTGCAGAGATGATGGCAGTTTCGTTTTTGCACTCAGCAGAACAGATCTTCCCTTTGTTCAGCCAGCTTCGTTTACAGAAATACAGGCGAACGACGCCGAGCTGTAACCAAACCTGCGCTGCCCGCTATGGCAGGAGCCATAGCAACCGCCTGCACGCTACCAAGGCCTGGTTTAATGCACACCTACACGCTGTCACACAGACCCACCGCTGGCAGCAAACGTGGCAAAACTGCCTCTCACAGCCTAAGGAGGAACACACACAGGAGCATGGCAAGGGCAGCCAACACGGTGGCCTGGCTCTACACCTAGGTGACCTTGGTCACGTGAAAGGAAGGCTCTCTGCAAACTGTGAGGGTCCTACGTACACCCTCGCCATATGTACTCCCCCATCCCACCGCAGAAATAGGGACACGGGGGGATCGTTAGGTCAGGAGTACACAAAGGCCCCGCTGCCCTCCTTCTTCTGGGTCAGCGAGCAAGTGCTGTCGTTAAATCGGGATTTAATGTACAAACTGCCACTCGGTTGTTTCTGATTGTCCAGAACGTGTCTTTGTTTATACACACAGCCCTCCATCTGGTACCCATTACCGGCCCGTTTCTTCGTGTTGTGCATGGGTAACCACACACAGGAGCTCGCAGGGAGGCTCTGGCCACACGGGCCTGCGGCTCCTCCAAGCACCAGGCAGCCACCATGGTTCACTCACCAGCTCCAGGGATTGTCTCCTTCTGTACAAGGAGACCATACATTATCATTGACAACAGATAGGCTCTCCTTTGCCTAGGAAGCCACATCTCTGAGACAGGATTAATTAGCAAAGACCAGAACAAGGAGTAATCAAGAGCTGCATTACTGAAGTGAGGTGGGCCCAGCCAGCGTGGGCCCAACCAAAAAGGTTCAGATCTGCACCGTCAAGTCCAAAATTTGGAGTGTGACACATTTCAAACAACATCACCTCTTCCTCTCTCTTTCTTACACGTCTATAGCTTGCATCATCATTTTAATAGAAATCCATATACTGCACTTTAGGTTCACATCTAGACGTTTTCCTACCCTGTCCTTTCAGGGGTTTAGTTTTGTGTTGCTGCACCGATTACAACCTGGTTCAAACAATTCACTGATGTTGCTACCTACACAAAAACTTTGTAGAAAAAACAAAACAAAACAAAACAAAACAACAACAACAACAAAAAAAAAACAATCCCAATCCTATGCTTACAAAAATGGTTCTTTTCCAGTTCCAACCAGCACAGACTACAAAAATATCAAACTGTCCTGACTATGGCTCCTCAAAAGTGTCTAGATGACACAGGTCATCTCTACACTCAAGCTGATCAACACACATCCATTTATTTAAAATACTGCATTTCATGTATCTGTAACCAAGTGTATAAGCACTTAACCTTTGTATCCTGCTAAACCTTGAGCTGAAGCTCATGCTGCCTTGCACTGAAGGTGTCTGGCCACCGGTGTGTGATGGGAGCTTAGAAAAGCTGGCTGGTCTGGGAGCACTGCACTGATCCCCCACGCTTCCAGGTCTTGTGGGCACATGAGACTGCCTCCTCTGAAAAGCACACCCCTCTTTTGGCTGCACCCCACTGCCATTGTCACTTGAGGGGGGCTGCCAGAGACCTACCCCCGTCTGAGCCTACTCTCAATTTTCAGAATATCACAGCGTGTTTCTGGGTTTAGAGAGCAGCGACTGCCTTCACATCAGCATGAAAAGAAGAGCAGGGAAGATGAAACTATTCAGAATAATGTGATTTTAAAGATAAATGACAAAGGGCAAACCCCACATTTTCGCAGTTTGCCAACTGCTTTTCTTTCTAGATAAAGGATGACCACCACGTTAATAAATCATGCTAGGTCTACTGTTTCTTCCTCTTAGGATAAATTCAGTTACTGAAGCTCATCTATTTCTGAAGTCAAGTTAGTTTCACTAATCATCCCAATGCGGTGGAAGGGGAGCTCTGTTAATAACTTTTAAAATGACATTTTATATGTCAAAAATCAGACCCTAAGCATTCACAAGACTAGCCTGAACAATTCATAATACATCAGGTTATTTTTTTTTAATTTAGCTTCTATTTTTTTAGACACCAGGGGATATATTTTCCAATAGCTCTCTTTCAAAAAGTTCAAAGAATTCTTTGATAGACACCACATCAGAGGAACTGTGGCTAAATAAGGCTCATTCAAAATAAAAACACTCAGCACTTTTGCATTCAAATGTGGCAAAATGCAGGAGGCCAGGACCAGGACTCTGCCCGTGTGTATCCTAAAGATTTCATTTGATTAGTTGTCACACTAATTTTTTGTATCAAACAGTTAGTTTGGCAGTATGTATGATGATAAATGGACATCCATGTGCCAAATACTCTGGGCCTTGGCTATTAAATACAGATGCTGTAAGTGTGAACATATACCTACTTGCTCTGTGATGAATTTATAGAGCAGCAGTTCCTGGAGCCAGGTGATTAAGTAAGAGTCAGTGCTTTATTTGAAAGAGAACAGAACATTTTTAGCTTTTCTGGTTGCACTGATCTGCAGCAATAACAAAGTTTGCCTGTTGATATCCACTGTGCACCTTCTATGAGATTATGCTCTTTGCTTCACCATTGGTGAAGAAAACCCACCTGCAGTGTTTTAAAAAACTGCAGGGAGAGTAGGCTCGGTGCTGCAAATAGTGCAGAAAAATCTCATAGCATGTTTTGAACCTGTCTACCTGGAGTTTCAGTGTGGGAGGATGTGCAGTTGGTACACCTGGTGTGTCCAACAACAGGGACAGAAGGAGACAAGCAAAAACAATCCCAGGAAGTCTGCTCCATGGCACCCCAGTGTGTCCGTGAGGAGGGCAGATAGTGACCCACATGCCAGCTGTGCCCTCAGCCCCAAACCCAAGCAGCCAGGCCAAAGACATTACTGCAGCTCCAATGCTTTGTGCTTTCATGGTTTTATACCAAGCCATAGCCGTGTTTGCTGTCACATTGGCCAGATGCACTCCTTCAAACACCCATACCCCTGATGAACTGAACAAAGAGTACACAGGACAAGGACTTTGTGTTTTTCTGCAAGCCATTTACTCTGGGACTGTCCATGTGAGTACCAGGAACTAAGGAGGTGGTGACAGACACATACACACACACGTATGTACCTATACACACATACATATTTTAGTCAGCTAGGAAACAACCACTGCAGAAAGGACCTGATCTGCTTTTAGGGTGTGCACTCATGAATGCCCTTCTCCAGAAGCCAATCAGCCCAAATCAGTGGTTTCCAAGGCACCCTTTTGCCCTTCTATGTGAAACCAAAGCTGTTGCACATTATTCCCTCAGAGTGGAGCTTGCAGAAAAGTTTTTGTGGGCTGGCTGGTCATCAAAATGGTAGGGGAAGAAAAGGGAGGAGCCATGAAAAATACTCATTTCTAATAAATCCGAGATGGTTTCACATCCCTGAGGCAGACTCCTGTTGCTTTTGGCAGGCAGACCATAAAAAATAACACCGAGTCACAAATGCTACTTCTGAGCAGTTTCCTGTATGGGCTTTGGATTTGCTTTGTTTTCTGCTATTATTATCATTGTTATTAGAGGGGTGTTGTGGAAAAGAGCATAGGTGCATGCAAGGGGAGAAGTAGGAAAAAGCTAATCTGTCGTGTCATCACTCCTTTAATTCAAAGCGTAGAAACGCCGTCTTGTTAGAGTGTGAGGTCTGATAATGATAAGCCGGCACCACCTGAATAAACAGTCTGCGGGGCAGCTCATACCACAGCTAGTGGGAAGCGAGCGGTCCTCCGTCTGCTTTCTCCTCCAAAGAAAAAGCTAACCTTGAGAAAAGGCAAATGAGGCACACACCACAGCACCCATCCCTTCAGCAGTGCAGGTTTCTGTAACAACTAGTGCCTAGGAAGGGGAATGATCTCAGCTTGGGCCATGGAAGGACCAGATGGGAACATCCTTAAATGGGTAGATGCTCTTAAATCATGTGGTTGTGAGGAAATCCACCCAAAGTTACTTCTGTAATGGAAGCAGTGATTAACAAGCTCGTGAGTGGTCATCTCTGGGAATCTGTAGATGGGTGAAGGCCCAGAGGCTGGAAAAGAGCAAACATAATACCTTGCTTTAAAAGGGGGAAGGAAGAAGGTGTAAGGGAACTCCTGGTAACACCATGTTGGAAGAGGCTGCTTGCAAGAACCCTCTCTCCAGGATGGATGAACAAAATAGACAGCAAATTCAATAAGCACAATGCAAACTAAACAAGATGCATATTAACTCACAGCTCCATCACTGTGTTGTTTAGGTTCAATGCTTCTTTGGTTTTGTCAGCATATTCCTCAGGGCAAATCTTTGAATTGGCCGGAAACACATACTTTATGCATTTATTTATCTGTATTGTATCAGTGACATCATTACTGATATCATTGTTCAGTCATGTCATTGAATCAATACATTCAGGAACCTGAGGCTTATTTGTTTGGGAAGGTGAAGAGGAAATGAAACACCAGCAGACCAGACATGGAGAAGACAATGCACTGCATTAAAGGCTTCCACAAAGCATGGGGGGTTGGGGAGTGGGGGTATAAGGTTGTCCGAGCTGAAGGACTGAAGAATTAATATTTAAAAGAGGAATCTCAGAGGAGCAACTGTGCCATGTCATAGCAGGGCAGCTGCTACAGACACCTCTGCAGTGCCAGATGAGAAGCAGGCAGCCTATACTTCAGAGGGGACTCCGAACCATTTTATCATTCATGATGATGTGTCTGACATGCGTTAACACGAACAGGAGCAGCCACTTCATAAATGGAGGCTACTGTATTCCAAAGACTTTCCATATTAAATCACTGGCACTGTAAATTGCGCCACTATAAAAACCTGGGGATTTACAGGGACCACCAAACTGATCCCATTCCCTCTCTGGCTGCTGAGCCCCCAGTCTCTCACCTTTAGTCAAGAAGGAAACATAGGCAATGCTCAACCAATGCAGGTAAAAATAAGTGATCTTCTCTTTAGTTAAAAAACAAACAAACTAAAACAAATAAAACCTCCATTCCTTCATCTTTAATTGAGACATTATACAAGTGAGAAGCAAGTGCTTCTTTCACAGGCAGCTGACGACTGAAATAAAAATGTACATTCACTCTCCAGGTCATCCCACTGGTAGATGACCATACATTGAAACAAAACTATTCATAAAAGGGGTCTGGATTTGTTGAAAAGTTCTATAGGAAGTCTATAGTTTGGATGTGAACCCCATGGGGCTGAAGAGGGTTGAGAAGTTGAGAAACAACAGGCAGAAAGAAAACCACAACTTTGGTACAAAAAACAGAAGTAATGGAAGGGATGGAAGTTCCTGAAAAGTTTCATGGGACACAAAGAGAGCATAAAGACTCTGAAGTGTAAATACTCTCTAGATGAATCACGAAATTAGTTAAAATAAAATGAGATCCTACCCACAGACAGATAGGGCTAAAGATGTACTAAGCTCACAGTCTGAACACCCCTTGCCACAAACTCAGCTCAGGTGGTTTCACTAACCCAGAGGAGATCCTTAGGACACCATGTCTCATCTGCTGTGCACCACTAGATGTGGAAAGCCATAGAAGTGCCTTTAGGTTGGGGTTGCCAAGTTTGACCTCAAAATAAAAACAAAACAACCCCCTAACTGTGCCTCTTTCTCTCCTCCACATGAAACACAAGACCTCTCACTACTGCTGAAAAAGCAGGAATGCTTTGCTCCCTAACTTTCTTTTCACTGATCTATGACACAACATGTAATCTGATATTTACAGCACCAAAACAAAAGTTGTAGAATTGTTATCTTTGTTTATAATTTACTCTGCACCTGGATAACCACCTCCCTACTACAGAATCTCACTAAGAGATATGACCATGCTAGCAAAGAAGTTACTGCCCTCCAGCTATTCCTCTTGCATTTTGCATTTGGATAAGGTTTTCTTTTAAAGACATAAAACTGTATTTATTTGGGGGGAAAGAAGTTTTTCCTATCTGCACTCCAAAAATGGAGGAAAACCCTTATCTATTTTTTTTCCCCAGCATATTGTCTGTGCCAAAAGATGAAAGCCATTGACTGTTCTTACGTGTAGGTAGTCTGGCCCTTGTTCAACAAGGTATTTAAGTGTATGCCTACCTTTAAGTACGTTAGTAGTTAGACTGATTTCATTGGAATGAACCTTGTGTTTGTGGCTGATCCCATGCAACTTGATGAAGCAGGACTAAGAGGTTTATTTTGCTGGGTACCAAGTATACCCAGACAAGCACAGGTGTATAGAAATTCCCTACAGCCAGAGCCATGAAAGGACAGCCAGCCATTTTTGATGATCCTATATCCATTAGCTCACTCCTGAAGATTTTTTCCCCTCTTATATAGGAAAAATATGCAAGACCTTGCAAACTGGTCATGGTGGAAAATGATCAAAGCATGTTCCCGTGGCACATTTTTCCCCCTCAACCCAACCTTGCTTAAAACAAATAAGCCAACAGGCAATGATGCAATCCTCCTGAATTTCACTTATGGACCCAGGACCTCTTCCTTTTAGTTTCTTCATGATTATGGAAGCTGCCACTAGTGATGTTGCTTAATTTGATCCTCTCAGGAACTGTCCTGTCGCCACACACACACAAAAAAAAAAAAAACACCCAAGAGAAAACATTCACCATTCCCCAGATGAGATCATAAAACACAGTGGAAGCTATGTTAGGCCTCAGGACACGCTACAGTCAGCTGGAAGGAGAGGGGCTCTCCACCTGGGCTCCCCTGAATCCTTCTGCACACCACCAGCAGTTCTGTCCTGGGGGCTCCTCCATCTCTGAAAGCACTTTGTCTTTTATAGATCTGCTTGAGGCTTGCAGGCAAATCTGGGGAGAAGCCTTATTTTTCCCATTTTCTTGTCTTTCTCCTTTGCCTTCTGGGAAAGCGGAGAAAAGAGTTCCCCGCCTTTCTAGGGACAGTCAGCATTAAAAATGATATGATCTCAACTGACAGAACTGAAAAGATTGAGGCTTGGCTAAGAGAAAGCAGGAGAAGAAAGGCTGCAGCCCTGATTTTATAGATTGTGCTCATCTGTGGTTATTAGTGTGGGGCTGAGCACCTTCCCCACTGCATACCTGCCAAGTCTTCCTATGGGAATAAGCCACGAGGTAAGGAGTGAGGAAACTGCTACCAGAAACCTAAAGCTACCCTAGCCAAATATGAAAATTAAGCTTTCCTCTTTGCTGCTCGCCTAGACTCTGGTTCCAAAAGATCCGGAAATATTATGGTCTTACGTTTTTAAAGAAAATTGTTCCATCGTGGCTCAGAATGCTCCAGGAGCAAGCTGCATTACCGGGTGTCACATCTGCTATCACCTGCATGCCAGAAGATTATTCTCTTGCTGATCGTACGCTTCTCAGAGCTTTAAACACCAAGAAAACAACCATTTCCCCTCCCTTTCCCCAGAAGATAATGACTTGAAAACCGGTGTGGTGGGCTGAGAAATGACTACCAGATGCCACCCTGGAGATGGGCTCCATTTTATGGGTGAATTACCCTTAACATGCAACTGGCAACATCCTCTGTGAAACGAAGAAGACCGCCTTGAAAATTAACGTTTAAACATGTTCAGCACTTCTCTCCTGTTTCCTTTTACTCCTTTCCCTGTTCTTCCCCATACTTGTGCATGCCCATGCATGGAGCCAGCAACCCCATAACAGAGTCTGTTGTAATAACAGAATTAGCGCTCGCCTTCCTCCCGACAACAGAGGAGACGGTACCTCTTTTGCTATTTCTTACCCTAAAGCTACCAGAGCAAACACACCCACTCGCTGTCTCCAACCAGGGCCAAAAAAGTAGTATGTAATCACATACTCTGGAACTAAATGCTCCAGGGGCAAATAAACAGACAATTCGGTGCATGACAACCTGGAGAGCAGCTGAAATGAAAGAGGACACTTGATGCTCACTTCTGGGTTTTTCCCCCTTATCGGGATTGGCTTGCACTTCTCCTGGGAGCAGTAGCTGTGTTCTGTGAAGATAAGAGATGGTGACAGACCGGCCCAGGGGTCCTCTTCCCAGGTCCTCATGGTGAGCACCAAGGAGCACCGCACCATCACGGTGCCATTCTTCCAGCTTTTCCTGAACAGGGGGAAGGAATTACTGACTCAGTTTCACTCACTGTGAACATTTTGACTAATTCCCACAGAGCACCAACGGGGGATTTGGGTTTCATCTATCTGCTTTCCTCCAGGTCATCCCCATGTCTTGCTCCCTGGTCACCTGCCCTGGGAGTCCCACATTCAACAACAGTGAATCCATACTGTGAAGTTGTTAAACACATATATGTAGTAAAGACCCTAAAATCATGGCTATAATGTTGCCTAAATGAATAATACGGCAATCTCCACCTCAATTTCTACCAGTAAATGAGATCTTCCCCCGTAGCTTTATCTCCCTGGGCTTTCAGAGCTCTGTACTGACACTATTCTGGTTCTGCGTTGATGCAAGACTGGGCATGCCTGTCCAAAATCTCAAAAAAATAAATGCTTAGACCCACACAAACACACACTCACATATGAATAGTGACAGATACGGCATGCTCCAAGTACTCAATGTCTTAAAAATCCAGTCTCACTTATAGCCAAGCTAAAGCAGGCCAGTGCATCTCCTCCCTCCAGCTCCCCAGTAGCTGTGCATACATCAGGCATATAAATAGGTAAGGACAGGAATGCAGGCATCAGAGAAGTGCACCATCGTAGAGAGCCACGGTCTGACAGATGAAAACCCCTGAACTTTGTGTGTGTGGCAAGTATCTAAACTCTGTAGGCTCTGAAGTGAGTAGGAGCTGACAGACAACAGAGCCAGCACCAGCACATCTCTGACAGCAGTGGCATTTGTTTAGTACCTCACCGGGTTCGGGAAGGAGGATAGGGGAGAGAAGGAGGAGGGGAATGAAAAAAAAAGGGGAAGATAGCAAGGTAGAAACAAAGCAAACTGCTTGTTATTTCTCCCAGGACCATCTCCAAACCCGTTCAGCTCACGTTTGCTCAGTTGCTCTGCTGCAACACGCATGACCTATATTAAAGCAGAAGGTGAATTGCAGTATTTTCTCCTCCGTGGCAGGACGGAACATGCCATGCTGAGATACCCAGGCTCTCCATTTCTGGACAAGCCAAGTGATCCATGAGATGAGCGGGGGACAAGCAAAATGCAGGTGTGAATTTCTCTGACATTTTGGCGGCATTTTTAGGGAAATCTCCTCTTCTGTGTATTTCTGAAAGTCTTATGTGTGTCCAAGAGAAGTTGCACCAATGTGTGAATTTACCCATGTCGCTACACAGGAAGAACAAAACTGCCAGGAGCTCCTCTCGACACCCTACAGCCCCTTTCCTAGTGCCAGGGGGTGCTCTGGGTCCCATCATGGGCAAAAGCAAAGGGGAGGGCTGCAAAGGGAGGGTCCCTTGAAGCATAATGGGTTCATGGCATGGCACCGGTGGTATCTGAAGTCTCATACCTCATTCTTGGGCATGTGGCAGGACACAGAAGGGGAAAAACAGCCAAAAGGCACACCTGAGCTAAAGAAAAGCTCCCACACAGAGAAATCCTTTAACATGCAGACTGGTGAAGGGAGTGATTTGCTCACAGGTGAAGTTTTTAACCAGGAAGAACTTAACAGCAACACCTACAAAAGGGATGGCAGGAAAACAATCCTATTTTATTATAGGCAGTCACTTGGAATTAGCTTTATCGTATTTAAAATGAAAGTGGAACCAACTTCAAGGTTGAGAGGTCTGTGGCTGAGCTGTAGCTGCCAATGCAGCTTATTCCTTGAGAGGAAAAACAACACTCGGAAAGCAACTGTAAAAACCATGGTATGAGAACGCACAGGGCACAACTAAATGCAGTGACATTCCTGGAAACCCCTACTGTACAAGAGAGAGAAGCCACAATTACCTATATAAGCATATGGTCTGAGTGCATGCCACAAAGCTAGGCAGAGTTTCCTATATCATATCCTCTGATTTATTATTTTTTTTCTCTGAAATGAAGGCAGAAAATAATTGATAGAATTTACTTAGAGAAACCATATTCTTGCCTACAAAACTCTCTGCTGCATTTTACAGAACTGAATAAGCACCACAAGCAATTGTTGAGTGGTATGGATAGGAGATACTTTCACTGACCAACCTAAACTCTTGGCATGAACCTCTTTTGTTCATCCAATTTTCTTTCCCTTCATCCTCCCCCAGCCAAAAAAAAAAAAAAGGAAAAAAAAGGATGTATCACAAAAAGATGTTGTCTATATCGATGTACACTGAAACCAAACCCTTTCTTCTGTTTTGGTATACTTAGCACAGTTTAAAGCCTTTCTTCTTCTATGATTTTTCAAAATTCAGATCATGTATTTAAATGAACATACTGTTTCAGAATTAAAAGTTGAAAAGTTTCATTTAGAAAATCTGAAAATGACATGTTTCCATGTTCAGCAAAATGCTTCAATGGAATGTTTTGACTTTGTTAAAGCTCCACATCCTCCTCCTTTCTGTCAAAAATACTCATCAAACTTAATCAATTTTCTAGAACATTTTCAGTACCTCTGAAATTGTATTTTAGGCAGAATCAAGCATGGATTGACAAAAACACCCCTTGCTGTATTATCATCTTACTTATGATAGCTTTGTTAACCATGTAATAATGCAGTTTGATTTTTTTTTATTATTATTTTTTTTAATTATGATCTCTAGCATTCATTTGGTGCACCTGCATTTTTGTGTTTGGATCACCAGTGTGCTTTTACAAGTGAATCTCCCCCCTCTCCCCACTTGCCATGCATTGCTTCGCATCACAGATGGCTTTGGGGGCACACAAACTGTATTTCTTTCAGAAAAATACTAAAATGCAAGATCTGCTTCAGGAACACACCTAGTATGATCCAACTACTAAAGGGTGTTCAATCCATGGAGCTAGATGCAGTAAGTCCCTGCAACAAGCACAATGTGGGGCCAAGTTCTCAGCACTGAGTTTGTTTTATTTTCTTTACATGCCTCCTCTTGCTGCTCTGAACCGCTCTAGACAGAGGCACAGAGTCCCCCAGGGAATCTCCTCCATTCCTGTTTCTTGAGATGCTTTTCAAACCTGGCTCAGTGTCACCGTTCCTGCTTTGCACATGGAGAAAATGCGTCAGGCACAGTGCATTTATGGTTGGTATTTCACAAGCACTTGCTCATTTTGCATACATTACGGTTGGGCAACCACTGAGAGAAACTCATGGTAGGAATCACCCAACTTTGGGGGTGTAAAATCTGCACCCCTATGTCTGAGCTAGAAGACTTCATAACATAACATATCTCATCCACCTTAAACACCTAGCACATAGGAGAGGTGGCTCTTCCACGAAAAGCTACTGGCCATAACTGAAGCCAAGATAACCAGTGTAGATTTAGGTGTCTAACTTCAAAACATAGACCAGAAAACTGATTTCCAGGTAGTCCCTCAGAAGAAAGGATTTCCGGTACAGCACTGACCAGCCACATGGACAGAAGCTCTCTGGATCGAAGTCACAGACCAGCTAAGGCTGGAGGGCACCTCTGGAGAACATCCAGTCCAACCCCTGATCAGAGCAGGGGCAGCTGCAGCAAGTTGCTCAGAGCTGTGTCCACTCAGGATTTGAGTATCTCCATGGATGGAGAATACACAGCCTTTCTGGGCAACCTGATCCAGTGTTTGAACACACCACAGAAAAGCTTTTTCTTATATTCAAATGGATTTTTTTTGTGGTTGTTTCAGCTGTGCCCAGCTTGTCCTGTCTCTGGATACCAATGAGAAGAGTCTGGCTTCATCTTCTTTTGATAGTCAGTACACTGGCAATCAGATTAAACTGAATAATCTCTCTTTATATGTGGGAATGTTTTGGTTTGTTCTGGTGATCAATAATTAATTCCTGAATGAATACATCCCATTAGGTTTTTCTGACTGGTTCATTCAATTTCATGACAAAATCAAATAGCTATTCTCTCAAGCCTCAATACCAACCTCCAACGGCTGTTGTTTAGAAACTTCACAATTACAATTTTTATTCATGCTTCATAATCTCAAATTCAGTGTTGAAAGATGCAATGAAGCACCAATAAACTTCTATTCATACAGTTAAAAGTTTATTGCGTAACCCATTCCAATTTTCATGAGATTTTTGCTCATAAATTTCTGCACTCCATTTCACCATTGATGTGTGTGCAGAGAGAGAGAGACATAAAGAAGACAGATAGACAGTAATTTTTATCCTTAAGCCCATGTAAATGAAACCTAAAATTCAAACTGACTTGGTAGACACAAGTTGTGAGATTCACATTATGGCTGAAAATGCATATGCAGAAATACATGAGATGGTGCAGGTGTGAAACTGCAGTGCAGCGTTGGGCATGCATTTTGAATTTTTATTTTCTTTCATTTTTCTTAAGAGTGTAAACAAAGTTTATGCCCATATCCACTCTTCCTTCGCCAAATTATGGTTCCATCAAATTAAATTGTGCGTGCATCTTCATCTCTCTTTCTCTCACACATGACAGTCTAAAAGCCCGTTTCTGAGGAGAAAGAGATCCAAAGAGTGCCTGAAAACAGCTCTACCAACAGGAATTTAAAATAGATGTGAGGTCAAATTCTTGTGGCTGTAACTATGATGGATCTTGAGTGATTGACTCATAGTAGTAGTGACTTAAGAAAAGCAGAGGAGGGGGAACTGAGGGAAAAGCTTTTCTAGTGATTATAAAAAGGCTTCCTTTGCAACATGGCAGCCTGGCACAATGAGCTCAATGGAACAAGCTCCTGTCTCGTCCACCTTCATGAAATCCACTCGATTTCAACTGAGACTGGGTAGGCAAGGCTCATTTGCCAACTTTAAATTGCAGGTCGTATCAGTACAACAACATACTGACAAAATGAACGATCTTCTAAGATGAACATCTCTTTAATGGATTAAACCTTGAAATGTATCTCCTGGATACAGCTTCTGCGAAGGAATTGAACCCATCCAGAGAAACCCCCTTCCAGTAGCAGGCAAGATCTCAGAGACAAAAAACAGCCCACCAAAATCTGCTCAAAAAACACTGGTCTTAGCCCTAATGAAAAATGAGAGGAAAGGGTCTTGCAGTTCTTATCACAGAACCATAGAATCATTTAGGTTGGAAAAGAGCTCTAAGATCATCAGGTCCAACCGTTAACCTAGCACTGTCAAGTCTACTGCTAAACCAGGTCTCTAAGCACCATGTCTACTACATTTTGAATACCTCCAGGGATGGTGACTCAACCACTTCCCTGTGCAGTCTTTTCCAATGCTTCACAACCCTTTTGTTGTAGACTTTTTTCCTAATATTCAACCTAAACCTCCCCTGGTGCAAATTGTGGCCACTTCCTCTTGTCCTATTGCTTGTTGTTTTCTTAACTCCCTTTTTTCCCTTTGTTTAAAGAAGCCCAGGCAGCTGTCAACAGTATTTCTCTGGCAATTTTGCAGTAAGCCCGTAACTGAAAAGCTAGCTAAAAGCAGTCATAAACAGCTTTATGCTGGTCCTAATTTGCCAAGTCTTGGAGTGACTGATAAGGCTGTGCTCAGCCTTTCCCCTGTGCTGCCAGGATGCTCAGCAACAGAAATGGAAGTAGCATTTTTGTATCATTTGTATTTGCCTTTTTTCTCTTCTTTATCTTTCAAGCAAGAATTGATTGTTTCCAAAAAAGCAGCAGCAACTACACCAGTTTATCTTGGATGACTTTGGCCTTCCAACAAGATGGTCTTTAATACCGCATTTAATGCCAATTCAAAGTTCTCAAGCAGGGTTTTCCTTTTAAAGCTTTGTAGCTGAAGCAAAACAGAATGCAGTTCAAAAGTAAAATGAGATCTGGCCATACAACACCTTTCAGATGCTTTCAGCTGCTCCCCTGCCTTTTCATCCGTATCTTTAACAACACGGTATTATAAAGTGAATATTATGTGATAATCTGAAGTCTTTATAAGAGACTTTAATGGAAGTTGTTGGCTATACGCCCAAGCAGGCAGAGTTTTCTATGCTCAAGCTCTCAAATCTCACTTGACCATTAAACATAACCCAGCATCAAGGTCACATTAACACCTTTGACTCTTGGGACCCGGCATATTTTGTTGAAATGAGCATGGTGTATCAATCAGCTGGGATGCCCTCATTCTTCTTCTAGATCTAGAAGCCATTAAACTTTTGGCAACATCAGAGACTCAAAAGCTGACTGGAGAGTTCTTGGGGCTATATCACAGGTAAGTAGAAAGGGCTTTTATGAGACTCTTTGTTCAGTGTGATCATCAGGGGGAACAGTACGGCCATGTTACAAGTCTTTACTTCTGCCACAAAGAAGCAGAAAGATCTTCCCCATGATGCACAGCTTTAGCAAGTATCCCTAGTTTGCCTTTCTGCTGAGATTAGTTATCTCAAAACAGCTAGCATTCTGTTTATAAGAAGATTTGGGACTAGAGTCACTAACAAGAGTCTGGCAGTGCAAAGCTGTCATAAACATATTTGGGGAAACGGCGCACAGCCCAAACATCTTTCACTTGGCCAGTTTCCCTCTGCTTGACATGACTACCATTTGCACTTGTGGCTAGCCAGCAAATGGCAGAGCAGACCTGAGACTCGCCTAATCTCTGCCAAAAGACAGCCTAGGTTTCAGTTGTCTCTAAACTTAGGTACACAACAGGAGCTCAAAACCCACTTTTTGACTGTATATTCTTCCACTGACCCTTAATCAGCCACAGTGGAGGATCCCACCTTCTAGCACTCTTGTTTTTGTAAGACTCTAATACTTCTTTTTCACCTATTCAAAGACAAGATGGCTTAACTTTTCATCTAAAGGCAGATTTTGAGATCCTCTATAAGCTGTCTCAACCCTCAAATGCGACTGTCACCCCTTGCTCCGTGGGAGCATCACCAGCCCAGCTACTGAATACAAGCAGACAGCACCATCTGGTTCTTTTGGCATAGATATTCCCAGTTTCTCTCTTGGAAAATAAAGTATGCCATGGGCTGGCTTGAGCATTCTTGCCACTAGTTAAACCTTTATATTGTAAAAACAGAGACAAAATTTGCAGCATTTTTATATGCTAAATAACATTAAGTGGCCCTGGAGACTACCTTTGAAAGAAAATGGCTTTTGGAGCTCGGAGAGATGATTTTCAGCTTCCAAATGGAGGGACTATTAAGAAGAAGCATGCCTAATACCCACTGAAACCAAAACAGACGGATTCCCATGCCAAGCTGCATGGCAGAAGCTCTGAGGCACTGCAGATAGTTAGGACGCACAAACCTTCTAGGATGAGGTTGGAATAAAGGGGCATTTTCTATGGCTGCTACCCTTTGCTCATGAACATATTTTTCTTTTATTTACTCTCATTTTTCATCAGTGCTTAAAAAAACCTGCAGTCCCATATGCCCCATCATTCAAGCTGGCAATACTCTTCACAATCAAAATTAGAAAGACTAGATGGCAAAATAGCCTGTTGGTTGGCAACACCAGCTGCTTTAAAATACTAACCTTGTTTAATTCCTCTGAAACCATGTATCTCTGAAATACCAACTTTTGTGGAAACATTTCCTTTCACTTGCTTCTCTGACAGGGGTAAAATTACTTCAACAACTATTTCTCTGTATGAGATGAAAACAGCAGATCAGTGGGATTTTCACAGCTGCATTTGGGGCCTTTTCTATACTGAACTGTGATGTGTAATTTTGATTTGGTCCTCTATGAAATTACAAAGTTATTTGTGTCCTTTGGTATAGTACAGAGTAAAAAATAAGTCAAGTGGTTCAAGTGAATATAGGTAAGGCCTTATCTGAATCAAAATGTATAATAATTCCCAAATATCAGATCAGAAATAAGCACACACACATGAACTCTGCATATCCATCCATACATTTGTAAGCATACTCCACCTTCTCAGGTAGCCTAGTAGAAGTGACAAAGCGTGAAGGGTCATAGCACTTCAAAATCACCAAGTCGTTTTGGGACAACATTTCCAAGAAGGCTATCTAGCTCAGCTCTGGAACAGAAAAACTACTAGGAATTAGGGATCTGTGAACCTATTTTACAGGAGGCCAGAAGACTTCAGCTTTAGTCTTGCAAAATGAAGGCCAAGTGTTTATATAGATGCCTACTCTAAATTAATTGCGGAGATAAAAGCCAAGAGAAAGACAGGTTATTGAAGCTGGCTCAAACGGTTATAACCTGGTCAAAATAAATTTAGGCCAGAAATTTGAAGCTCCCTAGGTTTTAGAGCAGTGAGGTCCTGGAAAGTCTTCGAAGCAACTCAGAAGATCCTTTTCCTTGCTTTTTCCTATATTGCTGCTATTTCCCTTATAGCCATCTCTAGCTAAAACTGGACAGCCCTTCCACTGGCAGAGTTCATACCCTAGCGCCTCACAGGACTTATTCCTTCACTCAGGCCAGAAGGATGCATCTTGGTGTCTTCAAAGAGAAGGACTTTGTTCCAAGAGGGAGAAGTGTTTTTGTGAAGTCTAAGCTGTCTGGAGAACATGGCTCTCCCAGGTTGTGCTTGATACCTTGCTGATCCAAGTGGGCAGCTATGCTCACCACAAGCCTGAAGGAGCAGCTGTGATGCCTCACCAAGAGACAAGGCAAAAATGGGGTGATGCCCCTGATTTCAGGGTACCAGAGGGGCCAGGGTGACCCTTGGATGGCCACTCAAATGCCTACAGCTGCAGAATGCAGGCTTGACAATTTAAACAGTGCCCAAATCTCAAAACTTCTAAAAGAAATCAATCTTACCTGTCAGGTTAATTAAAGGACAAAGTTTGGAAGGCATGTTTGTTTTAAATGTGCATTCATTTCTGTATTGCATCACACTGTCATTCCTTCATTTAAACAAAACTTAGTTCTCTGATAATTATACCCGTTACAGTAGGTGACATCTTGGTAGTCACTCTGTCAAATTTTAACACAAAGATGAAATTGGAGGTGTTTTCCAACCTAACTGATTCTACGAAAAATAATTTCCTCTACCAATTAAAAGAAAAAAATGTACTTTAAAAACAAGGCTATTTCAGAATAATCTGATTTGCAAGAAATATTTTGCAAAGCTAATGCCTTTAAAAGAAGGTAAGTGTTTTTTATTTGGAAAAAAATATCTGTAGGCATTATATGACAGGACTGGCCTTTGTCCTGTCTCTGCAACGCCTGGCATTTCAAGGGATCTTCTCCACCATGAGGGCTCCAGTGCTCTAGAGTAGATCTCAGAAGTCATCCACCTACACATTTCTACAGAGTGGTCCCTTCCTTACCCAGCCCATAGGAGCACCCACTTATTAACTTCTCCAGGTTCCCACATTACCTTCAGACACACATAAGGGAGCTGAGCAGGGCATGGGCAGAGCAGCACCATTTGGTGGACATGCAGTAGTATCTTCCCCCTTCATTTCCACTCCTCTCTCTTGCCCAATAGCTATGAGCAAAGTGTTTGCTACTAGGCAGAGCAACTCTGATTTTTCTTCTGGACTTGGTGTCAAGGAAGATGACTGACAGATGGCTCTGGAAACTGAAGCTCTCCAAGATCATTGGCAGAACAGGGCTGGTGGCGAGGGCTTGCCCTGGCCCCTTGCTGGCATGCCTCTGCCACAAATCTGTGGGGTTTGCCTGCATGAGGCACAGGTTTGCACCCCACTCTTGGCCTGACACCAACCACTTGAATGACAAAAGATGTCTCCTCCAACTAACCCTGGTCATTCGCAAAGACAATTTTACCCTTGGAACAAAACCTCCAATTCCTTGCAATCCAAAGCACACCCAAGAAGGCAGAGGAGCTGCATCAGTGCAAACAGCAAGGACAGGCCCTCATAACCTCCCTGGGACCCTGCTATCCAGTGCAAACCCACTCAGCTCACCACTAAACCCACAGCCCAGCAGGTACGAGGGCAGTGCCAGCCCCGGCCCCCTCTCTGAGCAGACCATCCTGTTCGCCGAGCCCCGCTGACTCGGCTGCCTCAGTGGCCCCCACGCTGCCCCTCGCTTTTCAGCAATGTGCTGCCCGCAGCTCTGCTTTTGTTTGTCAGGCTGATCCCTCCATCTGCTCGGCGGCTGGGCCCATTCAGCTGCCGTGTCCTGCTCCCGCTGCTCCTGCCCCAGTGCTGCTGTGGTCATTGTCTCTCATAAGCCAGCCACCATCCCCACACAAAAGGCCCCAGAGCTAGGTAAATCCTCCTGACACCAGCCCAGCAGCAAACGGAGCTGGACATGGATATTCGCCCCAGCTCTCCACCCTGCACTCAGGGACATGGTTAGTGACGCCGACCTCACGTCAAAAAAGCATTGAAACACCAACGTGCGTTCAAACAGCCCTCCAGATGCACACGGGGACTCATCAGGAGGCTTCCTCGGGAGCCCATCTGGGCTGTCTCGGCTCAAAAATAAGCAAACAATACTGGCACGGCCCTAATGCCACCCAGGAGCTACATTCCCAGCGTAACGAGTCATCTCCAAGCAGGAAAATTCCCACAAGCATCTTTACAAGCCTTTGCACCCCTGTGCCAAGCACGTTGAGCTGTGTGCTCTTAAGCCCCAGCCGTCAATAACTCATCTAGACCCTTTCGATGAACCAGCATCCCTCCATTTTCTGCAATGATGGATCAAAGCACAGCCATGCAGCCTCAGTATGCTCATCCTTCATGGCTCCTAATCAATATGAAAACCTGTGATGGAGGATGAGGGTTTCATTTGCAGACTACAGTTCTTTTTTTAAGGATAAAAAGAGAAAAAAAAAAGTAGTGAAGGGAGAGATTAAAGGTTTTGACTGCCCAAAGGGATTTGGTTTTCACTTGAGCAGGAAAGAGAAAAGCACTGAAAACACATAGGAAAGGCCTATTCTGTATTACAGGTGCCCACTTAGACTTTTCTTTATCTTGACTGGGAAGTTTTGTTAATTTCCACTGTCATGGGGGAAGTGTAAGGGGCCTACTTATACAGCACCTGCTGTGCCAGACTTGTACTGCTCTGTAACAGTCACCTCGCTGCTGAGACTGCAGTGGAAACTGAGGAAAAAATGGGTCTTACAGTAAGAAACAAGAATTTCCAGCAAAACCAAGATAAATATTAGTTCACAGTGAGATGGCAATAGCACCTATCCTTATAAATGTATAATAGACATTTTTTGTTTTGATGGAGAGAAACATTAGACTAAATCCTCCCCAAAAAACTTTCCTTCATGGCTCAGGTTAAGTCATTTTTCTCTGCTGTGTACAGATCTTGCCCCTTCTCCCAGGACCTATGGGAGACATAAAACCTGAAGAGCAGCAAGATATCCTGGGCTGCATCAAAAGCAGCATGGCCAGCAGGGAGAGGGAGGTGATTCTCCCTTTCTGCTATGCTCTCATGAAACCCTACCTGGAGTCCTGCTTTCAGCTCTGTGTCCCCCAGAACAGAAAGGAAGTATTAGAGTGAGTCCAGAGTGACCTAACAGTACCTAAAGGGGGCCTACAGGGAAGCTGCGGAGGGACTCCTTGACAGGGAGTGTAGGGATAGGACAAGGAGTAATGGCTTTAAAGTAAAACAGGGTAGATTTAGATTAGATATAAGGAATAAATTCTTTACTCTGAGGATGGAACAGGCTGCCCAGAGAAGCTGTGGGTGCCCTATCCCTGGAAGCACTCAAGGCCAGGCTGGATGGGGCTTTGGGCAACCTGGTCTGGTGGGAGGTGTCCCTGACCATGGCAAGAGGGTTAGAATTAGATGATCCTTAGGGTCCCTTCCAACCCAACCCATTCTGTGTTTCTATATCCAAAGCTACAGCACCAAAGGCCATGGGTGCACACAGAGCAGCTCAGGATCACAGTGCACAGGCAGGCCTCTCCTCAGAATGTGCTGATGAATCCTGGCCAGAGAACTGAGGAGAAGAGCTGCTTTATCCTGCAGTTTTCCTTCTAACTACACCACACCACAGCATCTAGGCTTGCTGGAGACACAGATCACCCATGGGACTCAGAAAGAAGAAAAACCCTGAGGATCATCCACAGCTAGAAATGTTTTACCAGCACTTAACCAACCTATCAGGCCTACAAAAGCCACTTACTTCTACCCAGAGCCCATGAGTGTGAAATATTCCCTCTAACTACTTCACCAACAGATCTGTAAGATCTCCCATGACCACTGACACAATCACCTGGGAATAACCCAGTGATGCCTCTGCCACCAAAGCGCACCAGCCCTGCTATTGCAGGGGTTCCTCCCATTTCTCCTGGAGACACAGTCTCATTTCAGACTTCTCATTTCAGACTGCACACCTGGATGGCAGGAGCTTCTCTATGTATTTTTCCACTGTGTACACTTTTAGATTGATTGCAATTGCATGAGATAAATGAAGTTCTGAAGAGCCAAGGGATCCACTTTACCATGTAATGTATCAAAAACATAAGAAAATTCAAGCATCTTTAAGTAAAAAATGTAGCCACCAGTCTCGACTGTGAAGAAAGAAAAAGAAAGAAAGAAAGAAAGAAAGAAAGAAAGAAAGAAAGAAAGAAAGAAAGAAAGAAAGAAAGAAAGAAAGAAAGAAAGAAAGAAAGAAAGAAAGAAAGAAAGAAAGAAAGAAAGAAAGAAAAAGAAAGAAAGAAAGAGGGAGGAGATTCATTAAACCAGACAAGTTCAAAACAATCAAGGGTCAAGACTGCCAAGTTCATAAATAATTTTTTTTTGCTTAGCTAGATCCTGTCATCTCCCACCACGGTCTTTGAGATTGTGATGATACTATTCAGCCACATTTATGAAGCTATAATTGAGAGCTAGGTAATATTCTCAAAATTAGAAGGAAAAAATAAAAATAAAAAGCCCTCATGAGCCATCACTAAACTTTTTCAGACAAGTGCAACAGTCACAAAAGTGTCTCAAAGCTGGTTCAAATATACGAGAATTGCAAGTACCTCATATTCACAAAAGGACAGCTTTCAAAAAAAGAATCTCTGAGTCCTCCACGGGTAGAGCATAGTCTGAAATATTTCCTCTGTTAGCAAATTTTGGTTTCCTCTGCCCTCCTTCTGATGCGGCCAATGTAAACTTTCCCATTTTCTGTTTGTTTTCCCTTGGAGAGCACCATGCCTTACAACAGAAAAATGAAATCCCACAATTCCACTCCCCACTGCGCTTGGCATCTTTTTTTGCCAGGAGTATTTTGCCATCATTATACGAAGCCTCCTACAAAATGGTAGCTTTGGGTCATTAGTATGCCTAGCATTTTTATTTATTTATTTTTATAGACAGTTCACCTTCAGGT
This sequence comes from Anas platyrhynchos, assembly GCF_047663525.1. Taxonomy (NCBI): domain Eukaryota; kingdom Metazoa; phylum Chordata; class Aves; order Anseriformes; family Anatidae; genus Anas; species Anas platyrhynchos. The sequence goes on from NC_092587.1 coordinate 127,715,076, forward strand.
TTCTTGGGATATGAATGCTGCTCAAAGGCTTCAAAGAATATTAGCCCTTTCAGCATTACTTACTCATGTGATTTGTTTTCATCCCACATAAAGATGAGAGAGGACTTTGAATGTTTTCTCTATATGTCTGACAAATGTTAACAATGGGTATTTACATAAGAAAGGCTCATGATTTATATTTTGATTTTCAGTCTATAGTGAAGATAAGCCTAACCAGAGATCATTTGTGGAAGATAAACATTTATCCCATTTTTCTTTTGACAAGCCGAAGAACGCAAAGTTCAAAAAATATTAAAAGGGAGGATGCAGCCTTCCAACACTAAATTTATAGACTACATTATCAGAGCTGGCCTTCACATTGCCTTCCACCCTTCCCTTTTCTGTCCAGAAAATCTGTATAGAAAGGACCTTGTGCTCAAGACTTTTTTTTTTTTTTTTTTTTCCATAAAGCTCTCAGCACTTGGTGGTGGCGTCTGAATAATTAATTATAATACATTTATATATGGTGCTGCATGCAGAACTGCTTATACCAGAAAATAACAAAATGGACATACACAGAAACGTTGCATACACTTTTGAGAGAATGCCTGGCTAATGGCAGGCAGAAACACAGCTTACCAGTTCAGTACTGTCTTCTTAAAAGGAATAAATACTGTTGCACTCAAAACCCTTTACGTGACAGTGGTATATTTTACCAGTACCATAAACCCTAAGAACAATAGTTCAGACTCCAGAAGAAAAAAACACTTGCTGAGAATTTTTTTTTTCTCTAACCTTTCCCCTGAAAAAAAAATAATTTCACAAATCTTTTCTATTTCATTTAAGAGATGCTCTCAGCAGATAAGGTTAGCACAGTACATATGTCCTTCTGCAGATCCTCACTCATCTTCCTAACTAATCATACCTGAGATTCAGCTGGCCAGTCATGCCCAGCATTCATTCTGCATGGTTTACTGAATATTTGTAGAAACCACAGCTTCAAAGTCATTGTTCCTTACGGTGTTTTTTAGCTGCTGCAGCATTTTTTACTGTGCCCACATCCTTTACCTACGGGGCTTTTCCTAGCAATTATGATTTATGCTGCTCTGTTGCACAGCATTTTTATCTAACTGTGGGATTTTGCCCTACCTCATTCCAAACTCCCAGTTCCTACCTTCATCAGTTATAACCAGTGTGCTGGCATCTCACCCAGCTCTTCATCTGACAGCCAAACCACTTACTCACTCGAGCCGGCGCACGCTGTTCCCAGATCCTGCACTATCTTTCGGATATAAACAGCCATTCATGGGAGCATCCCTTACTTCTTCTCTGACTTTTATCCCCACACCCCAGTGTGAAGCTGATACTCGAGCACCGTTCCCATGGGTATAGCATTACAAATCCACTCTGCATCACCTTCCCCATGTGCTGCGGTGCTCACACTGAGGCTGCCCAGCAGGGCATGCCAAAGCAAGCCTCAGGGGACAAGCGTGAGATCTGCTGAAGCAATCTGTGGCTCCCACCCAGCCTGCGTGCCCTGGATCCCTGGCACAGCGGAGAGTGGGAAAGGACGGTGCATGCTCTGGTCATGCCCCAACGTGGAGTTTGGACATGGCTGTGGCATGCACCCACACGCGGATGCTGGGAAACTCTCCTGGGTTCAGCAGCGCACGTATTGCGCTGGACAGAGGCTGTTGTTGCACTTGATAGCAGCCCTGCTTGAAAATGTGAGGCACTGAAGATTATGAAGTGCCTCTGAAATACATGCCACCAAGCGTGGAATTCCTCTCCGTCTGCCAGGACAAACAAAACCAAGCCATTACATTAACATCTACATCCCTCAAGTGTGTTAGGCATTGGCAAGGGGTGACGCTGGGGAAGGAGAGGAGGTGCTACAGAAGGAGACAGGAGGGAGGGGAGAAGTCTGTCATTATAAACAGAAATAAAAGTACAGTCTCAACCAGAGCTTTTGGTATTGTCCTTTCTGTGACCTTCTCCAGCCTGTGTTTACCAAGAGCACTGCAGAAATCATTCTGATTACTACACACTCGAGTAGAAGGTTTTTCACTGGCACATAAGCACACGTGTGCTGGAGATGCCAGAGTCACAGCTTTCCACACTTCCGCAATTCTCAAACGTGCACATCACTTCTGATAAAGGGGTGAGCAGCAGGGGAGGAAAACACAGCCTCTCACAATGCAGCTCTTCAGTTTTTCAAGTGTCTGGGTAGCAATTCCCGTCCCCAGTTTCCATTGCCTGCTTTTGCTGCAACGCTTGTCTGCTTTTGAATGGCTCTCCCTTTCCTTCCCCAGGCAGCAGAGCATGGTCCACCAGTACCCTGTGGTTTTATGGCGCCCACTGGAGCAACAGCTGTTGCCTACTGTCACCCTCTTGCCAAGCCATGCCTTTTGCTTCTCCTTTTGTTGAACATTTGCAAGTGGGAGCTCCCCCCCTGCATGAAGCCTAAGCGTTAAGTGCTGCGGGCCCCGGCGACCTGTGACTATGCAGAGCAGCAGCCATCCTGCTTCCTACCTGCTCTGACTGCCACGGAGAGAGGGGGATTCCTCAGGGGCTCTCTAAAGGGCTGACATCTAACCTGGGAAGAGATAAGGGGTCAAACTGAGCTCCTAAGTGGACTGTTAAATTGTTTGGGTTACAGCACAGAAGGAAAGAAAGCCAAAGGCAAACAAAAAGCCATAACCTTAACTCTACTCAGGCACAATACTCTAGAACAGACAGAGAGATTTGGAAAGGTGCAAATATATGAGAGGGTACAAGGTCTAATAGCAGCCTCTTAGATCCCTCTTAATTTCTCTTTATACTTGTTTGGCTAAACAGAAAAAAAAAAATCTGTTTAGGGGGATTTTCATCTATTTATTTCTACAAAAATAATTGTTAGTACTGCTGAAGAATATCTCCATATGAGGACTTTATGCTCAAGCAGAGGCACCTTTGAAACAAAAACCCATCATCTATGAAGGTAGGACGAGATTCAGTAAAAATCTACCAGATACAAATGAGTCTTCCAGAAAGCAGAGCTGGCGATTGCTTTCCTATTTAGGAAAAATGCAGGGTTAGAGAACTAAAAATGTACGATGTTTTTGTAAAGGTGGCTGTGAAGAAGGAACTTCTTGCAAGCCTTAGAAAGCCCTTTTTCTGTCCGTGCAACTAAAATTCCAGAAGGACTGCTGCATACATTTATTTTTCGGAAGCAGGTAGAGGAGAAGGAGATTCACCCCATTCAATGTTAACAGCTTGTTGGAGGTCTCTCAGCAGCCCACCAGACACCTGAATCTCCATCCCAGCAGTGGTTTGAGGGGGAGTCCATCGATGGAGCTCATGGCACCCTTCTTCTTCATCCAGGCTCTGCAGGAACGTGTTGCAAGTCGGATCAGATGGACAGCAGGTCCACATCTGCAAGGCCTATTTGAGTAATTAGTCCTGGCAAGGGCAGTGAACGCAACAGCTCCCCTGAAAGCAACCAGTTGTTCTCCAGGTGGATGTTGCACGTAGCCTGAGCAAGCATGGCAGGACTTGGCCAACTACGAGAATCGTTATTAAATCTTATCTATGTAAATATTAGGTACTACTTGCGTAAAAGTTTGCAACAACAGGCTGCTGGTTATTGTAACATCTCCCTGCAAGATCTACCCCCTGTAATGAACCTGAGAATTCATTTTAATACAGGCCAACAGGAGCAGCCTGGTTCTTTCTCCAGGAGGCACTTCTCATGTCAAAGCACTTCATATCCTTGTTACCAACAAGCACGAGTCCTTTTAAATGCATGAAAAACAGTTTGGCAATAAAAAAAAAGCAACAGGCAACAGCTAGAGACAGTATTATTCAAATAATACTGACTTTAGAGTCACCTTTTAAAAGGTAAAATAAATAAAGCTTCACTGCAAAGCCAACACGGCAAAGCATTCTGGGCTTTCCTATCTGCAGCACCAGAGCAAGACGTGCGTAGCTGCGAGGCTCTGGCAAAGGCAGTTCCTGATGGATACAAAAGGCCACGAGACAAACAAATGAAAGCAGTTGGTGCATGAACCGGCAGCAGAAGGAAACGTGGGGATTTATTTGACAGCCCTTTCCACAACACCGCGGCAATCTGTCAAGTGGCTGGGACTTTCCTCTGGAAACCAGGAGGAGTCCAGTAGGGCTTATTTAAAAAAAAAATAACATAGAGCTAAAGTTATTCTCCCTGATACTGCCAAAAGCCCCGCTAGGAAAAAAAAAAAAAAAAAAAAAAAAGGAGGAAAAGCAGCAGCTATCTCTGCAATGCTGCAAAGGCCTCATTCAGTGAATTAAAAACCCCTAAACTTGCTTTCATAGGGATCCTGCAGGGATTAGGCCATATATTGTAGGAAGGGCGATTGTGCTTTTTCTTGGAAAACAACTGGTCAGCTCCCCATTTATGGCTGGGGCTGCTCAGAGAGGAACACCACATCACAGCCAAATATGGAGCCAGGACTAGGTTGCTGAAGCCGTTTCTTTCTTTGGACCCATGCCACTGCTCCTGCTTTTTTATTGCATGTTGCTTTCGGCTAGCCCAGATGTAATAAAGGCATCGATATGCAGGAACACCCGTGCTTTCCCTTCAAAATATTTCCTCTGGAAGCACGGCACAGCCTAATTAAATAATGCCATTTGCGACAGGAATGAGAACGCAAAAATTAGAGCAGCTTTTCAGCTTGCACTGCACCGCACCCCTCCTTGACGAGCAGCCCCAAGTAGCTGACAGTATGCCGAACATCACACTGTGCTGAAAGACCCGATGTGCTCAGAAACATAAAACCCATCCTCAGTTTGTTCTGCAGTGGAGGAAATGGGCAAAAGCCCTCCCGGGAGCCCCCAGACAAAGCGCTGCATAACCCGAAGCTGCAGGGCAGCGTGCTGCGCTGCCTGCCCGCCTTCCGCAGCAAGGAGCACCTGCAAGCATAGGCAATGAAAGGCAAAAGCACTGCTGGAAAGAAATGCAAGCGAGGGCTGCTCCAGGACTCACAGACTGCCACCAAGATGTTATAAAACTCCTGCTCTGCACCAGCCCCGAGCCCCGGGCAGAGGCAGAGGGCTGGGGTTCGGCCACCACGTGCGAGGCTCAGCAAGGAGGGTGCACGTATGGGGATGGACGGCAGGTAGATGGGGGGAGTGCTGGAGTTGTGCTCTGCCAAAGTGGGGAAACCTTTGGGTTGTGACTCATATCAAGCCCCTGAAGCAAAATGCTGCAACAAAAAGCCGCTGGGCTGATCCAGAGGTAACTTGGCCTATAGGGACGGTACCTACTGCAATTCATTCATTTCTATAATCAGCCCGAGGAAGGAAATTAAAAGCAAACAAGGAGACACAATGGCAGTAGCTCTTCATCAAACGAGGAGAAGCAAGTGAGAGCAAGATGCCACAAATTCACGGCTGCCTTCCCCTGGCCCTGCTTCTTACTGAAGGCACCGCTTCGTCCCTCTCCATCCCCGCTCTGCCTTGTGCTGCTGGCACAAGCGTTTGCTCAGCTCTGCAGCAATCTGAACCTGGAGAACTAATCCAGGCCGAAACTAATCTAACAAAAATGAATTACAGCACGGGGGCAGGAATGTGCAGCCGCAGCGGCGGAAAGGGCAAAACCAGTTCCCTTGGCAGCAGCATCCCCGGGGCTCATCCTGAGCCGGCTGCAAATAAATGGTGTTAGAGCCTGCACCTGGGAGTGTAGCTGCTACTGCCGTGGTGTAAGTGGCCACAGGCACACGGGGACATCTCAGCGGCTCGCATGCTTGCTAGCAGCACGGCCAGGAAAGCCCAGAGCTCAGCGCATGCAGCACAGCCTGCTTGACAAGGTGGGTAAATATGCAAGCGGTTAGCTCAGCGCTGCTGCAACTGCACGGTTAGCTGTGATTTAACGCGAGCTGCAGCGCGTTTGCATCCATCACAGTTGCCACAGAGAATTAAGCGCTGCACGTACAGGTCAAGAGCCAGAGCTGGCCCCACTCTTTCACACTCAAATTGAAGCTCGAAATGCAAAAAGCAGCAGGGATTTTAACATCATTTTTGCCATTTCTTCTGTTTGTAAATAGCCATTGAAGCACTACAAGGAGCACTCCCTTCTCAAAACCAATCACCAGAAATGTTTTCCTTGTGTCAGCCTCTGACCTCCCTTTTTGGACATTTCCACCTTAAAATAGCATCCATTTGTGGTACTTGGGCTACCCAAGAGCTGCAGCAGAGACGAGTGAGACCCACACCTCGTCCGACATCACTGCAACACAGTGGGGGAAGCCAAGGGGAGCTGGCATCGAGCTGCCCCGGCCCTGTTACCTACCAAGGGTGCCCCGCAGCTCAGAGCTGGCTGCCCTGGGTGGGTTTCAGCCCCCCCAGGTGCTCCTCCTGAAGGACAAGGTGACCTCTGGGCAGGGAACTGCATCCTTGAGAAAGGACTGCAAAACGGGGAGAAAAAAAAAAGAAAAAAAAAAAAAAAAAAAGGAAGAAGGAAAGAGAATTAGAAAAAATGATTTTTCTGGTAATTAGTTTGCACTGTGGTGGAAGTAAATTATGCTTAATCCTAAACCAAATGCCACAGAGTAGAGAGGAATAAAACGAGGGCAAGGAGGGCAGACAAAGGCGCACACACATGTGCAGAGCTTCAAAGCCAACCAGCAAATGCACCGGGCTCGCTCCTTCTCTCCAGGAAAGTAACAAACCCTTATAAATGCCACCAGTGGGTGGCATTTTCCTGGTACTTCAGAGGAGGGCCAGCTTCTGCTCCCCGTTACACCAACAGAACCCGAGTAGCTCCATTTACATCCCTGAAAATGAGATCAAACCCAGGCCCAGCGTCCCCGCTCCAAAATGCTTGCTGTGTACTGCTGACAGCTGAAATGATGAGCAAAGACATCAAACCTCGGGGAAAGAGGGAAAAATAAAGGTGACCAAACAGCAGGAAGAGGGGCGGGGGAGAAGAAACGCTCCTAGGAAAGCAATTATAGCTCCTCTTTCATGTCTCTTCCTTTATGCTTAGCGGAGACCAAGGGTGTTTTGCTTTTAAAAGCCAGGTGTGGCAGGAGGAATGGAGGGAATCTGAGCAGAGATTAATGGGAGTTTCGGAGACAAAAGGCATTAAGTGACTTCCCTGTAAAGGCATTTAATGATATTCAGACCCCGGCCAGTATACCGACTTCCCAAGGGCTGACACCAGTCTTTGGCTGGCAGGAAAGCCTGCAGGTGCTGTCCCACCCTGTCACACAGATGAGGCACGCATTTCAGGAAGAGCACATGAAAGGCACTCTGCAACGGCAGCTGGCATCGCCCTATCTCGTTCAAGAAACCTGCTCAGCTTGAAAAATAGACCTCGGGGTTGATCTGCGCTTCCATTTTGAATTGGGCACTCTCCCTCGGCAGGCACAAACCCTCCTGCCCCCAAGCAGCATGGCTCTGAGCTGCCCAGCAATAAGAATCGAAGAGCAGGAGGGTGCCGATGGCTCAGGTGCACAGCGGGAAGCTGGTGTGAAATCCAGCGTATGTACACCTACACGTGTGTGCATGCATGTGCATGCATGTATCCGAATTTAACTGGGGGTGATGTCCTAGCACTTCCAGGCTGAACAGTAAAATGGCAGAAAACAGAAATATCAAATCGCTGGCACTAATTTAGGAATGCAAAATATGCCTGTTGCTGTGACTGCTGGGTTACAGTGCTGGGACTGCACCGGGCACCAGAAGTCATGCAGAAATAGCCCAGAAATCCCCTGAAGTGAGTGGAGCAAGTGGGGAGGGCAGCGGCAGGGACCTCGGGCAGGCAGAGGCTCCCCGTGAGGGCACCTGGGAACGCGGCGCTGCGAAAACGCAAACACGCTTTACCTCTCTGCACCACATAAATCAGCAGGAAGATGAAAAGACCTCGGCAGAGCTGCCTGCTGGCTTCCTAGCGTGCTAGCTTGCCATTTTGCATTCCTTCTCCTTGGCTACACGTGGGCTTTATTCAGCCGGGGTGGCTGAGTGCCCCTCCTACGGCGCTGCTCTCACGGGGCAGAGCACAAGCAGGGCGCTTGGCCGCCCTGGGACGGGTTGTGGTGCTCGCCAAAGCTCCCTGCTCCCACCTGGTAGATGTCCCTGCAGGCTGCCCCTTGGCAGGGGTGAGATGTTTCTCCTCGGCCATGCTTTTGGAGGTGCTGTAGAAGAGAAATGCAGGCTCTCCATGAACTCATAACCATAACCACTTCCCCTGCCGCGCGTGGCTCTACCAGCCTGCTGACTAACAGCCTCGATTAACATCCTAGGGCGCTTTCTGGAGCACTGAGGAGCATTAATTCCAGAGCAGTTCACTACCTGTGCCTACAGAAATCCCACCTGCAGTTTCAGCAGGGCCTGAATTTCTTCACATCCCCTCCTAAAGCAGGTGCTGCATCCAAATGGGCAGCCGCCCTGTACCCTCACCCCCAGGCTCCTCGCTGACCACGTCCGTACCATGACTCGAAACCCCCTGATCGAAGACACAACACAAGAGCAAAACCCACGCGCAGCCTCCGCGACCCGATTTTGTCCCTTCCCATTTGTCAGGCGCTGGGTTTTGTGGCTTAGAGCTGCCAGGGCTCCTTGTGTAAGGACGGCGTTTTTAAGCAGGGACTCTTGGCTGCGCTGCCATGGCAGCTGCCATTTTGCATTCGTGTGCAGGAGGAGAGCGAGGGAACGGACTCTGCGGAAGAATTCACATCGCTCCTTTCTGCTCCTTGTTGTGCTGTTGCATTTAAATATAAAATAAAGGTCACCCCAACCGAAAGGGTAGAGCTGCTCTTCAGAAATACATAATGAATGCACTGGATGTAAAAAGGGCAAATGTCCTTTAAGCAAAAACACGGCTTGAATCATATTTTTTAAAAATGAAAAGCTTTTTCATCCTCAGACAGCTTCTGGTTTTGCATGTCCAGTGTGGGTCGTGGCTTTATGAATTATGAACTCACTTGAGCTGCTGCAACCGTGGCAGAGGAAACATTTCTACTGCGCAGGAGCTGCTCTCAGCATTAAGCGGGGAATTTCAGGGAAGAATAGAGCTGTAAAATTTGGAGAAAAAAAAAAAAAAAACACAACACTTTTGTATGTTGTTTCACTCTCCTTATGCACTGTACAAACATAAAGTAATTAAGCGTCTCCAGTATTGCTGCGAGGCTCACCCCTGCGAGGCTAATCCCCATTTGAGGGATATGACAGCTCATGCAGAAAATGAACACCTGATGCAGTGAGATACGGCCCAAGCAAATACCATCGAACCACCAACACACCTCCACTGGCAAAAACCTACCCTTGCAACAGCCAAACTGTAAGCACTGGCTGTTGCTTGTCTGCATCCCCATCCCATCCCCTCCAAAGACATCCCCAAATAAGCAGCAACTGCAGGTTATGAATCCCAAAACACTGGTGTGACACAACTCGTGCAAATGGCAGCTCCATCGGGTGCAAACACACTGACACCTCCCTGCAGGCTAGGGGCCACGTATTATTTTGGAAATATTTGGGGAAAAAAAAAAAAAAAAAAAGCAAAAAGGTGCATACGTGCACTCCCTGAGTGACAAGTAGGAAAGCAAACGTGAAACCTAAGCAAGCCAGTCAAGAATTACCCCAGCATTTTGAGAAGCCCGTCACAAAGCCTGTAAGAACAATCATCTGTAAGCATTATTATGCAAAATTGAGTTTTCACTCAACAGATTATGACAGCTCTTTCAAGGGGAGATGCATGAAGACAGGGAAAGCAAGGAAGTTAAAACAAATGGGAGTTTCAGACCATTGTAAGAGGCATAGAGGAGAAAGATAAATCCCAGTTGGAGAGAGGTTTTGAAGAATGATAATAATAACAGTTCCAGTTCCAACTCCATCATCACTTTGGGGGCAGATCACTTCCATCAGTCTTATCAGTGGTACAGAAATGTACCATTTTTTCCTATATTCCTGTATTCTGGGGACTAGTGTTTGTTAGATTAGGACTCCATAGATATAGCGTAGTATATCTACACTCATAATATAACCTAATTAACACACTTATGCATGCACATAGCAAGCAGTGGTTGAAAATGTCCAAACACAGCCTGTGCAGCACTACCTGCCCCATGCAACCCAAAAACCATTACTTCCACTTCAAGCAGGGGTAGGAGTAATTTCAAAATCTCAATTAAAATAAAAAAGAAGTTTGGAAAATTGTCTTGAGGAGACCTTCGTTTATGTTCTGCCTTTTCAAACTTTAGTATTCCTCTTTTCCAGATTTTCTTACCACCAGGAGGATTAACACATGCAGCCAGACTCCGAGAGTGAGAACTATGCCAGGAATTTGAAATAAATCATTAATCTCCGATAACTCTGCAAAAGACTGAACTCAAGCGACATCCTCATTTATCTCATTTTAAAGCCCCATCACTCCCAGAACCCCGACCAGGTTTATGCCGGCACAATAACCCCCCAGAGGTGATTTCCCTAAAAGTAACACAGCAGATGCTGGCCACAGGTTTGCAGCGTGTGATGTCCAAACCGTTAGCAGCAGCAGTGAGCTGCAGGCAGGCAACAAGCTCGGGGTTGCCAACATGTCCAGGCAACCACCTGAATTTCCTAAAATGAGCTGGCCAGGCTGGGGGGAGCCCGTCAGGTGGGACCTTGCCCTCGTGCTGGGGTACCCCAAAACCTGTGCTCACGCCAACATAAAACACGGTATTGCAGCTTCGGGAGCAGCCTGGGTGATGGTTCTCCTTCACCTCCATCCTTGCAAATACCACTGACAGGAACACATTACTCAGTACTTCCTCCAGACTCACTCGGTGTAAGTGGAGCAAAACACACCTACTGACACACTGACAGGGATTTTAAATCCTTCAGCATCCATCCTCTCAAGCCCTTTATTCTGCATCTGTTTGAAAGCATGAAAATTCACTCCCCCGCCTTTTTTTTTAAGCTGCTCTTTTTTATTTCTTTTTTTTTTTTTCCATTTTGCTGCCTACACATTCCACCAAATGTGCCCCCGTATTAAACACTCCTTTTCCTCTTGATGGAAGCTTTAGGAAACTACGACTGTGGCTATGCAGCATGCAGGTTCCTTTGCTACTGCTCTTGTATTTCCATGTTTCGTCAAAATTCCTCTACCTAATTTCACTGTAGATCAATAAAAAGACTCAAAACATTTCAAAAGTATTCAAAATTTCAAAAATGTATAAAAGAAAAAAATGTTAAATGAAGCTTAGGTGATATAGGCATGAATTATGAGTATCTGGGGCTGACAGCAGAGAAGAGCCACTCTTCTGCGCATCGTCTCCACATCATGGCCAATGTTCCTGCAGACCCTGTGAGCCAGGGAGCTCAGTGTCCCCAAAATTACAACGATTACAAGTCCTTAAGAGAGTTTTGTGAAATTGAGAAGTGAGCAGAGGTACAAAGAGGTTTGAATAGCATCCTATGAATCATGTGAGAAAGGTAGAGCCAAGCTGCGAAACATCCTCTCTCTTCTTGGCTCCCAGCCTAGGGGCTCAATCTTACCATAACAGTCCTGTGCAGATTATCTAGCTGCAGAGCATATAAATCTCCTTTTATTTCAAAGCAGTAGGTAATCAATACCCTAAATTAGACAAAAACATGACTCTCCTTAGAAAATTGCTTTCTTGATAGAAGAGAGGGAATAAATATTCCTAATAGGTACCTACTTGCTTTCAAATAATAATGGCACCCATTCAGTAATGTGAGATGCCTCAATTAGAGCCCCATTGTGCTAGGAGATGTACAAACAGGTCAAACTGGTTCAAGCTATTCTTGTGATAATTTCCAAAAATAAAGAATGGAACATGGGAAATCATCAAAATGCTGAACGTGAAACCTCCTGGAGCCCTGTCAGACATCTCAGGTTGAGAAATCCCCAGGAAAAAGGAAGCCAACTGCTGGGACAGGCACTCCTGAACAATAATAACAATAAATAAATAAAATTTGAAAGCACCGAAAAATGATTTTGTATTAATTCTTGTTCCATAGGTTGCCAGGATAAAAGGCAGCAAAGGAATGTGATTGGTCAGGTCACTCCCTTTTTTGATAACGAACACACACACACACACACACATTGCCCTCTCCCTATATATAGTGTAGAAAATCACTCAGCTTTGATTTTCATAAGTAATCAAATGAGTCGCATTTAGCCATAAATTAACATGATTAATACTGAAGAGCAATCCACTACTTTAAATTTGCCCACTGGCAGTTGCATACACAGTTATTTTCAGTGTGTTTTTTTTTTTTTAAGTATTTTTTTCAGAAATGAAACCGTATCTCATCCGTCAGCATTAGAGATAGGAGAGAGAGGTGGTTTGTGCCAGCAACCTCCAACACTGTGAGATGGTGTTTCCCAGTAAAAGCAGGTTTGAAATATGGAGATGGAATGAATTTCCAAACCTCCTTTGATTTTGTTTCTAATTAACAGAAGCAGACCTCCTTTACTTTCCCTGAAGATACCTTTGCACCCCACTGCGTACAGTAAGAGATGCACAGTCCTCAACATTTACAGCTATATCTACAGCCTTCAACGTGACTCCAAAGATCCTGGATGTTTAAAACACAGCAGCAGCCCAGGGTTCTGCTATTACATTATTACAAAGACTGATAGAAATCTCTCCTCTGGAAAACAGCTGTGCAAAAACTGGGTTTCTGCTGAAGGAGTACTTCCTACCAAACCTCTCTTTGCTACTGCAAAACCTCAGAGGTCTAAATCCTATACAGTGTGGG